>NC_053144.1:58238194-58838194 GCF_016808335.1 Panicum virgatum
CAACGACGCGGCCACAGGGCTCTCGCGCCCAACTGACAGGTGGGGCCCGCCCCTTCCCCAACCTCCCGCTAGGGGAGCCCGGCCCCGTGCCGCACGCCGGCTCCTGCTTGGCTCGCGCGCGCGCCAGAGGACGGGTCGCCGCCGCCGCCCCGGTCAGGAGCCAGCAGGGCGCGCCGGCGGGGGCAGACTAGAGGTGGAGAGCGGTGCAACACAGCAACCAGGTGCGGCGGAGTTCAAGCGCGACCTCAACCCGGAGTTCAAGCGCTTCCTTCTCGAGCCCCGCAACCTCAAGTCACTCCAGGCGCTGCTGCTCTACCACGTCCTCCCCGCGCGCCTTCCCTCTGACTCCAGGCCCGCCGCCTCCCACCCCACGCTCTCCGTGAGGAGGTCGAGCTCGCCGCCGCGGCCGATGGCGCAGCCAGCATGCGCGTCGGCCACGCCGCCGTCACGCGCCCGGACGCGGTGCTCCGCCCCGACGGGGTCATCCACAGAATCGAGTGCCTATTCGTGCCGCGCTCCGTGCAGGAGGACTTCAACCGCCGCCGCAGCCTCACCGCGATCTCGGTCGTGCTGCCCACGGGCGAGCCCGAGGTCGACCCGAGGACGCACCGCCTCAAGAAGCCCGCGCCGCCGGTGCCCCCCGGCGCGCCGCCCATGCTCCCGATCTGGGACGCCATGGCGCCCGGCCCGTCCATCGCGGACGGCAAGGAGAGGGAGAGGGAGAAGAAGGAGAGGCCGGCGGCCGCCGGGGACGCCGAGGTCGGATCGATGGGGCCGCCGCGCGGCACGGGGCCGGGGCTCCCCTGGCGGAGGTTGGGGAAGGGGCGGGCCCCACCTGTCAGTTGAGCGCCGAGAGCCCTGTGGCCGCGGTGGATGGACGGTGTTGGCCTGCCGCCTAACGGAGCAGTCACGGAGGTCACGGCGAGGCCATACAAAGGATGCAACATCAAAACTGGGTCAAAAAAGAAGTTTCAATTCTTCAGAGCCATAGAAGGGAGCGTATTTGTTCCACGGCCTTGCAGGGAATTTCCCCTATAAAGAACCCTGGCTCGCTGGCTCAGCGTTGCCCTGCCCAGCCCAGCTCCCGCTGCCCAGCCCTGCCAAGCCAAGCCCGTCGGCCACCGCACATCCCGGGGAACCCAATCCCATCGCGAACGCAGAAGATCCCGTGCCAGCGGGCTGCGGCGGCGGCGGCGGCGACGGTGGTGGACTGGACGGACTACTAGTAGCCATAACCCGTAGCCAATAGCCCGTCCATTCCATCCAGCCAGAGCCAGACCTCCCACCCGCATCCTCCTCCCCGCCGCCGGCAATGGCCCGGCTCGTGCTCTCCGAGTGCTGCGGCCTCGCGCCGCTGCGCCTGCGCGCCGGCCGGGGCGCCATTGCGGCGCCGGCGCCCCCCGCCGCGCTCTCCGCCGCGGCGCTGCCGCGCGGGCCCGCGGCCGCGGCCATCCACCGCGACTGGGCGCTCCGCGTCTCCGCGCCCACGCGCCTCGCGTCGGCCGTCGACGAGGGGGGCAGGAGGAGCGCCCCGCTCGGGGAGGAGGAGAAGGCCGCCGCGGGCGGGGACTTCGACCCCGGGGCGCCGCCGCCGTTCGGGCTGGCGGAGATCCGCGCCGCCATCCCCAAGCACTGCTGGGTCAAGGACCCCTGGCGCTCCATGAGCTACGTCCTCCGCGACGTCGTCGTCGTCCTGGGGCTCGCCGCCGCCGCCGCGCGCCTCGACAGCTGGCTCGTCTGGCCGCTGTACTGGGCCGCGCAGGGCACCATGTTCTGGGCGCTCTTCGTCCTAGGCCACGACTGGTACGGCTCCACCACCACGGCGCCATGCTAAAGATTGCATTAGATTTTTATTGTTCACTCGAGATTTAGCTTAAAGCTCGGCTCTTTGACATCTGCCGCATATGCCTGCTGTTTGCAGTGGACACGGGAGCTTCTCAAACAACCCCAAGCTCAACAGCGTGGTCGGCCACATACTCCATTCCTCCATTCTTGTCCCATACAACGGATGGTATGATGGTTGCTACCCATACGTTTCTTCTGCCTGCTAGTTTCCGGCCTGAATTATCTTGATGCTAAGGAAGATGCTGTATTTGAATGGAATTGCAGGAGGATTAGCCACAGGACGCACCATCAGAACCACGGCCACGTCGAGAATGACGAGTCCTGGCATCCGGTAGGTTTCCTGTTGCTTTCTCTTCGTGTGAGTTCTGGTGCCGATGAATTGTGCTTGATGGTTTCTCGAATTGTGATAACTTGCAGCTACCAGAGAGGCTGTACAATAGCCTGGACTTTATGACTAAGAAGTTGCGGTTCACCATGCCGTTCCCCTTGCTCGCATTCCCATTATACTTGGTGAGGCTAAGAGCTGACTATCGATGTCATGTGAATTCGACATTTTTTGCTTTGTACCGTGGCATTGGTGCTAAATTCCTGCTCTGCGGGTTCATGTGTGGTATGCAGTTCAAACGGAGTCCAGGGAAGACAGGATCACACTTCAACCCAAGCAGTGACTTGTTCCAACCTAATGAAAAGAAGGACATCATAACGTCAACCGCATCCTGGCTTGCTATGGTTGGTCTTCTGGCTGGTCTCACCTTTGTGATGGGTCCTATTCAGATGCTAAAGCTCTACGCTGTCCCATACTTGGTAAGAGCGACACATCTTCAATTTTAGCCTCACGTTCTGTGAAATGATAATTTGAATGGGTGGGGTGTGTGTGGTGGTGGGGAACTTATGTGTTGCTGCTGGTGTCTGCAGGTATTTGTTGCTTGGCTGGATATGGTCACTTACTTGCACCATCACGGCCATGAAGACAAGCTTCCTTGGTACCGTGGAAAGGTCAGTATTAACAATGCAGTCTTCCAATTTGTTAATGTTTCAAGATAATTGTAACATTCAAAAACTAGGGAATAAGCCATTTTTTGCTTGGTTATAAGCTTTTAAATGTTTACCTCAACTAAATCAGGGCGCTTGGTCGTTTATAATAGTATCTTGCATATTAGAGATGATGCAAACTCTTGCAAAGAGTACAGGTGCAAAGAGTGATTAATACAACCAACATGCATTGGTGAATTGCAGAATCACAATAAACTTTATAAATTTGGAAGATGTGTGAGGACACACCCTGCCACAAATGCTAGATGTGCAATGACTTCCGCACCTTTTGATTTATCTTGGATAAAACCAGCTGTTGCCCATAACACCACTTGCCTTCAGTTTCTGTAGCCTATCTGTTATTGCTCGTATATACATGTGTGATAGCCTGATATTCAAGATGTGGTGTGCAAGTGGCCAACGTGGCTGTGAAACCTTAAGTCAGAGAAACCCTAGTGGTGGACATTAAGAATCAAAGGTCTAGCTTTTCATTTGTCACGTTCTGGAGTAAGATCTAATTGGAGGATGCTATGGAAGTATAGAACAAAAATGTCAGATTCTCCTGTTGTCCTTTTAAGGGGAAATGATGTAACTTCCTATTTTTGTCGCCTACCGGAGAGTATTGCTAGCTCAGTCTATTATATACTTTTCACTTGCTTTCAGGTTATCAAGTGCTCTTCATTTATGGTTAGCCTATCTTGATTTTTCCTTTTGATGATTGCTTATTGATACCATATTGTCTTTTGCTCTATTAGGAATGGAGTTATCTGCGTGGAGGACTGACGACGCTCGATCGGGACTATGGATTGATCAACAATATCCATCATGACATTGGAACTCATGTCATCCATCACCTTTTCCCCCAAATCCCGCATTACCATCTCATTGAGGCGGTAAGAGTCTGCCTGCCCTATGGTTGTTTTTTTTAGTTTCTGTTTTTTGGCTAGACCCATAAGTCATATTACTTTTGGATCACCTGCAGACTGAGGCAGCAAAACCAGTGCTTGGCAAGTACTACAAAGAACCAAAGAAGTCAGGTCCTCTACCGTTGCATCTATTTGGGGTGCTGTCAGAAAGCTTAAAGCAAGACCACTATGTTAGCGATACGGGAGACGTAGTCTACTACCAAATTGACAAGATGATGAACACCTCTGCACAAAATTCAGATTGACATAAACCATAGCTAGTAGCCTATTCTTCATTTTTCTCAGGGGACTGTGCCTGAAGACGCGTCCAGCCTCCTGGGACCTCTGATTGGTGTGCGAGTCCATTGATATTTCGATTCAAGAATGTAAGTTGGCGAAACATTAATCATGCAGAAAAGAGGGTAAATGTAATTCTTTCCAATGATGGAAGACGGAGGCTGCTGCCTCCTATGTAACAAAACAAACATGTGATTCTTTGGACAAGAGGTATATTACAGTAAAGAGCGGAAAAAGAGCTTTAGCTACCTGAAGGCTTTCTGAGTGTCTTTATGTATCTTTTGTGCAAAGGCTTTCTTGCCTCTGATGTTTCAGCTGTCCCGAGCGCGACATGAGCCTGATCATGGCGAGGTGCCGTCCTTGGCAATTGGCATACTCAAGGCGCTAATACTTTGCTGGGAAGTGGGAACCAGTAACACTGCATTCCGATGGCATTGGCAAGAGGGAAAGAGAGCGGGCGATCCTCCTCTGCAGCCATCGTTTTCCGGCATTTGGAAAAGGCCCCATCGCTGTCACGGTTTTGCTGTCCTCGTGAGCAGTGAGGTTGAGTAGTGGTGGCAGTTGCTGTGTTGAGTCCCGGTGGGATCTAATCCAGCGCGCGCTCCTCTGGCCCTTGAAAAATCTGCACCCTATCTTGTGGTGTGGTGTGGGCGTGTGGCCGTCGTTCGGTTGAGGCGCCAAGTTCAGACTTCAGAGCGACGAGCACGACGGTGGCCAGAAACAGAGCGCTCCCTCCGAAACAAGAAACGTGGAGGCCCGGCGCCAAGTGCTCCATGTCGAATCGGAAACGAAGGGCATGGCGACACGTTTTGGGTTCTCGTCAGGGGTCAGGGGGGAGGCGTCAGGCGTGAGACCATTTCTCGGTCTCGGTCTCGGTCTGGGAACGACGGCGGACCCAGTGGGTGGGCCGGATATGCCCCTGCATACCTAAAATATCAGCCCTGCTTAATAAAAAACTCTCAATCATCAAAGATTCAAATTAGTCGTTGGTCGTGGCTGCACCCTCACGCAGGCATAGCAGCGGAGCAGCTTGACGGCGTGACTCCGCGTCGGCACGTCCGTGGGGCAGCTGAGCGGCTCTGTCTGGGCTTGAGCATCTGCCGCCGTTTGGCGCGCTGCGCGCGGCCAGTGGGCGGTGGGGGTGGGCTGCTGGCTGCTGCAGACCTAGCTGTGCCGCATGCATCCGCCGACCAACGGTGCCTCGGCCCTCTCCCGCTAGCTCGGCAGCTTCATTGCCTCACAAACACATCCTCTAGTATGAAATTTGTGAAACTCTAACCGTAGCTCGCTAATTTTTTATAGAGATTGAACAATTGGACAGTTGCAAATTAGTGTAGGATATAGGAATAGATTGAGTGTTGCTCCTTTTTTATGATTGTCTTGTCACATTCATTAAGCGGGATATTTTCTTTGAGATGGATGAAAATGATATAATCGAGACTTTCATGAAGTTTAGAAATCGTAGACCAGACAAGAAGTAGCTTCTTTTATTCATTTGAATTAGTATGTTTGAACTATTTGTATTAACATCGGTATTTAACTCTTGAATTTAAAACTTAGAATGTAATTTTTATTTTTTGTACCGAATTTTTTGGTGAAATTTAAATTCAATTACCGACTTATATATGGATTATATCAAATTAGAAGTGGAAAAAATATTGTGGCATACCCTCCGTGAAATCCTAAGTACGCCGGTCGAACGAACACTATCCGAACATGGAAAGGCGATGGTAGAAGCATTGATTCTTCGATGAATCTTATAGGCGATGGTAGATCTGAACCTCGCCAGTCGTCACCTCACCGTACCGCTGTTAAGTTTGTGTACCTGAATTCTGAGCTCCTCATACGTCTCGGTCTCGCGCGCCTGTCAGCGACTGCCTGTCTGACTGTGTGTAGTTTTTTCCCCTTATTTCCTTCGAGCACCAGAAGTTGAAGAATTCAAAAGGGAAAAGCCTACATCTCACACACATCTATCGCTCAAAACCTTTCTTGTCAGCCGCGGAAACATGGGGTCCACCTTGGCACTGCGACATTTCCCCTCTCGTTCCGATTTTGAAAAAGCCATGTCTCATTCCTGCAATCCTGGCGCTTGCGTTGGCCGTCTCTCTCGTACGTATCTCGTCTCCCTGTGTGACCCGTATCCAAATTACATCATGCCAGATTGAGTCAGAAGTCAGAACCAGGCCTGTATTCTTCTCGTATTCTTCGCACGCATATGCGTTTGTGGATTTCGGGAGTTGCAGTTCCGGAATGCAGCGACCAAGAGAAACACAACATGATCACGTACCCCTGCGCTAAAAAAATACTCTACTGCCAATCTTCAGCAGAATTTTTCTCTCACACCAAATCAGCACCAGCCATCAGCCACCAACTAACTAGCAGTATTTTTCTCTCATATCAAATTAGCACCAGCCACATCCAGCAGAATAGAGTGAAAGAAAGATTCTTAGATCACCATGAAGCGCATTAATAAACTCATCTCATACCATCTTAGAAGACCTAAAATTGGTGAAATTTCTCCGCTGTTATTGTTTCACGTCATTTTCCCCCCTGACCGTTAGATCTCAGGGCAACCGTTAAGATGTAAGAATATATCACCAATAATATATTGATGACGTCTGTATCTAGAAAAGCCAACGTTTCACGTCATTCTTACATCTTAGGTCTTACTGTTTTTTATGCTATCACATTTCTACTTAAAAACAGTATCTATTGCTGGCTAACAAGCCATATTGACACATAAACAGTGGCCCAATACTAAGATTGCCGAGCTAAAATTGCTACTGCCGCCATCCTAATTTACAATCCGTTTTTATTTTTCTAAATATATATTTTTTTGCTATACATCTAAATTTATACTATGTCTAAATATATAACAAAAATATATAAAAAAACAATCAAAACAAGTTGTAATTTGAGACGGAGGGAGTAATGTTTAACTTTTTTTTTTAGTGTGAGGGAGTAGTGTTTAACTAGAACCGGGAAGCACCGCTGTCGGGCGGCCGGCCTGGCCTGCTAGCTAGCTATCCCTCGCAAGTTTACAGCCGGAGACGGTGGTGTCAACAAAGCCCAGTTCGTATTGTTTCACCTGGGCTTCCATGAATCTTTGGGCGGGCTAAAAGAAGCCCGTGTACTGCTTTGAGCAAACCAATTCAACCAGTCAGAATAGGTCTGTTCTGTTATCAACCCATCATCTGGGTACTCTAAAAAAAAACATCATCTGGGCTCTGAAGGGCCCAATAATAATTTTACTTCCATGTCACTTTTAGATGTGGCAAATGTCCATCCTCTTGGACCAAAAGATTGGCTGGACTGACCTGTACGTAGCCACAGGGTCTTTCTTAAAAGGTCCGAAAACAACCCCTCTGGGAAAGGAAGAATAATATCTTTAAAGGGAAAAAAAAGAGGAAAATTGACTCGTGAGCATTTGCCATTCGGTCTGTGCCTATCTATCCAGACGCGTTTCCCATGTGCAATCTAAAAGTAATAAACCTGCCATTGTCTTTTTTTTTTTATGAGAACCAGCCATTGTCTTGACGGGCGAAAAGGAGCACGCGAACGCATGGCGTCCCTGTCCTGCAATTGCGAGACCTGGAGATCTCTTCAATGTCGGCGGGTGAGCACCGGAGCCGCGCATCGCTGACAGCCTATACCCTAGCCCCTAGGTGTCGTAGGGCTCCACGACATATTCCTAGCTAGTCACGCACCGTCACGTTTCGGCGCTGTAGCACGCGCGCGGATTGAAACGTGGCGTGCCGGACCAAATCGAAAACAAAAAAAATCTCGCGGCCGCCGGGGAGCGAAACGTTGTGGTTGCAGCAGGGGTCGGTGCAGCGCCGGCCGCGTGTTCGTTTGCCGCCCGCTCCGCGCGCGGCGCAAGCGGGGCGCGACTGGCGAGTGGCCCGCGGCCGTGCCAGCGGCGCGCGCGTCGCGTCACCGACTGGCGTCGCGGTCCGCCGGGCGCGTCGACATTCACACGCGCGCGCGCACGTTGCCCCCGCCCGACCGCGGCGCCGTTCACGGCCGGCCCTGCGGCTCCGTCGTCGTGTGGCTCCGCGCGCTCGAGACGTCCGCGGGCGTTGCTCTCGCGCGCTGGTCCAGGAGATCGAGTCCACACTGTGGTGAATGGTGATGTCCAGGAGTTGGACGGCAGGCCGCGCGAGGCGCCGGGCGCGGCACCACCGGCCAGCTAGCCCCGCGCGCGCGTTCGAGAGAGCGGCGTAAGGCGTGCGTCAGCGCCGAGGTAGACACCTAGTACGAGCTACTGGTAGCTAGCAAGGGCACTCTCTGGGATATGCGTGGACGGCGGTGCGTGCGTGTTTGCCAGAAGCGGGCCGGGCACTCTAGTAGAGGAGCTAGCTAGGGAAAGGGAATGGATGGACAAAGGAAAATCGTCCGATCCGTTCCTGAACGTAGCGTGCGTCGAGTGTGCGCGCACTACGTACTGACACGCCAACGGGGGACAGGACATCCGTAGCTTGTACTGGACAGGGGGCAGATCATGCTGCACTGGCAGTTTTTCGCACCTTCTTATCATGCTGTAAGGGCGAATAATCATGGTCACTGTTGTAAAAGGCAAAACCGTACGAGAGCATCGCATCAGAAGGACGATACCGCCATGAATGATTGTGTATGTCTAGCTATTTTGCTGGGGCCGGCACTGAATGGTGTCAAGATCGGAGATCATCTGGTTGGAGACTTGGAGTCAAAAGAGGCCCAATTGGGCTGCGAGCGCAGGCGTTGAGTTGGCCAGATTAGGACGCGGGAGGATCACACTAGCTGCCTTTGAATATTTTACTTTTTGCTCATCCGATCCAATTCTGAAACATGTGCGTGACAACAACCCTGGGTGTGTTTAGATCCACGAAAAGGTAGATGAAAAAGTCGCATCGTACACTGTAGCACTTTTCGTTTGTTTGTGGTAAATATTATCCTACCATGATATAACTAGGCTCAAAAGATTCGTCTCGCGACGTACATCAAAACTATGCAATTAATTTTTTTATTTACCTACATTTAGTACTCCATGCATGAGTCATTTGCTATATTTAATATTTCGATGTGATTTTAATGTGATGGAAAGTTTGGAAAATTAGGAAGAGTTTGGGGTATCTAAACACACCCCCTCTCGTTTGATATATTTGCCGTGCGGACTCTCCCAAAGTGCCGTGTGACTTGTGTCCCGATCGATCCTCATCATTGAATCTACCTACCACCTGGCCTGGTGACACGTTCCGTCTACTTTTTATTATCAAAGAATGAAATGGAGGATGGAAGCAGATCGGATTCGGATATCTCGGATATCCGTCTTCCTATTTGTCATCCTCTAGGATGGAAGCAGATCGGATTATTCGTACGGATACGGATTCGGATATCTCAGGGATCCGCTTTTCTCCTTCATTCTTTGCCGTTTCCATCCCTTGTTATTACTGTGCAAGCTAGTTACATGGATCTGAGATGTCTCTTCGTTTAGCGCGGCAGTTGGAGTGTTCAGAACTACTATCTAGCTAGCAATTCCCCTTCGAACAAACCATCAACAAGTAGCTAGCAGCTAGGGTGAGCTGGGGCTTTGAATTTTCCGCAAACGAGACCGACCGGTTAAAGAAGCTGTGTCGCAAGTTCTCCCGTGCAGGATCTCGTCAAGATTATTGCAAATTGTTTAAGGCGCCGTTTGGCATAAAATGTCACTGGCCGATATATCATATCAGAAAGAAGCTCAAATTAAAGTTAGCTACCTCTAGCTAACTCCTATAGGTTATTGGCTTATTGCGCGCCCACTTGCGAGGGACCGATTGGACGAGGTAGTACATTATCCACTTGATCCACATGCGCAATGTTTAAGCTTTTTTGATTTGTTCATATAACCTAGACCACATTGCATTGCATTATCCACGTATAGTGAGATCATGGACTGAATCGAGAAGGGACTACTACTGTTAACAAAGAAACAGACCAGAAATCGAGCTGTTGCTTATGGCTTATGACGCGTTTTTGCTAGCTAGGAGTTGCATCCATAGCTGCAAACCAAAATCATGTGTCGGCCACATTTCCAGCGTCACATCATTCGACCTCGTCATCTACAATTAATGGATTGCTCATCATCATGTTAAATGTTTATCGTCGATCATAAATAGTGCCACACATCTGTTGACATTACAAAGATGCTAGAGTGGCAAGAAATGATAGATGTTCTGTACATTAATTAATGACATCCATATTAGCTATATTAGTGTGCTTTTGAAGAAAAAAATTGATGCAATATGGCATGCCAATTTTTTTATATAATTTGTTTATCCTTTTAAAACAAAAGATCATTTATTTCTAATTATCTCATGATCTGAACCTTAATGCTATGATTACTCAAAACACGTGAATTGAATATCAGACACACAGGGCTAGCTAGCAGCAGCCTGGCATGCGTGAATGGGAGTAGTTCAAGTGATGAGTCACGCCTACTACTGATGAATTCTTAACACTGTGAAGGTAGAAAACTAGTTAATTATCAAAGGCATGCGAAATAAGAATATGAGCAGCATCATACATGTATGCTTAAACGTGATTTAAAAGGCAGCTAGCCTGGGAAGAGGACAGCGTTTGTGGGGTTGGTTGGTGCCCAGAGAAGGATTTTTTGGGCAAGTACATTGGAGACGTCTAATAAGCAGTCTCATGCAATGACTTGTCATCTTGAGACGACTGAAGATATAATAACCTCTACAATATATAGGTTGTTGTTTTATTGAGTCGTAGTAGTACCATATCCCTTAATTTGTGGAATAAAAAAAGTAATGTTGTGAGTAGCATGATGACAACAACTCGTACAATATTAGTGGTAAGTAAGCGGTTTCATACTCCTTAATTTTAGCCTATGAGGCGGCTGTTGCATGAAGCAACCATCTCATTCTCTCCCACCCCCCTCTCTCCACATCACAAAAATCCTATGTAGAATAGCATGAGGCAACCTATGAGAGACCGATGACGTGTAGCAAAGTAGCAATGTAGTTGCTCAGGCCTAGCCTTTCTTTGTCGCCTCATATTAACCGCGCTTTCACATGGTGAATCAATATATTTCTAATCTCTGTCATCTTTTATTCATCGAGGGAAAAAGGAACGTTTAGGTTTCCAATTTGTCTATTTGAAGGATTATTATATATTGCTCCGAGTCTGACCTTTTTCCACTAGGAGTACCAGTTCAGCCTTCCTAGCTCCTTCAGCGTCTCATATGATTCACATGTACGTACAACTAACAAACATGCACCCTGTGTGATTTGTCAATCAAATTGATGGAAATTTAATTGCTTCTGGAAAAGGGCAGCGCCTGGATCTTCTAGAGAAAGAAACTTGACAATGCATGTGAAGAAATTGGGGAGAGAGGTGTGACCTAAATTGTTCCATCGATTATTGCATATATATATATATATATATATATATAACGAAGGAAAAATCGCTCAAACTAGAGCAGGTAGCTAGAAAAAGACATCCGTAATCATGACGACACTAATTGCAAAAAATATACATACTATGTAGAAAGTCATATCTTAACTAAAGTAAAGGAACTGAGCCTATATAAATATACGTTCATGTGGTTCATGTGGTTGAGGGTACGGTGTGGATGTGTACGTCTAAAAACCTTTGAACTTTGTGTCCTCATCAAGACTAGTTTTAAAATATCTATTTGTTCTTAACATGAAGTTTGTGTATAGTTTGATATTTATGGCCCTCCCGTGTGTCTCTCGTGGTTTGAGAGCATATAATTAACTCATCTACCCTGGTTCGAGGATCAGACCCAACTTAATGATCAACACCCGGGGAACATCTTTTCCCATGGCCAGTCTCAGTGGGACTGTGTCACTGTGGGAGTGTCACCAGCACAATTACTAAGACTGCAAATTAGGTAATCGAGACGGAGGGGTGTCATGGTGATGGCACTCCTCTTACATCCCATGATATATATACTCTCTCTCTCTTTTCTGTTCATAATTAGGCTGCCACATCAGCAAATTTAATACCCATGACATCCGCACACTAAGATTGGCCTGAGTTCGATCTGTATATTTGACCTAGCTAGCTAGATAGCTAGATCCAAAGGATCCTTACTTAGCCCACGTGCATATGTGGCTCAAAGAGATAGAGAAGTCTAACCAAACAGACTACTAGCTATAGCCAGCAACCCCACGTACGCACTGTTGATGGTGCCGTGCCCCCCTTTTTTTAATTACAGATAGATCATAGATGGAGCACACTTACACACACTATGTCACTGCCACACACACGAATACCATATTCAGACACTCGTGAGTGCATGTTCCTCGTAACCTCGCTGAGAGCATCTCCAGCATATACTCATCCCTTCCAATACTATAAAACTATCTCTTTGGTAATGTAAGGTGCTCCAACATACTACCAATTCCATCCCTGATACCAAAATATTTTTAGTGATTACCAAAATACACTCTCTATTACCCAAATGCAGGGGAATTCTTTCATCTACCATATCATTGAGTAATCTGCTACAACACTGGCTATAAAAAAATGAATAAAAACTATTATCAGTGATGGAGAGAGAAAATATATAGAGTATGAGAGATGAGTAATCTGCTGGAGATTTTTCTGTAACATCGGTCACGCCTAAAACCACACTAATTAAGATCTTGGTGCTGCACCACCTCTTCAATTTGAATTTAACAACGCTTCTTCATTTCTTTGTTTCTCTATTTTTTTAAAAAAAACTCAGGTAATAATATATTCCATAATCTTTTTCCATTAAGGATACAAAAATATAGCTATATAGCTGCAATGATTTTACTTCGTACGTACCTCTAATTAATGCTTTGAAAGAGGAGAGTTGGCATGTATGATTCTAGTATCATGTTATTTGATATAGAAGTATGGATGGTCATTTTATATATCGATTTTTAACTTGGATTCCTGTATTAGTGTGCACAGTTTTGTTATGAAAAAACGTAGAATAATATATGCAAACTATAGCTAAACATGCCAGAATTATTATTCGTCTATCCTAGGCAAACATGACATATCATTGCTACCTGTAGCTAGCTATAAACTGCCAGAAATAAAATATTTTAGATAAATCTCGAAGTTGTAAAAATAAATTTCAAAGTTTTGGATCTTAATAACCAAATGATATAAATATTTCTAACCTAGGATAGGACACCTGCCGTCCAAGGAGAAGGCAGAACTTTAATTTTCGTACTCCACGTCACAATTAAGTATGCGTTTTCGTCGTGTTGCAAAAAAGGCGCTGTTGTTCGGCCCAATGTGTGAGCTAGAATCACGCATGCTCCACTTGCTTTATGTGCATATTGTGCTCTTAAAAGTCGCGAGTGAGAGCGCTATGGCACGCTAGTAGCACTCGCTCTGGTGCCGTGCTGGACATGCTCTTGCGTATATATGGTGCAAGAGAACGCAAAACATGCTTTCCTTTTTGCTCTCAAATTAACATCAATGTGAAACTAGCTAAAGATTTCGGCGCTTTTTGTCGGCTGAACAGGTGATGAAATTAAAGCGAAAGCACCTGACGTATTTTATAGATGGACACGAATTATACTTCCATCGGTCACTAATTAAATTCATTTGAATACTGATCGATGGGGTCACTTCAATTAACAGTACTTATAAAAATATATTATCTATAATAAAATTTATATAGCGAAAGGGCATGTAGTATAGTGGTTACAGAAGCCTTAGTAGCACCTCAGGTCTTGGGTTTGACTCCCCGTGAGAATGAATATTCTAGAATTTAATTGCGCCGTGCTTTCAGTGGTAGGTGGCGTTCCCCTCGACAGCGAGGTGCCTGTGATGACTTTGTCTTTGCCGGTTCAGTCTTCGAAGATAGGGGTAGGGTTTGCGTATGTGTGTTCATAAGGAAGTGTGTGCGTGCGTTGTGAGTGTTTGAGTTGCTTCTAGGGGTAAGGTTTGCGTACGTGTGATCAAAGGGATGAGTGCGCGAGTTTGTGAGTATTTGAGTTGTCCTGTATAATCTTATATATTGAAAATGTTTTTTATGATGAATAATCCAAGGGAGCTAGTCTATATGAAATTTTAAATGCTGATGGTCAAAGCTGCCAAAAAGTCCTAATTACATTTATAGTTGTAATTACATTGTGACACGCCAAGAATTAAACATGATTGCAGAGGTAGCTCTATCTGTCCAAAGATCCTAGCATAATCTTTACCCTACGATTCCTGGCCAATTCCCTGGCCTGGGAGCGAGCCACGTCGCTAGCCGCTCCCGGTCGTCCGATCGGGTGCGCGGACGGCCCGGATCTTGCGTTTTCCGGTTATTTTGCACAAAAGTCCTCGAACTTCCTCAAAATACAACCCGCCATCCACTCTTCTCTCTCAAAATATTTTTTCGAATAAGTCCCTAAAATTTACTGTTAATGAGCCTAATTAATCTATAATTAGTTGATGGTCACTGTAGCATCACTGTTACAAAATCATGGATTAAGTAGGCTCATTAAATTCGTCTCGCAATTTACAATCCATCCGTGCAAAAAGTTTTATAAATAGATTTTATTTAATAATCCATTCATGTGTCCAAATATTTGATGTGACATTTTTGGATGTAAAATTTTGGAATCTAAGCATAGCCTCACTGCAATAAAATGACAAAACACACACCCTGCCGCATTACTCTACAAATGTCCAGGTCCCCGCGTGACCCCCAATGTCCAAAAAAGTGCTTAGCCTACGACACATATTTAAAAATCTCATGCACGGATAAAATAAAAACACATCCTTATACACTGTATATTACATTCTAATGTTATACGGTTTCACTACACATGTTGTTCAACCTACTAACAGTTAGTGCAGCAATAACCTGCGACCAAAACAAAAAAACGGAGAGAACAAATTTACCAAATCATCTCACATACATAGCAAAAATTTTAAAAAACTATATCAACCTAATTATATTCTTCTTTCATGTACCAAATAAAGTTTCAAATAATACAAATAAATGGTATAAACCAGGTCTTGCTGCGCGGCGTTTCTAGTAATTACTATTCTAGCTAATCCTTTTCCTGTGTACCACTATTATTTTTTGAGCACGTGCTTCTATTTTCCCTATGCATGTTGCTTTCAAGCACACTAGCTGCAATTTGATATTCCACACTCCAATGATGATCGCAAAGGCGCTGTCTCTCCCTTATCCTTTATAAAAAGGGGTAAAATATGGTATTACCATTCATCTCAGGGCCATATATGTTCAACTGATGCAAGCACTATATATCATCAGATGCCATGCGTGTGTAAGTGTAAGCTACTTCAGTTGCAGGCAGGCGGGTCTTTCTATCTAGTCGTCTTAATAATTAAACCACCAGCTAGCTAGCTCCGATGACTAGCTGCTTCAACGGCGGCACCGGCTGGCCGGAGCCCGTGGTGCGCGTGCAGGCCGTGTCGGACACCTGCGGCGACACGATCCCGGAGCGTTACGTCAAGCCGCTGTCGGAGCGGCCGTCGCTCTCGCCAGCCGCCGCCGACGGCGCCGGGGGCGGCCCGAACATCCCGGTCGTGGACCTGTCAATGCCGGACGCGGACGCGACGTCCCAAGCCGTGGCGGCGGCGTGCCGGGAGTGGGGCTTCTTTCAGGCGGTGAACCACGGCGTGCGCCCGGAGCTGCTGCGCCGCGCGCGCGCGGCGTGGCGCGGCTTCTTCCGGCAGCCCGCGGAGGTGCGCGAGCGCTACGCGAACTCGCCGGCGACGTACGAGGGCTACGGCAGCCGCCTCGGCACCGCCAAGGGCGGCCCCCTCGACTGGGGCGACTACTACTTCCTCCACCTCCTGCCGCCGTCCCTCAAGAGCCACGACAAGTGGCCGTCCCTGCCTGCCTCGCTGCGGTACGGCCGGTGCACAACAACTTGTACACGGCCGCCGATGATGGTGGCGGCGCGGCACAAGTTGATCTGATGTGGTTGGTTGCTGCAGGGAGACGACGGAGGAGTACGGCGAGGAGGTGGTGCAGCTGTGCCGGCGGGTGATGCGGCTGCTGTCGACGGGGCTGGGGCTGGAGGCAGGGAGGCTGCAGGCGGCGTTCGGCGGGGAGGGCTGCGAGGGGGCGTGCATGCGCGTCAACTTCTACCCGCGGTGCCCGCAGCCGGAGCTCACGCTCGGCGTGGCGGCGCACTCCGACCCCGGCGGGATGACCATGCTGCTGGTCGACGACCACGTCAGGGGCCTGCAGGTGAGGAGCCCCGACGCCGCCGCCGGCGAGTGGATCACCGTCGACCCCGTCCCCGATGCCTTCATCGTCAACATGGGCGACCAGATCCAGGTACGACGACCTTCAATATAATTCCTACACGTCGATACGCACACGTGGTACAAATTCCGACAACTGCTGCGCAGATCATCACTGCTGACATTTTAATTTGCTAGTAATAGGAAAAGTAAAAAAAGAAGCACACGTGGTTTAGCATCAAAGATTCATCAATTTATAAGCGGAATACAAAAAGGTTATTGGAGTCGACAGCAACCCACGTACTGATCGATCTGAATGGAAATTGCTTGCGGTACGTGCAGCCACGTTGCACCGCTATCCGCACCTATCCAAGTGCAAGACGGAAAGAAATAAAAACAAAAGCACTGTGTGACCAAAAAAAACAAGAGAAATATAAATATGCAAGGCGCAAGGCTGTGCCGGGCGTCGACACGTGTCCCTGGACCCAGGGGCGAAGCCAGATGATAATGTTGTCGAGGTCTTTTCTATTTCTTGTCGGGGTTTTAGCTTTAAGAAACAGTGTAGAACAGTGATTCTCATTGATTTTGTAGAAATCCGTCGGGGTCAACTGACCCCGACGCAACCACACAGCTCCGCCCCTGCCTGGACCATAGCATCCACTAGATAGAACAAGATACCAAACAAAGGATCGCCGAATCTGGTTGATCGTGTCAGGACTCAGGACGGACCTCTCGACAAAAGGACGAATAATTCGGAATCTCATAGAGATAAGGGTAGGTTTTCTATTGCATGGAACCTCTCATACATTACACTACAATATCCCAGTGCAAATATTCAAAAAAATGTTGGACCAGGATAATTTCGTTCAAAAAAAAAATCTGATAGCCGATAGAAGCTAAGCTAAGACCTGCCCGTATCTAGCTATAAGTTAGTATCCATGCCCTTACAAAATTTTAAAAGTATCGTCCATGTATCATTGTTGTCCTCCAAGCCGATTCTCTTAAGAATATAGTAGTAGCATCCTTTAAGACATTTTAAATACCATAGAAAATCATATTATTACAAAACTAATACATATGCCCATACATTTTTCAGATATTCAATCATAACAATATACTCCTAAGAATCATGTGATATGTTGACTATAAATAACCAAAAACACCATCTGATAGAGCGTAAGAGTTAGTGGCATCCTTGAATGGGTAACACCATTTACAACTTCATTTTTTCACCCATGTATAGGAAATTGATACCTCATGTACCTCCTTACATGTAAGATGTATGAAGGGTTTTAGTTTCAAAATGTAAAAAAAAATGTTAACATGCACGTGTGATACCAAATAAATGCACTGTTCAAAACATAATTCATTGTGGACTAATAAACTAATTTGATTTTATAGCGTCAGTGCCTTTTGTTTTTCCTATAACCTTGATCAAAATTAGATAAGTTTAAAACTTAGGAGAAAGTAAACCTTCTACATTTTGAAGGAGGGACTAACTTTTTATTATTACAAACTAAAAATCTAAAAGATAAATCTTATTCTTTTTCTTGGGAACAAAAACATCTTGATGACCCCAAGACAGAAAAGGCAGGGACTTTTCGGTCCTTTAATTTCTTAAATAAATTAAATAAAAAGGAAACCATCATGATGATCCCCGATACACGTGCTTCATCATGTTCTCGTAATCCTTGATTTACATCGGTCTTGTGCAAGTACTCATAGCTAATGGACTATACTACTGTATCATGAAGATTCAACACAGTCATGTGAGACTGAACACTGTGCACAGCTTGGACACCCAGGGTCCATGGATAAAGGTGAGAGTGGGAGTGAGACACCTACGTGGCTACTTTGTCTCCTAGCTTGAGCCAAGTTAGGCCCCGTTTGGCAGGGTTTCGGCTCTTCCAAAAACAGCTCCGGCTCTGGCTCCTCAGATGGAGCGGCTTCTCTGGTGGAGTTGGAGCCGTTTTAGAAAATGTTTGGCAAAACAACTTCACTTGTTAGATTGATGTGTAAGCCGCGTGAAACCATGATTTCATGGCTTCATCTTGCCTGTGTAAGCCGCCGCCGGCTTCAGAACCGGCTTCACGTGTGAAGCCGGTCCTGAAACAAACGTTTGGGAGGGCTTCACGTGAAGCCGCTCGTGAAGCCCTCCCAAGAGCCGTGCCAAACGGGGCCTTAGTGTGCACTGGCCAGAGACGCGTACAATATCTTGTTATACTGGATGTGTGTCTGGCTCCGTCTGGTTCTCTCTAGCGGACCTAGCGCTGCAAAGAAATTTTATATGTATGTAGTACTAAACAAAATTTATTTATAAATTTTTTTATAGATAAGTATAACTTTGCGCAATGAATCTAATAAGCATAATTAATTCATAATTGACTACAATAATCATTCTCAAATCATGCGATTAAAGGCTTTATCAGATTCGTCTCGCGAAGTAGTGCAGAGATTGCGGAGTTAGCTTTGTAAACTATCTTTATTTATCTCTAACTAATGATCAAAGCTGACTATATATAACATGTGCTACAAAACCAAACTGGACCTTGGATTTGCATCCGCCATCCGGGTGCCGTTGCTATCCTAGATCAGGTAGCTGATCTGTGAGAGGCCCTGAGCCATTCGCTTACAAAAATGCAGGTCCGTGCACGTGGGACTAGCTAGTGGACTACCGGCAGGCGGCAGCCTCGATTTCTCACCCCATCAGTCCATCATCCATCTGAAGATCGAGCTATCTGAATTATTTTGCCTCGCTGACTAGTCTAATGGACTCTCTTGTCGCTTAGCATTCCGCTGATGCAACGATTCTGATAGGATAGTTGTGTGGGGAGGGATCCAAAATTAGTGGCAATAGCAGTTCGCAAGAGGATAGTTTTTTTAGAAAAAGAAAAGTTTCTGACCTCTGCAACCGCACAGAGCCAATTCTTACAGCAATCTCAGCTCCGATGTTTACGGTAAGGGGGAAAATGACGTGGCCTAATAGAGGTTGACAAAGTTCACTAATAGACAAATCGCAGATAGCGGCCTAACACTCTATCGGTTTATATGTAAATAAAGTACTAAAACAATATTAACCCATTAACCCATCCATCATATATACGCATGCATATGCCTGCAGGTGCTGAGCAACGCGGCGTACAAGAGCGTGGAGCACCGGGTGTCGGTGAGCGCGGCGGGGGAGCGGCTGTCGATGGCCTTCTTCTACAACCCGCGGAGCGACCTGCCGATCGCGCCCATGCCGGAGCTGGTGGCGCCCGGCCGCCCGGCGCTGTACCCGGAGATGACGTTCGACGAGTACCGCGTCTTCATCCGGCAGCGGGGCCTGGCCGGCAAGGCGCAGCTCCAGTCCCTGCAGGCAAAGGCCGCCGCCGCTCCTGCCGACGACGACCCAGCTGCCGGCGGCTCGCCGTCCTCTAGCTAGCACACAGCTGTAACCTAGCAGCAGCTACTACCGAGCTATACCTTAATCATCTGCCCGCGCAGGCCAGGTTTCAGCTAGCTGTGCTGTGCATATCGTCGTTGGATTGATCTCGGTAAATAATTTGATATTTAATTTCTGTGGAGCTGAATTAGTGTACATTCGTCCCATGCAACTGAAATTAAATGTCGTGATGAGCAGTAAATTAAATGTACGTACATATACATATATACAAAGTGGAGAGCTAAGCTCTTGATCATCCAAATGCTAGAGATGATCGATTGTTTTAGTTGCACGATTACCCGAACTACGCTGAACTCTCTGTGGATTACCTGAACTTTGTACACTTTGTCCATGTAATAAAGCGGGAAAACCTTTTCTTGAAAAAATGCTAAAGATGATCGATCATTTTAGCTGCATGATTTTAATTTGAAGCCGCTACCACCAAATTTACTGCCGGCAAATGACTGTGCGATCCCGAATCAAAATCGACTACTCTACAATATCAATGCAACCAGAGATTGTAACAGACCATGGCACTGTGCTCTCTTCATAATCCAATTTGATCTTTATATATTTTTAGTTTAAATTATTGAAGATAAAAGCCCGACCCTTTTAGGCACGGCTTTTAGATTATCTACGTTAAAATTTTAGACCCGGAATGCAACTCCAAATTCTACTCGATCCGCCGACGACACACATCAAGTGGATGCACATCAAAGTGTAGTTGCATACTACAGCTAACTGTGTGCTTTCCAAAGTTGGAAAGGAGACATGCTGGCTACAGAGACAGTGCCGCGGCGGCCATTGGTGCCGTGTGCAGCAGGTTGCTCCATCGTGGGGATTCCGGAATCTTCCTACTGCCGGCGTTGATTATCGAGTGCATAATAATCCCCGAGAGATATAATTAGTCATTTGAGCTTTCTTTAAGCTAGCGGTAGAGGCCTAATAAATGGGACCTGCCGGCAACTAACCTTCCACAAATCCATGCGGCAGCGTTTGCGCTTGAGCGTCGTTTTCAGCGGAGGCCTGAGCAGGAGTGCGTGTCCCGGCCTGCTGACGGCGATCTTTTGGAGCAGGCCAAACGCGTGCTTGATGGACGACAGGCAGCTATCCGCTCTTTTTCTAAGATGTGTGTTCGCGTGAGCAGCGAAAAGTCTCCCAAGGGTCATCCAACCAAAGCTCTTAATTAAAGTGGCGCTCAGCAAACAGAAAGGTGCTTTTTAATTTCCTTGTCTTATATGTTTAACCTCACCTGGGAAAAAGGTATGACACAGTGTTTATGGTGGGAGAATGCTTTTTAATTTTTAAGTACCCATACTTGACAAACTAGTATAAAACAAAGAGCAACAAGTAGCTAGACTGGTATATAGTAGCCCCTTTGAAACAACCAATTTCCTCGCAAAAAAAGAAGCAAGCAATTGGGAAGCGTTGAACCCTGGTTAATTAGGGACCTTACTTTTGTTAAAAATGAGTAGGGAGCAGGCACTGTGCGGAGTACAAGAAGGGTGATGTCATCTTAGATTGGCTCGGCTCTAACCACTCTCTCTTTGTAACAACAATCTCTATATTGAACAGCAACTAACTAGCCGAGCCAATCCTGAAGTGATCACCGTGTACTTGCAAGAAAGAGGATAATAAAAGAGTGGTAAGAATATGTAAAAGAGGGGGTAGATTGGAGTCTAGGACACGTACCAAGGGGCAATGTTTTCTCTAGTCACAATTCTAAAGCTTTTTGACAAAGCTATTCACTGAGCTAGTGCTACCTTTATCTAGCGGTGGTATGGCCAAGGAATGGGTACGCCAGATCAACCCACTACAAGATGATTATTTGATACATGGATGAATCAGGTCATGGCATTTTTCTCGGTCAGAAGGGTTCACATCATAGTTGTGTTGAGAATGGCGTGCATTCACTAATCACTGCTCTTGTGGTTTATGAGAGAACACTTAAATAAGCTAGAATTCAAACACACTTTGTTTTGCTGGTTGTCAACAGCAGTATTTTTCTCCCACACTAAATCAGCACCAACCACCAGCCACCAACCACCAGCCACCAACTAGCCAGCAGTACTTTTATCTCACAAAAATCAGCACTAGCCTGTGGCCACAGCCAACCGAACAGAACGGCAAGGAAAGTAAAGGGCAAGGTAACTAGCCTTAGGAGGGCTGACCGCCCCCTAGGTGATTAAAAATCCTTTATGTGGCTGGGTACAAACAGAAAATCAAAATCGTCCTTACGTGCAGTGCCCTTATGTGATTCAACGTTGGATTTGCATTAGATTTGTGCATTGCAAGAATCTCTCTGTCTCTCCCCCTCTCCTTCCCTCCCTCTCTCTAGTCTGCATAAATCTAAAAGGACTGGCACGGCGAGAGCATATGCCTTCAAGGGCAAATTTTTTTACGTGTATGGATACAAAGGAAAAGGGCACCTGCTCTGCACAGTTATGCTGGCAAGCAACAGTAACATATGCACGTGCTTGAAAACACAAAGCCAAGCCACACGTCGACAGGATATGACAGGGCACCTGCACAGATGACGTAGCGTCACTGTCGAGTCGAGGCCCAGTGATCCTTCCAGAATAGAGATCTGCTCCGTCTGCAATGCCCCTTCCATGGAAGAAACGAACGCAACTTGCGCGATGCTACGCTGTTCCTCCAATCGAAGCCGCCGCCTAGGCCTAGCTTGTACGAGTATAGTTCTGTAGTTGTAGGGTGGGACTGCCCGGAGTTGATCGGCTGCCCGGGGTCCTGTGTGGCGGCGACGGCGGTCGGCGGAGCCAACTCGGGCAGTAGCGCCGTGGAGTGTGGATGCAAAGGCTAGGTGGGCCAGCGGCGTTCCTGACCATGTTTTAGGCGGTTTTTTCTTTTTTATATTTAAAAAAAATTCAAAAATATATGTCCGTTTTGGAAAATTTCAAATATACCACGGTCGACCTCCCATAGGGCGACAGGCCCAAAGTGTAATTTTTTCTCTCCAAATTTGCAACGAAGTCCCTAGAAAAAAAAGGGGGCCTGTCGCCCCCCCCCCGGGCGACCAATGGGCCCGGCCCACGAGCGCGGCAGGGGGGCCTGTCGCCCCCCCCCCCCCGCCCCCCCGCCTCGGGTGACCGGGGTATTCCCCCCTATATAACCTCCAACCCTCCCCTTCCCTCCTCATTTGAGTCCGAAAATTCCACCAAAAATCCAGAAAAAAAAGAGAGGAGTGAGGAGAAGGAAAGCGGCGAAGCCCTGCCGGATTCAGCACTTGTGATCTGCAGGTTAGTACATTTAGTTTATATATTTTTATATTTAAGTAATACATATTTAAGTAGGAGTAATTTAAGTATGGGTGAGTAATTTAATTTAATTAGTGGTATAGTAGAGCCATTTAAGTAGGAGTTTAATGACACTTTAGTTTGTAGTTACGTAGTAGTAAATTAGTTTAGAAAATTAGTACTACGCATTTATTATTACAATTGCAGTACTATTAGAGACGTGTTTATAAATTAATTATGATTTAGAATAGAATTTGGCATATGCAGTATAGAATTTGAGTGTCATCACGTAGTTATGAATACTTATACGTTGTAGTTGAATTTCATACTTAGTTTTTACGTATTATTGAATAAGGTAGTGAAGTAAAGAGTATAACTTGATAAGTATTATGTGATATACAGATATGTAGTAATGAAATATTGCAGGTATGTAATGAAGTATTATTATATTTATGTGTCTAGTTTGTATGAAATATATATTTACCTATGTGTTCTCATATATTTTTGAATGCAGGTATGGAGATGGACTCCTTGCTAGACCCAGTGATCGACTCGAGCCACAGGTCTTACTTTGCAGCTGTTGAGCACCGAGCCCTAGAGGTGCTATGTCCTCGTCCACCCGGCGAGGCGATCTCTATACACCACGATTGGTGTGACCGGTATGTAATGAAATATTATTGTTTATCACTTATGTATTCGCCGGTATTCCTTTGTTTCGACATTTTTTTTATTTTTTTTTGCAGGTTATGTGAGGCCGGACTACTGACTCTGAGCCGTCTTGTCGAGGTTGGGCCTATTCAGCTCGACCGATCCCTCCTGACGGCGCTCGTTGACAGATGGAGGCCGGAGACACACACGTTCCACCTCCCGTGTGGGGAGATGACTCCTACGCTGCAGGACGTGGCCTACCTCCTCGGCCTCCCTATCGTCGGGGAGGCTGTAGGTCCGCGTGTGGTGGCGGCCTCATGGAAGGATGACCTGGAGGCCCGTTTTGCCCTAGTTGACCGCGTGGAACAAGCAGGTCCGATCAACCCGCACCCGCGAGCAGCAGGTCCTTCGAAGACCTGGTTCCTACAGTTTACAGTATGTATTCATTCCATATATAAATTTAATTGTTACAATTCACATGTTCCATTGACAGTTGAAACCATTAATCTTAATTGTTTATGCAGCCTGCCCTGTTGGCTGCGGATGCCGACGAGTACAGTGTGACCAGATCGCTGGAGGCGTACCTACTTTGGTTGTTTGGTTATATCATGTTCAACAACACTCATGGCAACTCGGTCGATAGGATTCTCCTTCCGTATGCACGGGAGATTGCGGATGGGGACGAGGACGTACCGCCCTACAGCTGGGGTGAGGCGGTACTTGCAGCCACTTACCGTGGACTCTGTGACGGCTGCATGAAGACACATGGGAACGCTATCATGGCAGGGTGCCCACTACTGCTACAGCTTTGGTCGTACGAGAGGCTAGCCGTTGGTCGGCCCTTGGTCAGCCACGAGCCTTACCACGGGGGCATGTACGGCGACGAGGAGGACGAGAGGCCTACTATGGGAACTATCTGGATCTGGCGTCAGGTACGTTCGCAATAAATCTAATTTTGTTATTCATTGTTACATGATGTATTAGCGCACTTTTAATTTTACTTATTCGGAATGCAGAGATCCTGGGCCCATGCGCGGGTTAGACGCGCATATCCTGAGTTTGTTTCGGAGCTCGACATGCTGACGCCCGAGGACGTTGTCTGGGAGCCTTACAGCCCAGAGGCTGTGGCTACCCGTGCACCAGCAGGCCTGTCTTCGCACTGCTCCGCGAATGCGAGCCTGTGGCTTACTAGCGCCGTCCTGGTTTATGACATCGCGGTTGAGGCATATTGCCCCTGGAGAGTCATGAGACAGTTTGGGCAGCGTCAGGAGTTTCCGGTGCCCACCGCGTTGGAGCGTGTCAATCGCCAGGACCACAGGTAATTATGAATGAACTTGGGTCGTATATTCGTGTCAAATCTCACGATTCTTCGTGGTCCACTTTTGTAGGTTGTCAAGGAGTGGCTTTCCGTGCTCTGATGATTGGCTCACCAAGATGCAGCCGTGGGTGGACCAATGGGAACAGGCAGACGAGCACTTGGTCCCTCCAACAGGACCACAAACAGACAGCTCCTTTAGGGCTTACCTCACCTGGTACTTACCCCGGACTCGGGCTCGTCTGGTTTATGTTGACACTCACCCGCAGCCACACCAGGCGAGGCCTCAGGATGGCTATGCCCGGCACCACGTGGAGGCACTAGCTGGCGCGGTGAGTCTCTTGATCATATTTGCATATATATATATATATATATTCATATTCGTAAGATAATTCATGTGTTTCTAACTGTACCTTTACTGAATGGATGCAGTTTCGCCTTTGCAACATGATGGAGACGGACTGCTCGACTTACCTGACGAGGGTACGTGCCGGATCCCCAATGACCCAGTTTGAGCAGACAGAGGCATGGTCGAGACAGCGTGATCAGTTGCGTCAGGTAGTGCACAACTTGGGAAGCCGTGTGCAGTACGAAGACAGCCACGAGTCGTCCCAGGCCTCGTCGTCGTTCCCGTGTCCGTCGACCGTGCGTGGGCCGACGTCGCAGTTCTTCCCAAGTGCAGGTAACGTACATATGTCTTTATAATTAGATCAAGTGTTTCTACATATTTACTAATATCACATACAAGATACGATCCAGCTACTGCGTTCGGCCATACTGGAATGTTTAGAGGGACAGCACCAGTTGGCGGACCGTATCCAGGGATGGTACCGGGGCCACAGATACCGGTCTACACAGGTTAGTTTATGTTTCGTATTTCGGTTTCTACATGTCATTACGAAATATACGAGCGTACGCTAACATCCACATTTTTTGCGTAGGATTCTACCCCGATGCGGGCGCCGGACCTTCTTCTTCCTCATTTCGACCAGATAACGAGACCTTCACCTTAGACGACTTCGACAGCTTGTCTCTAGAAGAGCCTGCCGCGCAAGGTGACCCCGATGTTTTGGGGTATTCACAGCTAGGAGGAGCACCATTTGGGATCTCTCAGCAGCAGACACCGCAACCCCTTGCGCGTCCTGAGCGACAGGTGAGGTCTCTGGATGTTCTCACCTACTCCGAGGGCCATGTCCGTGCCCAACAGAGGGCTAAGAGGGCCCGACGCCCTAGGGGTGGTTAGATATATCTGATGTTTATTTGTAATGAGATAGCTGTGGACCGCTTATTTGTATCCGATGTTTATGATTGTGCTAGTTACTTGTCATTTGTTTCTATAGATACTATTGATATGAACTTGTTATGTTTGGGGGTTCCATAATGCTCGTGAAATAAGGGAAGTTCTTGCGATTTTTTTCCGTGATTTAATGAAGGACAAGTTAGGTGCGGTAGGAGTTAACGGGCGAGATCCTGCCGACAATGAGGACGACTACACGCTCGAATATCGCATTCTATAGATACTATTGATGTGAACTTGTTATGTTCCGGCGATCACGGGTTTCCCAAATATCGCATTCTTTGCCCAGACATATGTGACCAAATAGCAGTGCCCTTCCACCATTTCAAAAAAGATGTGACAACACGGCAACCACTCCAGTTTTTTTCATAAAATTTAAGGCTCAAATGACAAAGGGAATGACGGCTAGGGCTGGTTTTTTTTCTAAATTTTTAGGCTCAAATCACAAAGGGAATGGCGGCATACGGCGGCGGAGGGGCCCCTGTCGCCCCCTCAACGGGCGATAGGCCCCTGTCGCCCCAGGGGTGGGCGACAGGCCCCTGTCGCCCGTTGGGGGGCGACAGGCCCCCCCTTTTTCCAGGGACTTCGTTGCAAATTTGGAGAGAAAAAAATTACACTTTGGGCCTGTCGCCCTATGGGAGGGCGACCGGGGTATATTTTTGAAATTTTCCAAAACGGACATATATTTTTGAAATTTTAATTTTTTTTAAATATAAAAAAGAAAAAACCGCATGTTTTAGGCCATGGGCCTACGAACATTAGCCTGGTACTGAGGCCGCAATGGCTGGTTGTCTTGGCCCATTAGGAATAAAGAGAAGAGACACATTTTTCGCCGCGTCAATGCGAAGTCCAGCTACAACAAACTTTTTTTTTTTTTGAATAACTAGCTGCGACAAACTCAGTAGCCGCGAATCTACATCTACTATTCTGCAACCAGATTGGAAGTACATTGATGGTTATACTGCTAGCAAAAACCGAGCAAAGGGGATCGGAGCAAAAGTCGGGAGGGACATGGGGAGAGTACGTGCTGGGGCGCTCGTGGATCATTTCACGACCCCCAGCAGCAGCAGGATCTGGAGGAAGATGTAGGACGCGCCCCCGATGGTGGCGTACTGCAGCTTGCTCTCCCCCTCCACGTCCGGGAAGTCGCCGTCGGCGCACTTGCTGAACCCGCCGGCGAGCCACGCCAGGTTCCGGTACCCGTCGTCGTGCAGCATCCTCACCGCGATCAGCGACCTTCAGGCCCACGCACGCAACGCAGGGTAGCTTGGTTACCACAAGCACGATCGAGGTGAGCAGATTCAATTCGCACGCTTGTTGGGAAATAATCTTATTTTACCTGAGGCCTTCGCCGCAGGCGACGAGGAGCTTGGCGTCCTTGCCGCCGTCGCCGGCGACGGCGGCGGCGACGTCGTCGACGAAGCAGTCGTTCATCTTGGTGAAGGCCTGGCCAGTCCAGAGCCCGATGTAGCCGAAGTGGACCCACTTCTTGAGCAGAGTCACGGGGCCCATGTCGTCGTCCCCCACGAACAGCGGCACGTGCGCCGAGCCCCGCACGCCGGCGCGGGCGCGCTCCCACGGCGGCCGCACGTCCAGCAGCCTGAACCCCTCACCGCCCAGCGCCTCCGCCGCGTCCTTGGGCCGCACGGCCTTCACCGCGCCCGACCGCACCAGCGCCTCGGCGCCGCCGGCCCACGACGTCGCCTGCGCCCTGACGCGCGAGCGAGGCGGGCCAGGGGAGGCGCACCTGATGATGCAGGTGGATGCCGCCGCCGCAGCAGCAACCATCGCCATGTCCACCGGCCGATTGGTCGCTGCCTGTCAGTTCAGTCCTGAGCCCTCACTTGCAGCATACGTGGCCAGGTCACACTTATCCACACGATGTTCTAGGTCCAATCCGCGCCGTTGGTGCGTGGGTCATCACAGCTCCTGGCCGCACGATTCGTCCGAACAGATGAGGCGGAGTGGTGACGAGATCTCCGGCGCGTTTGATTTGTCCCACAATCGACAGGCTAAACCGGATGTACAGAACAAGCATGGATCCTAATTAAAAGTAGCAAAAAAAAAAAGATTCGATTCCTAATGCAAACAATCAAACAATCGGTCAATAGACATGGCCGCATGACCGCTGTGTGCTACGGGGCGCTAGGTGAACTCGAAGCGCATGAGGAGCTTGACGTTCCTGAACTTGTGCCCCTTGTGGTCGAACAGCGAGACGGCGCGGATCCCCGGCCGCAGCTCCTCCACCGGCAGCGCCGTCTGCCCGCCGAAGTCGTCCTCGCTCACATCCTGCTCGTGCACCTCCACGCGGAGCACCGCGATCTCAGGGACAGTCAGCGGGAAGGCGAACTCCTCCTCCCACACGGGGACCCAGTTGTCCTCCACGGCTTTCGTCTTCCTCATCACCGAGTCTAATGGAACTCCGGCGATGCCAACCTGTTGGGTAAACCACAACCAGGTTAGCAGTGCGTCCTCAGGTATTAGGCTGGTGCAACTGTCTTTCGGATGATCAATACTCATGGCGAGCTTTCAAACGTTGGGATGAACTCAGGGAGTGGGCAGACCTTTACGTAGAAATCTGGAGGTGAGTATGAGTCGAAGTGCGTCTGCTTGAAGTCCTTGTGCCAGCCTTCGCCCATGTATATCTTGACCTGCAGCAAACCAGTACTGGATCAAACCATTTCTGAAACCCAAAGAGAGTGAAAAAGAAGAAGATAGAAACATGGCATCTACCTTCAATGTTGCCTTGACCGGTAAATCTGCCTTGGGATCAAACACCTTTCCATCTGGACATGTTTGCATCAAGAAATCAGGTTTCTTCACATAACCGCAGCCCCCGTTTGCTTTGTAAAAGCCATACATTAACCAAAGTGCTCTTCCATGTCCCTGGAGAAAAAAAATGGAGGTCTTCGTTAACATTAGGCAGCTTCGACACGATTTTTTTTATTAACACAGCTAATCCCCAGCATTCTACTTACATTATAGAACCAAATAATTAATCAGGGTTCCTTTGAATGATTTGCTAAAAAGAAAGCACACAATAAAGCCAACTGAGCAACCAATACACGACAATGGTGGTAAATTGAAGCTTGATTAAAAACATGACACCACGGTGAAAAATGTGGCAAAGTGAATCTTGATCCAAATCATGTAATAGGAAAATTTGGGAGCCCGATCGAGCCGAAATATATTGCTCAGATTACAATCAGACCTGCATATTGAATGCCACCATTTGAGCACCATGCACCCAGCCAAGAAATGGATTATAGTTGGATGAATTGAAGCGGGTTCCCTTTGGGTATATTCTCAGCATATTTCTATGTGTGAAGCTGCTTGGAACAGACAGAAAGAGCTCTTAAGACGAGAAGTAGGCAACTAAGGAATGACAACACTATTATCTCGTCTCTTCTCCAACATTAGCTGGAAAATTAAAATGTATTTAATAAACAAACCTCACAATGTTGGGACCATTACGCGCTGCCACTTTTGCAAGTTCTTGCTCACTCAAACTGAGGCGCCTAACTTTGTCCGGATCATTCTTTAAGGCATCCACGAGTGCACCCTTTGGCTTTCCAGCCTTGATAGTAATGAGATGTTTATACTCTGGTGCCGCATGCTTGCATACTTTCTGTGAATCGTTATCATCCAGACCCCTTTCGTGATATAATATATCATCTTCACTCTGCTTGAGCACCATTTGGTAAAATATTGATGGCCAGAAATTTTGCTGACTAAGAAAACAAAGGTAAAGTGTAGCAGAATTTAAGATCTGTACCCTGTCGGCTATTTGCATCTCATCCTGGATATCTGGAACTTCTACTCCCCAAGCTGCTTCTTCCCTTTCTCCCTTTTTAAACTGGGGTTCAATTTCTCTGTCCTTCATGGTACCGCCCTTTGCTTCGAGGTACTCCTTTGGGGGTTTTGTTGAGAGCAAGACACGACCCTTTAAAGCTTCAGGTGAAGGAAATTCTTGAAGATGTTTCGATTCAGGGTAATATAGGATGTCTCCAAACACTTCAAGGACCATCTATACAAAATTTCAGAAGTAGCGACACTAGAATCATTTGCCATATAGTAATCATTCAGAGAAACACAGGTACCTTAGCTACTTTCGCCTGAAGATCAGGTGTAAGGTGGTCTTCTAATGTTATAATAACAGGATAGGGAGACGCAACAAAAGCATATTCTTTGATGGACCTCAAGCATTTGATAAGTGATACCGGGGCAGTCAGTGTCCTATCAAGAGTGAAAACGTAAATGAAGTCACAGCAGATCTCATGGCAGCTTCAGTTTCATTATAGATGGTGTGCAAAAATCTCTCCATGAAAGGAATGCACAAAGTACAAATGTGTTGCAGATGTATACCTTCCATGGAGAACATCAATGTCATCTTTAGAAGAATTTGGCCATATGTCCAATTCAATCACACGAACACCTATTTGCAGTGCCTTGATGATGGGAGCATCACTGCAGTCACTGCTGAGTTGATTACCCGTCAGATATGAGTTGTGTCCAGTGTATATAAAATAGTGCGATAGCGGTGCGTTCATGTCCTGATGGACCTGAAAAGAAAAGAAGGTAATTAATGTCAAGCAGTTAACAGAGCACATAATAGATCATAAAATTGCAGATTGATAATGGAGCTTCACGTGCTAGCCACAGAAAATAATGGCCGACGGAACTTTTCTTTGACGATGAAAGGCAGCTAACTGTCCATTTAATCTACAATATTCAGAGCTCTCATGGATCAATCAAACTCAAAGCAGTGTATCACCAATCAACTACCAGCTTGCTAAGAATGATGTGTCGTCACGCAGCAATAGCAAAGGTGGTGTCACAACATTAAACCTGCACTAATTCATTGATAGAGAAGTCACTGCGTGACACAACGTCAAGCTTATGAAGGTACCACGCTAAGCAAGACAAAATAATCTGATTACCAGCGGCCACAAATGCCGAAATGACACGCGTTACACAAGGAGCAGTTCCCATTCGCAGGTCACCTTTGTGATTCACAAAATGTTGAAGTGACACATGCGTTATATGAGGAGCAGCTCGCAAACGGGAACCCCCTACCTGATTAGCGAACGCAACTAATCTCACCACATCGTGCGATCCGTCCCTGAATGCATATGCAGCCTCCCAACCGGCAATAGGCAATAGCAGCAATACACGCAGGAGACATTGAATCACAGCCGCATTTGGGTTGGGGCTCGAGCAGCTTCAGGGGGTGGGTTTACCTTGGAGTGGCGGAGGGGCGGGTTGAGGTCCTCGGAGAAGAGGAAGTGCATGAAGTCGTCGACGGTGAGCGCGGGCCTCCCGAAGCGCGGGGTGCGGCTGCGGTCCTGCAGGACCCGGTCGACGACCTGCTCCGCGACCTCGCCGTCGGCCCCTCCCCAGGCGGCGAGGTAGCGGCGGAGGTCGTCGGCCCCCATGTAGGGCGACCCGCCGGCGAAGCGGGAGAAGAGCACGCGCACGTCCTCCGGCGTGGTGGTGTCGCCGAGCGCGAACCGGCGCGTAAAGAAGATGCAGCACTTGTACGTCCCCATCTCCACCGCGGACACCCCCGCCTCGTCTGCCGCCTCGGCCTCGCTCTCCGTCCCCGGCGGAGGTGTGTGGGGTGGGGAGGCGCGCGGGGGCGCTCCTTTGTCTGGTTTGGGCATTTTCGCGCCGCGAGGTTTCAGGGAGGGGGATTCGGAGGAAAGAGTGGACGGACGTGCGGAGGGGAGGGGCGAGGGCGAGGAACGGCCGCCTGGTTAAGTACTCAGCCCCGCCCGTTGATGCTTCTCGGCGGCTGTGCGTGCGGAGGGTTTTAGATGTATATCATTATAAAAGATGAAGATGGTCCCGACGTCTATATCACTATAAAGTTTGGTAACACATTTATATCATCGTGTTTTTTCATTTTGATGTCTGTACCATTCCGTCCATCTGGTATTAGAATTTAACAGATTCGCAACTCTGACGGGTGGCACCCACCTATGAAATTGTCGATTGTGCTCTCATTCCATTTATCCCTTAGTGCTACTCCACAAGTCAATCTCCTCACTCCACTCTGCGCCCCTCCCTCCCCTGAACCCTAGCGCGCCACCACATCTGGGTCCGCCAGCCGGCCGCCGCCTACCGCCCCTTGGATCCGTGCTGGCCCTGCCTCCCGGCCGTGCGTGGAGGAGCGCCGGGGTGCCGCACATCGGGGGCCCGCGCCGGGGCGCCGCGCGTCCGGCGTCGGGGGACCGCGAGGGGCGTCGCGCGACCGGCGTCGCGCGACCGCGAGGGGGCGCCTCGCGTCCGGTGTCGGCGTCGGCCCGCGCGTCGGGGCGCTAGGGGTGCCGCCCTGGCCGCGTGGGGGCGCTGCGCGTCCGTCGTCGGGGCGCGAGGGGGCGATGCGGAGTGGGGCCACATTGGGGCGTACGGCAGCGCCGGCAGGTTGAGCTCGAAGACGCGCCAGGTACATTACTGATTTTTTCTCATGATTTCGATTGCTCATGAAAGCAGATTTTTTCTCATGATTTCGATTGCTCATGAAAGCAGAGGGGTGTGATTGGCTTGTATTTGCTTGCATATGTGATGAGGCTGCATTGTTGTTCATCTGTAGGATGGACGACTATAGTCGCTTCAAGCTAGAAATTCGAATCGTTGCTCCCAACTGTCGTGGTAGATGGTACAGCTTGGAAAAAATTGTGGTTGCTGACTTCACCAACTTCAGAGATTTAGTTGATAAAGTTGTTGACAAGTGTCCTCCCGCGACGTAGTGAAACTGTTTTACTCATGCATGGATACAAAGACCAATATCCAAGTCTGTTCTGACCAAGATTTGGTTGAAATGTTTGCAAAACGTGAAGCTTCAAACTTCAAAGTGTTATTATATGACTTTCTGTTATCATAGTCCTGATAGTGAGCCTCCTGAGATTCCTGTATGGGATGTTACTACTACTAGCAAGTCAGTTGCAGCCCCATGCATTCATTCAATGCCATGTCCTAGCATAACAGAACCAAGCTTTGGAACTCACACCCATGAAACTGAACAAACGCCCAACCCAAACCCACGTGATGAGTACCTAGGTGTGGATGGAACTGAACAAATGCAAGAGGAGACATAAGTGCCCAATATGCAAAGAGTTAGGGCACCACTGGTACAAATGTAACAATGGAAATCCAGAAGATATAGCTGCAATGGAGCATGAGAGGTAAACTCCATGGACATTACTACCATATGCGTTTGACTTTAGACATCTATATCAAATAATTTTTTTTCAGGGGTCCACCAAAAAAATAGCTCAAGAAGAAAGCAGTTACTTGTACCACAGAGAGTAGCATTATTGTGGCCACTCATACATCAGGAATGGTCTGGCCACACAATGAGGCAGTGGCTAATGCTACACACAAGAAAGGGAAGAGAAAATCAAATTCATCATCATCAGGTGCCAAGAAAAGGAAGAAGACAACAACCAGTACTTCAACAAGTACTGCTAGCAGGTAGGTCTTGTTCTGTTCTCACTTTTCAATACTTTGTGATTTACAGCTCACTGATAGACATTTCTTGTTTTCACACAAGATCTGGAACTGGATCTAATGATCCTGTGCCTCTCCAAGTTCTGCCTCGTGTTCTGCCTGCTGCCTCAGCACTCACACCAATGAAGAAATGTGGTGTCACGAAGAAGCTAACACCAAAAAGGGCGCCAGTTCAGGTTGACAGCCCGGCCAGCCCAGCTACAAATACTAGAAGCAAGAAGAAACTGAACCTTGAATAAAATGTGATTGATGAGTGTTATTTTGTTCTGTAATATTATGCAATGGAGTTGTCTTTAAGACACTTTAGTTTCGATGACCAGTCCTGTGGAGATGGAAACCAGTAACTTAGGTGCTTAAATGTTGATGCAATGAACAAGCACTTTGTGATGTTATTTGTTACTGTGAATTGTTCCTCTTAATGTTGTGTTGCTGTCCACATGAATGATTCTGATGCTGTCCAAATGATGGACAAAAATTATATTTTTATTTGTGATGTCCAAGTATAATTTATTTGTGCAAGAATTAAAAAATTATATCGTATTGCAAATCATATTACATTTCTGCGTGTAGTGCCATGGAGTGACATAGAAGACAAAAAAAAAATTAGTCATGTACTCAAACGTTGGAAGCAAAATAGAATGACATGGAGGGTAAATCATTTTTTGGGCACCTAAGGGCATCATGGACCTTTTACAGCTCTGTTAGCATCCGTTACCCTCCAATCCATCCATAATGGTACAGACGTCAAAACGAAAAAATGCGATGATATTGAGGTGTCACCAAACTTTTTAGTGGTATAGACGTCAGGACTATGTTTTATAATGGTGTACATGTAAAACTCTCGTGCGTGTGTGCTGTGCTCCTGAGCCCCTACTCCCCGAGCAGGTGGCGTTCACGTTCCCCCTATTTTCTTCTGCCATTGCCGCCGTTTCAGCGACGAGATGCCCCCAAATCCCAAAGATGCCCCCCGATCGTGGGGAAATGGGGACGCGGCGTGGAGGCGGCGTGCACTCTCGCGTCAGCGTCCCCGCCCTCGTTTGGTCGGTCGTCGCTGGCCGGTGGTAAAGCAACTTTAAATCAAAAAGTTTAGTTTAGATAATACAAAGATCAGACTCCAACACTCTGTTCGCTGCATTCAGCCAACAGTATTTTTCTCTAATACCAAACCAACACCAGCCACCCAGCCCGCAGTACTTTTCTCTCACAATAAATCAGCACCAGCCACAGCACAGCGAACACAGACTAAAAAGATCAAACTCTAATTGTATATAAGTTTAAACTAAAAAAATATAAAGACCAAATTGAATTGTGAAGAGCTTGACCAAATTGAATTGTGAAGAGACAAGCTCGCTGTCCCTGCAGCAGCGGCGACGACTGAGCCTGTGATTACGTATTTGCTAAGGCTAGTTCCTGTGCCACTGTTAAGCCTAACAACCTAGCCCATATTGGATTGAAAAACAATTAGCTGCGTTAGGTGTGGCACATGCCAAGCAGCACAACTATCCGTGATCGAAATTGTAGCATTTCAAAGTTCACTCTCAAATAATCATTAGATAGCACAAATGCAAGACTAGCATTGCCTAGTTCGCTCTCAAATAAAATCCGCGAATGAAATATTTTCACATAGCCATACGACGGCACAAATACAGGTATCAATGTATCATATAGAAGTTAGAACTACCAAACAACACAAAGGATCGACTTGTCCTTAACAAAAGTCGGACATTTCCAAAGAAGTGTAGCTAACCTTCCTTTAATTTTTGAACCAGTAAATAGCACAACACCTAAAGAGTGGACAATTATCTCTTTTATAAATTGCAACGCTGAAAATTGAACAGTGAAACATAAAGGAAACTACGCTTGGAGATCCTAAAATAAACCAGTCGTGGTAAGTAATCACAATGAACAATTTGCACAGACCACGACAACAACTCCCCTTTAGAAAGTCAGATTTCCACCAATACTTCGGCAAAACCTAATTACTTCCTTTTCTTTACCAAGATCTACACTGAGCACCCACCACGCCCACTGGAACCAAAGGATCAAAAGTGACAGATCATTACAGGACATTTCCCCACTGGCCGTATCATAAGTAGTTCTGCAAGGTCCCAGCAGAAACACCCCAGTGACTGGTTAAAAGGCAGTCCACTCCATCCGCCAAACAAATTCCGAACATAATCTGCACAGAAAGGTGGCAAATACAGTTTACATCCCTGTACAATTGTATACTTGAAACTTGCAAAGTACTAGTGATAATAGTACAGAGCGATATAAATTTTTTATAAAATTGCAACACAAGTACACAACATAGAAGAGAATTCCTATTAAAGGATAACTTGACTTGTACACTGTAACATTTGATGTAAGAGAATAAAGATTTCAGTTATCGTAGACAAAACACTGAAACAGAAGACAAATAAGCCACTGAAAACAAATTCTGGAGTTCAAGTAGGTTCAAGTTATGCTGGCTTCACAAATCCAATTGAAGGAACGTTTTGTCCCAAGGAACTGCTTACATTAAAATGAGTTTATCTGACGTATCTCATTACCAAAACCTATCCAATTGCAATTAACAAGCATGTGCAACCTAGCCTGAGATCCGGACAAAGCAAGCACAGATTTGTTTAGGAGCATGAACAGAAAAAAAAAGGATTGAAAACACATTATATTTATGGAAACTGAGAAGCAATCTGTGTTTTCAGAGTATATATTGGACGGGTATGGGCAAGGTCTGGAGCAGGTTAACAATGATGGTGAGAAGATGGAGAATCCTGTGCCCAGAGCCCCAGAGACAATGGAGGAGCTGGAACAAAAAAAGAAAAAGAAAAAGAAAGAACTCCACAGGACGAGATTTGCCCCTAGATTTATTCTAAGGAGCTGGACAATTTTCATTGGGAAGTTAACAGTGTATGCCAATCAAACACTAAGGCTACAAGCCTACAACAATCAGTCAAGGAAGAACTGTGACATGGAGTGGCAAAGGAGCAGACGATGGCAGAAACTACTGGGAGAGGAAGTCAGGAGGAGTATCTGCGAGATTAAAACTAGAGGAGACCATTAAATTTGAAGACACATGCAAGGAAAACATTGCCGTTGAGAAAAGTGCTTCAGAGTCGTCTAACCCTGGTGCTTTTTCCAGTAAAGACCTGTGTTTGTAGATGCTTAATCTAGAGGGAAACAAAGAGCTTAAACGTTTTGTGAACTTTTGGTCCATTCTTAAACTCTTAAAATATAGTTACCAACTTGTTCAGCTGCACACAGATCCTAAGTATATTCACCAACAGAATCAAAAGGGATTTGGTACCTCTAGACAATGCCCCAGAGGGGTTTTCATAAAAAGAAGCTTTCGCGCACTACTGTTGGCCCCCTAGTTGGTACCTCTAGACAATGCCCCAGAGGGGTTTTCATAAAAACAAGCTGCGAAATTAAAAGTGAATGGCCCCCTATTTGGCTAGTCTGATCATCGGCAGGCTGAGCCTCTACATGATGTAGTGATATAGAAAGAAAAGAACCTAACTCCTGGAGGGTGAAAGAAGAATCTGAAGTGGATACTAAAACAAGGGATCTGTCCACAACTGCGGCTTCACATGCCTTAGAGTCGGAGATTTTTGCCTTTGGGAAGTTGGGTAAAGCAAATTCCCACCTTGGACGAGCATGGAGCTTAGTCAAGTAGAACAGGGTCACGCTGCTTGATGCTCTGATAAAAAAACAAATCAGACCACGCCGAGACAACGGAACATGCGTTAGAAAGGCCTCTCCACAGCCGGCCTATAGAACAAGATGTGCCGTCTAGCGGAAGCTTAGAAGAAGGTGAGTTGGAGCCTAAGGAAGGTGACTCGTGCTGACATAAGGGCATCCGTAGTGTGGTAAAAGGAGGGGGTCTTAAGCAGTTAGGGTCGATCTTATACACAAGAGCAGGAGGTCTTAAGGAGGTTCTAAGATCAAAAAGCTTGGGACCAAACCTTAGGCTTGAGACCCGGCCTCAACGATTAAAAAACTCAGAAGCCGCGAGGAGGTACGAGATGCGTCAGATACAGGAAGGAAAAGCTAGTGGTGTGTTGGGTTCTTTTCTGTTTTCTATTTGGAATATGGGGTCCACCTCAAAGGCCGGTCAGGGTCTTAAACACAACGTTTGTCAGCCTTAGGGTCGGTGGGACCCAACTTATGGTCGGGTAAGGTCGTAAACACTACTGATGCCCTAAGGAAGGTGACTCGTGCTGACAGCTTACTCCTTTTCAATAGAAAGGAATAGCCAAACCTACCCAGCCAACTCAGCAAAGCATCTTCAATTTGTCATTCAATTTAACATCACTTGGTTCATTTATCAACAATTTGACAATTTCCAGCTCTAAATGATACTTACAGATATACAGCAACTAGAACAGAAGAATTACTGATGAGCCATACGATGAAGCTTTGGGAGAGGGTTATCGAGCATCGCCTAAGAAGAGTGACAAGTGTGACCCAAAACCAATTTGGGTTCATACCTAGAAGGTCAACCATGGAGGTGATTTTCTTAATACGACAATTGATGGAGAGATATAGGGAGCAGAAGAAGGACTTGCACATGGTCTTCATTGACCTTGAGAAGGCATATGACAAAGTACCGAGAAATGTCATTGTGGTGGGCTTTGGAGAAGCACAAAGTCCCAACTAAGTACATTACCCTCATTAAGGATATGTACAAGGATGCGACGATGTTTGTCCGGACATGTGATGGCAACACCACTGACTTTCCTATTAACATAGGCCTACACCAGGGGTCATCATTGAGCCCTTATTTATTTGCTTCAGGGATGGATGAGGTCACAAGGGATATACAAGGTGAGATCTCTTGGTGTATGCTCTTTGCTGATGATGTGGTGCTAGTTGACGAGAGTAGGGCAGGGGTTAATAGGAAGTTAAAGCTGTGGAGACGCACGTTAGAGTCGAAAGGGTTCAGACTTAGTAGGACCAAGACCGAGTACATGATGTGCGATTTCAGCGCGACTAGGCATGAGGGGGGAGACATTAGTCTAGATGGGCAAGTGGTGGTCCAAAATGATATTTTTCGGTATTTAGGATCGGTGCTACAAAAGGATGGCGACATTGATGAAGATGTTAGGCATATAATTTCAGCTGGCTGGTTGAAATGGCGGCAAGCTTCTGGCATCCTTTGTGACAAGAGGGTGCCACAAAAGCTAAAAAGGCAAATTCTATATGACAGCAATTCGTCCGGCGATGTTATACGATGCTGAATGTTGGCCTGCAAAAAAGCGACATGTCCAGCAACTGAGTGTAGCAGAGATGCGGATGTTGCGGTGGTTTTGCGGGCACACAAGGAGGGATAGAGTCCGGAACGAAGTTATTCGGGATAGGGTCGGGGTGGCACCAATTGAGGAGAAACTTATCCAGCATCAGCTGAGATGATTTGGACATGTCCAACGAAGGCCTCCTGAGGCGACGGTGCATAATGGGGTTCTTGAGCGGGTCGATAATGTAAAGAGGGGTAGAGGTAGACCTAAACTGACGTGGGATGAGTCGGTTAAGAGAGACCTTAAGGATTAGAATATCTCTAAAGAGATAGCTTTGGATAGGAGCGCTTGGAGACTAGCTATCAATCAATGTTCGACAAGGCGGTGTTCCGCGGCCGCCTAGGCGCGCCTAATCGCTGGGCGGAGGGGTTGCAGGTGGGCTGGGACCCTAGGCGTTGCAGGTGGGCTGGGACGGCGGCGGAGGCTCGGATGTCAGTTGCTTCAGCGGCGGGGAAGTCGGCTCGTGGCGACGGCGGAGAAAGAGGCAAGGATGGGCCGCGGGAGAGGCTAGGGCGGGCAGCAGCGGCGGAAGAGGCTGGAGCATCGAATCCGCGCCGGCGAGAGTGACGGCTGTGGAGGAGGAAGCATGGGCGGGTGCGGGTAGCGGCCTGTACAACAAAGGAGGCAGAGGCGAGCGTGTGGGTGGTGGCGGCCTGGGCAGTGGAGGAGGCAGGGGCGTGCGGGCGAGCAGCGGTCTGAGTAGCAGAGGAGGCGGCGGGTGGAGAAGCAGAGGAGGCGGCGAGTGGAGGAGCAGAGAGGTGGGGAGCATCGAATGGATAAGGTGGAGCTAGGTTTAGGTGGGATTGAGATTTGGATCGGGCTGGTTTGATGAGCCTTCTATCCAACTTTAGGCCCATTTGTCTCCAGTTTTTCTTTTCTTTTAGAGATATAACTGATATGCAACACCGCCTAGAAAACCGCCTAGAAACGCCTAGGCTCGCTTAGGCTCGCCTAGGCTCTAGGCGGTGGGTCACCGCCTAGAGACCGCCTAGCGCCTAGCCTAACATTGCTATCAATGTGCCTGAACTTTGAACTTATTTCTTTCGGGTTTCATCTCTAGCCTACCCCAACTTGCTTGGGAAAAAAGGCTATGTTGTTGTTGTTGTTGTTGTAGAACAGAAGAATTATCACCTATATCATGTGAACATTAGCACAAAACGTAACCACTGATTTGGTTCAAATGACACTTTTTAAGTCTTGGAATTATCACACTCTGGATCATGTCTTTGATACTAGAAAACTGGACCAACACCCCACCAGCATGTAAAGTGTTCTCAACTTCTGCAGGAAATATCTTCAGCTAACCTACAACATTTTCTAGTTTCAGTAGCTACATAATCTTGTCTCGCTAACATTTATATCTAGATGAATTACATCAGCAATCGTACCGATGGAAAGAGTAAACTACCTTGTATATCTATGGGCAACCAAAAAAATGGACTACAACTACAATTTAGAACCCCGTTCTTGTAATTGTAAGGCATGTGTCAGCAAGTCTCTTATCAATTATCAATGAGATATACAACCGTATTTTCAGTTTGTTCTCACATACACAATGCCTTCAAGGAAATTTCTAAGCACCCACTAATCAATTATGGAAAGAGCGTAGAAGATGCAGATCTTCCAAATATAAAATTAAATATGTTCAACATTATAAGAAGTGAAGGATGATGCCTACCGAGTAATGGCAAACTTACAGATAGTGCAAAGAGTAGGCAAGGCTGTGCAAAGAGTAGGCAAGGTTGCATTATTCATGGTACCGCATAATCATTTTCAGTTATAATCAAATTAATCATGGCAGAAACGACACCAATATCATGGTGAGAAGATAGGACTAGTTAATTCAAATGAGATAGACACAGTAAACATCCATCCAACTCGGTCTTCTATGAGCTTCCAAGTAAACAAAAATCATCACTAACTCATCTTTATGTAGGAATGTAGGTTTAGGAACTCATATTGTTAAATCGAGATTGTAGGGTTAAATATTTGCAAATACATTAGCACTTAGCAAAAATGATCAAACTAAATATTAGCATGGTCTAGCAAAGTTCTCAAGCATACCTCTGTACCATAAACGGTATCAGAAGATGACGAGCAGCGAGAAGAGCATGTAGACGAGCCAGCACGCATAGGCGATGAGGCCCCTGTGTTCGTCGCCACTGGATGCAAGCTCTGCGAGCAGCCTGGTGCAGACCCTGGTCGACCATAGCACGAACGCCATCCCCACTCCAAATATGAGCCCGCCGCCCCGCGGCAGGAAGAGGGAGACCGCGGAGAAGATGACCATGGGCAGCATGCAGTATCCGACGAGGCTGACGCACCTGTAGAGATCGAGGTCCCCGCGGCGGCCGCCTGACAGCATGGAGAAGACGAAGTAGAGGAAGAGGGACGCGACGGTGACCCAACCGAGCACGATCCCGAAGTGGAACTTCCCCGCAAGGAGCTGGAAGAGTCCAAAGGAGAGGAGGAAAAGGAACGGGCCCGAGAGGTCGGCGTCGGCGTGGAGCGAGGGGTCCGCCGTGCGGAGCGGGTGGAGGATGGAGATCGTCTTCCGCCAGATCTGGCGCGTGTTGATGCCGAGCTCCTCGAGGAGAGGCGGCTCGTCCTCGAAGGATGCGCCGGAGCCGCCGACGCCGATGGGACCCGCGTAGAGGGGCGGCGCGGAGGAGGAGGAGGCCGCGGCGGCGGAGACGTCGAACGACATGAAGGGGAGCGGGTTGGCGGCGGACGAGGTGGAGGGGCGCGGCGGCGCGAACGCAGGCGGAGGGGAGGCCCCCACGCCCGGGGCAGGATGGCGGCGGTGCGTCGGGGTGGACGGCGTGAAGACCACCGGCGGCACCGGGAACTCCTTCGCCATGGCCGCGGCGATCGGGGAGAAAGCGGCGGCGGGCGGCGGTGGCGAGGGTTAGAGATCTGGGAGGTTGCGGGAGATCGAGCAGTTGGGTTTTGGCCTTGGAGAGGAGGGAGGGGATCGGGGGTGGAGTCGCCGAATCGGGCCGCCCAACTGCGATATGGGAATGGGCAGCGCTATCTTTCCTTCGGCTTTCGGGTTTTGCTTTTCCGTGTTTTTTTTTTCTTTTGGCGCGTTTCGTCGTTAAGCAAAAGGGTAAATGCGTTGTACTCCTGCTAGGTTGCTTTGGTGGAAAGGACCTGATTTTCTGGAGTTTTTAGTCCTCTGACTTGTAAGGGCAGTCTCAATGCAGACTCCACTCTTAAAATCTAAGCCTCAAAGACTCCATCACAAGAAACTATATTTTCCAATACAAAGTGTGTTACTTTGGATTATATGGCCTATTTGTCTCTCTCACATTCATTCTTGGTTTGCGTGAAGACTTGAAGTCTAAATAAGACTTGGAGTCTTATTTTCTCTCTCTATCTCTTCCATAAATATACTGTCACATCAGCAAAACACAATAAATATGAGGCTTAAACTCCATGGTAGAGTTTGGGTTGGGACTGCCCTAAATATCTATTCTAGAGGAAGAGGACCATTGACAAATCCTCAACATGCTGTGCTTTAAAGCTGTTTCCTGAATACTCAAAATAAGGAGGATGAGGCAAATGTGTGTGTTATTTCAGTTATATAATAAAAATGTGACGGTTATGCTGGTTATGGACGGTTCAAGATTTTTTAAGAAATTATTTATTCAGTAGAACCAGATCTTCCTAGCACTTCGGGCACAAAGAGAGTCAAGTTTACCACCTACTAATTGTTGAGATTGAGTCCATTCCATTAAACCTAACGAGTAATGAGCCGCTAAAATTATTACTCCCTCCGTTTCATAATATAAGTATTTCTAGGTTTGGTTAAAGTCAAATTTATTCAACTTTGATTATAAAATAGTAAGTAATTTATAAAAATCTATAAGATAAAAATAAAATAACTAGATTCTTTTTATGAAAGCAATTATCATAATAAAATAACTAGATTTGTTATGAAAGTAATTATCATAATATATAAGTGTTTGTATTTAAAATAATTTATTTATAAGAATATTGATGGTCAAATTTGAATAAATTTGACTTTGACTAAATTTGGGAATGCTCATATTTTGGGACAGAGGTAGTAGCAAATAAAACATAAAGTATACAATCCAGTATATATAGGGGTTAGTTATGAACATCATATATTTAAAAATAATTAGAAAGGAGCATCACAATAATTATTCAACCACCCGCGAAAGGTTGAAGATTTTGATTTACTTTCTGTTTTTTTTTTGTTTCTTTTTATTTGTTCTAGTTTACATTAGTGCTTTATGATATCTTGGCTATGCATTTCGTAGAACATAGTCTACTACCTATAACAATCGTAGTATGATACAACATTGATTTTTTACAAAAATATACATCATCGAAAAAGAATGTCTAAAGCTTAAAATATATCTATTATCTAAAAAAAGTATCTCGATATCACACATAACTGATATAGCATCATCGTCAGGCGTATAGGTCACAGTCGTCCGTTTTAAAAATATGAAGGTTATGACAAGCTAACTAGTTTAAATAGATTAACTGGCCTATCATATAAACATATAAAAGATGGAGGGCATAGCATGATCGCAGATGTGTCTATGGTTAAGGAATTATTAGCAACTGCAAAAAAATGTCAAGTGCAACTCAGTCTCATATATCTACTTAGTTACAAAAGGAGTCAATAAGCATGATATTTTTGCAGATATGCCTCAGTGGTTGTCATGAAAAAATATTTGCGACTGCAAAATTTTAAAGTACATCGCAGGATAGCTATGTTGTAAGTTGAATTGCAGCTGGATCTTGCATTTTCGCTATGTATATCTATAACAAGTTAACAGCCAACCTTTGGGCGAAGCACAAGACCAGTCACTCAAACAACACGTTTCGCTGTCCAAAGACAAGAAAAAGGTGCAAAGATTCCTATTTACATGGTGCTGTTTATTCATTACTACAGTGTAAAACGTCACACGGTAGAGCCCTATGTTTAGTTATTCGCCGCTCTGAACATAGACAGCACTATAGAACTCTAAGCTTGGTAAGGAAGGCCGCACAAAAGTCCAGGAAGAGGAGCTGAGGTCCAGTAACTTTCTGCATATCGAGGAGGTATTTTTCATCCCTCGTCTTGTAAAGCTGATGAAGAAGAAAACATTGTCAGAGAATACATCACCAAAGAGCGTATATATAATACCAGAGAAAAAAATGTGGCATTTGAAGTGCATTATTAGTATATAACGACTCTTAACATAGACACAATATATGGTTGACTATTGATGTGTAGTATTGAGAAAAAAATGAAAGTTTGCTTGGTCAAAATGGCACCAGTATGTATTATGGATTCCCCTTTTAGAAAAATAAGTGATAAGGTGGCCTTTTAGAAAAATAAGTGATAAGGTGGCTTGAAAACACATAATTTATTTGTTGCTAATAATGATTCAAAACACATGATTGAACAAAGTCGACAATAATGGGTTAAAAATCCACACAATCTATTACACGTTAAAAAAAAGTCCAGTTAGTGTAACAAGCTACTACATACCTGGATTTCAAATTTGATCACAGCAGGTAGCTTTCCATTTGCATCATCATTATCCATGATGGTAGAGTCACCAAGAAAGCTGTTGCTGGCATCTAACATATCATGGACTTGAGAAAACCCAGGACACCATCTGCATTTCATATTGTAGTGTCCATTCTTCTTCCAGCTGACATTTAATTCTTGGAGTGCTTTCAGGACCTCAATCATTATTTCACGAGGGTGGGCCCGAGACTGTTGCTTAAGTGATACATTAATACAAGTGCTAGGTTATACAAGGCAAATCAAAATGAACAGTATGCAAGACCTGAAGTCCAAGCGCCCATTTTCTTTCAACAGGATAATGTGTCCGCAAACCGCTGCTATGAGGATCGCTGCTTCCTGGAACATAATTCCTCGCACCAGAACTAGTTGATTCGGACAACGCCAGCTGATTTAGATTCCTATCCTGTAGAAGCAACCATTCAGGTATTCAGACATTCAACAGTGTTTAAAATCATCAACAGATCAAATAACCCCCCTCACTGCTTATCTTGTTTAAAGGTCCGAATGTAAATGTATACTGACCATTGATTCTTGATAATCTGCCCCGAGATAGCCACTGGTTGCTCTAAACCGATTGTCCAATAATAAATAATACGCAACAGTTGCCTGGAATATTTGGCAAATATCAGTAGCCAAGTCACTAAAAGGAGCGCAAGGCTCATTTTGCATGTCCATACCTCATTTTGAAGTCGGCTGCACAGTGACTCACACACATCGTCCTTGTTAAATCCCATATTAACAACATCTCGAAGTGTATCCTCATCAATCTTCAGAAAAATGACCATTGTAGGAAATGTTATAACATTGTCAGGAGAAGAATGAGAGGGCTGGTCATTGTAAAATCAATCTAACAGAAATACCTTAATACCCTTCAAAATGTATTAAAAAGTGACACTGCAAGAAAATTTAGTGCGCCACTTATGCATTCTATCAGATATACATATTGGTGGCTTGGTGCTACAATACAAACTAGCAGTAAGGAATAACACAAGATATAATTTTTGATATTGATTTCTACAATATTATGTTCACAAGATAGTACAGACATATGCTTATAAAAGTATTTTTACATTTAAAAATATAGATATAATTAATGAGAGAAATTTTACAATTAATGATATTCTTATATGAACAGTCTAAATACTTTTTCTTGCATATTAGTGGACATAATTAGAAAAAGTTGAATACAAGCATACAATAGCGGCATAACCACTCAAATGCAAGAGGATATACCATTTTGGCTTGCTGTGCCGTGTCTGGTGGGGGCACTGCCAAGTAACGAGGAAGGCGAAACTGGAACCATTGATGCTCTCGAATTTCACGAATTGTGATTCTCTTCATAGGCTCGACAACAAGCATTCTTGGGATCAAATCCCTGGCCAAAGCAGATAAATGACTCGGAAGAGTGTAGATACCTCCCTGAAACACATAACCAGAGGGAGGGCGATCAAATCCCCAAAAAAGAAAAAGTTGCATGGTAGAAGTAGTCGGCGTAAGTTCTTTCTCACCTTGATCTTTTTGAACAGGTTTGGAATATTCTCATCATCAAATGGAAGTGTTCCACAAAGAAGTGCATAAAGGATAACTCCACAACTCCATACATCAACCTCAGGTCCAGCATACAATCTACCAGATATTACCTGCAAAGGAACACCCATATGTATCAAGAAACAGGGTGTGCAAGAAAAAGCAGGAAAATATATCAACAAATCTCTGTACAGGCATAAAATACCTCTGGAGCAGCATAGTTTGGACTCCCACAGCTAGTCTTCAAAAAATGGCCATCATGCATTACATTGCTTAAGCCAAAGTCCGCAAGTTTTACATTATACTTCGAATCAAGTAACAGATTTTCAGGCTTTAGGTCACGATGGACAACCATGTTTCTGTGGCAGTATTCAACACCAGATATGATCTATTCATTGCACATGGAAAAAAAACTAATAAGACACGTTGAATATACCAAAAAAAGAAATCAGAACATTTTAACTAGCATATTCTCCCACAGAAAGATGTAATGTTTCAATCATGATTCAAAATTCTGATACTAAGATAATCAAGACTTCATAAAGGCGCATTAACTGATTGAATAGATTGCATCACTAAAGATAAAGCAATTACCTCATCAGGCTTGCAAGTCAGCATGGTTACAAGTCATAAGCTAAAAACAAGGCAAGGCAAAACTAATCCAAATTGGCAAATACTTAATGTGACCCACATTAAACACAACAGAAAAACAATGAGGAACATGGATGGAATGTCCGTCCATAAGTATTCAATTTTCACCGATGCAAAGCAACAAGGGAGAAACCTTTTATTGATAAATACTTATTGTGACAAAATAAACATGTCACTACAAGCAAATAAATGAGCGAAATAACAAATACCTGCTGGAAGATTCGCCGAGCTTCATCTTCCTGTAATCTGCCTTTCTCAACAATGTAATCGAACAGCTCACCATACTTACAATATTCCATCACAACATATATATCCATAGGTGCGTAAATGACCTCATAAAGACGGATGATATGGGGGTGAATGAACAACTTCAATATCTTGATTTCTCTCTTTGCTGCAAACAGGAGGAGGGGGGGGGGGTCTTAATAGTAGCAAATCAACTCTGGGTCTTAGTTTCAAAAGAATATCAAAAGTTAAAATTGCTCCTCATCAAAATATATCAGCGAAACTATGTGGTATCAACTGTATAAGGAAGCATACCTTTCTCTTCCATTTCCATATTTCTCATTTGCCGGCAGTTAATGATCTTTATAGCAACTCTATGTCCTGTAAGCTTATGCTCTGCAATCTTCACTTTTCCAAATGTACCAATACCTAATGTTCTTCCCAGGGTGTAGTTTCTTAATGCATCAGAATGCCCACCCCCTTTAGTGCTCCCATCCATTTTCACTCTACCATTAATGAAAGAAGAGATATTATTATATATGAATTAGGGCAACTATAAGTTGCATTGAATAAGATTGCTTGCACAGTTGAAATACAAATCACACTCGGTGTAGTCCATGTTTCTAATGGTCCCATGTCCCAACAACATAAATTATTTTACTTCCTTAGGAACATAAAACTATGTAATCGCTATAAAGCATTACATTTAAGTGTAAAACAAATACGATCATGCACCCGCACCATCCTATCATGTATCATCCCCTTAACCAAACCCTAACCATAAGCTATATCCAAAGCATTTGAAGGCCTTTGGCCTCCCCAAAGTGATGTAAGCCATCTTCCCCGTAATGGAATCGCAGGTTAAAGCACAGCCTTTACAGTGTCGGCACACTGGATCTTGTCCACAGATTACTACAAATGATTGAGCAATCAATGGAATTCATAGTGGTTTAATTGCTTAAAAGCACCCTAAACATCACTACTAATGAACGAGCACAGGAATGATACCTAGTTCACCTCATAGACGAATCAACCGCTAAATGGCAGCACCTAATTGGCATGGGTAACTAGTGTCAAGATACCGAGCATAGAATCCGCACACACAAAATAGGCCAGTGACCAGTAAGCTATCACACGCAACACAGGCAGCCCGTGCAACGGTCCCATCCATACAAAAGATGGACGGTACATAAATCGGAATCTCTCGCCCAGCGAGATCTTTCAGCTCAGAAGCTGAACCGAGGGAAGCGAGATCGCCCGACAGATCAACCGATAGACAAGCTACCCAAGCAATCGGTCGAGGTTGGCCTCGTAGCAAGCGGCGAGAGGTTAGCCCGGAAGGATCTGAGGCAACGAAACTGGAGTAGACGACGTCCTTTGGGGATGCCCAGAGGCGTTGCGTCCGAGGAGACCCGACCGAGACCGCCGCCGCCTCGCTCAAACAGCCCGTCAAATCCCCAAAGCCACAAGCTCCGCTCAATTCCCACCCCCCACCCCCTACCCCCACCTCGTCTACCCCTCCGAGACCAGGAGCCCTCCCCGCCATCCCCAAGGAAATGCGACAGCAAGCTGCCCATGATCCGCAGCTCAAAACCACCCAGTCCCCGAACCCGGAGAAGAATCGAAGCAGGAGAGCTTGCAGACACCAGCAGGAATTCCACGGGCACAGCAGCGCGGCTAGCTTACCTTACCGGGCTCGCCGGTGGCCGACGGGGGTCAACCTTCCTGCACGCGGGCGAGGGCGCGAGGAGAGAGAGACGGGGAGCACCCACGAGCGGAGAGCGGGGAGAGGTTTTGGGGGTTGGGCGTCTGGCCGGCCTTGGTTCGGTCTGATTCCGGGGGGCGGAGGCTTTAACCCGGCGCTAAGCCCTGTTTAGTCCGCACCATAGCACTTTTATTGTTATTTAATAAATAATATTCAATTATGAACTAATTAGGTTTAAAAAATTCATCTCATACTAATTAGTTAGATTGTATAATTAGTTATTTTTTAACTATATTTAATGTTTCATATATGTATTCGAATATTTGATACAATGAGTACTGTAGAAAATTTTTTAGAAACTAACAGGGCCAATCGCCCGCCGCCTCGGCCGGGTTTGGGCGAGGCGAGAAGGGGCGGCGGCGTTACCGGGGGAAACGATCGCCGTCGCGCTGACGTGGCGGCCCGCTCGCTCGGTCGCGCCTGCGTTTTGGCTGCTTCTGTCATCCTCTCTCCGTCTACTTCTGGCTGCCGCCGAATATATACTCTATACACTATACACCGTGGGAAAAAGAGACCCCTGCGAGCGCTTCGTTGCTCAGGTAGCGACGCGTGTCGCCAGAGAGAGTAGCCCGACGCGAGCCGTCCGATCCATCGCAGGGGGTCGATCCGCGCCGTTCCTTGGTCTTTTTGCAAAAAGACCCTTTAAGTTCTTTTATTCAAACCCGCCGTCCATATATTTTTGTAAAAACCCCCCTCCGCGCCACCCCCTCTACGGCCTCTCACCCCCAGCGCACCCTCCCCCCGTTCCCCGCCCCTCCCTTAACCCTAGCCCTAGCGCTCCCCGCCGCCGCCCCGCCGCCCTCCGCCCCCGCCGCCGCCTCGCAGCCCTCTGCCCTCGCCCTCCTCCCCTGCCACCGTTCGCCTCCCTTGGCCGCCGAACCCTCCCGAGTTCCCCACCCCTCGACCCCCGCCGTCACCGCTCCGACCCCGCGCGTCTGCCGGTGGCGGATCTAGTCGGCTCCGTCCTCCGGTGCTGCCGTCCGTCGAGGTTCCCGCCCCTTCCCACCCCCGCTCCATCCCGGCGCTGCTGGACTTCAAGACTGCCATCACCGCGGACCCGGCCGGGGTGCTCGCGACGTCGGCATCACCTACGGCTCGGGCTCCGGGGCCGTGCAGCGCCTGCGGATCCACGGCGCGGGCCTCGCCCTCCTTCGCGCGCCTCCCCGCTCGAGTCCATCTCGCTCTTCGGCAACCGCCTCGCCGCTGGCGTCCCTCCCACCTTCCGTGCGCTCGCGCCCACGCTCCGCAAGCTCAACCTCAGCCGGGATGCGGGGAGGAACGAGAGCTTGGCGCGGAGCTCCGCCCCCAGGGCTGCCGGTTGGAGGGGCTCCTCCGACCCCTGGTTGTCTGTTCACCCGAATTATAATTAGGGTGTGTTTAGTTGGTGAAAAAGTTTAGTTTTGGATACTGTAGCACATTTCGTTGTTATTTGATAATTAATGTTCAATTATGGATTAATTAATGTCGTTAGATTCATCTCGTGGGAATCAGTCAGACTGTGTAATTAGTTATTTCTTCTAATTATATTTAATACTTGATGTATGTGTCTAAAAATTCGATGTGACGGGTACTGTAGAAAAAAATTTGAAAACTAAACGGGGTCTTGCACGCGTTGCCTCGTCCTCGCGCGGACTCGGCGCAGCGGTTGGCCGTTGCTGCGGGTTGGTGGCCCTCGCGGCCGCCGGAGGAGACGTGGGGGCTATCAAAGTGTTTTTTTTCCCGCTAGCATCAGTGACGTGCGATTGGCTAGACTGTCAGATGTGCTCATTTGTGTGGCCGTGTGTCGACCAGGGTTCAACTTACCGACCGCTAACCGGTAACCGCCGGCCTCCGGTTCCGGTATACCGGACCGGTTTGGCCGGTTACCGGTCGGAACCGGACAAATTCAAATTTAAATTCAAACTTCCCCGTTCAACCGGTTTGTACCGGTATACCGGCCGGTTAGACCGGTTTACCGGCCGGTTTGACCGGTATACCGGCCGGTTTGACTGGTAACCGGCCGGTTTGACGGGTAATCAGTCAAATTCAATTTTTTTTCTTTTTTGGTTTAAATTCAAATGCCCGCAAAGTATACTAAATAAATATTTGTATAACATATTTTAGTCTAAATGAACCCTCCAACCCTCTTTTGTACTACTTTTACATTGTATTTGTATACTTTTGTATGCACGTTTTTTTGTTTAACTTTAAATCCCCGCAAACTATACTAAATGAACGAATTTTTGAGAAAATTTGACACCATTAAATTTGTTGCATCTTGAAATATTTTTAGGAATTTTTTGAGAATTTTTCATTTTTTTTGAATTCAAATTTAAATTTTGAATTTGAACCGGTTTATACCGGATCAAACCGGAACCGGTCCGGACCGGTTTGACCGGTTACCGGTCAAACCGGACCGGTTACCGACGGTTAGGGGAACCATGGTGTCGACTCGCTGCCAGGCTTAAATAATAGGGAGAATGGGAGATGCGAGTGTTCCAAGCTGGGAGACGACTGCTCTGAAAGGGATTAGACGCAGTGAGCATTGTTTGACTCTGAAGTAGTGCTAGACTACTGGGCTATATAGGCTTCTCCGTTCTGGTAGGGTGTGTTTAGTTGGTGAAATGAAAATTTTTGGATGTCACATCGAATGTTTGACCAGATGTTGGAAGGAATTTTCGGACACTAATTAAAAAAATAATTTCAGAACTTATTTGGAAACCACGAGACGAATCTTCTGAGTTATTTGACCGCATCATTAGCACATGTGGGTTACTGTAGCACTTATGCACTAATTATGCTTAAAAGATTCGTCTCGTCATGTACATCTAAACTGTACAATTAGTTTTATTTTTTAACTATATTTAATGCTTCGTGCGTGTGTCTAAAAGAGTAAGCAAAAATTTTTGTGTGAAATTTTTTGGTAACTAAACGGGCTCGTAGTTCATTGGCAGTAGTGTTTACGAAACGATTCTGTAGCATAGCAAGTGGGGGTGTGGCACGAGGTTTTGTAGGTGCAAGTAGAACCGAGGGGGGGATCTTTCCTGTCTGAAATTCAACATCAGGGAGTTTTTTTTATTTTGTTTCGCTCGACGCCACACAAGCTCCTTTCATTGAAAAAAACCCCACAAAAAGCTAGCTGACGGTAATTGTTTTTTAGCAAAAGGAAAATCAACGGTAACATCTGTAACCCTGGCTGCGAAATTGACGCGACAATCAGAACCGCCGGACGGTTAAACAAAATAGCAGTGAACGGGACGTCTTGGCCGTTAAGTCAAAAGGAGGTGATTTGGCTGGCGACGGAAGCAACGCGACGCATCGGACTTGGCAACTGGTGGAAAGTGTCACCGCCGCGATGCTGCCTCTGCCTCCCGGCCGGTTCGTCGCTGTCAGTCGCTTTCGCCCGCGATCTGATATCTGCCCGGGCGCTCCGTGTGCCGCCGGCTCCTCCGATCGATCCGCCACCGTGCCGGCGACGCCTCCGAGGCCATGAACCCGCACACGTGCCTACTACCTGGTAAGCTGGCAAGCGCCGTTTGTCCTCACGTGGCGACATTCCCGGCGGCGAGCCGCACGAGATGCGGCGCTGCCACGTATGCTCTCCGTTATCCGTGCGCGCGGCCTCACCGCTCCCGCTCCACGGTGTTCGGGGCGGGCTAGCGTCGCGTGCGCTCGTCGTCTCGGCCCCGGCCTGGCGGCCTCCTCCTGTGCTAATCTGACGGCCAGCCGTGAGCCCGTGGCGCGACGCGGCCGGATGCGCCCGTAGCTACGGCCGCACGCACGTCCACGGCTGACGCTCTCCCCTACTCCCGCGCGCGCCAGGAAACGAGCGGATTGGGCAGGTCAGCAGGTGCCAGAACGCCAGCCGGCACCCGAGCACGCGCCGCGCGCGACACGGACGCTGGCCCGGCGCCCGCGCGCGGGTGTGTCGCGGAGCGTGCCAGGGGCGCGCTGCACGCCCGACCCCGACGCACGGCCACGCGTGGGCGCGTTGCATGCGCGCGCTGGGCGGGCGGGGGCGGCCATCACTTTGGCCGCCCTTCGTGCTAGCCGTCCGCCCGTCCCACAGTTTAAACAACCTTACCCGACACGAACTGAAGTACGGGATCTTCGTGTTCTCGTGCATCGGAGAGCCGGCCGGTCTGGAGCTCCAATGCGGCAGGATCATCTCCAAGGACCGGGAAGATGCGGTGGCCGATGCATGAGCCGAGCAAAGGCCATCGCACCCGGCCGAGGGAGCTCGCTGGCATGGGGCGACCTCTGCCGTGGCGTCCTGCTGCTGGCATACTCTCGTTCTTCAATCTCATAGACATGGGCACTCTCCTCTCCCGATTCGGGATGCTACGTTGAGCAACGGCGCGATCAGGTTTGTTGAGTGTAACTTTGACAACAATGGCGGTTGGATATGGTCACCATGTCGAAGAGGTAGACTGGTTCGAAGTATTGGTACAAATTGTTTGCTTGCTGTCAACACAAGAGGGGGGAGAGTAGAAGCAGCGGAACAGTCCTGTGTTGAAGGGACTTGCTGTCCACGTACATTCTTCAGGTGCATCAGTACTGAAGAGACGAGCGATCCTTCAGAGTCTTCTGCTGAAGATTCCTGCTGTGTGGCTCCAAATAAAACTTCTGTACATGTCGGTGAATTTTCTTTTCTTGTCGAGCATGACAAGATGATGGAGGATGAAAGCATACCTTCTGCTGCTAATTTTATGCCGAGCAACAACATTTTCATTGGTGTTAATTTGCACGAAGAAGAGAAGCAAGCAATCAAGGAGCACATAGTTCAGATTGGCCGGGTCCATTCAAGTCGGAATGACAAATATGGATTATATAATTAGCAACGTTCTTTATCTCTTAGATTTCTAGTAGTGGATTCTTTATCTGTTGGATTTCTAATAATGGAGCACAAATAATTTAGCAATATTTTGTTATTAGATTTCTAATGCTTCTCCTAGCATCGCGCCATGGTGACTGCAATTGCTACACTCCCAATGATATAAGCTACCCATGCATTTACTTGTTGGAGCTTGGCGAACGAAAATTGATACCTTTTCCAACAGTCTATTGGATGTCGAATACTCCGTAATGCCTAGTACATGAATTTCAACACCAGCAAAAAGAGAGTCGAAGCAGCTGAAGTAATCTCTCCAGAACAGAGATTCGCTCCATGTACCTTCTCCAAGTTCCTTAATGCAGTTCGATCAAATAGCCACAAGAGTCGTTAATTGGCGCTTAGTGACAAGTGACAACGTTCTACATTGTAACACGTTTCAAACAATAATGACGTGCATATTACATCAAAGTCCACACCTGAAGGTTTCAATGATTCCTACATTGTCGCTTCAAAAACAAAAAAGATTCCCACATTAAAGTTAAACAGAGGGAGACCACAATTCTACTATGCTAAGCAAGCATACAAATACAATTAACCGGAAGGGGGGAAAACCACACAGAGGTCATCTGAGCATGACGACCTTTGTTCACACATCATGTTCTTGGACTGGTTAAAGAAAACCATATGCAGGGACAAGCGCACAGATGATCCTATTCCCGGATCAAAGCAAGCAAAGCAAAGCTCCAGACTAAAAATGGACTGCATGTACAAGCACAAACTACATGCCTACACCAATCACTCTAACATAGTAACATCGAAGTTTATTAGCAGCCCTATTGCTGTTACGGCAAGTGCTGACTCCAGGCTCCAGTTGCTATTGCATCTGTAAAGAACGAGACATTAGTTCCAAGTTGTCATCTCGGTAACATCAACAGTTCAGTAGATGGAAACTGACTGATAGAGAATGCTATTCACATTATACTAGTATCAGCTGCTCTTTTGATTCCATAATGATTAATTGGTGAGCATCTACCCCAAATTGCACATATTTCTTAAAAACATCTATAACTATATTGTCGAGGAATAAATGCATCACCCATAACAACGAAGAAGTTTATAAGATCAGTAGATAAGTACAACAGCTACTGACATGCTTGATTTACTAGCATATTGATGTCAGAATTGTAGGTCAGGTTATAGCTACTTATACTCATAACATTCACTCTTTATTTTATCACTAACTTTTTTTCTTTGAAAGATACACTTCCATCCTTACAAAGAACCTTCTAAAAAAGCTGCATGTAGGGGCAGTTGGGCACAGCAGTGTTAAAGCCATACCTAGATCCAGCAATTCATTTTTGTGCGTGTGCGAAAAAAGACCAAATTATACCTTCAAGTATCATGAAGTTACACACCTCAATTGTGAAACAGACATACCAACACCAGCAGCAATAAAAACTGGTACCAGGAATCCATCAACAGTAGCTTTTCTATGACCCTAAAAGTAAGCAGCAGGACACACCTCGTGATTGGCAGAAGCATCCACAGGTCCTTTGGACTTAAGCTGATCATCTGCAAGGTGCTCACTCCATCAAAACGTATTTTAAGCAATGTGAAATGAGAAGTTCTAGACGTGTTAACTTACGTTAAGCAGGATACTCCGATGCCACATCTTGAGTCACTTTGCTCTCATGATCACCAGCTCCAGCAATAGCATCGTGCTTCGCATCATAATGGCTACCAGATGGCATCTGCTCTGAAGATAGGTCTATAATGAAAGCAGATTTTTTATAAGAAGGGCAACTGGATGTTAGCCTCTTTGACGACAAGGGAGACTTCTTGTCAAAAGAGCTACCAGAAGATAAGCGCTTTGAGGACGAACTTCCCACGCCGGGAGACAATTTATCTGAAGGGTTATCCAATGAGAGGCGTCCAGAAGAAGAAGCCATTGCTGCTATAGATTCTCTCGGACTATATTTTTCAGTGGAGGATCTGCATGCTGACTGGATTATTTCATTGCTGCAAGGAACTTCAATCTCGGCATTCTTCAGTACATCAAAGTTTGCTTCATCCAACTGGTCCACGATCACAGCCTCAGAGCCATCAAACTCAAAACTCTCGTTCAGTTTCCTCTGAAAGCTTGGTTGGCCCATGGCATCTTCATCATGCTTGTCAACAATGATAGCACCCACATCAACAAGGTCACACTTCAGGCACTCATCTACTTTAAGTTTGGCCGTGTCAATGTTTTTGTCTACTGCATTGCTTGCTATAGGTGTATCCGTCTTCTCACAGCCATCAGTGTCAAACTTTGGTTGGCTCACTAGCTTGCCATGGGCAGTGACAAGCTCATCAAATAAAGGGGTCAAAATGCCAGCACTCTCATGGCGCAAAGTGTAACTTCTGAGCTCACTTTGGATCCTGTGAATTGGCTGTCCACAAAAACAAAAAAACAGCTTGTTATTCAAATGAGCAGTATTGACATCAGGATTAATGGAAAAAGTCTACTTAACCCCCTGAACTATCAGTGGTAGTCTACTTAACCCCCCCCCAATTTCAAAACGTCAACTTTACCCCCCCAAACTATCCAAAACCGGTCAAATAGCCCCCTCAGGCGGCGGGTTTGCTACAGTAACACGATTTTATCTTTTTTATTTATTTCCACTAAATCTTTGAAAATCATAGTAAATCACAAAAAAATTATAAAATGAAAAATCTAATTTTGTTGGACTCCACATGAGTAGATCTACACAGTGAGCATATAATATGGTATAGTTTTGTACAAAATTTTTGATGTAGCTTTAGATCTATACTTTTCTGTAATTAATTGGAATAATTCATATGTGCAGCTTCTATGGTCCAATTGGGGTGAAATTTTTATGGTAGAAAAATTATTGTATGCTTGAACTGTAGTAAAAATTTCATACTCATTGGATCAATTATAAATTAGTTATAGATTTAATAGATTTGGAGCATAGATTTAACGAGCATAAAACTAAGTAAATCTATAACTAGATTATACATGGTCCAATGAGTATGAATTTTTTATTACAATTCAAGCATACAATAATTTTCTTACCATAAAAATTTCACCCCAATTGGATCATAGAAGCTGCACATATGAATTATTCCAATTAATTATAGAAAAGTATATATCTAAAGCTACATCAAAAATTTTGTACAAAACTATACCATATTATATGCTCACTGTGTAGATCTACTCATGTAGAGTCCAACAAAATTAGATTTTTTAATTTATGATTTTTCAAAGATTTAGTGGAAATAAATAAAAAAGAAAAAGATAAAATCGTGTTGCTGTAGCAAAACCGCCGTCCAAAACCGCCTGAGGGGGTTATTTGACCGGTTTTGGATAGTTTGGGGGTAAAGTAGACGGTTTTAAAGTTTTGGGGGTGAAGTAGACTACCACTGATAGTTCAGGGGGTTAAGTAGACTTTTTCCCAGGATTAATACTTATCCACAGGTTTCAAGCTTCTATTAACTGTCTATACAAGCTCAAAACAATAAAAATATAATGATACTGTAAAAAAGTGGTAGTGTTTAACATGCATACGCAACCATTTCTTAGAATTGCACCTAGAATTGGAATCGTATAGTTTCTCTCTCACCTGAGCTTGGCACTCAAACGCAAGGCGAAAGAATGCCGCAGCAACCCAGTGTTTCCCAACCGACTCGGCCATATGGATCTGGGCTAGCCAGTATGTTGCCGACTCAAGCTGATCAAGCGTCCAACTGCTGCAATTCTGCGCGCTAAAGAAGGGCGTCTCTGCAGCCAAAACCTTTGCTGGCTTCTCTCCGGTTCTCATAGCCACCATTGGCGTATGCCCAACCACGTCGTCAGCATAAGCTTTCAGCTTCTCTCCACTCGGGGCCGCCGCCCCCACAGCAGCCTCCTGGAAGCTCACTCGCTGGCTCCTCTTCTTGGCCTTCGCCTTAAGATCCGCACCCGAGGTGACTTTTTTCAAAGGCTTCGCTGTAAGTCTGGACGTCTTTGTCGCCCTGACCGGATTCGGCAGCGACATCTTCGAAGGCTTCTGCATTGCTGGTGGTGACAGCTTAGAAGGCTTTGGCAATGGCGGCGGAGACAGCTTAGCAGGCTTCTTCAGCGGCGGCGGCGACACCTTCGAAGGCTTATGCAGAGGCGGAGGTGGCTTCTCGACCATAGCGTTGCCGCTCCTGGTGGTGCCAAAAGCACGCCGTGGCAGCCTAAAAAAACACCCAACCTAATCTCAGCAACTAAACAAACCGGAGAGCACACAAACAACTAATCTAGAGTCAATAGACTGACAACGAATCCTTACCGTGGTTGTGGGGCGGCGTCGGCGTTGCCCGTCGGCGACCTCGTGGCCATCCTCGCCGCGCGCGTCGTGGCAATGGACTTGGGCTTGGGCGCCGCCGCTTTCAATGCCGACGGCGCAGGCGCGGCAACCGACCGGCGCTTCCCTGCGCGTCTCGCGAACTTATTCACCACCGAATTGAACGGAGAGGAGGGACTGTGACGCCGGAGAGAGACCTGCAGCATACCTGGGAAGGGGGTGGGCTGGGGATCCATGGCTCCTGCGACTGCTGGCGTGGTTGGAGCGATCGAGGGAGGAGGGGCTGATGAAACAGCGGCGTCGGGGAGACGTGGGGATGGGCTTGGGAAAGTGGGAGATGGGGAATTGCCGTTGGGGACTTCGGGTCGGGGGATTTGAAAATTTTTGAACCGCCCGCTCCGAGGAGAGGAGGGAGTCAGGGAGAGGGAGAGGGACGACGGGTCAATTTTTCGCTGGGGAGCCAAACGGGGCCGCGTACAGGTAGATCGGTCGCGCGCGGGCTGGCTGCAGTCCTGCCGAAGTGCCAATGCTGTGCCTGTGCTGGCTGTGGCTGCCCTTGCGGTTGGTTTGACTTTGACCGTTTGAGAGCAGAGAGATAGGAGAGCGCGAGAAGAGACGGGGAAAATGACGGAAGGGAGAGAGATACAGGACAGGAGGGAGAGATGGATTTAATTTACTGATACATGTAAATGCAATTTAATTTTTTGTGAGGAAATGCAATTTGATTGATACTTGTAGATGCAATTTTGTGTTTTGAAAATTGATACCTGACTTTGTGTCCATGAAATTATTGAAACATAATAGGTGGAAATATGGTCACATACTCTCATGTTAGCTACAAGATACAAATAAAAAATAAAGATAAGTGGATAGTAGAGAGACATATGAGAGATTGGTTGGAGTGCACAAAAAGTAGGAGAGTCAAACGTGGATGAAAGATCCTCGTATGAAGTAAGGGCTCAAATATGAGGGATTGGTTAGAGTTGCTTTTAGGGTTCATGGCATACGCATCATCACTGGAGGACCCGGCTCATCAGGACTTTATATCATTGTCAATGATCAGTCTTTCAAACAATTAATGATACTGATGAACAAATCAAAGTGATACTTCAGTAAGTAATTGCTCGAGAACGACTAAATGGTACCAGTTCACGAGGAATTCGAATTCCAAAACACAGAGCCACAGTCCACGGGGTTAGGGTTAAGCAAATCGGTTTGCCAGAAATTGAAGGTACAGCTTGGGCATAACATTCAGATGCCCCTCCACCAGGGCATATCACACATACTAATACTACGTCAGTTCCAAACACATGCCAGTGTCAATTACAACTTAGCACCAGCAAACTTACTGGTCACAGTTTCTCATCATCAGACTACATAACCAGCTTTGTAGGGCTCCTGCTGACAAAACCAGAATGCGGCCTACCATGCCTCACATTCAGGTTTCTTCCGCATCTGAATCAATAACTGACAGGAGGTTCAAGGCAGATGAACCAATATGGATTCCTCTAACCACACCACCATATCCGATTTTTATTTGGTGGCAAAGAAGTAGAATGGCATCCCACAGAGCTGTTCTTCCCTGAAAGTGAAAATACAGATGTACAGCTTCAGAATGTGTCACGAAAGGTTTCATGTTAAAGGTTGTAATAATCAATGAATACAAATATGACATGAACAAATTCAATTGGGGGTGATGAATCAACAGTTCACAGAGGTAACCTAATAGCAAAAGAAATGAAGAGCTTTCAAAAGAATATAAATATTATTGGTTTACTTCATGTTTTGCAGTTTAGTTAGCTCAAGCATATACTTGCCAAATGTGTCTCATAAACTGCTCAAGTTTTCATACTGATAAATCATTCATGTTCATAGCAAACAGTAGGAAATCCAGAGCCTCTGAAAACATGACATTTATTCTCAACCACTTTTGACTAGCAGTTTAGTTATCTCAAGCATATATTTGCCAAATGTGTCTCATAAACTGCTCAAGTTTTCATAATGATAAATCATCATGTTCATAGAAAACAACACGAAAGCCAGAGCCTCTGACATGAAATACATGACTGAAAGGGGAGGGAGGATAGTAGCAACCATAATTATTAATAAACTCACTACCGAATCACCTGAAGAGAAAATTGCATCTTCTTGTCCCAGTATAAAGCAAACTCAGACCTTAATTACTCTTAACTCAAAACTATATAAAATATGAGCTCAGCACTTAAAGTATCCAGGCTAAATTTTTAGGTCCTTTACTACCCCTACTTTTGAGTTCATAAAGGGTGTACCCAGTGCCGTAGGCTTCCCGCACTGCGCGGGGTCTAGGGAAGGGTTGTTTTAAGAACCAAACCTTTCCCGCACAAATGTGCAGAGGCTGGGGGCTCGATTTTGAGTTCATAACTAAATGAATTTTAATTCAAATCCTGCCTCGAACATACAAAAGTACCCATTTGCTACCTTTCTTCCGGGTTTGTTTCTCTCGTCTATAATTAACTTCCTACAGTGTGCATCATATTAAAAAAACACCTCCTCCACTTAACAACAATCCATGCGAAATACATGACTGAAAGAGGAGGGAGGATAGTAGCAACCATGATTATAGAATAATAAATTCACTACCAAATCACCTGAAGAGAAAATTGCATCTTCTTGTCCCAGTATAAAGCAAAAATTGGAGGACTCTGCTTGCTGACAGCCAGTATAAGAGCCCCTGGGTGAATAATTGCTGGAACACCTGATATCAGAGCAACATATTTTTCTGGAAACCTCTCTTTTGGTGGAAGAACTCCCAGAAATAAGGGATTTTTGCCAGACTGGGCACCAGAGTAGGAGGTAGGATCAACATGAAGCATCCATTTTGGATGCTCAAGGAAAGCAGCAAACAGGTACAGTACAAGGTGCGAGTCAGTAGGTAGCTCGCTGGTCCATTTTTTCTCTGATTTACCACAGCCATTTCCATGATCCATGTAATCATAGTTCTTCAAACATGTTCCTTCAGCAAGTTCTGCATTGAGATAGAATCATACAGGTTATGTTGGTACTAATTCCAACACCTAAGTATTCGATCTTATCATTGCAGGTTACGAAATTTAATTCAACAAAAGGCTCTGCACTCAGCAACTTTGAGAAAAAAAGTGAATGCAAGATATTCACCTTGAACTCTCTGGACAGTGTAATCAGCACGGACACTGCTCTGTGGCAACAAGCCTTTTATCAACTCCCCTTTCATCAGAGTGTTGAGCCTCTGATGCTCTGTAATTGCATCGATACATGCTTGAATAGCTGGAAGGAGGGGGTTCTGTTGTGGACTGCCAAAAGTTTGTGCTGCACAGAGAAAAATAATGACTAACAGGTAAAGAAACTTCATGCTAGACTTAAGAGTAAGTCGACTTCACCCACAGCACATATTGACAGAAACACATGAACACGCAAAAACCACAGCATGAAAATCTCAAACCAGAAACCACATCAGGAACTCACCAACTGGAGCATCTCGAGAATGTAGGAGTGAGGAGCGCAATTGGTTAAGAATGCCATCCTCATCAACTGTGACAGTCGGTTGCCAATCTTTAGTCCCACCAAGAGGGGATAAGGCGCCTGGTGTTGTTGTGCTTGGCAGATCGCTTCCAACTTGGCTAACAGTAACTGAAGCCCCAATAGTAGTTGTTGTTTGCTTAACCTGCAACAGAGTGAAAAATAAGAAAATAGAAAATGGGAAAAAAGCAGTGAAAATGGAGTGGAGATAGAGGGGCCATGCAAAAGGAGCCCCAAAAATGTGCACCTGAGTATGGCTTGTTTTGATCTTTTGTACAAGTGGGTTCATTACAACTGAAGAGAACCACTGCCTGAGACTATCTCGCCATTGCTCAATCTCAGGATACACACCCAAATTCTCAAAGGCCTCCACTGCTTGCTCTAAGGACATTGGAGGTGGAAGTTCACCCTCACCCTTTTTTGGTGGTGTGCTGTACTTCTGATGGGAGCCAGGAGACATTCTCACAGGCCTCAAAGGTGTACTCCTTGCAGCACCAGAAGGGGTGGTTGATGTCGTGAGTGAAACAGGAGTAGCAACACCAAAGCTTGTAATGGTTGCTGGAGGAGTTGCAGTTTTAGTCTCTGAATCTGTGATCTTGTCAATACTTTCATCCAAGCTAGCCAAGAAGTGATCCAACATTGCCTCTGTCTGTATACCCTTTGCACTGCCTGAGCTTTTCCTTGACCATGGCGTTGAAGGGGAAGAGACAGACTTCTGCAGTGGGGTGGAAGGTGACATTTGCAATGCCGTGGTCAATCTCTCACCACCAGGGCTCAAATAGCTGGAACCAATCCTCAATTGCCCTAAAGGCCGAGATGGTGTGTAGCTGAACGACGACCTCCTGATAGGCACAATAGGCTCTGAGGGAGTTGATGGCTTCGTCTTGGGAGGCCTTTTCGTTTGCTCACCCATCCCAACTCCTGAACCTGCCGTCTTTAACCCAAGAAGCCCCAGTTGGCGTTCAGACAAGACAACCTTTTCATCCTTAGCCAGTGTCTTCTTCCCATTGTATAATATCAGTGCCCTGAAGAACGCCAGCAGTGTGAAAAGCGCAACAAGACCCAGCACTGCCTCCACCATCTTAAAGACAAAACCTGAAAGACCAAACAGGTTAATCTTGGCAGATGCACCACTAGCACAACAAAAATTCAGTCCATTTATAATTATAAACAACCAGACCCTGTTAAATGAATCTAAACATGTGGATTTCAGATTTCTACAGACATTAATGTGTGACAAACTATGGCATTTCTACAATCACCTGCTGTGCAATGAAACCAAACGACGCATTCTTTGTCATTGGCATTTTCACAAACACCTCATGTGCAAGCACAGTGCCGCGAGCCATGCTCCGGACTTCCCCGAATGCCCAACCCAGCAGTAGATGGGAGAACTTACCAGCAACGGGGACAGAGATACCCGCACGGCCGGCGAACTTGGCGAGCTCCTCCTCCCTGCAACAGCACCGAGACACGAGTACCCAGGCATCGTTATATTATGGGGTTTAGGGTTTAGATGCAGAGTGAGAAGGGCCGGGGTGGGTATCAGTGCTGCTTGGGCTTACCGGGAGAAGAGGGCGAGGAGGGAGGCGGCGGAGGCGACCGATAAGACCGCGAGGACGACGAGGACCTGGACGGAGGGGCGGGCACTGCGGGTGGCGAGCTCGCGGCTGAGGGACGGGTTCTGGTACACGGAGAACTTGTCCCGCACCTTGCCGCCGCCGCCGGGCGAGCCGGCGCCGTGCTGGGACCCCATCGCCGCCGCCGCCGCCATGACCTGCCCGCGTGAGGCGATGCTCGGCGCAGTCAGGCTGAGGCGTGCGGGCAGCGGACAAGCTATTTGAAATCGGGAAGCAGCGGAGTTCGAACAGGGATGGCAAAGAGACGGACAGCGGAGTTCGTGCCTTTTGCTTGGCCCTACTTATTTTAGATTTGAATTCCCGCTGGCATCGGTGATTGCGAATTTGTAAAAAAAAAAAATTAGACGGCAGAGAACGTTGATCTCAAAAGAAGTCAGAGCGCCTAGAGGGATGAAAACAAATGGCGCAAATTTCAAGCCGAAGGATCTCAAACCAGTTAAAATCGTGTGAAAACAATGTTAAGGTATGAGCAGAAATCTTGATCGTGCTGATGCTCAACTGAACCACTAGCAAATGTAAGCTGGGCAGCTTCTTTTCAAAAATAAAATATGTAAGCCGGGCAGCAGACAATTACGATCGCCCATTTTTAGTAAACGAACACTAGTCGGCAGATGAGCATAACTATTTTTTTAGGCGAACGACAGGCGAGAGCGAGACTTATAAATTTCAAATGTATGAGTGACGCAAAAACTGCAGGCTTAATAAGCACAATAATACAAACTACGGATCTAGTATATCAAATATGGCAAAACTTGGTTTCTGTAGCAAAGGTATGCAGATTTTGAATTCTCTGCCCTGTTCGGCTGCACATTTTTTTGCTGGGCTGACAACCGTTATACAGTGCTGGCTTATTACCGTTGTCTCTCGCATCTACTGTGTAGCTACAGTAGTTTCAGCCCAGCCAGCGCTGGCTTATAGCCATACCGAACAGCCTGTCTGTTGGTCCCCTAGTTCTGACTTCTGAACCATCCGATTCATCCGTTCTGTGCTCGCTCTAGCATTTTCCTTCTACCCCACGCGGCGTCGTCTCCCTTCGCTTCTGGCACGTCCGTCCCGCTCCACGACGCGTTCCGTCCCCCCACCCGGCAACACAACACGCGGCGGGCGCAAATCCCCGCGACCCCCCACACCAATCGGAGCTGGGAGCCGGCGCCGATCGAATCGACCACCGGACCCCAATCCCGAACCCCCGCCTCCAATCAGGTCCTCCAATCCTCCGCGCCGCGGGCCGGGGAGGCGAGAGCGCGACGATGTCGGGGGCCGGGGACTACCAGGAGATGGCGGCGTCGGTGCCGCCGTCGCTGAAGGCCATCACGCTGACGCACGTCCGGTACCGGCCGGGCGACCCGCTGGGCCTCTTCCTCGCGTGGGTCTCCCTCGTCCCGGTCTTCATCAGCCTCGGCGGCTTCGTCTCCCACTTCCTCTTCCGCCGGGAGCTCCAGGGCCTCTGCTTCGCCGCGGGGCTCCTCGTCTCGCAGGCCCTCAACGAGCTCATCAAGCACTCCGTCGCGCAGTCCCGCCCGGCCTACTGCGAGCTCCTCGAGGCCTGCGACTCCCACGGGTGGCCGTCCAGCCACTCGCAGTACACCTTCTTCTTCGCCACCTACCTCACGCTCCTCTCGCTCCGCCGGTCGCGCGCGCGCCGGGTGATCGCCGCCGTGCCGTGGCCGCTAGCCTTCCTCACCATGGTGTCCAGGGTGTACCTAGGGTACCACACCGTCGCGCAGGTGAGAGCCCCTTAATTTCGGATCCGATCTGACTAGATGTGATTTTCCATCGAATCGTGCAGTTCACGCTTAAGGCCGGTGCCACTATTCATTTCGCGCTTGTCCTGCTTCGATTCGAAAGCTTGAGAATTGTGCCTTTGTTATGATTCCCCTGTGTTTATGTATTTCCAGTTAAAAGTTTGCTAAGATTTACTATGAGGAAAATTTACATGTCAGTTTCCTGTGGAAGGTAGGACAGAAGCAACTAAGATCAGCAACACAAAAATTTCATGTTTTATTGTTTTTCCATGGAAGGTTGCAAAAGATTGGCTACTGCAGTTATTTGACGTGTGTCAGACCATGGCAGCTTACAGCAACAAAGCCTTTTAATCCAAAGCCAGTTGTGGTAGGCTAGCGATGAAACCCAACAAGAGTCACAAAAGACCATGACAATTCCCATAACTATGTTCTTTGTCCTAACCTTATTTGAAGGGGGAAACAAAAACAATTTCAACAAAAGCTGCAGAAAAGTTAGTAATATTTGAAGTTAAACTGTGAAACAGTAGTTTCCATAAAGATATATATGCAAGAAGAGCATCAAACTTGAGTAAATTCGTTGTTTAGTTAGGATCATGAACTGGTATCCTGTCCTTTTGAATGCTGTCGTGGTATTGGTCATTTTTGTACTTGATGGCAAACACTTTTCTGAAAAAAATTATTATTTGTTTTTCTGTTAAAAGGCTGTGTGGCATAATAATGCCTCATTTGTATGAATCTATTTAGCATTGGTTTGTTCAGTAAACCAATTGCATTATTATCCATTTGTCCGTAGAACTTTGGTGCATGGTAGAACAGTTAGCCATCATTTAGTGCAATCTGGATCATATGGTGCTCCTTTAGAGTTTAGATTACTTTAAGGAAAAAACGCTTTTTGATTTTATTATTTTATTTGAAGGAAAAGCGAAAACTGAAAAGAATTTCCATTTGATAAATTCATCAGGTTTTCGCGGGAGCAATAGTGGGCCTTGTCTTTGGTGCTATCTGGTACTGGATTGTCAACACCATGCTTGTTGATTACTTCCCGATGATTGAGGAGAGTGCGATCGGGAGGTGGTTGTACATCAAGGATACATCTCATATTCCAGACGTGCTTAAGTTTGAGTATGATAATGCAAGGGCAACAAGGAAGAAAGTTGCTACTGATTGAGCTTGTAAGTTGCAGCATATCTAATTTCGTTTTGCTTGCTAAGCAGATGCTGCTCAGATACCAAGCGCAGAACCTGGAAATTGCAATTACATTTCTTTTTTTCTAATTGATCGAAAAATCACGACTAGTAATCCAGCAATCATTCTTTCTCTGGGAATTCTAAATGTTTTGTGATTGTCGATTTATTCATGAACATGCTTTCTCCATATTCATGGCATTGTTAAAATTAACCTTGATACATGTGAAGCTATTGTTGGCCCGTATCTGGCAACTCCAAAAGCTGTCATTGGCTATCAACCTTCACCTCATTTTATCAATATTGATTTTACTCTAAACTTGATCTACCTTATCGCATTTTTATGACCTTCACATGATAGTCCCTACTTTCAGTGTTCCGATCAAATTTGCTCGACCTTTATCCATGTGATAAAATTCATTGTTCCCATGTGCCGAACTGGTCCTCATATTTTCTTATGTCAATGCAGGTTGTGCCCCCGTTTTTCATTTTGCTCACAGTGATTATAAGAATGTGTGCGGCATGTTATTTGCTTCAGTTGCTGCACACAGACACATGTAGCAGCAATATTTTCAGTAGAAGAAATGTCTATTACAGCTTGGCATTTTGCTTTTCCTGGGCATATGCTAATCTTTGCTCAGTCATTTTGTTTCTCGTAATGGCAGTTTGATCATAACTTGACTATTGCTTACATTTAGAAATGACATGTGAACAATACGTGAAATTCATTTCCAGCATCGAGATAATCTTTCGTTGGTTGTCTGTGTGTAAGATAACTGCAATGTGTTGCGTTCAATGTTGCCGAAACATGAATACATGTATGATGATGTATACCAATTACATGTCGCATCCTATGTAGCAATATTTTAGCATTTTTGTGTACACTACACCAAGTTTAGCATGATTAATAATCTTCTGGCACAGCCGCACAGTACATGCAAGGGGTTAGTAAAATGCTGCTTTTAAGGTCCTGTATCTAAATCTAGAAAACTTGTCGATCCCGTAGAGATAAATAGCTCGAAGAACAATAAATCCTGGAGCTGGAGGTATGTTAGGAGCATTTGGATAAATCATTTTATTTGTAGTTTATACTAAATATGAATATTTAGCCCACTTTGATTTAGTCTACAAACTACGTATCCAACCTGAATCTCGGATCTAGAGTTGTGCCGAAAAGGTCGTATAAAGTGGGATCCTTTTCCAGCCAAGGTGTTCAATCAAAGGAGAGATAATGTAATAGGCTACACCAATGCCATATTACATCTTTATGAAATATCCATCCTGTAGTGTCAAAAATAAGTCAAAATGTTACCTTGAGTGATTATCAAGCAAGTGTACAAGCTATTTTCTTCTTCAGGGCCTCAGGGGCATACATCCCGGTATACACTCAACACAAACAATTCCCCAGTAATATACCAGGAGCAGATTTAGCTTCTTAGAAAACCACTAAGAAAAGTTATCACAAACAGGGTCTTGGGCGGTTTTGACCTATCACAAACAACTGGTTAACAGTGCTTGATGCCCCGTTGTTTGATAGACATGACCCCGGTGAACTTTTTGGCCTGGCTTCGCCCCTGTTCGGCAGGGTCCCGGTATACACTCAACGCATTACGCGAAGGTCGTCCCACGCTCAATCAAGGCAGTAAACGTACACTGCATTGCGCAATTCATTAGTTGTGCACTTGCGACGCACTTTTTACCCCTCCCACCCACCCACCCACACAAAATAAAAAATAAAACCACCAATGCTGTTTTAGCAAAATGAAATTCGAATAAACTGAGTAAATTCGAAATCAGAGCCAAATACTGGACATAAATTACGAGACACACCATTTAGATACGTACCATCAATAGTGTACAATATTGAATTCCCACAATAAAAGGTGTTCGCTGGATATGTAGCGCCTGTGAGAACCTGCTGGTTGCTCAGTTCAAATAAGATGCATGCAAGCATTCTCAGAAATGAAGCTCACATGTTCAACCACTGATTTGCTCGGTGGTAGCACGGCGTTCCTCTCGAGTCTGTAGAATTTGTGGTAGAGGAGCTGCGATTTTTACCATCTGCAAAGCCAGCCATGGTGTGTGCAGAGTAAAAACGACATCAAAAGATACTTTCAATTTCTGTACTGTCTCTTTTTTTTTAAAAAAAAAGAAGAAGCTAGCACTGTAGTAAAAAATATCAGTTGCTCTCTAAAGTTCCTTCTTTTTAGGTCTACTCTAAGCCATAAACACTATCTCTTCTCCTACCTTCGTTTAGGTCGACTGTAAAAGTAGTATACTCACATATTACAAACGCTGGAGTAAACCTTACTTTTCGCTTTTTTTCTTAAAGAGAAACCCCCTTCTTTTTTAAATATATGACGTTTAGAACAAGCTAATCAAAGTTCTTTTTTCAACTAACTAGATTGTCCTAAACATCATATATTTAAAACCAAGGGAGTATTATTCTTCAGCAGTCAAATATTCAAGTTTTGTCTTTGTGATTGACCTCCTATTATCACCTTTATCGGCCTTCTATTAGTATAACATTACAGTGCAATATTAATGGCGCAAACTATGTAATAAATTCATGTCCAATGCAAATTTCAGCATATCTTCTATATATTGTAATCTACTCCTACTGCACAAGTCAAGTAGATAACACTGCCCAAGATGAGATCATGAGAGAGATATTTAACCACCTTATTTGTGGTTGGATGGCAAAGAACCAGCCAATGTGCATGTAGGTGATAGCCACAGTCTCCAGGAACAGGTTGTAAAGGTCTCTCGTAACCTCTAATAAGAGCAAGAAAAATCAGTCGAACTAAATACAAGAACCATCCAAAGAGGTATCTCAGTGGAAATGAGAGATGAAAAAATTACCCATCATATGCAAAAGAACTATCCATGCTAGCAGATTGTGGCTCAACAAATTTGGGGTGTCCACCAATACCATACAGAGGATCATCTGTTGGCACATATAGAAAAATATATAAGAGATTTAATGACAGCTGAAATATTTTGTGCCTGGATGGGGAGATGAGATTTCATATACTTTGCCAACTGCATTAATCAAATAAGTATCTGAAAAAGTTGGCATACTTTTAAAGTACAGTGAGAAAGGTACTTGCCTACAAGAGGGTGCCCAATGTATGCAAGGTGTATCCGTATTTGGTGGGGTCGTCCTGAATGAATTTCAACCTAAATAAATCAAGAATAAGATACATCAGAGATAAAAATGCTCAAGGCAGCAAAAGAAACTTGACATTATATGTATTCTCAATTCAAAGCAGATGATGCCATGCCCATTTGTGAGCATGCAAGAGCGGGAGAGAGCGCGTATTTTGCTCACAGTCCACACATTCTACCTGGACAAGTGTATGATTTTGGTGTGCAAGTCTCTCAAGAACACATACTTTGCTCATTGCTGGCTTTCCTGAAAATTGAGGGTGTTGATAAAATAAATACTAAATCAAATGAAGAGAGCTGATGAACAAGCATTGCTCAATACAAATTACACCATGAACAGTACTGTGATCAATCGATATTCAAGGACCTTCGCCAATTCCAAGTTACCCAAGTGAAATTGTAATGCACCTGAGGAACATGCTGCATAAAGTCCCTCTGCAACTCCAGGATAATGAACTAACCCTATGGGTTGGGTAACCACAACCTGCACATGATGGAAAAAATTATTGCGTGCATACTTGTGTGCGAGAGATCATGCATTCAAAATTATAAACAAGTACGCAATACCTAAGAGATCAGAACAGTGTTTTGAATAAATAAGGGGAGAGGTAGTACCTCATCATTAGCAAGTATGCCAGTCACTAAGGCTCGATAAAATTTTGAAATTTTTCGCTCCTCGACGAATTCTGATTTATCCCTATAGATTGTTTTAGTCACTAGAACTGTTGTATGCATTGCATGATGTGAATACAAGCCAAAAAAAAAACTTTCCAAATTAGGAAGGAGAAATTTTGACACCTTTTATTTCCAGCATTTATAGCTCCTTCAGCAAAATAAGATGCAAGTCGAACTTTGGAGACCTTTGTCTTGGCACAGAGCAGAAGGCCTAGCAACATAACGAGCAGGTCATCAGCAGCTAGCAAGAACAGACATCACAAACTAAAATCAAAAAAAATTCTGGTCAAACTATGTTTTTTGGCAAGGCACAATTATTGCTGAAAACAGTTTGTTACCACCGAGACATTTTCGATATGCAGCCCTTTTCTGAGCGATGTATCAACTGTAAGCTCATGTTATAGTGGAAACATGGAAACAAGCATCCTAGATCATCTAATCAAGGCTCATGCTTCCAGATTCAGGAAATTGCCCCTAACCTCACTCTTAGGAGAGCTTTTGTTCCCCCACCCACCACAAATACAGACACACGCGGGCAGCTCTTGAACCATTGCGATAGTGTGACCTGAGCATCTGCATCAGGTTGCGTTTGGATTCCCACAGTGAGCAATGGCTATTATCACTCTTCTCTCCACCTTGCTCCTGTGAAACATCATAGTTACTTAAAAAGAGGTCTCTGCACCATGTCCATGGCTTCCTAATTCCCCACCATCGTGCCATGACTTGAATGTCCCATTAGGCCATTACTTATTGCTGGTTTGAGCATTAACTTTTCAGTAACTATTGTATCTTTCTCCTAGATTCCTATGTTCATACACAAGTTACAAAATTTACATCTGCTTCGAGTGAGTGTCAGTAAATCAGAGTTTCCGAGTAGGATTGAACTGTAAATAAAGGAACAAACCTGATGTTCCCCTTCCTAATCGATGAACAGGAACTGGATGTGACTGCACATGTTTTCTCTTGGAGCAGCATGATGTCATCTTCCAGTCTTTCAATTGAAGCTGTGCTAGTACAGTGCGCTGCTGGAAGAGTCCTTTAGGCAGAACTTGCAAGCCAGAAGGCTTATTAAGGGCAACCTGACAAAACATTCTTGGGCTAAGATAATAGTTCTAAATGTAAATTGGAAGTTAGCTTCATGTATTAATACTGATTTGCTTGATTTAGCAAACATGCACAAGAATAGGAAAAAAAACTCACACCTTACGGAACCTTGCTGAAATGGATACGATATTTGCAAGTTCAAGCTAGTTGGGTGTTCATTAGTAAAAAAACGATGATAACAACCACAGTATAGTGTTTTAGTCCCATAAGTTGGGGTGAGCTAGAGATGGAACCCAACATGAGACACCAAGAAAAATGAAAACTTACACAAAGGTATTAATATCAGTAATATTTGTATTTGCTAAGGGATCTAAAGCCTAATTCATGGTAATGCACATGGATATCTATAAGTCGATAAAGTTAAAAACTTAAGTCCATATCTTCCAAGTCCTCAGATAAATAAACATAGAGCAGATTTAGATGGGACTTGAAAGCTGAACCTTGTCAACCAGCTAGGGGTATATAATGAGAAAGATGGGTCAAATTACAGAAAATACCACCAAGCTTATTTGCATACCATGTCATCATCCTCGTAAAGCACTTCCAGCAAATATGGCGCAAACGGCTCCTGCCAAGGGAGACGATGATATACCAACTTACAACCATCCCTGCAAAACAAAGTTAACTACCTGTTATATCATAATGGACTTTTTTTTCCAACCATATATATAGAACCAAGGGAAACAATGGAATGGAATTAAAGATTGGAAAGCAGAAAACAATAAAAACACTTGATGCAAATAGAAAAAGAAAGCTACCTCAAAATCATATCTGGATCGGTGACAACTTCACCGTCAACAGTTATCTGCAAACAAAATGAAGCCTTCATTCGCATCCAAGTAAATGTGCCAGAAGAGTCGGAACCTCTTTCATTTTCCAAAATACATGTTACAGTTTTTTGTTGAAAAATAGAAGGCAACACATAAGTTCCGACAAATGCATGCCCCCTTCTAAAAATACATGAATCACCGTAGCTCAGTGTACAGCACGATACAGACATCACAAAATAGAGAAGATGACTAAATTTTCACTAGATGCCCTACCTGCCCGTTACGAATCCTCTTGACCCACCTGGGGAGCAGACCACGACCTCATCATTAATAAAATTAACAAAATAAACCATCAATTTGGCCACGGAGATCAGGAATTAAGCGTGGCTGTTAGGCACTTGCCCTGGCAATGGAGCGGAGCTCTTGTAGTTAGTGGCGTAGAACTCAATCAAGGTGGTGGCGGCGGCCGCATCTGCTTGCAAGTGTAGTAATCAGAACAAGTACCAAACCACAAACCAGGGAGAACGAGAGGGAGGAGGAACCAGCGCATCGGAACGTGTCGCTGTAGGAGAGGCCTTGGTTGAGCTCCGGCCAAGGCGTCCCGAAGGAGTAGAGCGCCCCTGGCGGCGGAGCCCCATCGGCCACCGGCGTTTCTCCCTCGGCGGCGGACATCACGTTGGGGGGAAGAGGTTTAAGAGTACATTTGCATACTAGTCCATCAAGTTTTCGTCTCCTTTCACAGACCCACCTGTAGAGCGCCCCCCTGCTCAGGTCAGCTTGCAGTGGAAGGGCCTCCTCTCGGCGAGCTTGGCAGCACAAACGGCGTGCGCCAAGCTGCAACTCCAAGCAAACGGGAAGATTGCACCATCCTCTCTTCGACGATCAGCAAAGGAGGGAAAACTCGCAACTAGATTATCAACGTACACACGTGAAGACTGGTAGTGTAAATCCAAACAGCAGAGTTCAAAATATCTTCCAAGAAGAAATGTCATACACGAAACGTGATATTTCACTTGCAGTTGCAGGTCTGTTGACAACTTATTCACTCGTATGATCGTCGTAATTCTCTACAAGGCTGCAGCTGGTGGCTAATGGAGCAGAAAGATAAAGTTCTGATGACACAGTGCTGGAGTGTTCCTCTTCTAATCTCATACTTTTGGTCCGCACCGTACAATCATACAGAACTTTTGAAACAACAACAAGAAGAAACTATCAAGAAAATTTCCACTCCTGAATTCCTGATGCTGGTAAATGATGCTATGCTATACTTCACTTATTTTTCATTGGGTCTCGGGATCGGCTTGTAGTCGTAGCTGTTTATGTCAACCTTTTGCTGCAGAGCCTATAAACACGGAAGCTCATTAATAAAACCAGTTGTGGCAAACGGCTAACTTCAAGTCAAAGCAGACATGCATTTTCTACATATGAATGCAGCATACCTTCAGTTCATCCTCTAGAGAGAGCTTCTTTGGTTTATAGGCCCCTTCCACTGGCCCTGTTCGGCTTAAAGCTTTTGTTGTTTCTACAACCTCCCATTCGATATCCTCCTTTTCCTTTGTTACTTCTTTGCTGCAAAATACAATAAGCCAGCACCATCTGACAGTGAACCAAAGGTATCCCCAAAGCACAGACTAATTAAAGGCTCATGATTTACCTGCCCTGTATAAGATGCGCCAGCCCAACTGCACCAAACACTGTCAAGGAAATGAGTGGTAACCCATATCGAACAAAAGGATGTTTTCGCCCCCATCTTTTGAATTGTGAGGCTTGTTTGAAAACCTTAGCAGATGGTTCCACCGGATCAACTTTCTGAGTAGTATTCATGATCGGCTCTGACTGTAAAGAAGTAAGTCAATTAAAGGGAGCCAACAAAAATGATTTAGTGGATAGTACAGGAGGACATCTTGTTGCATAGTAAGCTTCCCTGTTGTAGAGAACTCCACATGCATTCATACCATAGTCACAAAGATTCGGGGTCAATAGGGTCGAGGGACGGGGTACGGTCCTTGTGAGAGGTTTTTACAAGGCGGGGACGAAAATGACCCCATGTTTCCGGGACGGGATCGGTGTTCCCGGGTCGAGGAACGGTACCCTCGACCCCGATTTCTGTGACTATGATTCATACTATCATACTACAACATAGAAGCTAGAGCTCATATCACTTAAACAAAAAAAAATGCACACTGAAACTTATCACTTACAAGCAGCAACAAGCACCAGCTTATATGCTAGGTATATAGACCTAAGAAGAACATCATAACAAAAATGATTTAGCTGCTAGATTGTGTTGGCGTTTGTTTTTGTTCCTGCGTCCGTTTCACCACGTGTGCGCGCCTCCTTCAGGTTTCTAGTTCTAGTCTCACTCCCTCACCCTGTTGTGGCCGTTGCTCTACCTTTTGCACCCTCTTGGCAGCCCTCTGTGCTGTCCGCTGGTGTGCGTTTTTCTTTGCTGGTAGTACCTCTTTCTGTAATGACCAGTTACTCCACCGGGACTAAAACCTGAACTACTTGGGAATAAAAAAATGATAGGAGGAAAAGAGTTTAGTGTCATAAACACAAAACAGGACTTGTCACATTCTCAGTCCAAATTCAACGGCAGTAACTCAATAACTGTGAAACGTAAAGCAGCTCAGATTTAGACATAAAATGAGCCAAGCAAATTTGTAAATTGGATTTTCTGCTGGCATGTGTAGTTCCAGAGTCATTTTTAAGCTGGCTACCAGAAAATGCTGACCTATTGAGAAATTGCTACGACGTAGACAAGATTATAGACAATACTAATACCTAACATCTAATAGTGCAAAAGATGTGCATCAATCCTTAATAGTTTAAGAAATTCATGAGAAAAATACTGTATATGGCACTGTATGAAATTATCTCTGAGCTGCTTCTGCGGAAAGCATCAAAGTTCCACAAAAAAGATTCCGAAATGTTAGAGGTATAACTTGCTGACAATCGTTGTCACTTGCCACTAGCACTAACAGGATTGGGGATTGGAATAACCTGCTGGCTCTGGCTGCCTCAGCAGCCGTGCGCACTGCGTAGAAGCGGCTGTCTCTGGTCCTGGCCGGTGCCAGCGCCACCGTGCCGCTGCCCCCCTCCCCTCGATTTGGCCGCGCCCGCTTGCGCAGGAGCTGCTCACCGCGCCGGCGCCGGCGCCCTCCTGTCGCCTGCCACTACGCCTCGTCTGCGATTCACCGGCTCCGGTGCGCCGCCACGGGCCACGGGCTCACGCGAGGAGTCTCACGAGGAGATCCGAGAGAGAGAGAGAGAGAGCGCCGGGTCTTCTTTTCGTGGGCCGAGGTCTTCGGTCTGCTACTGCTAGGACTAGGCCACTATGGATTGGGCCGAAGAATTAGATCCCAATCCTCCTTGGGCCATCCATAAAGAGGTAGGTAGCTGAGAGAAAATCTTTTCTCAAAAAAAAAGAGTGAGAGAAGATCTCAGTGAATGATGAGCGAGGAGCCGAGGAGTGATGATCCTTAGATTTTGATTCCACGTTAAAAAAATGGGAATATCTAAAATAAAAGAAGGATAAATCTTCTCAAATAGAAAATGATATCGATAAGGATGCTTACAAATTACAAGATAATTCTCCGCTCCTCGTTTGAAAATACTTTATGGTTTGAAAATGTCACTTCACCGGATTGGTTTTGTTTTGAGACGATCTACCTGGTCGCCAGTCGGTGGTCGCTGCAATCCGTCAGCCTTCGTGTTGCCGCCTCTGGCTGGCTGCTCTACGCGTGCGCTACGCCCTTGCAGCCTGCGCGGCGCGGCGCCCTGGCGTCAGGCGGCCGACAGCCGGAGCCTGGCCCCTGCGCTAGCCGCGAGCGCTGGGGTGAGACGGCCGGGGGACCGGGGCGCAAGGCGGCGGCCGGCAAGGCGAGGGCAGGACAGGCAGGGGAATCTGGGTGGTGGCGGGGAGATGGAGGGTTGCTGAGGATTTTTGAGCAATGGAGATGGGAGGTTTCAGTTCAAAAAAATGGAGATGGGAGGTTTTAAAAGCCTATTTTACTGTATTTTTATTTTTTTGAATCATATACATTGGATATACTATATATTTTTTCCTAAAAATAATGGATGTTCAATTGAATACCCTTGATTTTTTTTAGAACGAATACCTTTGAATTTAACGTGCTCATGGCTGCTCGGAAGATGGACAGGAAGCCCATCGAGTGATCCAGCCGGAAAATACTCCGGCTGCCATAGGCTCCACAGACAGTATATCCCTTTTAAGATAATGCAACCGGTGAATATGTTACTTTTTGAGATAGTGATGCCAAAATTATAGTTGAGGGAAAGATATTCAGCCGAGAGCGCACTTCAACCATCGGGTTTGCATGCCAGAGTAAACAAATATGCAGAAAGAAGTGTATAACGGTCTCTCATTATGACAGGTTAACCGAATTTTAACACCGACTATACTAAGTGCGCACCAAGCAGTTGCCGCGCACATTCGGGATGAGCATTTGTACATCGAGGTGAAACCACATAATCCGGCGCTGCACCTCCCATCCAATGCAAGAGGACAAGCTCAGTCCACTGTCCACCTGATGTAGGCCTTGTCCCATGGCAGCGAAGAAAAGCATGTCTATCTGTGATGTATTGTGTCAAGTAGTAGTAGTAGTAGTAGTAAGGTCTTGTATCTATACTTCTGATCCTGAAAACTGATCTTGATCAGGCCAGGCTTGATTTTCCTTGTTCCTCCTCTGTAAGATTGTCCGGTGCTGTTGTTTCTTCTGTTGTTTCTTCGGCAAGCTCTGAAGCCACATCGCTGGGTAGTGGCGCAGGGTTGATAGGGCCCTGGGGGATGCCGAAGAGTGTGGAGAATATCTGCCTGTGGCACTCGTCGCAGAAGCAGAAATACGAGAAGTGGCCTTCATCAAGAAGCTTGTGCACCGTAGCTCCTGGAACCACCCGACGGATAAATTCAGCCACTGACGGTGAGACCACTCGGTCATCCATTCCCTGTTGAGATATGAAAAGGTTAGTGCTTCAGGAAGATATAGGCTGCTTCAGCGTGCAAGGAACATAATCTGAGAAGAAGATTTAAAAAGAATTACTCCATTTCCTAGCTATGCCATTTGGTTGTTGCTATTTGCCTATTTCTTCTCAGTGCATACAGAATCAATTCCAGTATTATCTACACTTATTATCGATTTTCCTGAATCAAGCAGAACCAAGATTATTCCAGCTACAATTAACAACTGATGGAACCTTTTTACTTGTGCTATTAAAGCTTTTTTGAAGCCTCTAATGGGTCACAACTCACAACATGCATAGTCGCATTGACTCCATGTGCTAGGCAGCTACAGAACATCATCTAAATATCATCCTTGCTACTAAGCTATGGTTGAAATAGCTGTGGTGGGCTTTCTTTAGTTTCTACTAATTGCTGACATGCTTCCAAATCGCTTTCAGCAAAAAGAGTACAAACCTGCCAGATATGTATTGGGCCCAGAAATCCAACCCACTCTCGTTCAACTTGATTGAACAGAGACTTGATGAGTTCAAAAAAGCTTCGATCCTCTTTCTTCTGCATTTGAATGTCGGACAAGCTGAAACCCCAGTCGGATACTTGCAACACAGCTTCCTCTACAAATGGTCGCGCATCTCCCTGGCGCACAGACTCTGCAACATTCCTTTCCCAGAATGCATTGAACTCAGGACCTTCCAGTAAAGTTTTGTCCTGATTAACAGGCAGAATATTAGTACTTTGCATGATAAAGGGCCAATGTTCACACTTAACCAAAGGAGTGAACACTAAGATTTCTTAAATAAGCATCAATCAGGCATGGGCAAATCAATTACAAATGTGTTCATGCAGCACAACAATGCTGATGTTGCTTTCCTATGTGGAAAGATGCTGCATGTATAGCAGTGAGTGGAAAACAAACCCAGATGCTTGAAATTTTCATTTGAGTTAAGAAACATGTCATTTTGTAACTAAAATCCAGCGCCACTTCTTGTATCATTATCTCAGGTACAAGGTACCACCCATATTGCATCTGACGTAGCTATGGCTTGAAATAAATAGAATGTTTCCACATTATGAACCCTAATGATGTGCAATAAGGGCAGGAATGGTAAAGCAAATAATCATATGCCACACCAGTATTGCTCTACAACAGCAACCCAAGTTTGCACTGGGATGTACATGATATTAGCATACCTTCTTCCCCAATGACAGTGACAACCAACTCTCTGGCTGTCCTTGCTTGCCAGAAAGAAAGCTTCGGCGATAGAAGAGGGGCAGTAGTGATGGAAACCTCCGAGCTAAAATGTGCATAAGTTTCCGTTTTGTTGACCATCTATCCCATGTTTTATGCCTCTCATCTTTGGTCATCTTGGAGTCATATGGATTTGCCATAGGTGCAAACATTGCTGCACCTGGATTCAGGACAATAAATCATATATCAGCAGCTCAACAGTAATATTTATGTGTTCGATAAGCATGTAAGGTTTATGTTATTTGAAAACACAAGAAAACAAAGCTTTTGATTGAAATAACCATGTCTTTCGATGCAAGGTAGGTATGTCTTGACCAAATCAATATTATAGTTAAGGAATAGGCATATTGTGCATTAGTGCTTTCATTTAGAAGCATAACGGAAGTACCATTACAAATTTGGATAGTGCTGAATAATCCAATTGAATAGACCACGTGCATTTCATTATCATCAAGGCAAAGATAACAATGAGCATTAGAAGTATCTGAAAATACTACATATCCTCATAAGTGATGTAGTAACAAACTTAAAAAATATGTAAAGTATGGCTGTCATTAGGTTTAAGTCAAGCATTTCCAGAATTAGGTCTCTTCAAGTTCAATAAGTATAAGCAAGGTATGACAAAACACTAGCAACTAAAGGGGCATCCATGAAGAACTAGACAAAACTATAATTTACAAATCTGGAAGAATATAGAAAGTCATTTGAGGTCAGTACCAGCAACTCTATCAGGAATGTAACGAAGAGCACTCCAAGCATGCATGCCACCACCAGAATAGCCCACAACCCAGAACTTGTCCGGAATACCAAGAGCATCAGCCAGATGGAGCATGTCCAGGGCAGAAGAATTCAGATTTCGGCCTGGGTGCAGATCACTTTCACCAAAACCAGGAAGATCATAGGTCACAAGTCGTGCCCCAAATTCTTCCAGAAGGGATGCACTGATTCCAGGGATTCCTGCATGGGAAGGAACAATGATCAAATTGTACAAAGCCGGAAGTGCCAATACCGTCCAGAAAATGACGTAAAACTCAACCCTACCTGCCAGCCTTGATGAAAGAAAAGAATGAGGAGCAATCAGTGAAAATCTTGCCCTATCAGCTGAGACTCCTTGTTCTTCATAAGCTAGATGGCGTCCATCAGGAAGTTGGATTCTATTCGCACTTGGGGGGCTGATGATAAGTTTCTTTGGAAGCTCAACCGGAATTTCATCACCACTCCCAACACCTAAAACTGCAAGGAAAACATTCTCATTAATTAAGCAGTTAAAGTGGTGCACCGGTCCTTACATGTATAAACTGATACACAAATCAACTGACCACAATGCACCGACAAAATGGTTATCCAATCTGGTATGAACAATTCAAGTGGCATTGCTGGATAAATGTTGCTATAGCTTTACAACATGACGAAAATAATGAAATTTGCCTTAAATTCGTGATATTATTACTTGACGAATTTACAAAGCAGCAAGTTACAATTCTGAAGTGCGGAGCATTGGCTCACAATGAAACCAAACTGGTCACAATGTCGATAAACGATAAGAAATCAGTGACACAGTCTGACCAAATGGTTGACTCAATAGTAGAACATTGACTGATTCAGCGGCAAATTTAGCCATCATGCTGATTCAGTGGATCAGACCGAGACCAGAATACATACGAGTATCAAACAGTAGTTAATGGTGTGCCTTTTTCTTTCCACAATGTTGTCCAAGCAGACGAGGCATGGATCCCACAGTCTGTCAAATTATGGTCGCAAATGCCACATTTTTCAGCAATTTCGACACCGGAACATATAGAAAAATGAAACATGGTCACCTATGAGAGAGGCTGAATACGAAGTTCAAATAGAACACTCAATAAAAACTGAAACACGCATCCATTCAGAATTCTCCAGTGAGTCAGATCCATCCCCTCAAATGAACAAATACGAGGCAAAGGACGAAACGCGCATAGTATGATGCGGAACACCACAAACCACTGTTTGCACGCCCAGTTGGAGGCATAGAGCCGGACACACAAAAGCACAGGAGGTGCTGACTGTTGAGGCAGAGAAGAGCGGTGGACGCGAGATCAGCGGTTACCTAGGAGCGTGACGAATGCAACTGCGGCGACGATGAGCCAACACCTCACGGGGTCGCGCTCCTCGGGGAGGTACTCGTTCATGAAGCTGAGGCGCTCCCCCGTGGCCGCCGCCCGCTTCCTGAGCCGCCGCGCGAGCTCGCTGTCCTCGGCGCCGGCGAGGCTCTGCGCGGCGACGTCCCACAGCCCGCGGCCCAGCTCCCGCAGCATCTCCGCCGTCGACTCCGCGAACCCCTTCGCCTGCTGCGCCCACCCCTCCTCCGCCCTCCCCTCTTCCTCCTCGCCGTACCACCCGGCCCCGGCCGCCGCAACATTCGCCGCCGCCGCCGGCGCCTCCCCTCCGGCGCCGTGGAGATGGGCGCCCGTGTCCCCCACGAGGGTGGCCAGGTCCTCGTGCCACATCAACGTCGACGCCGCCGACATCTCGCCGCCGCGGCGCCGATCGCTTCCGCTCCGCTTGTACGTGCTCCCGTGCAGGAGAGGTTTGGAAAATTGGAAAGCGAGGGAGGGAAGGAGGGGAGGAGTGGGAGAGGAGACTGGGGAGTTGGAAACGGAGGCGATGGCGAGCTCGAGACGTTTGGCTGACTTGTGGGCCCCGCTAGGCTGTGTGGGTAGGAGTTCCGGTGGGTCTCGGTCTGGTTTTGGTCGTTCCGGGGTTGCTTTCTTCCCCACGAGGCACGAGCGTCCACGGATCTAGGCCGTAGGAAATGTGAAGGGGAGGTACGGCGGCTCGCAACCGCCGTGAGTGGACGGTCAGATTGACAGAGATGCTCCCTGCGGACCACTGAATTTGTACCAACGCCGCTTATAATCAGTACACCCTCCGTCCCAAAATAAAAATAAGTGTATTTTCTTGACCATCAGACATCGTGTTTGACCATTCGTCTTATTTAAATTTTTATATAAATTATAAAATAAATAATTTATTATTAAAAAATCTTTAGTGATATAATAAATCATAAAAGATAAATAATATTTACATAAAATTTTTGAATAAGACGAATAGTCAAAGACAATGTCTAATAGTCAAAGAAATGTATTTATTTTGAGACGGATGGTGTACTGTGCTAATGTGTGTGTGCAGTTGAAGTGATCATAAGGATTCAAAAATATATGTCTGTGTTTAGATCCGTAAAATGGTGGTAAAAAGGGTTAAATCAGATATTGTAGCATACTATAGCATTTTTCGTTTGTTTGTGGTAATTATTGTCCTACCATGATCTAACTAGGCTCAAAAGATTCGTCTCGAGGTCTCGTCGTGTACATCAAAACTATACAATTAATTTTTTTATTTATCTATATTTAATGCTTCATGTATGAGGCAAGAGATTTGATGTGATAGGTGAATAGTAAAGTTTGGAGAGAAAATTTTGGAACTAAACACAGCCATGACCCCATTTGTTGCTGCGCTCACTGACGAGAAAACTTAAGGGGCTGCTCTCTGGAAATGTCAGGATCAAGCTGTTCACAGATATTTGAACGTTGTCCGGACTCTGGAACAGTACCCCCCCTACACACACCGCGCATTTGTGTTTTCTTATGTTTACTCTAAAGATAAAAGCAAAAGTAAAAGAGTTGTTTCACGGTGGCACTCTGTTCTGCTGGTTGTGTCTGGTGGCTGGTGCTGGTTTTGTGGGAGAGAAAAATACTATTGGCTGATTGCAACTGAACAGAGTGGTTGCAGAGTAACAAATGGTTGTAGGCAGATAAACAGTTTCTAGTGTTTAGTATTGCTAGAAGATATTGGTATAATTAAAAAAACGTACGTGGTCTTTTATCTTACGATCCCTAGCTTTTCTCTGAAGCGTCTTGCTATTGCAAATTTGCGTACACGTATACTAATTTTTTTTTCCTTTGTGTTGTATTTGCGTGGAGGTTAATGAGTTACTTGGAAGACATGAAGCATTTGCTTGCAAGAATGTTTGTGATACTCTTTGTTTGTATTACTTCCCCGACTCCTTTGTTTTATACCCGCAAAAAAAGGACTCTTTTGTTTTATGTTAATTCGGAGATCCGATTGATTTCGGTTCAAACATGATAGAACAGTGATCTCATATGACGATGGAGCATATATGATACCAACACACCCAATTCCTACTAGTTTATAGAAATAAACGAGTAAACGGCCTAGTACTAACAAGTAGAAGACAAAGCACACTGAGGATTTCTTGATTTGATGGCAAGCTTTAACAGAATTTAATTACGCCTTTTATAATACGATAGTTTTTTACAAAGTACAAACGTCCTTTGGATAATAATGCACGCACGCAATATTCAACTAGTACAAACTACTCCACCATTAGCGTTTGAAAGGTCGCGCCCTACTCGTCCCATGGACCACTTGTTCGTCGGTTCTACTATCTGCGTGGCGTTGGTGGCCGCTTGCCCGCTTGCTCATTTGCGCTGTTGGCAAGCCCTCGCGTTGCTCTAGCAGAGACAAGACAACCCGACGAGCCGAGCGGACGGCGGCATGGGTGGACCGGCTGGCGGAGACCGACCGGCGACTGGCCCGCCCCGCCCATCTGCCGCCGCCTGGGCCTGGCCTCGAACCCCCCGGACACGCCACCTGCCGCTGCCGCCGGGCCACCAGCCCACCACGACGCGGCCGGCGGCAAACAGCACGGGCCACAGCTGCCGCCGCCGTACGGGGGATCCGAGCCACGCGCGCGTACCGGTTACGCTTCGGGCAGGTGGGGTGGGCCCTTCCCGGGGCGGCGGGATCCCGTGCTCCGGCCCGCGCAGCGTGACGGAGGGTGGCGTCGGCGGGACGCGACGAGCCATGAAGTCTAATTACAAAATTATCTTTTCACAAGAATGGTACTATAGCAGTTATTGTAGTTAATAAAGTCTTTGACCGTACAATTAGAGAATAATTAGAGAAAGAATATTGTAGCATTACTGTTGCAAATCATGAATTAATTAGACTCATTAGATTCAGCTCGTAAAATTACAACTCTCTATTAAAAAAATTTATAAATAAACTTTATTTAATACTCTATACATACATTTGTCTTTTTAAAAAAAATTAGAAGAGCAACCAAACAAGCCGATATTGGACGGTGGGGGTCTGTGCTTGTGCGATGGACGCATTGCGGATTTGCAATGAGCCGGTCACCCATTTCTGCGTTTGGGGTTTAGTACAACTGTTGAGTGTGCTGTGGCTGTAGGAGCGGGCTTCAACTTTGGGTAGGAAATGAAACAGCGACCGGTCCAATGGGCACCTCACACGTGGCGGGTTAGCGATAGTGTGGTGTTGCGCGGCTGCGTGATCCACTGCTTTGCCCGGCGTGGCACGGCCGTGGAGAGCTAGCGGGATTGGAGTTGGATCGGCTGGCTCTGCGTGTGTTTTTTTTAGGGAAATCACCAGGAGGGACGAAAGGATCTCCATCTGAATATATTGATTCACAGATATCAGCAAACCGGTAATAGACACCAATTATATGATTGCGTGTGTTTATCTGTAGTAGTGCTGCTACTGCAGAGTGCAGACCATTAATATACGGATCGTTCTCACGATGCAAACCACCATGGAAATACAAAGGACAATAAAGATTTCGTTAATAAAGAAAAACAAGAGGGACGAGAAACCGCCCCGGGTATCAATGAAAGAAATGAACCGTAGCAGCTCCAGCGTGTGGTTTTCGGGGGTTGCTAAGGGCTGTCAGAGAAAGATTCCGTGCTGTCACACGCTGGAGGAGGGGGCGCTCCGCAGCACCACCCTAACACCATCCCTCTGTTTTGCACCCGGTGCTTCAAATAAAATAACATATTTTTCTAACATGACGAGGACGACCTCGCTGAGGGAAAGGAGAGATGGGGATGGCTTTTTTTATTGGACTAGTGGATATACACGTGCCACAGGCACGTATTTAAATAATAATTATATTTAAAAATATGCAACATAATCTTATATGTACGACTACTGCAACGTCCAACAACGCCAATATATATGACGAGTTTTTTCTACACTCGCGTGTAGCTACTCTCATCATCAGTATACCATCGCGTGTATGTTCGCATACTCATTTATCACTTTGAATATGTTCATATACTTATTTTAAGATATTTCAAAGGTATATACATAAAAAATTTTAAAAGTAGCCCTATTTTCTAAATATACTATGATTATACCTTAGTATTAATATATAAAATAAGTATGTCTATATGCTCTATGTATGGTCACATACCCAACATATATATCATGTCTAGTATTAGTCTTATTTCTTAGATACTGAGTTATACACAAACATGTCTATAATAAATATCAACTCATTTCTTGTTAGATAAAATTTGGGATTAATCTCACTTATTTAGCAATAAGACATAAATGCGCTAAGATATAGATGATATCGTGCAACCTATATTTTAGATGAATTCATTTTACAATTGCATTGCATAAGCTCATAAAAGAATTATAGAGTCGTCGATAAATTATGGGAGTAAAAGAAGAAACATGCAAGAAAAAAGGATAATAATGTACTATTAAAAGTAATTGTGCGCACACCTCGGCACTCCTAATGCTAACGCAAGAAGAATATATGTAACTACTACTGCCGTAACAACATGTGACAAGGAACGGAATTGCGAGCAAGCCAATACTACCCCATTGTCATTACCACTGAGCCAATGATGACGGCGCCCTTCTCCAGGTAAAAGGTGAGGTGGTTGTTGAGGTTGAAGCTGCCGGTGAGCCAGCGGCCCTTGGACACGTACAGCTGCGCGCCGCCCTCGTTGGCCTTCTGGAAGGGCACCTGTGGAGGGTCTTGTCGTCCCAGACGGTGCCGAACTCGGTGGGCGGTGATGGTCACCGTGCCGCCGGACGCCCTGCCGGCGTGAGGATGTGGCGCAATTGTTTGGCGTGGTCGCCGATCCGGCGAGCCCGACACTGCGACCTTTTAAACGGCGGCAATGGTGATCCTGCCGCCGGGCGCACTGCCGGCGTAATTTCTTGGCGTGGTAGCAGATCGAGGCGGAGGTCGTGGCGCGGGACGAGGACGCCCTCCGAGGCGACGCAGCTGATGTCGTCGGGCTGGCTGCCACGTAGTGCTCGAGGGCGTCGTTGATGTCGCGGTGATGCTGCTCGCTGTTCTGGTCGAAGCAAGCAGGCCCTAGCAGTCCATTGCCTCTCGTAGTCCTAGATCAAGCAGCGCATGGGATTGGGATTGGGACTAATCACCGTGCACGCAAGAGAGAGATTGGCAGATTCCATGTGTAAATTTGGAAACATTGATCACCGTGCATGGAAATATTTGTATCAGGGAATGAAGGACATGCATGATTAATGGCTGCGTATGCTAACTGTTGGTATTAGCTAATTGGCTTTCCATATGAGATCCATATGTGGGTACGGTGGGTGCATAAGAGAGCTAAGCTATGGCGAAAAAAGTTGGAGTTTTTGAGTTGAAATATTTTAGAAATAGTTGTTTTCATCTATCCACCATCTTGGGACCTACGGTGTGGGGTCATCTGTGAGGGGTAAGGTGGTTCACTTTGGGTGAGAATTGTTTTCAATTGTTTCAATTTTTATATTATAGATATAACTCCACCGCTTGGACTAAATACTGGACTGTGTGGACTCTGGAACTCCTAAGTGAAGTGTCCAGGTGCTTAGATTTTTTTCTCAACATACGCTGCCCCTGCTCTATGATTGCCACGTGCTTCGATAGAGCGCCGGTCCGCCAGCAGTGCCTATTCTATTCGACGCCGGTGGGATTACGATGCCGAGCTGGAATTCGGATGGCAACGGCCTAGTGCGCGAGCAGCAAAAGGAAAGGGAAATAATGAACAGAACGGCCAGCAACTAGAACATCACTCGTGTCCCGTATAAGAGCATGGCTTATGGTTACGCCGAGTGCCGGCTGGGAGAGATGCCATGTCACGAAGCGGTGGTGGCGGACCCCACACAAAATTAAATGCTCTGCAGGTTCAGTAGCAACGTGGCGACGAAGGAATGGTGGTGGCAGGCTCAAAAACTGCCCAATTGTGCAATCGCCCGCTTTGAGCCGGCGTGAAAGGAGTCGCCTGTTTTCTTCTCTCTCCTACCTTCTCTCTCCGCCATGTCGTATTTCGCCAGCTGAATCAGCCTCATAATACTTGCTCTAAACCTTTGCCTTCTAGAACCAAGAGGTGAGCTGTCCGAGACAAGCGGAGGGATCGAGAGCACGCGCGTCCATCCAGGGATCTTGAGGCTCGCATCATCGTGGGGCCCCTGATGAGTCATGGCACGATCATCATGAGCTCGCTGCGCCTTTGATTTCGCGGGGAAAAGGACGGATCAGATAAGATGCCCGCCCATCCAACGGAGCGTCATCACCGCCCGGGATAGAGATCGATGGCATGCGAAGGAGGAGGCTAGTAATAAGTACTATTAACCAACCAAACGCGGTCGGCGAACCGGCGGCGCGGAACGTGGCCGTGAGTTGGACGGTTGACAAAAGGAACAAACAGCCGGTGCGAAAGCGGGGCGTGGTGGGGGTTGTGGAATGGAATCGAACATGCCATGGACCATGGTCATGTGTTGGGTTGGGTAGGGTAGCTAAAGCCCCCAACGGTCTGATTCTCTCGTGATCCTCTGCACTCGGGTGCGAGGAATTCGGCGGTGGTCACTTGCTGCGCCCGCCGCCGCAAGGGCGGAGCCGCGGGGCCGTGTTATTGCTGCTGCCCGGATGGGATGGTCCTCATGCCATGTTTGGTTTGGTATGGAAAAAATTTCACGAATTTTTTTTGTATTTTTTACCACTAATTTAAAGTATTAAATAAGTCTAATTATAAAATCACCTGCAGGACCCCTGGTAAATTCGCGAGACCAATCTAATAAGGTCTTTGACCGCACGATTAGAGGATGATTACTGTAATATCACTGTAGCAAATCATGGATTAATTATCATCATTAGATTCGTCGCGAAAAGTTACACCCATCCCTGAAAAGATTTTGCAAATAGACTTCATTTAGTACTCTATGCGGACATTCGTCTTTTTGTGTAATTTTGATGTGACTGGTAACCAAACACGGCCTCAGTCCTTTCAAAGCAAGTATAGTAATTGGCTAGGAGCCCCCGAGATGTGATATGACAGAGAGAGAAACGGAGAGAGAGTGTGAAACGGGCGCCTGGCGACGCGCCCACCTCAAGCCGAAGTAGAGAAATGTTGCCGCTATTGGTTGAAATTCCTGCACTGCATTAAATATTTGTAGAGTCCGCTACTGTATGCGCCACATCACAATGCGTTGCCGCCCGCTGCAGGCGCACCTATAAGCCATGCTCTCACTAGCTACATGCCCTCCTGCAATGGGAAGGACTGGAAGAGGAAGTCTGCACTGTGAAGATTTAGATAAGTGTGAAGATTTAGATAAGGGGAAACTGGGGAAGTTAAGCCATAGGCTGGAGTTAGGCCCTGTTTGGCAGGGCTCCAACACCGGCTCTGGGCGGAGCCCTGCCAAATGGGTGAGCGCGCAGCAGCTCCGTCCTCGAAGCTGCTCGTGAAGCCATTTTCGACTTTCACTTGGGAGGTGAAGCCACGGGAACGTGGCTCCGCGCGGCTCCTCCTTGCTCTTCCCAACTCTGCCCCCGGGCGCGGGTGCACGCGGCCGACGGCCGCCGCAGCGGGGAGGAGGGCTGTCGGAGCGAGATCCGCGGAGGCGGCAGGGCCGGGCGGCTGCGGGAGACCAGGCGGAGGAGATGCGGGCTGCCGGCGTGTGGAGGAGGAGGTGGCGCGGGCGCCGCCGCCGGGAGGAGTCGGCGCGGGCCGCCGCCGCCGGGAGGAGGAGATGCGGGCGGCCGCCGGGAGGAGGAGATGCGGGTCGCCGCCGCCGCCACCGGGAGGAGTCGGCGCGGGCCGCCGCCGCGAGAAGGAGATGCGGGCCGCCGTCGGGAGGAGAGGAGGCGGCGGAGCTGGGCGACGAGGCCGAGGAAGGAGACGACGGCGATGGGGCGAATGGATAAGATGAGAGGAGGAAAAAAAAAGGGAAAGAAAAAGAAAAGAAGAGGAGAAAAAAAGAAAAAAGGGAAGAAAAGGAAAAAAGAAATGGGCAATTTAGACATTTTACCATCTCAATCCAAAAGGTGAAGCTGTTTTGCCAAACATTTTTCAAAACAGCTCCAACTCCATAATAAAAGCCGCTCCACCAGAGGAGCCGGAGCCAGAGCCAGAGCTGTTTTTGGAGGAGTCGGAGCCATGCCAAACAGACATTTATTCCTGCATTCCATTTCGTGTCCATGAGCAAGCGGGCTTTAGCCCGGCTGGGGAACCCGTAGCGGGAACCAGCAGCTGGGCAGTTCGACTTCCGATTTGCGCCAGAAGAAAATTCACTGTCCCATATTCAAAGCATAGTAGGTGTCAGGATTTTTTCACAGACGACAAATCACTATGTACGGATAGGGATTCAGAATTTATTCGATCTGTGTGAGAAGATTTTTTTCTTAATATAAAATCCGTGGGGATAGTTTTCCACGCAGGTCGAGTTTTTTTCCCTCAGCGTGGACGACGGGGCAATGGCAGTGGTAATTATACACTAATACTAGCAGAGAAGGCACTAGGGTGTGAGCGTTGTCTGCTAGTCGCCCAGCTCAAGCCAATTTTCTTTTCAAAAAAGCAGCTCCGGCTGGCGCAGCTTTTCTTTCCATGTTCTCCTTTTTGCCTCCATCTCTTCCAAAAAAAAAAAAAAGTCGGTGCATACGAGTGCCGATTGATTCGCTGTGGGCTGTAGCTGACGGAGGGGAATATGCCCCTGCGACTCTGCTCGCTCTCGGTCGCTGGTAGACTGGCAGTGGCAGGGAATCGAGGCCCGGTGCCTGCCCTGGGCTGGGATAGGATAGATCTCGTGAAGGAACAGCAGCAGGTTATATTTCCGGTATTTCCACTCGCCAAGGAAAACGGAACCGGGATCTATTTTGATCGGAGCGTATGCAGCAGATACAGGCATACAGCACACAGACGAGGTCGCCGCGTACAGTCGTGCCAAGAATTGTTCTGAACTTCTGATGAGAACTGGGCTGAGTCATGAACACACGGTGGAGGCCCATAAGTCCACAAAATAAGGCCGCACATCTATCGGCCCACGAAGGCCCAATAAATATAAGTCAACTTTTCAAGTTTTATGTGTGCGCATACTCACTTCGCATGTGTGCTTTTGGCATGTTATCCTATCAAACATCAATCACATCTGAAAGGACACTAGAAGCCAGCTAAATCCGTCGTCAGTTCGATTGTCTAATTTCAATGTGATGGTCAGTCCTCTCTGACGAGGGACGTCATTACTCTTCGATGCGAATTCCATTTCCCTAATCACAAAAGAAGCAGAGCACTTCAAACTCAAAAATCGCATGCATGGGTCCTCGGGGCTGTACAATTACACGGCAACAAGCAGCAGCAGCAACACAACAAATCCGGCAAGGGATGCATTGCCCTCATCGGCCTGTCACGCCTTCCTCAGCCAGTAAGCCCGTGCCAATATGCCAGTGATGATGGCAGTGGCACCGTCCAAAGAGCTGAAGCAGTCCCTGCAAAGCCATGCCTGCCAGAACAAAAGACCCTTGGTAAATGATGCTTAGGGGAGCATGATAGTCGATCTGCTTGAAACCAAAAGGTGATGTTTTGTTTTGGCCGATAGAGCTGTGTTCAACTGTTCGTCCTATGTCAACACGAGAGAAAAAATTTCCAGGCGGCAGAAGAGTTATATTCTATTGCTTTTTTTTTGCGAGAAAAAGAGAGACTTACTCAAAGAAAGGATTTCAATCTTGAGCAATCAAATGCTCAACAACAGTTGGAGCTGCAAAACGCCAAACTGCCGAATGTTGTGTTCGCCGTGCCAACTGCGCGAACTCGTGTGCCTCCATTACGGTCTCTTCTCATGTGGACTATCTTTCACTCTGGGAGTTGATCGCCCAACTCCAGCGCTTCTTCTAGAATGAAGCGGCCAAGCTGTGATATGTTCCGCTCCCGTTTCTTCATTGTTCCAACGAGAGACCTGCAGTCTGACTCCAAGATCAATCTTTGCTTGCACCATTCCACTGCAAGCTTCAGCTATTCTCTTCATGCCAAGGACTCTATATCTTCTGCATCGATACCCTTGCTAATATATGACCATGCAGTTAATAGAACTCCGCCTTTATAATCTTTGATGACTACTCTGATCCCCCTTCCTCTGATCCGGGTACAAAGCTGCCATCTACATTCATCTTTAGCCATCCAGTCGTTGGGGCTTCCCAAGCCGCATCTGTCGCCTTGATCACGTTCTTTTTCTTAGCCACCAGAGAACCCACCACCGGTTCTTTACCTTTGCTATTGAAAGAGCTCCTCTGATGCTGGGTGCTGCACAATTCTGCCCAGTACTTAGCAAGGAACCTAGCCGATCCCTCAACAGATAATTTATCTGTTGTATGTGTCAAGTTATTTCGAATATACCAAGTCCTCCAGAACAGCAGAAGAACTCGTGCTCCTTCATCAACCCCCAAATCCAAGATCCATCCCAGTAGCTTCTCTTTCGAGAGGGATTTGAACTGTTCCTCATCCGGCAAACTCCATTCATGGCGCATCCTTTGCCTGAGCGCGTTCTATTGCTTTTTTTGTTCCCCTCAGGCTCAAGAACAAGTAATTGATCAAAGTTTATCTGCTGGATAGGACAGTGCACGTCCGGACATGTCTGTAGCCTGGTGCTGTAGATGAAAGCCATGGCAACAGGCTCCTACAAATTGCAACAGTGTCGGTGACAAGATGGCTAGGGAAAAAGGTGTCCTGATCGAGAGAAACTTGCAGATTATCGTACAACACTACAAGACTACGTTCCATAATGACCGCTAGGTGATTGCTGAAAAGAAAGCCAGGAGTCATCTCAGGAGTGCATGCTAATTGTAGGTAGACTGTTGAAGTTTCCTTTTTTTTTTTCAAAAGTAGATGTCCATTCCACAGCATCTCCTTGCTCCTATCTTCAGAGACGGCTTAGTTTAGTTTTATGAACGATGGCGATTGGCCAACTACTGTACAACCAAAGGTACTCAAGAATCCTAGCTTGTTCTTAATGAGTGGCTTCAGGGATCAGCAACAGAAGTGCCATAGTTTTGCGTGTTTCTGAAGCATGCTTGTTAGCGCAGGTGTCTTTCCTTTTGCGAATTGGACTCTTTGCACTGGAGTAACTTCTGAAGAGAAAAGAGCACAATGTGTATCATCATTGTTAAGTGGATTTTTAGCTTGCCCTCTATTTCATTACAGCCTTGGGAGACACATCAAGGGGGTATTATGTATGTATTCACCTAAACCCTCTTGAAAAAAAGAAAAAAATATACATATATCACAATTTTTTAAGAAAAAGAATAGTGGAAAATTATACAATATGATGGAGAACTGGGGTCAGGGGTTGATCCATCCCCTGGTGAGAAACCCAAAATTTCCCTTCTTTGCAGCTTGAAGGCAACCAGCGCCTCGATGGTGTAGCTATGCATGTACAATGTACACCACTCTGAGGCCGTCCTCCAGCTCGTCCATTGACCTCTTCTATAATCACCCTTTCTATCTTCTCTTGTTCTCCAGAGATGGCTGCTAAGAAGAGGAAGAAGGGGCCGTCGAATCGACATGCCATACCATGACCTCTGAACAATCGGAAGGAATGCCCTTCACCTTGCTAAAATCTTCCAGAACCACTTGCTGGACGAACTTCATCGAGTCCTGAAAACAATAAAAAGACCAGAAATTTGTCAGGGCAAGTAGTCATGAGTTTTTTGTTTTTTATTTTGGCATAACAAAGGAGTAAGGAGCAATGAACAGACGAAGAAACCCTAACAACCTCGCATGATTGACCATCATAACAACCGGGGTGCTTTAGTGGTTAGGTTCAAGAAAGATGAACAGTCAATTTGTACACCTAAAAGACGCCCAGGTTTTTTCTAAGAACGCCCAATGCACCTAAAAGAAGCTCTGTTTTTTTTTCTTCTAAACAAGGGCCGGTGTCCTCTGCTACAACAACGAGCCAAGCCACACTGCCACAGCCACCAACTGGGTTGCCTTGCAATGGACTTCATCATGTCTGCACCGATCCTACTCAGCCATGGACCCCTCCTCCCTCCACCAAATCAGCCCAACGCACCGGAAAAAATATACTCGGATTCGATCCGTTTTGTCGATTTGCAGCGCCTGCACTGCACCGGCTACCGACACCCACGCCATTTGCTACAAGAAACCAGCAACTAATCTCTCCTCGGATCAAATGGGAACAATGATCTTTACGCAGAAACGAGAGGGCTTTGCTTTGCTGGTGACCTGTGACCGGCGACAGGGACGTATACGTTTGACCCGGGGAAAGTTAGGACAGACGGGCCACGAGACACGGCCTTTTTCTCCTCCGTCCTCGCCCCATACCCGAGAGCTATCTGTGCCACATGCACGGGCGGCGCGGCCATGGACATGGGCGCCGCGCTAGCTGCCAGCCGAGACGCCGCTTTCATGGCGGGGGGCGCCTCTTTCAATCCGACCCCAGAATCCGGGCGCCCGCGAACGCCACCGCGTGCGGCCGCAGCGCGAAAGGCGCGGTGAGCCCTTGCTACTTCCGGGGGGCTTGTGGACACACACGTGCATGCATGCGGTGGGCGCGTGAAGGGTGATCGCGGGGGGGGGGGGGGGGGGGGGGGGGGGGAGACTGACCTGGGACTTGTCGGGCTCGGAGGTCGGGTAGCGGCCCCAGCGCTCGGGGTCCCAGAGCACGGAGCTGTTGAAGGCGAAGCCGTGGGCGTCCACCTCGGGGGGCCTCGCCGTCGTGGCCGCCGCCGTGCCGTTGGCGCCGTAGTCCCGGGAGAACCAGCCGGCGACCGCGGACGCGCTGCACGCGGGGCCCCGGACCACGACCTTCCGCTCGCCTCGCGCCATCGTCGCCACCGGCCACGCGCCGAACGCGCTGCAAAAAAACAAGAACCGAGCGGGCGCCGTTAGAAATGCTGACGCGGTGCCAGTGATGTGGAAGCAAGACTGCGCAAGTGTCCATGTCAGGCTGCCGCTCGGGAGGTGCAGTCAAATGTGTCGATATGATGCTGAGCTGCTAATCACCGAGCATTAATGCCCTAAAAAAAATATCAGGCCGAGCACTTTTAATCGGCAGGTGTAACCAGCGCTCCGTACCATCATCTAACATTGGCTGCGATCAAAGAGGGAAATTAAATCATGTGTGACAGCGGGGTTGATGTCAGGCGGCAGGTGGCGGCAATCGCAGTACAGATTGGACACACGCTCGCTGAATTGCGAGAGAGTGGGTAGCATGATAGCAAAGGACCAACAAGTACGGGCACGCTTTGAAGCAAAGCAAACTTGAAAAGGAGTGAATTCACGTTTACAGGAAAAAAAAAAGGGGGAAGAGTGAATTCTGTGACTGCCCAAGCTACACGATCAAAAACAGCGCTACCGAACAACAGTCAGTCGCTGTACGAGCGGCAAAATTAAACAACTTGCCGATAGAGCCGTTTCTGACTGACTGCCAGTTGCAGCTCGCGGCACATCAGCTTGTATAAAGAAAAAAGAACGAAAACGTGACTGGAAATCTGGAACTGACACGAGCACGAGCAGGAAGATTTTCCTGATAGGAGGACTATAGAAATTAGGAGCAATGGGCGAGAGCGCTGATCATACAACGGCCGTGCATCCAACGGCATGCAGCCGCGCCGGCGGTCGCCACCACCGATTTCTTTCCGGGGTGCCCTACCGGATCCGGAGGCGGCTCCGCCGGCCGCTCAGCGCATCCGGAGAGCCTGAAAAGAGGACAGCAGCACGGCCTCTCCCCATCCCCCGTTAGTTGAGGGGTGGCAATCATCATGACATCTCGTCGACACGTTCGGGCCTCTCCCACGCCACCAGACCGGAATGTACCGTGACACTTGCAGTGAAAACAAATGAAAAAGGACGCGAGGAAACAAAGCGAATTGCTGCTGCCACAGAGCAGCAGCAACTGCAATGCTGTCAGGCTGGGGCTCTCGGCTTTCCCAAAAAAAAAAGGCTGGGGCTCTCGTCTGCCTGTTCCCGGACCCGGAGGAGATCTGAATTGGGAAGCAGAGCGCAGGCGGCGGGGAAAGGAGCTGGAGCGGGGAGATAAAAAGGACCCTTGAATGGCGGATGCCGGGATGGGGAAGGGCGGAAGGCGACCCTCCTCACATGGCCCGGATTCTCGCCGCCGATTAAACTAGCCCCCCGGCCGCAGAGGTCACCGGGGTGGTGGCGCGTCGTGAGCTGTTGCTCTCGGGACAGCCTGACAAAGTCGCTCGCAGCTAGCAGAGAGCGATGACTAGTGTGCTTCGGGCGCCAGCGCGCATGGCGACGGCGTGCGCCTGGCTTAGCTTGCTCGCATCAAGAAAGATCGGCGCTTTGATTTGCTTTGTTTAATTTAGTGCACAAGTTGAAACGGGAGTTTTCTTTTGTTTTTCTTTGCGACGGCGCCATGCGAAGCGAGGATGGTGGCTGTTTGTTGGTATGCCTTGTTGGTAGTACGGTATCACATACGTACGTACCTGATCTGGCGGAGCTGGTCGAAGAACCGGAGGTCGAAGACGTCGCCGAGGCCGGCGAAGAGGACGACGCCGGCGAGGCGGTGGTGCTCGATGTGGCCGAGCGCGACGTTCCGCTGGTGGTGCCGCTCCTTGCCCGCGGCGGCGTCGGCGGCCGTGAAGTTGTCCTTGTACGTCAGGTGCCGGTACATGAGCCCCGTGGCGCGCAGCAGCCGCGCCGTGGCCGGCACGTCCGGGGCGGCCTCCACCACCACCCACAGCAGCGGCGGCGGCGCCAGCCGCAGCGTGTGCGCCATCCGCGTCAGCGCCGCGGCGCGCTCCCCGGACGCGGCGGGCGCCGACTCCGTCGTCGTGACGACCACCAGCAGCGGCCGCGGGGTCGCCGCGTCGAGCAGGCCCGCGCCGCCGACGCTGCCGCCGTGCGCCAGCAGGCTCCGGTTGACGGCCCCGCCCGCGGCCGTCTGCAGCGCCCGGACGACGTGGCTGCTGCCCACCCCGCCCGCCGAGACCGCCGCGGACGTCCAGTCGGAGACGGACGACGGCGCGAAGCCGGTGAAGAAGCCCATGACGAAGCAGAGGCAGGAATGCAGCAGCGCCTTCTTCCACAGCTGCGACCCCTGCTTCTTGCCCCTCCCGCCGGCGCCGCCGTGGTCCGCCGACGACCCCATCGATAGGAGAAACCTAAACCAAAACCACCGCTGCACCTGCTGCCCAGCTAGCTCTCCTCGACCCCCCGAGCTAGAGCCGCCGGCCTCGTGTCGATCGCTTCCCTCGCTCTTCCGCGCCGCGGCTGGCTGTCACCCAATTAAGCGCGGCCTAACTAGCTAGCTTATCAGCTATAGACGGACCGCAGCAGCGAAGTGGTGGTGGTGGGGAGGCAAAGCAAATTTGGCAGCGGGTGGTGGACCTGGTGGTTTAAAAAGGGCGGGAGGTGGCAAGCGAGCAGGAGTGGGAGGGGAGGTAGGAGAACTGGAGAAGCGGCGCGAGGGAGACCGGAGACGGCGAGCGGATGGCAGCAGGCTATAAGCGGAGCGAGCGGGCGGGGAGGGGGGGGGGGGGGGGGGGGGGGGGGTCGTGTTGGTGTCACGCCTTTTTTGTTTTTTTTCTTCCTAATCCTTCCTTTTCCGCGGAGACGCAGCAATCATTAGGTGGCGTGCGAGTTTTAGTGACGCACTAATGCCAACACTTCCCCAACCGGGCAGGGCCGTCCGTAGCAGCATGTCCCGACGCTCGCGTGCTGCGTATGTGTTGGTAGCGTGGCTCGCCGCGTGGTGTCTCCGATTCGGCCTCTCACTACGGCTGGTGGGGTGCGCCATACATGTCCCATTCCGGGCTCTTGCTCCTGCTCCCCATGTCTGAGAAAAAAGGTTAAGTACCTGGATGCTTGTACTTGGCTACTGGTTCTATACAACTGTAATGCATTGTGTTGCCTGCGTCATCTTGCCCGTCGCTAGCTGCCACCCTCACTCAACTATCCACTTCTTCTACGCCTGGCGAGGCCTCGTTACGGCACGTATACAAGTCGTAGCCGGTAGCCTCACCAGTCGGCATCGACGCATGAAGGATTATGGGGCCCAGATTAAAGCCTCGTGTGGTGGCAAACGAGGAAATTGTAGAGGCTGTAGCAGGACAGTAACGGGTTATAGTAATTAACAAAATGGTACGAGTATGAGGTAGAGCGTAGGGAGCTGTCGGGCAAGAGTAAGACTGGCGATTTGGCATGGAGTAGGGAAGAAATGGATAGAAGAACCGACACCGTCTGCTTTGTCTTTTCCTTAATGGCAAATAAAACAGATCCGTAAGGTTTTTTTTTCCAAGTATGTGTGTATGGAGCATATATATACCTGCAAACATTTTTTTCTTCTCTCTTGAGCATGACACCTCTGATGATCAACAGCAGAACGTATCTATATAAATATTGTAGTAAAAGTGTTCCTTTATAGGCTTGGCAAATTATATGACTAGCTAGCCAAGCTGCTCCCTTTAGGACAGTCAAATCTTTTTCCGTCACAGCTATATTAAGGCCCACACATAGTGTGCAAGCCTTGGAAACTCTCAAATGAAGCAACGTGTACACCAACACGCCGCCTATGTACCCAGTACAAATTAAATCCAACTTTTTACTTTCACTCAATAAAAGAAAAAAAATGTCTCACAGACACCGATTAGGGCGCAGAGCTACATGTCGACAAAAATGGACCGTGCCCCCTCCCCTCCTCGTCCAAATGAAATCACATAGGTATATGTAAAATTAAAGCCTTGAAAGCCCATCTCGTGTACAGCTCACTCAACCTGGCAGAAAGTTGACTGCACTGTGTTCATGCGAACGCTAAAAAACTGAGCTTCAACTGGTTCATTTCTAGCTCCACCACTGTGTCTCTACAACGCTGAAAATAGCCTCCCTACGGTTCATTTGTAGCTCCGCCACTGGATCAGGGACTATCCTGCTGTCGTCAACCACACTGTACCCGGCACATAGGTTGAAGAACATATGTGGCTCATCTTCATCACTCCCATCGGTGCTACGTACAAGGGTAGCAGTGACTATGCAAAGCAGCAAGCAACAATTCCCAGGCGCGGCTGAACTAAAACTGTCCCCAGCTTTTGTGTTTGGTGAGTGTGTGACCAGAAGAGATGGTGGCGCCCCGGGCGCTAGTGGGCAGCAGCGGCAGGTGCCGGTTGGGTGGGGAGGAGAATCCAGAAGCACTTAGCGGCGAACGGGGGCCTTCCACGGTGGTTGAGGCGCTCTTGTTTTCTCCTGGTGGGTTCCAGTTGGGTGTCTGTCTGATGCGTGTCATCGCCTGACCGACCCACCCGAGTGGATGCCGCGATCCCGGCCGCGTCAGGGCTTCAGGCTGCTGCTTCGTCTGCCGCGCTCGTGAACAGCGAGGCTGTGCGCTCTGTCTCGGCCCTCCGGTCCGATTGGCAGCTAACCGCTCGGCAGGGACCCCCGGATGTTGTCAGTCTGTCAGCTTGAAAAGGGCACGTGTAGTTCAACATTCACGCGTAATAATCCATGCCGAGGAATAACGGTGCACGCATCGGATACGCGAATACTCAGATGCTATCTTCGCTTTGTTTGCTCAATGTTCATCGTGATTCATCATTCATCTGCCACTCGATCGTGAGCAACTTTTGCATAAAAAAGGGACCGCCTTTTTTCCATTTTTCGCCACCCTAAAGACCTACTATACTATTAGTGGCGATGGGGTCCTGCCTGCCTACTCCACACTGATGCTAGCACCCGGCAGCAGCAGAGCCGAGCTAAGCTATAGCCCGTTTCGTGCGTCTTGCATTCCAAGTAAAGATGTTGGTTAGGATGGGAACCCGCCACCCAGAACCAAACAGGGAGACGGTGGAAACAACCGCGGGGGCACAGGGGCCGACACAATCCCGACGAGCTCACACGGCCGCGCTCCGGCGCTCCCCGGATGCTCGAGCAGCGGCCGGCCGCTCCGTCGAGCTGCTAGCCCCCCGCCGCCGCCTGGTCAGCTCCGGCGGAGCACATGGAACGCACCAACCGCCCCGTCCTTTCCCCCGCAGGACGGCAGGAGAAAAGAGGGGCCAATAATAATCCCAACCGGGCCCAGCCAGGGCGCCATGCACGTTCGTTCAGCGAGACGTTTCTTTCGCCTGCTCCAGTTCTTTTTCCCTCCTGCTCTGTCGGTCGCGGCCGGGGGAACCCGCGAGGCAGCAGCAGCCGCCGCAGCGGGCCAGGCCAGTCACCAATCGCCGCTGAGGAGTAGAAGATGCCATGCCATCGTAGTCTAGTCACACCAGAAGCAGAAGTATATATACTCGAGTCCATTCTTTCGGGGAAAAAAAAAGAAGTACTCAAGTCCAACTACCAATTGACCTGGGATTTGTCTTCTTTTTTTTTCCCTCAAAGACCCTGACGAGCAAGAAAATCCGGAGCCAAATCTTTTTCCTTGGAATCACAATACGTGCATGTGTGCGAGCTGTTTCCTCCGCGTTTTCAAATTCCACATGAGGTTTCGTGTCGCCCGGGGGCCTCCTCGCGGGCACCGACGCGAGGAGGCCCGTTCGTTCGTTGGGGGTGTGTGGGTAGGCTGCAGAAGGTTCGTTAACGATTTATTTAGGCACACGCAAATGCAGTCGTTGGGGATTAAACTACTATACGCGCGCTCCCGTCCAAGCCAGCCGATAGTGATCCGGCAGCCACGTACGCCGTACGCGCACGACAGCCGCCGGATCCAACTCACCGCCGCCGCAGCAAACCCTCTGCACCGCACCGCTCAGACCGACCGCGTACACCGCCGCCGCACATGTCACCGGCGGAGCTCGGCTGGCGTTTCCGGGGAGAGAGAACGCGGCGGGGCTCATTCATTCGGTTTCGTCCCCATGCATGGATCCTTTGACTTCGGCGATGTGGCTATGTGAACGGCGGAGGGGGCACCTCGGGCTGCGTGCCCCGCCCGCGTTCGGTTAGCTAGCGCCGCCGTTGGGCCGTCGATTCGCGGGCGGGTTTGTTTCGGGGTGACGCCGTGCCGTACGTACTGTTAGGTGCCGCCGCGCGCGAGCTCACCTCACTAGGCTCGGTTACGTTTCACCTACTGGGCATTACGGAGCTGCTGGGAATTTTATAGATTGACGAATTGGTAAGGTCTTGGTCTTGAATAATCTTCTCTACTGATTTTGTTATCATTTTCACCTCGTCTATTCTGAATAACTCGCAGAGCTTTCGGAGGGGGCCGGTTTATCAACTTGGAATATAAGTACAAATGATGTTCCAACAAATGGGGGGCCCGTTTACTACCTTTTGTAGACAATAAAAAAAAGAGTGTGCTTTTCAGTGTAAACATTTTCCTCTTCTTTCACCAAAAGTTTGGTTAAACAAGGTGCTGCGATGATCCTATGCGACAGCAAGAGTAGTAGTGTGGTGGAAATGAATTATCTTCAGCTTGCACGTGAAGATAAAATTCTGAAGAAAGAGTAGGAAATAGGTGGCCAGGGCGTGTGGTTTTTGTTGCACGGCAGTGGCAGTTGGTGGAGGCTAACGAACTTTTTTTTTTTTGAGGGTGGAGGCTAACGAACTGGGATAACATCGTCACATCAAATCGAGTAAAATCGTAGCCTGTGAAGTATTTCAGTTACTTCTAGAATGGGCCAGGCTACATTTCCTTTTTGACGAGCTCGGCTTAGTTGTTTGCTTCTGGATATGGCTCGGCCCATGTATAAAGCTGGACCTTACAAGTGTTTGGTATGGGCCTTAAATCTTTTTTTTTTGAAGAACCATATGGGCCTCAGATCTCCATATATTGGCTCATGTTTCCTTTTGACTCCGAGGAAAAGAAAATGGCACCCAATTTGAACTCTTCAACTCCTTTCAAGCACTTTGCTGGTTGTTCAGTTCTAACTTGGACTTCTGCATCAATATCCGCATTGCAGCAAAGGTACCATGTGGCATCTTCTTCCTAAAAGCACATTAGTTGCCAGTCACCTTCAAAACCTTCAGACCTTCAGTTCTGGCAGAGTGGATTCCATCCAGACTTATCTCGCAAGAGTTCCATTGGTATAGCACAAGGAAGCGTCGGTTATCCAGAAACATCTTGATGGGACGACAGCCAGTTGGTTTTGACACAAATATAGACAGGGAAAAGGCAGAAGTCTTTCGGTTCTGCACACCATGGAACTCTTCAGGGCTCCACTCAGCTGTCGAAACAGGAAAGCTCCCGGGTTCAGTTCAGATATCTCGTTCGTTGCTTGCTCCACCAACGGCGCCACTTTCTGGGGCGCGCGAGCCTCGTGCTGTCGCACTCGGTTGGTGTTCAGTATCAGATTTCAGAACAATCGGGGAAATGTGGCCATGAAAAAGTGGAAGCAGGTAGTACTGCCGCGTTTGATCTCTGATTTCGCCCTCCAAACATGCTCGCCTTGTCAGCTTCATGCGAAGAAATGGCAGCCAACGGACCCGAGTTTTTTTTAATCGGGTCTTCGTATTCTAATCAAAGTGAAAGGACGCGTCCCTGTTTGGTTTCATCACTAGCACAAGTAGCACAAACTTTTACCAATAATTAGATATACTAAATAAAAACAGTTTACAAAACTAACTCCATAACCCCAGCGCTACTTTGCGAGACGAATCTAATGAGGTTTTTGACCGCACGATTAGAGAATGATTACTGTAGCATTAACGTAGCCAATCATCGATTAATTACCGTCAATAGATTCGTCGCGAAAAATTACACCTATCTTTAAAAAGGTTTTGCAAATAAACTTCATTTAGTGCTTCATGCAGACAAGATTTTTTTTAGCGCAAGTTGCACTAGCGCGACCAAACAGGGCCACATGACAGGATCCTGACCTCACACCGTTAGACCTGGTGGGTACCGCGTGTTTGCTGAATTGTTCCGGACATGCTCGTACGTGTCCACGGCATTATGATCGTTCCGCGACCGCGAGTTGGTTGATGACGAACGGATCGCGATGGTGGATGTTTTTTTTTTCTCTTTTTTTTTTGAAAAGGGATGGTAGATGTGGAATATTGTTCCGAAATTGGAGAGCTTTGCAACGTATGAGGTGGACTGAAGACTCGGTTTAGACCTAACCAGCAATGGCAGCTGTAGATTAGGCCATCTCTGTCGGAATTTCCACATGACAGACAACTGAGAGCGCACTATAAAAGAACGCAATCATATCATTAGAGCTGAAACGCTTTTGAAGATTGATTTTCTAGTATTTCTTGTTACCATTAGTAGATTAGAGCTGACTTGTAGAGACCATGTGCCCTTTTTGTCGTAGATGATTTTTTTTCATCACTTGACGCGCGTTAGACAATGGGATCCTAAGGCGACCGTAAGTCCAGATACAACAAGGAGTTGTTTTCAATAACTGGTAGCATTTCCCTTTCTTCGTTCTCGTCATGATCAGTGCTCAGCTCCTGGAAACAGGCCAGCTCAACTGGGTGGAAAAATATATTGATGAAAAATTCCCATATGTGGAAACACGTCAGCCTCACTTTGTATAGATCTATGATGCGCTAGATAATCTAGCATCATGATTTGCATACATCTTTTCCTAGCTAAGACCTTGTTTGGAGGAGCTAAAGTTAAGTGCTAGATTTTAGCACATATTAGTCTACTTTTGGTTTATTTCAGCTTATTTTCTCTCGTAGAACACTATCCAAACAGTTGAAATCAACCAGCCTTTTACCAGCCGAACTTAGGCTAAAAGTTTTACTCCCATCGCATTGGATGTTTGGACACCAGTTAGAAGTATTAAACGTAGACTAATTATAAACTTAATTACATAAATGATAGCTAATTCACGAGACAAATTCATTAAGACTAATTAGACCATGGTTCGGCAATATTGTGCTACAGTAAATGTGTGCTAATTATAGATTAATTAGATTTAATAGATTCATCTCGACAATTAGCCACGACTTATGCAATTACTTCCATCTAATCGATGTCAAAAGAGAGGACTAAAGTTTAGTCCCTAGGATCCAAAACACTTTGTCGAGTCTTGGCCCTATTAGCCTTTTTCGTTTGGATGAGCTACTGCTAAAATTTAGCACTTGGATCCGAAAGGGGTCTAATACTTGCTATATTAATATGTCCACGAAGAAATGCTAAGAGCAGCACAATATATCTTCGACTCAGTGTTTTTCTAGATTTATTTTAGGATATATTCGGCGATATTCTTTCAGTGGTAGGCGACGCGCCTGTCGATAGCGAGACATCATTGGTGACTTCGTCAATCTCGAGGATCTACGGCTCAATCTCTTGAAGGTGCTCTTAGGAGTAGAGTTGCATAGGTGAGTGTTGCGTAGTGTTGCGTCTGTGCTGTATTTTGCAAAAAGGAAAAAAAAAACAGATTCTCAATAGCTGGGAAACGGCGACAAGCTGATGAGGATCGGATCGGAGCAACGACGACCCCTTCAAAAGATTGAAGAAATGCTGATTGGTAGCTAGCTCTGATGCAGCTTGCCTAACCGCATGCCGCCCTCGCTCGCCATGCGTGGTGTTGTGTGGCGCCTGCAGCCTTTGAAACGAACGGTTCTTCCCCCTGATTTTCCCCCCTTTAATTTTCCGTATATATCTACAACGATATATCGAGCGCGAGCTCATGATGCATGCGCTGCTGAATGTTCAAAACGATTTGATATGGGGTTTTGGAAGAGACCGGAAAAACGGATGCCGAATAGTCGCTGTCCCGCGCCGAACGGGTGCGCCTACTACACGCTGTGAGCCGGTGACCGCCGCGTCACGTAATTTGCAATCTAGCGAGCGGAAGTCCGCGTCGGTCAACTGCATCGCTAGACGGTAGCGGGAAAAGTCCTGCTCTCGAAGCAGGGACCTTTGACATGATGAGGTAAAGAGGGGTGCTGGATTTGCTTGCTTGCTTGCTCTATCACGCGTGCTGCTACTGATAGATCGTCAGGAAGTGTTTGGTTTCTGATGCGGTGAAATCTGCCTCCAACAAAGCTGGAGGCTCACATGCATGATCGCAGAAAATCATGCCAGGAAGGAAGGAACTAAGGATGGGCGGCTCATCATCGATCTGTTGATGCTAATGAACAACAACTGCATATGGTTGCCATCGTCTATACAAGCACATCGTTACGGCCAGATATCGTTATCCTAACATAATTGGGAGCTGCTATGTATTCAGAGTAGTTCAGGATGACCAGTACTTAGTACTAAATGCATGGGTTGAAAGCTTTTGAGCTAGCTTATCCGGCCTGGAAAACACCAGCATTTGCGAATGCATACATGCACGCAAGGACGGTATGGATATATACACGCCCAAGAACACAATCTTGGCACGCCTGTGGGGGTGTAATCCATTATTATTGCCTAACGTGCAGGTCATGCTGCTGCGCTTGATTTCCATGGCCGCCACACCACACCGTCCGAGTCTGACTTGCATACTACCAGCAGTTTATGGACGATATCCAAACAGATGGCTAGAGCATGCTCATGTTTTGCATGACTTGTGAGACGATGGCGACTAGACACCATGTACGTAGACGAATCATATGAACCTCTTTTTTCTTTTTTGGCAATTCTTATGTACGTTCCAGGGGTCGCCACGCGACAACCAGCAACAATAAAGGTCTTGATTTTGGACTGGCGTGCTCGGCTTCAGGGTCACCTCGTCTGGAAATACGGCATTGGCTTGGAAGATTCATACAAGAGACAAAAAACATTTCTAAATCGCTCGTACGTTCTCATCGATCAGTTGTTGTAAACTAGAATACACGTACGAAAAGAAATAATGTATGCCGATCTGACTAGTATGTGTTATTGGGAGTAATCTATGCACGAAGAAGGCATGATCGAGTGACATGCATGCGCGGCGGTGAGATTAACTAACTAATAAAGCAAATGCTACGTACGTCTAACCATCCCCCCCTAGACTTCAAAACCTGCCGAACTTGGCCAAGCACAGCACGGACGTTTACTACTAGTAAAACGGCAACTGAATTGATGTTGACCTGATCGTCAGCATTGTGCACTGCTGCTGCATGTCTGCATCGAGGTCGATCGATCTGCGCTATATTCCACGAGAAGAAAAGGCGGCCTCTCTCGAACGAGAGAGCGAGGGGAAAATCTATCTAGCTAGACACGTCCCGGCCAGTCGATCCCTGTCTATATATAGCACCACCAAATTTAACTTCTTATTTACCAGCAGATCATTATTCCACCACGTACACGTACACTAGCTAGCTAACACTAGCTGCGTGCCACCGCGCTCGGTCATGGACTACGGCAGCGGGAGCACCGGCACGGGCAACACGATGGCGCCGCCGCCGCAGCAGTATAGCAGCTGCAGCTCCGTGTCGCCGCCGTCGCGGGTGTCGTCGTGCTCGCCGCCGCCTGCTCCCCACGCCGCGCAGGTGGTGGTGGGCAACGCGCCGCCGACCGTGGTGCTGAGCCCGTGCGCGGCGTGCAAGATCCTCCGCCGACGCTGCGCCGACGGCTGCGTGCTGGCTCCCTACTTCCCGCCGACCGAGCCGGCCAAGTTCACCACCGCGCACCGCGTCTTCGGCGCCAGCAACATCATCAAGCTCCTCCAGGTATATAACGCGTCGCGCGACACGTAATACTAGCTTCTAATCTTCTACACGGCCGGCCGGCGCGCGCGCAGCAGGCGCATGCCAATGTGATGTGCTGATCGATCGACGCGTGCGTTACTGGATGCGCCGCAGGACCTGCCGGAGAGCGCGCGCGCGGACGCGGTGAGCAGCATGGTGTACGAGGCGGAGGCGCGGCTGCGGGACCCCGTGTACGGGTGCGCGGGGGCGGTGTGCCGGCTGCAGAAGCAGGCCAACGAGCTCAAGGTGCAGCTGGCGCGGGCGCAGGCCGACCTGCTCAACGCGCAGGCGCAGCACGCCAACCTGCTCGCGCTCGTCTGCGTCGAGATGGCCAACCGCCGCGACAGCCACCAGAACCAGCACCAGCACCCGTCGCCGCCGCTGATGGACGGCGGCGGCGGCGGCCACTTCGTCGGCGCGGCGGCGTACCACGCGTTTTACGACTCGGACCTGGACTCGGCGACGTGGCCGGATCACGAAGCCCAGCTCTGGACCTGAGATCAGCAGCCGATAGACCACCTTAGTGGCTCCAAGTGATACAAGTACTTGGATATAACACATATGCGTGCTGCAAGTCCGCAACCGTGTACTGTAGCTCAGGAACGGTAACGTTTTCCAGATCTCTGGTCGCTTGCTGGCTGCTGCAAGACGTGTACGCATAGTAGCCCGGCCGTAATTATGGCTGTACGACTATTAGAGCAACTTCAGTAGGACTTCTAAATTTGGGTGAGCAAATGTCTATTTAGAAGTTCATTTTTAAATTTTACTCACCCAAATATAGGCCTCCACTCCAGCAGGCCGAGTAAATTGGGCTTCTATAGAGGGTCCATAGTTGGCAGCCCAAATAGAGGGCCACCAAATTGAGGGGGTGGGGGGAGAAATTTGGAAGGCCTACCAAAATAGCAGCCTATTTGGAAGGCCTGCTGTAGATCAATTTTTTACACCCACCGAGCAAATATAGAGATAGAAGCCCATTTAGTATCCCTGCTGGAGTTGCTCTTACTAGCTATTTCGTCAATACACTACTACAGAATAGGCCTTTGTTCCAAGCCATTTGTTCCGGTTGCCTTTAGGTCCGGGACAATATGTGGCTTTTGTCCCGGGTCCAAAGGCTAGACAGGCCAGCAGGGGGGAGGGGGGGACAGGGACCTTTTGTCCCGGTTGGAGGTACTAACCCGGACAAAAGGTCCCCCTTTTGTCCCGGTTGGTGGCTCCACCCGGGACAAAATGCCCAACCCTTTTATTTCGGTTGGTAACACCAAACCGGACAAAAGGGTGACCCTTTTATCCCGGTTGGTGGCACCAACCCGAACAAAAGGACTCTTTTGTCCCGATTGGTGTTACCAACCCGGACAAAAGGCCTCTCCACGTGATAGTTCAAAAGGGAGTTATTCTTTACTGAGTCACATGTACTACTTAGGTGAGTTGACAAGGAAGCCCATGCGCTAGGCAATAGGTCTTGGGTTCGAATCTCGCAGGGCGCAAAGATTTTTTAGCGCGAGGGACATTTTGTCCCGGTTCTACCACCCGGGGGCTTTGTCCCGGCAGCCGAATCCCGGTTCCAAAACCGGGACAAATAGCCCTTTGGAACCGGGACAAATGGCCCGATCTGTAGTAGCGATACCCATGATACGCCGATGATGTTGAAGAAATAAAGCAAAAAAAAAAGTTTTGTTACGATCATACAAACAAGCGTACTCTTACAGAGAGAAGTGCTCCCATCCCATGAGGGGGAGGCGATGAAGTTACGTGTGGCGGTATGAGCTGACTTTGCTAGTGGGTAGCAGCTGTGTGTTTTATCACTACTAGAAGGTCATCGCCAATTTTGCGCTATTGCTAGACGAACTGATTTTAGGCGATCGCCGGCTGAATGGACCTCGAACGAACGGTCATGTGCGGATACGCGAGCTCCACCATGCAGTTATGCACTTGACTACGTCTACTACTGATGCTCAATCGGCCTGCATGATCACTCGTCTTGCAAATCAAAAGACAGCTAGAGTCGTTGGCAACCTGAAGAACATTGCAAAATTAGCAAGCTAAACACAGACTAATATAGCTAGTACTCTCTATGTTTCAAATTATAATTCGTTTGACTTTTTTAACTTCAAATTTGACCACCTGTCTTATTTTAAAAAAATAGTGTAAACATAATCAAATTTAAATCATTCTTTTCAAACTTGTATTGATAAAGCCACAACAAAAGAAGTGATATTTTGCATAAATTTTTTAATACAAATATAAGTAGTCAAACTTGAGGTCAAAAAGTCAAAAGACCTGTAATTTGGAATGAAGGGAGTAGTATACACGCATGACGCATCAGATCGACGGCCTCATTTAGCATGCATGTATACGACTCTACAAGCTGCTCGATCTGTTACTGTGATAGCTAGATTTTCGTGGACAATGCCCGCATGTTAGTGTTGCTATGCGTGGAACATGCATGCCCCGCACCCATCGCCTCCAGAGAGTCCATACAGGTGTACGCAGAAGCAGACGCACTGAGCACACGCGCAGCAGTAGAGCTAGAGCAGGGGCTGGAGCTACGCATGCATGACGACCCAATGGGTCGGTCACTCGGAATCGCAGACGACACCAAAAGAAGGCCGCCTAACTCTATCTCCAAAACGTACTTGGACACAGTTTGGACTGACAGGCAGGCAGGCGGCCGGCCAGCCGGCTGTCTTTTAACGGTTTCCAATCAGGTCTCTCGCATGCCAACCATGAGATGTGAGCTGGCTAGACGGGACGTCGTCCGAGTCTCTGCCGCGCGGTCATCGTCGTCGGCGAAGTACCCTGTTCCAGCGAATCGCTGAACAGCATCAGTCTCTGCGTGCGATTAACTAAGCGTGCTGTCTTTCTTTAATCATCGCTTTCCTAGAATTACTACCACCCTGTAATCTTCGTTAGGGTTTCTGCAACCTAGGAGAGAGAGGAACTAGCTAGTAGGTTTTCCGGCGTGCTGCAACCACCGTGGAATCGCGGCGCATCGATCCAACCAAGTCGTTTGGATGGACTCGCATAATGTCCAAAGGGAGCCTAGCTAAAATGTCGAGACGAGCTGCTCCCGATCGATTGATCTGCTGGAAACTTAGTCGTGATGGACTGATGGTGTGGTGGTGAGGGAACGGTATCCCTTGTATTTTTGCTGCGCGGTTCTCTTCTTCGTCGGGAGGGAAGAAGTCGCGTCACGCGTGTGCATTCACACCTGGTGCACTGTCATTTGCTAAACAGTATGTGATTTATCGAAAGCGAGAAATTTTTTTGAAAATTGATTGGTTTTCGTTTCACCATGTGCCAAATTTGTATACGCAGGTGTCGCTGTGCATTAAATGAGCTCAGAAGATTTCCATGGGCTCCATGCCTAATAGCGTAGGGTCTATTGCAATACTGCCCTTGTTTTGAGCTGTAATTGCACATTTGCCCCTATTTTTTTAACTTTACATGTTTGCCCTTGTTTTTTGAATCTGAAGGTTCCACTTGCCCTTGTTCTGTGAAGGAGAGTTAACGGAGTTAAGTGCAAACTGAAAAGACAAAAATGCCATCAACATTGTTCCGTGAAGGAGAGGGGGGGGGGGTTTAAATAAAAGAAGGAAAGAGCAGGGGGCATTGGGCAATTTTGCCCTTCTTCCTCCTCTCTCCCGTGCAACAGAGGAGGAGGGCAGGGCGCCCGGCGGCGGCCCTCGCCGGCGGCCCAGGGCGCGGCGGCGGCCGGGGCTAGAAGGAAATGGATAGGGGCCACGGCGAATCGACCCCCTCCCTTAATTTGGGTGGAGGCGGCCTGTAGGTGTTTGTGCGATGGCGGCGGGCGGAGGTGAGCGGCGGCGGCCATGGTGGCGGCGCTGCAAGGTTGGGGACGGGGCTAGCGGCGGCGGACGAGTTTGAGGAGGTGGAGGGGGTTCTACCATTGCCCTCACCTCAGGCGGAGAGGCAGCGAGGTGGCCTGGCCACGGCAGCGAGCGGCGGCTGGCACTGGCGGGCGTGGCGGCGGCGCTGCGGGGCTGAGCAGGGGCGCTGGCGGCAGTGGGCGAGCTCGTGGAGGGGCGGAGGTGTGGTGGAGGCGGGCGGAGGTGCGGTGGAGGCCTATTTATAGGCCGGGGCGAGGTGGGAGGAGGGGGCGCGGTAGTGGTGGCCGGCCGGTGAGCTCGGCCGCATTAATGGCGTGGGGGCGCGGCGGTGGCCTCCGCCTCGCCGAGCGGCGTCGTGCTGGTGGTGGCGAACGGCGCGGCGGAGGCGGGCAGGGAGCGCGCGCGGCGGCTCGGGCCCGTGCGGCGGAGGCGGGCGGAGACCGGCGTGGCGGCAGGCGGGCGGGGACTCGTGCGTAGGCGAGCCGCTCGGCGAGGGGAGTAATGTGTTTGGGATAAGGGGTAGTATAGTCTTTTCCTCTTTTTTTTCTTTTTTGTGAAATTTTTTTGGAACAATTATTGAGGTCCAGCTCACGGTGTTGACAAACAGGGGCAAATGGTGGCTTCAATTTTGAAAACCAGGGGCAAACATGCAAAGTTAAAAAAACAAGGACAAACGTGCAATTACATCTCAAAACAAGGGCAGCTATGCAATTATCCCAATAGCGTATGTAGGCCTATGGGCCATAGATCTGCTTTGGGCCCAAGAAAGCCCGAGGCCCGATTTTCTCCATCTCTTTCATTGTTTTGGGGGCCAGGTTTGTTTTGCTTTGTAACCAAATCAAATAGATTTTGCCATTTCCTTCTCAAAAATAACTTGAATTTTGTTAGTTACCCCCCTAAAAAAAACTGCGTGATGGTGACAGAAGAAAAGGCTCCTACCGGTGACAGAAGAAAAGGCTCCTACCGTATCATACTGATTTTAATTAAAAGTTCAGACTGAAAATAGTGATAAGGAAAACAAAAGGAGGAAAAGAGGGTAAACCGTAAAATAAATGCATGTATTAAAAAATGAGAGGAAGGAAGAAAGCCAATAAGTTATCCCCAAGCCACGATTACTTGATGGCGGAAGAAGGACGCAAAATGATACAAGGACCATCCACTGGTATATATGGAATATCCGCTAGGATCTTCCGTCCATGGCACCTTGTTAGGAACAAAGGGTGTCCGGCAGCATCTACTCTGAAACCGGATAGGCACTCTCTCCCCAATTCCAGAGGGTCTTTTAAACTTCTGAATCTTGTGGCACGTAGCTGAAATTGCACTGCAGGTTTTGTGGGACTAAAACCTTGTTCTTAAATTATCAAAAAAAAAAAACGGACGATTTAGGAGGGGCAAACATTTGGATGGCATTATTAGCAATTCAGGCTATTTTGTTGGTGCTTATGCACCTAACATTTAAATATTTAGTATGAGCTTAGTGTCGGTGCTACCTTTTGCCGACCAAGTCCACTTATTCGAACTTGCACGTAATCAAAAGTTCTTCCATTATCTGCAGATTGTTCGATCGGGAAGCTTCCCGGGCATAATACAGAACAATTCTTGTTCAGTAAAGCATTAGTTTTGGGGATCATGCGATCAGATATACCTTACTCCTTTTCCCCAATAAATAAAAATTGCATATGAAACTCTCCTTTGAGAAATTCATGTTGGATAAATATCTAAGGAACATCTAAATATAATTGGATCAAACTGAAATTTTTCTGTAGACATAAAAAAAACTAGAGAGTACTATCCGATATCAACAGGTCGTAGCTCACGATTACTTTTTTCCTATTTCAGAAGTCAAGAGCCCAAGAGTTGAAGCCTGTTAGGTGATGTGACAAGCCTTGTTGCAGAGAAACTTCGATCACTGGATCAGGCAATCAACCGCGACGATCGTTGGTTGATAGAAGTAGAACTATGCCTTTTCAAGGCATAAATTCTTCCTGGCCAAGTGTTTTCCCCCTGGCGCAAGAACGGAAAAGGGGTGGGCACCATCGTCTGGGCGGTCGCGGCCGAGCGGATGCCGGCATCTTCCCTTTTCCTTCAGCTGCAAGATACGTTACACAAAGGCAATCGGTGACGTTCGTATGCTTCCCACCGCACAGCTCGTTTCGATGTAGACCTGCCCATTTCTAGGGTTCTTTGCAAGTCTGTCCTCCTGGAACTTCAGTTTAGCACTTCAAGGATATGTAAATCCGTTTTTGCCTATTCTGAAGTCTGAACTTGTGTGCAGATTGTTCAACGCAGGTAGAATGGGATTTCACATCTATAAGAGGGTATTTACGTAAGAAGTTTATAAGGATTAAGAATTGCTCCTTGGCTATGCCCATTGCCTTCTTCAACCACCAAAGAACATAACAACGCGAAAAACAGGAAAACACTCTTCCTCCCCCTCCTTCTCACCAGCAGTTCAGGAAGCCATCGAACTTGCTTATCTTGATATTACTTCTGCCATGGTTCAGATCAAGGAATTGTATCCTCCCTAAATTCTTTTGTTGACAATGCTTTCTGCCCATTTTGTGTTTTCTGTATCGTTTCAAAAAAAAATGTTTGTGTTTTCTTATGAATATGGGTACACCTTAACTTCAATCTTGTGCAAAGTCGGATCGTCATGCCTATGTCCATGGAAGAGGTATGATGCCAAAAGAAGCAGAAAAATGAAGCTTCGGCATTCCTGCGTTGAATTATGAACTGACCGAGCTCGATTCTTGTGTTACAGTATGAAATAGGCCTCAGCTACACCATCATGAAGATGGAGCAGGAAAACACAAACAGCAAGGAGGGTGTAGAAGTACTGCAGCAGGTCCCATTTGAGGATGAGAAGCTTGGCAAGGGCCAACTCACCTCAAAAGTCTATCATCTGCAGAGGTTTGTATTTATTTTAATTTTATCATCTACTTCTACTTGTTACTCTAGGTATACTCGGTGACATTCGTATGTCAGGGTACATTCGTATGTTAGGGTTAGCAAAGTTTTTTTATTCACAAACATGATTTTTAAGGCTTTATTTATAGATTTATGAATTACTTATTTTATGTACTACTCTTAAGTTTCTATGAACATTGTAAGATTGCCTTCCTTGGCAGGCATAACTGAATAGCCAGATGTCTGGAAAAAAGCTAGGATCATAATTTTGGCCTGTTCAACATAGCTTCTTGTTCAACAGTTACAACTAAAATATGTGCAGCAAAATTCCATCCTGGATGAAGGGCTTTGCTCCTGCCACTGCTCTCACGGTGCACGAGGATTCTTGGTGTGCGTTTCCAAAGAGCAGAACAGGTTAGCAATGGTCAGTTTAAAGCAAAGCAATGTAATGTTCAGTCCATGAGAATGTACGCTAAACTTGTTCTACTGTGCTTTGATGTATGCTGTGAACTCCATCATCTCTGACGCTCGCTAGTGATCAAGGTATTCGGAAGTGTTCCTCAAACCTTTGACATTACATTGATAGCTGAATACTTCAGAACTAACTTGGTTGTCTTCATCATTTGTCGCCAGTGCCCACTTTTCAGCAAATGCTCATTGACCATCGACACCATAAGCAGACCCGACAACGGTTGTTCCGAAAATGTTAGTACACTGAAATCATTCATAATAATGCTTCAAAATCAGTCTTTCAGACAAAGTAAGAATACCAGGATATACTAATAAGAGAGCACTACTATACATCAGGCGCATAATCTGAACAGCGAGCAGTTAGCTGCAAGAGAAGTTGAGATCATCGACATAGCATCTATATCCCGAGATTACTGGAGCAAGGTGATCAGTGCTCCAAATGTCGACCTGACAGCCTTCAAGTCTCAAAGAACAGAGCGAGGCCCTCTTCAGAAGGGATGGATGGTATGCCCTTATACAGACTTTTCCTCAACTAGTATGTTCAGAAGCTAGTGGTGCCATCGACAAGAGACAAATCAGAAATCACATTATGCATGATGTTTGCTGCAGGATTCATGTCGTCCAGTCATGACCACATACAAGCTGGTGACCATGGATGCCCCAATCTGGGGCTTCGGCGAACGGCTCGAAGACTGCATCATTGCGGTACGCTCTGAATGTGCATAAGTTCAGAGCCTTTTTACTTCTTCTGGATTCAGAAGTCCAGAGCTAATAATGCAGCGTGCTTCGTCCATGCAGGGAGAGAGGGCGCTGTTCTTGGCGTGCCACCGGCTGTGCTTCGCGTGGATCGACGAGTGGTACGGCATGACCGTGGAGCAGATACGGGAGATGGAGCGGCAGACGGACATGCTGCTGAAGAAGGTCGGTGTCTCTAGGACCTTGTTCCTCCGTTTGTCTCCCACACATCTAATGTTGCTCGAGCGGAGCTTCTGAACATTGCCGGACTCTCACTGAATAACTTGTGATTTACGTGAAGTCGCTGATGCGCTGCTGCATTGCAGACGCTGAAAAAGCCTGGGAAGGCCGGGAGCAAGCACGAGGGCAAGAGGAAGACGCTCAAAGACGAGATCGCGGTGGTGGGGAGCTGCACGTAGTGCTAGTTCGGGGTGATGGACCATTTGATTCTGGTTCCCGTAGGCCTGATGGCATCGTCGCCTGAAGAAAGGTAGCAAAAGTCTGCCAGGGGACGGGGACGATTAGGTGTGTGTGGAATCTGGTGTACGCGTGTACATATCCATCCACGATCCACCGAAGATGCTGTATATATACATTCAGGGCATCATGGTCTGCACAAACCTAAAGTATCGAATGCTTAATTAAATGATTCTTCAGATTCAGAATGCATCCTAGCTGGGAGAAGAAAGCTGTTCTGTTTGTTTTAGTACGCCAGGAATAGGTTTGTAACTTCGAAAAGAAACAGATTTAACCTCTGAAAGATGTGCTGAACGCATCGAATTCGATCCAGAAATCTGCATATGTTGTTCAGTTCAGTCTGAATCAGAATCTCTGAACATAACAATTCAATCGGGGGAATGAGAGGATAGTAGTCGAGCACCTACAGCCAAGTAGTAAAAGATCCTTTCCCTGCAAAACTACATTCCTGGGTGTTGAAGGCCAAAATTGGCAATAACCGAGACCGACCGGTCTGACCGGTTGGGCCGATCGGTCTGACCAGTCTGGGCCTTTAATTCGAGTAGGGTTAGGATTTCATATTAAGAGTCCTATTGTAACCCGATTTTGAAGTGGTACGTCCTCCCCGGCCTATAAATATGAAGGCTACGGCCGATTGAGAGTTTTCTAACCACAATCGAATCAATATAATTTCTTTTACTCTTTACTCAAATCCTAATCTTTTGAAACTCCTTTGCTGTTCTTTGTTCGTCTCTACGGCGTTCAAGGGCGTCTTGAGTGGCTTGCCGACCTCAAGTCAACCCTAGATCTTCGAGCTCCGACGGGGTCCCTCCCGAGCTTGAGGTTCTAGGTTTTCGCGAGTTTCTGCGTCCAACCGGTCTAACCGGTTGAAGGAACCGGTCTGACCGGTCCTGTCTGAAGCCCACTGGTGAAGATCATTTGTGATCCGCGCGTTCTAGCGCACCGGTGTGTTGACCAGATTAGCGTCAACATACTTTTTGGCGACTCCGCTAGGGAACAAGAAGAAGAAACAATCTACATCAGTTTCAATGGCCGGTGAGAACGGAGATGCGTCCAAGGTAGATCCGTCGAATGCTATCAACGTCACATATGAAGATCTATCTGAGGAGCAGCGCCAAAAGTTCGAAGCTGACTTGAAGCAGCAAAACGAGGAGATCAAGGCGAGGATGCTAGCATGCTATGGGAAGACTCGGCAAGGCATGATCCAGAAGGAGACGTTCGTCATGCCGTCGATCCCAGCTACTACACCACCACCGCCTGCTCCTACGGTCACCAATGTAAGTTCTTCCCATCCAGATCTATACAGCATGCAATTGACTGAGCTTGGGAAGAAGATCAACGATGCGCAACTATCCGCGCAAAACACTTTGATTGACATATCTGAGCGTATGGATAGATTGGAGAAGAGTAAGTCCGTGGATACTACATATTCTACTAAAGATCTTACCCCTAGTTCGGCAGCTCCTGCATCTACAGTTAATGTGGGATTTGGGATGCCACCGAATTATTTCGCTGGGCAGTCACCACCGCCAGGCACCGTTCGGCCATCCGCGGCCGAACCGGTCAGACCGGTCGCATCGACCGGTCAGACCGCTGCCTCGGCGGCCGGTGCCGTCAGACCGGTCCCTCAGACCGGTCAGACCGGTGCCATGGTGCTGGCCTCGGCGTCCACTCCCGCACTTGCGCCAATTCGGAGTTCGGCTGCTCTTGGCCGAACAGATGAATTGGAGGGTTTCGTGCCGCCGTATACCACCAAATCTTACGGCGAACCTCCTTTTCCACCCGCTATGCCACAAGATGTTTGGGATGATTTGACAAAAAATAATCCCCATCATGCTACACAGACGATGAGTACTACTGAATCAGCAACCAATCGTCTAGCAACAAATGCCCAAACATCTAGTAGCGGGAACTATGAAGCTGATTTTGCTAGGATGAGAGCGGATTTAAATACTTTACTTGCTACTAAACTTAGTCAGTTGGGTATAAATCCTAATAGAAATCGTTTGTATCAAAGACCGTACCCCGATGCTTATGATTTGGTTCCTTATCCCACGGGGTGGCGCGTTCCCGATTTTATTAAATTTAGCGGGAACGATAATCGGTCAACTTGGGAGCACATAAATCAATATGTTGCTCAATTGGGTGAAGCTAGTTCTAGTAACTCTTTGCGGGTGCGCTTATTTTCTTTATCGTTAACTGGAACTGCTTTTTCTTGGTTCTCTGCTTTACCCCCAAATTCGGTCCGCTCTTGGAACGAATTAGAACAAAAATTTCATGATCACTTTTATAGTGGGGATAATGAAGCGAAATTGACAGATTTGACATCGGTTAAACAAACTAGAGATGAATCGGTATTCGATTACTTCAAGAGGTTTAAAGAAGTTAAAAACCGATGCTTCAATTTGTCAATTTCTGATAAGGATTTGGTAGATGTTGCTCTTAATGGTTTGCATTCATATTTGAAAGAAAAGCTCGAAGGATTTGATTACTTTAATTTTAATGCTTTGCAACTTCGGGCAATGAACCTAGAGTATAAAATTAAAAATCCCAAGGATGCATATAAGCCTCATCAGTCTAATACTCATGTTGTTGAATATGATTCCGATTCTTCGGCCGATGAGGATAATGAGGTTTACACCGCCAAATTTGTTTGTCCATCATCGGCCAAACCGACTTCTTGTGCATCACTTAAGCCGACTCAAAAGGGTCGAAAAGAAGAGATGGAATTTACATTTGATGTTTCCAAATGTGATCGCATTTTTGATGAACTGTTGCATTTGGGGCATATTAAGATTACTCATGTTATACCGTCGCCTGAGGAGTTAAAGCGGCGAGCTTATTGTAAATTTTATAATTCTCATTCTCATGTGACTAACGATTGTAATGTATTCCGTCGCCAGGTTCAATCGGCCATGAATGAAGGACGATTGATCTTTCCCGAGATGAAAGTTGACAAGACACCATTCCCTGTTCGCACCAACACACATACTATTGATCTGAGCAATGTAAAGGCGCTGATTCGGCCGAAGCAAGCCAAAGGAGCACAAGGCAAGAATGTGGTGATTGGTGAAACGCGGCCGAAGAATGTTAATGACAAGATTCTGGCCAGGGAAGTGGTTCTGGAAAAGGCTCCTGATGGCAAGGAGTTAATAAAAATTACTGTCAAAGCTCAAGTGCCCGGGAGGCAAGAGGGTTCCTCCGCTGCGGCAAGTCGGCCTGCTGTCCAGGACCGACCGATCAGACCGGTCAGCCCCAGGGCCGACCAAAGACTTTCAAGCCCAAGCGCCCGGAAGTGGGTACTTGGAAGCGGAATGAGCCAAAGGTTCAGGGGAAGATTGCTATTCAGAAACCAACCTTTGGTCAACTTCTGAATAAGTACACAAAGGCCGTTTAACAGGATCGGCCATTAAAAAAAGAGAGCTTGGTGACCCCCGCGTCGAGGTGGTTCTCCAATGAGGGAAGGACCCAGCAAGCGCCGAGGTGATGTTGTCAATGTGTTCCCGCCCCAGAAGGCATATGCTATCATGCCATGGATGCCTCCGGCGTCCAATGCTACAAATCCAGTGTGGGAGCATGAAGGGGTCCGGATGCAGTGCTTTCCCATGCCATATCCGCCGCATTATCAAGGGGAAGGCTCCAGGACACCGATGCATGACCGACTTGGCCCGCGCCAATCTGGTCAGCAGCAGCATGCTACACCGGTCAGACCGGTCCAGCCCGACCAGTCAGACCGGTCTCAACAGAGGCCGGTCCAATCTCATCCTCCGAAGCAGGAATATCGCATCAAGAAGAAGGAGGGTGAGGTTCAGCCGATGCAAGAAGATTTTGGGAAGGCCACCACCGATGATGTTGTTAAAATCGGTGATGTGAATGTGGTGGTCAAAGATGTTGGAAAGGAGCCGATGGTGTTTGGAAAATCGGCTCAAACAGATTCCCAGAAGCAAGTGCTGGCCAATGATCATGAGGCCAGCAGCAACAGCTCGGCGAGCAAGTATCATCAACCAAGGTGGTGCCCGCCGGGTTTAAGCCACTCACAAAAGAGGAGGTTACAGCGCTTGAGGCGCCAGGAGCAGAAGGAGCAAGAGGCCGAAAAGCTCAGGGATGAGCACTTCCATAAATATTGGCCAATGGTTCCTCAAGGGAAAGAGTGGCGAGCCAAGCCCGCTGCGCAGTCAACAGGACCGGTTGAGTCACCCCAGGCGACCGTGTAAGGATCGATGGACCAAGAGGGGGGTGAATTGGGCCTTTTTCAAATTTCTAAAACAAATTAAAGCAACCTTAACCTATGCAATACTAATAAGGCTCAATTCACCAACCGGCTAACTAAGCAAACTACACAAGCTATCAAAGATACAACAAGATATGAAACTAAGTAAGGTAGAGCTAAGTTATGATCTCTAAGGTCAAGCACATGAATAATTGCATGAAAGTAAGTGCTTGAAAGTAAAGAGAGGACAAGCGACAACCGGATTTTTTCCCGTGGTGTCGATGTGTTGGCACACACCCCTAATCCACGTTGTGACACTCACTAAGAGTCTTGTCACCTCCCATGTCACTGAGACGTGGGCGCTCACTAAGAGTCTCTGTTCACCATCCCGGCTTGGTGGAGCTCAAGCCACGTACAAACTTCTTCGGGCTCCCACAATCCTTGGCAAGCTCCGGAAGAAACACCTTCAATCACCAAGATCGCCTAGGTGCTGCCAATCACCAAGAGTAACAAGCTAGGGCCTTCACTTGAGCAAGAACCAATCACGAAGAACGGATGCACACAAGCTTCTCTCTACTCAAGTCCTTAGTCTTGCTTCTTGAATGATTGAATGAACAAATGTGTGGAAGATGAAGCTCAAGGTGGCTCTCAATAATAGTATGAGTGTATGAATGTTGCCTGGTGTCAAAAGAGAGCAAAATGACCCATTGGAGGGGTATATATATAGGTAGCTCATACGAATAGAGCCGTTGGAGAAAAGCTACCAGAAAAGTACGCAACGCCGGTTAATCCGACGGTCCTCCAATTGTCATCGTCGGTTTAACCGATGAATGTAAACTGCCCATTTGGAAAACTAGCTGTTACAACATGGGCAGATTAACCGACGTATCATCGGTTTAACCGGTGAGTGTAGTTGTCCACTGATCAACTGAAAAACCAACTCTCAGGACAACTGCACCGACGTTAACTCAAATCCATCGTCGGTTTAACCGGTGAGTATAACTTCTGAAATCCCTGGAAAAACCAACTCACTGGACAATTGCACCGACGTTAATTTCAAACATCGTCGGTTTAACCGGTGAATGTAACCTTGAAACACTCTGAAAAACCAACGTTCTGGACAACTGCACCGACGTTAATTTTCATTTCATCGGTTTAACCGATGTATATACTTGTCCAGACTCTGATAACTGCGTTTAACTGACGTATAGAAAAATGGAGTCGTCGGTTAAACCGGTGTATAGACTTTTTCTGATTTTGCCTTTTCTGATTTGAGTCTTAAATGAAATCCAAATATTCTTGAGATATAAGTTGAAAATAACTTATTTGAACTTCTTTAGAACCTGAGTGACCATAGTGTGCATCCATTTTTGATTGACCATATCCATGCTCAAGTTACTTAGCCTTAACCCCTCTTTATAGTGCGACCTCTACAGAACTATAAAAACCTATACTAACCTAAGTGTCCTTCTCAACCTTACGACACTTAGGACTAGAAAGATCCTTAGTCTTGATATATAATTGAGTTGAATACCGAGATCACCTTTTTGAATAATGAAATTGAGGGGCCTCTTTAACATATGACCAAATGAGCAATAATGTTTCATTAAGCTGCACAAACTCATTAGTCACAATAATGGTTGTCATTAATCACCGAAACATACCTAGAGGGCCTAGATGCTTACAATCTCCCCCTTTTTGGTGATTGATGACAACACAAACATAAATAATAACGAGAGAGCGAGAAAGATAATACAGGAGAAACTCAAGCGAACTCGAAAGAGAACCAAGGAGCTCAACGGCTCAAACGGAATCCATAGATATGTCTCAAAGCACAGCATACTCAAGAATCAAACGTACATATCCATGAACTAACATCAAATGAGATATAAAACATCAAAGTCCTGTAACTACGAGCTCTCTCTAGCTCTACCCTCCCCTGACTCCAACTCCCCCTAACTCTCTCCCCCTTTGGCATCAAAGCACCAAAAAGGCGAGCTACGGGTCCGGCTGTCGCGGCACGGCGAGGAAGCGGTCCGGGTCATCGTCGTCGTCGTCGTACAGAGAGCCCTCGGTGATGGATGAGAGCTGCTGGTCTGAGCTGACTGGGGGTGTAGCTGTCTTGGAGACTCTCGTGCTAGCACTGCCTAGGAGAGGGTCCGTAGAAGTGGTAACCGGGTCAGCAGAAGAAGTGTCAATGTCTGAGGTCGGACTGCTGAAGCTGCCGGCTGTGTTGTCTGCGGAAGTATAGACTCCTCTCCTCCTCCCCCTGAAGGTAGTGTTTGTGGTATGACGGGGAGGGCGACTGACTGAACCGCTAACGGTGAGTCCTAAAAGAGCGTAGTCGCTGGCAGTGGCGAGAAGAGCGGACGACCGGCAGACCTAAGGAGTGCGGACATCGAGAACGTGGTCTCCGGTGTCGCCGAAGTAGCTGGGGCTGCAGTAGGGGCTGGAGCTAGAGTGACTGCAAGCTGAGGTGCTCCAACACCCTAAAGTCCTGGCTGCTGCGGGACGAGTCCGGTGTGAGTGTAAAGCTGTGTGATCATCCCGAACATCGCCATCATGCCCTGCTGCATCTGCTGGAAGTGAGCGTCTGTCCTCTGTGAAACTCGGTCAATGAGCCCGACAAAACGCTCCTCGGCTGCAGCACCCTCTCGGGCAGCCTCCCTCTGAATGGCTGCAAGCTGCGCCTCATGGGCTCTCCTGGCCTCCTCCTGTGCTATCCAATCCTCTCTCTGTTGAGTGACAAGCTGCTGAAGGAGAGAGGTGAGCTCGGACGGCTGAGTCACCTGGGACTCTGAGACAGTAGCAGCTGCTGGTGACGAAGGAGCTGGCTCTCTAGACCCTCCTGCCTCGTGGTCGTGACTGGCTGGTGCTGCAGGAAAGTACTCGTCATCCTCGGAGGAGTCTGGCTCAAGCTCAGACCAGTGAATCTCATCATCTCCTTCGGGCAGCTGTGCCTCTGCTGCTAGTAGTGCCTCGTTCTCCTGTGCCACTCGGGCCTGTACCTCAGGTGACAGCCGTGCCATAGCGGCTCTGTCTGCCTGTCTGCCCCTCCTCCGGTCTTGTGGTGCAGTGGGTTGATAGACTGGGAACCTGGGGGTCTCATCCTGATGGTAAACTGCACTGATGAGTGACTCAGCTGGCACAATCATAGAACAGATGTAACTGATCCAGTGAGCATAAGTAAACTGGTGTACTACACCCATCCCGTCAGTGATCACATCCTCGATCTCAGCCAAAATGAAGTCGACAATATCAAAAGGCTCGTGAGTGAGTATGTCTAGAAGTAGCAGCTGCTGCAGACCTGTGAACCCCTCTGGGTAGCCACTCCTTGGTAGCAAGGTCCTCCGGAGTTCCATGTGAACTGTGTACACCTCTGGGGTCAGCAAGCTGGGAACTCTGGCATACGAGGCTGGAAACGGCTGGCGGAAGCACTGAGAGATCGCCTCGTGAGAAGGTGCAATCCCGCCAATCATCGCCATGCGAGGTGGATCTGCATCTCCGTATACCCTCTCGTGCAGAGAGACATCAACCAAGTCGACTCCAAGAAACCCTGCAATGGTCACCCTCGACAAACCAAAGACCTGGCCTCCAAACACGAAGTGCACGGCTCTGCGCTCGGGAGCTATCCAGGCTGTGGCATAGAACACTCTGACCCAGTCCTCAATATATCTGTTCTGCTCCATCTCAAGTAGCCTGGGCAGACCTCTAAAGTGTGCAAAGTGCTCCCTGATATCTGCTCCCCCTGTGGCTGCCCTCAGTGAAACCCAATCTAGCACTCTGTGTGGGAAGATCTTGTGGCCCCGCCTCTGGTAGGTCTCGTAGAAACTGGCCTGAAGAAGAGTCCAGAGCCTACGGTCAACCTTGCTATCACGTGTCACGGGGAACCAGTCCTCCTCTGCTACACTCCACCTGAGCCTCTTGACCTTCGCCGCATTGGCCTTGGTCAAGTTCTGGAGCAGCACACCTGGCTCCAGACGCACAACAGTGTCCATACGGAACACTACGCGCTCGGCCTCTAGGGCCTCGGCTCTGCGAGTTGCTGCTGCTGCTGTGGACCTGCGAGGCTCCTGTGGCTGGTGACCTCCTCGCGTCCTGGGTCCAGTGCGACGCTCGGTCGCTGGCGAAGTCTCTGCTGCTGGGGACGTCTGCCGAGTGCGGCCAGACCATCGTAGAGTCGGTGACCCCTGAGTACTCTCTCCCTGAGACTGTTCTGACTGTGCTGCCTCTGAATCTGCGTCTGAATCTGCGGCTGTCGGCTCCCCCTCAGATGAATCGCCCTCTGTTTGCTGTGTAGTGGCCCTGGTGGCCCTGGCACCTCGGACCCTGCCCGTACCTCGGCCTCTACCCCTGCCCCTTGCTGGCTGCTCACGAATCGCGAACGAATGAGCACGGCCTGACGCCTGCTCCTCGGCGGCCTTGGCCACCATCTCGGCCCTCTCGGCCTCCCTCTCTGCACGGTTCCGCTTTCGGACTGGCTTCTCGATCACGACCTCCTTCCCCTTCATTTTCTCGCGGCCCATCTCGGTCAGGCAATAAGTCGAACACTCTACGAGCACTGAGCGGCTGCGGCGTGTAGGGCGCTGCTTCGTGGGCGACGCGTGGTGCGGGGGCGATGGCTCAGAGCGCGTGGCGGCGGCGAGCAGCAAGTGCGGGCGGTGGCGCACGAGCGGCACGGGTGCGCGCGGGTGGAGCGCGAGCAGCGGTGGCGCAGGCTGCGCGTGGCGGCGTGGATGACGTGCGGTGGTGATGGCTCGGGCCGGCGGCGCGTGGAGCGAGCGGCGGCGGTTGCGTGGGCGAGCTGCGGCGGCGGCGTGGATGAGCGGCAGTAGTTACGTGGGCGAGAACAAACGGCGGCGCGGAAAAGTGAGAGCGGAGTACGCGGGCGAGAGATATATGATAGGTGGGCCCCGCGTTTTTCCTTAACGCCGGTTGAACCGATGCCTAGGTTTAGAACGCCGGTCAATTCATCGGTTCAGTTCACCCGAGACTCCAGCAGAAAATCATCTGAATGCCGGTTGATCCGACGATATGCATTTTGAACTCGCCGGTTGAACACTGCTAACACCGGTTGATTGCTAGGTCAGAACTGAGTTACGTTCACCGGTTGATCCGATGATGTGACTATTGCATACGCTGGTTGAACGCCTGGTTTGGCTGAGCTGAGACAGAAACTTAGTAACGCCGGTTAAACCGATGATGTTGTTCCATTAAGCGTCGGTTTAACCGGTGAACCCGAAAAACCTTCACTCAGCCCACTCTTCTATGCTAAGTCCAATAAACTTATAAAATTCAACTAAACTCAAGTTAATGGACTTGCATAGGCGACTTTACCCCTCAAAATACTTAGGATAGCACACTAGCTTAATAGTTTTTTTTCTTTTCGAATACAAGGAAAAGCCGCAAAGCGAGACAAAGCGCCAAATAAAATGTATGAGCCATGTCATAGGAATATTGAAGATATAGAGCTTCAAACTCATCATGACATGACTCACTATGCAATAACGCACCCAACACTTTGCTCTTTTCACTTTTCATGAATTAAGATCTTGCATATGAAACAAGTCTCATTTTCATCAAGTGATCTCCTTTGTGACCCTTACACATGCAATGATGGTGCAAGCTAAAACCACATGCGAGAGAAAGATAAACATGAAGTGCACATCTATATGACAAGAAATGCATAACAAGAATTTAAGTTCTACTTGTCAAATTTGAACCGACGGGAAGCTTCTTCATGATGAGCCTTTCTACAAGCCTAGAGGAAAATAAGTGGACCACCACCTCTAGCTAAACCCTTGCTCATCACTATCTTACCATGGTTAGACAAGTGCCCTATATGTATGCATTTTTCTATATGACATGACAACTTACATGACGTTTGCCGCATCTAATACATTTAGCTCATTCCTTAGCCTAACAAAAGTACTCTCGTCTAATGGTTTTGTGAATATATCCGCCAATTGCTCCTCGGATCTCACACCTTAAAGAGATATGTCTCCTTTAGCTTCATGATCAAGCAAGAAGTGATGGCGAATATCAATGTGCTTCATGCGAGAGTGTTGAACCGGATTTTTGTCAATTTTTACAGCACTTTCATTATCACAAAGAAAGCGGTCCGGGTCGTCGTCGTCGTCATCGTACGGAGAGCCCTCGGTGACGGACGGGAGCTGCTGGTCTGAGCTGACTGGGGGTGTAGCTGTCGTGGAGGCTCTCGTGCTAGCACTGCCTAGGAGAGGGTCCGTAAAAGTGGTAACCGGGTCAGCAGAAGAAGTGTCAACATCTGAGGTCGTGACTGCTGAAGCTGCCGACTGTGTCGTCTGCAGAAGTATAGACTCCTCTCCTCCTCCCCCTGAAGGTGGTGTCTGTGGTATGACGGGGAGGGCGATTGACTGAACCGCTGACGGTGAGTCCTGAAAGAGCGTAGTCGCTGGCAGTGGCGAGAAGAGCGAATGACCGGCAGTGACGACCTTCCATTGATATCGAGCAGGTGGCCGAAGTTAATACTTTGGCTTCACGCGATGAAGTTCCAGCAGTTCCTGCAGCTTTGGTTGATGAGGAACTGGTGGACTATGAGGCTTCTCCGATGCACAGCAAGATGGAGATAAATGTTGTGCATTTCTCCGAGGAATACTATGCTGTTTCGGAGGAGGAAGAGGAAGTGACTCTTCTGGATTTCGGGCCACGTGAGGCCGTATCCTAGAAGCCCAAGGAATCGGACAACCACTTGAAGGCTCTTTACAAGAGGGGTCATATCAATGGAAGGCCGATTTCCCGTATGCTTGTTGATGGAGGGGCAATTGTAAATTTGATTCCTTATTCATTATTCAAGAAGCTTGGAGGGACGGACGAAGAGTTGATCAAGATGAACATGACGGTCAGCGGCGTGGGTGGAGGCGATCCCATTGGTGCTAAAGGGGTGGCTTCCATGGAGTTGACCGTGGGGAGCACGACGCTAGCAACAGCTTTCTTCGTCTCCGAGGTGCAAGGTAATTTCAGCTTGATATTTGGATGTGATTGGATTCATGCCAATCAATGTGTGCCTTCTACCTTGCATCAAATTCTCATTCAGTGGATTGGCGATGAGATCGAAGTGGTCCATGGTGACACTTCATCCTTCATTGCAATCGCCGATTCCAACACTCTTGGCATGCATGATGATATCAAATGTCTCTCGGGGTTGGATCTGTCTGATTTCAAGCTGATCAGTTGCACCAAGAATGGGTTTGTGCCTGCTACTCTAAAGCCGATGGAGAATCGGCTACATTATTGCAAGTAAAATGAGTGCAGCAGGCAACTCAAGCGAGTTCGGTCAGACCGGATGTCCAGACCGATCAGACCGGATATCAGATCGGCGCACTATGGCAGCCCTGCCCGACATAAACCGGCTTAAGTGCGCTAACCAACAACAAAAACGACCATCAGGGTTAACACGCACTTAAAACGGAGTAATCCGGCAGTGCTGTCGGGTAAAATCCCGATTAAACCACTTGAACAGGATCGACAAAGCAGTCCAGAGAATGCAACATTCCACAAATTTTACAGCACAGAGTATGAAATTGAATTATTATTACAAACCAAGTTTGAATTTATAAAAAGACAACAGAGTTCAAGTTTGACGAAAAACGAACGATAGTCTAGCGTCGAAACCAGACGTCATGATGAAGCCCGTACATGACGTCAATCGTAACCTCCGATGCACCACCTGAAAAACAAAGCCACAAGCAAGGCTGAGTATACTAATACTCAGCAAGGCTTACCCGACTAAGGGTATACTTAGCCCTTTCTCTAGACATGAAAGACTTTTGGCTTGAGGGGTTTGTTTTGCCGAAAAGCAGTAAATAGTAGATCCTTAATTTCATATTTTAGCTTTCATGTTCTAGTTCAATTAACCATTCTAGATGAGCATCTATCCAATAGCATACATGGTGGGAAACAATAATCTTTCATCATCCAATCAACCATATTCATCATCATGATCATCTTCCACTTCTTACTCTATGTGGCAAAAGGGTTAAGCAGTCTCAATAACCGGTGAGAAACGGACGATTCGAATCGAATTTGTTAACCTGGCCAGGCAGACCTAAACACACGTCACGTGGTTACTCACAGAGTCACACGTGCAACATTTCCCTTCAATTCCCGCTTCACGGAACAGGCCCACCGCCCTCAAGTACAGCAGTACGACGACTCTGTACTCGCCATTAGCTAGATGTGAACGAGTTCAAGACGGTGGGGAGTATATTCCGGCTGCGGTTCAATCCAGTACTTAAGCTTACCGATTACCATATTCTCGGCATGTGATTAGTACGTTCAAACGCTTAACCACCACTACCACACACTGCGGCCTTATCATTTTTCACTAAACAGACGGGGCATCCAGAGTATCACGACCCCGCCCGTAGACCTTATAGTGGTAGCAAGTAATAAACAACCAACCCCTATCATTTCTCGCGAGTGACCGGAAATCACTCGACTTCTACCGAACCTTTAGCATAGCTAACTAACGACCTGTACCAACTAGTGTTCAAGCATCGGTACCTAGGATTATGCAACTAAGGTTTCAGTCAACTCCTGTAAACTTAAATGCACAAATAGATAGGAACAATAATAAGTTGCATAAATTTAAAATAGTAGGACATGCTCCGGGGCTTGTCTTCCTGGGCGTAACTGGATCGGGGCTCCTCCGAAATCGGGTTCGGATCTTGCGCAGCTTCAGTTAGATTAACTTGAGCTTCGCGCTGCTCACTCTCGGACTCGGGCACCAGCTCGTAAGTTCCGTCAGCGAGAGTAGAAGTATCTATATGAGATGCAATGCACAAGGGTAAGTGGTTGTGATGGCAGTAATTAATGAATTATTTCATCATAAAAGCGTAAACCAATAAGACTCAAAACAGCAATAAACACGGTCATGTTTCTTCCATTGGGCAATCGTGTATAGAGTAGAAAATAATATTAGTTAGTGCATAAGTTCCGAGTGGAGTTTTCGTTATATACCAAAACATACAAAAGTGGCTTTCTTTAACAAAAATAACGATATCATGCTTTATCTAAAACTATAGTTACACATAGATTCTAAATCTCAAATTTTTGCAGAGGAGTCTACATATGATCCTCAACACACTTTAAATTTATCAGAAATTTTCTAGACGTAAATCAGGAGTAATAAAATTGACAAATCCTACTCACATATAACAAGACTAATTAGTACAGATAGCTGCAAAGTGTTTTTGGCTCTAAAAATTTATATTCTAGCTTATCTTCTGAAGACTAAGCCACAGTAAAATTTTCAGATTTTTCCAACAGCAACATCTATTTATCACAAAATAGCACCATTTTTAAGGATTAATTCACAGCGTTAGCTACACAAATCTAAAAATAATGAAACTTGGACAGTGGTGTTAATTTAGTATTGTAAATATACATAAAAAGTTTCATACACAAATATATATCATAACATCCAGAAATAAAAAGTAAATTATTCTACTAGATTTAGCCAAGACTATGGTTTCATCTAGTTACAAGTGTCAACTGGTGCTCAAATTTTTAAACAAAGCTAAACATGGCATGAAGTAGCTACTAGCCAAAAATCATCTATATACATTGAGTAGAACTCCTAGAATAAGTATAGCCTATATAAACTAATCTTTTTCGTAGATTAAAATACAGACAGAAAATGAATATGTGCAAGTAACAAAAGTTGTAGATCTTGTTTCAAGGATTCCAAAACATTTGGATTTGTATTTTTCTGATTTTTCTACGATTTTATTTCGAATTTACAAGTTTGCTGGTTTTGAAAACAAAAGAAAAAGGAAACGCAAACTTGCATCTAAGCCCCTGGAAGTTTGTTTCTTCTCAGCGTGGGTCCCTGGCGGACATTGGAGAACAGAGGAGGGTCGGGCGGCCGTTTTCCGGCGAGGAGAGGCTCCGGCGGTGGGGGAAAAGTTGGGGAAAAGGGAGAGGAGACTGAGCCGCACCTCTGGGTGTCCTTGGTTCGCGGGGAGGAGGTCCGAGGCGGCGGCTCCGCGGAGAGGGGCGGCCGGCGACGAACTGAGCCATGGAGGCGGCGTTCTGGTGAGGGATGGTGGAGGGGGTCGGGTGTGGGAGCATACAGAGAAGGTAGAGAAGGCCGTGGAGTGTTTAATTTGGGCAGTGGAGGACCGGGAGTGGTGGTTCCACGGCGAGCTCGCGCGGGCGGCGGCCATGGCGTGCGGCGGCAGTGCTCCGGCGTGGGAGGGAGGGGGAGGTCTGGCCGCAAAGCTTCACCGCGGCGAGGAGGACCCGTTCCGGTGTTCAGTTAGGACAGAGGAAGGGTGGAGAGCAGGGCTCCACGGTGGAGCTCAGGCGGCGGCGCAATGGTGGGGCGGCGGCGCCGGTCCAGGTGCAGGGAGGGAAGGGGAGGCTTCTGGGAGCGGTGGAACGCAGGAGGGAGGTGTGAGAACGTCTACTGCGTGGGCCAATGGAGGAGTAGACGAGCGAGGGGAGCGTGAGGCGCAGTCGGACGACACGGCACGTCGTCGTCGTGGCGCCCCGGCGACCATCCTCGGCGTGCGCGCAGGGGGTGGCGCCGCGTGGAGGGGCCGAGAGCCTTCGGGAGAACCCAGGGAAGGGCTGGGGGCGCGGCGAGGACGCGGCGCGTGGCCGACGCCGGCGGCGAACGCCGTCATGGCGAGGAACAGAGAAAGGAGATGGAGTTGATGGCATTCCCGTAATTAGCTCGAATTTCCAAAGTCCAGTTTGTAAACTCAGTTTTTCTCCTTCTACATGGCCTCAAATGAAAAACTTTTGAATACCAAAGTTGTTCAAAATTTCGAGATCTACAACTTTCGTTTCAGGCAAAAGTTCATTTAAGACTTCGTTGGAAAGATAAAATTTGAAACTTGAGTACATTTGAAAAGGTACCATAAGCTTCGAAATTCAAATTTTTCTCCCATTTTTGTGTGGCAACTCGAAAAACTTTGAACACGAAAATTGTTCGTCTTTTGACAACCTACAACTTTGGTTTTGGACAAAAATTCATTTGAGCTATATTTCAGAAATTATTTTCAAAGCAGCTTAGTTTGAAATTTGACAGATAATTTAAATCTTCGAACACTACGGTTCAAAGGACCTGTCATTTTATGTTCAAACTTTTATTTTCTCTCTTTGACTTCAACAAGACTTTGATTTAACATAATTTTAGAGAGACGCTTATTCGTTTTCATATGCATACTTACATTAGTTTAAAAACTATTTACGGTTTCTGACCTATGCATCTATACACATACACATGCATGCACACATAAATGTATTCGATTCCATTTTCTTGGTTGATTATGCATGATATCATATTTAATATTTCTCACTTAGCATTTTAAAACTCTGGGATGTCACACGCACAGAGCCGACCGGTCAGTCTAACCGGTCAGACCGGTCAGTCTAACCGGTCTGACCGGTCTGACGCAGACTGGTTGATGGAGAGGATTGAGCACTATTGGTCGCGGATGAACGATATGTGCGAGGCCATTGCAGACACTGAAGACATGGATAAGTTAGGCCAAGGGTTTACGTCGGCTGATCCTTTAGAAAAGGTAGATATTGGAGATGGTAGTGTTCCTAGGCCGACTTTTGTAAATCCAAATTTATCGGCTGAATATAAATCCGACTTAATAAAGTTATTGAAAGAGTATGTGGATTGCTTTACATGGAGTTATTCTGAAATGCCTGGTTTGAGTCATGATTTGGTTGAGCATCGACTGCCAATTAAGGCCAGTTTTAGACCTTATAAACAACTTGCTAGGTGATTTAATCCTGCAATGAAAGACCGAATTAAAGAAGAAATTAATCGCTTGTTAGAAGCTGGATTTATTCGGTCTTGTCAATATGCGGAGTGGATTTCTAATATTGTGCCTGTTGAGAAGAAAGATTCGGTTAAGATTAGAGTGTGCATTGATTTCAGAAACATTAATAAAGCTACTCCTAAAGATGAATATCCTATGCCTATTGCCGATATGTTGATTAATGAAGCATCCGGACATCGTGTTATTAGTTTTCTTGATGGTAATGCTGGTTACAATCAAATATTTATGGCGAAAGAAGATATGTCTAAAATAGCCTTTAGATGTCCTGGATTTATCGGTTTGTTTGAGTGGGTTGTCATGACTTTTGGTTTGAAAATTACCGGTGCTACTTATCAAAGAGCTATGAATTTGATCTTCCATGATTTAATTGGTGTTATATTGGAAGTCTATATTGATGATATTGTGATTAAATCGGCCGGTTTGGGTAATCATTTGGCTGATCTAAGATTGACTCTTGAGAGGATGCGTCGGTATGGTTTGAAGATGAATCCACCTAAATGTGCTTTTGGAGTATCGACCGGGAAATTATTGGGCTTTATAATTCATGAGAAAGGCATAGAGATTGATCCAAAGCGAGTTGAAGTCATGAAGCGTGTTGAGGCTCCAACTTGTAAGAAAGATTTGCAGAAATTTTTGGGCAAAGTGAATTACTTGAAAAGATTTATATTTAACTTGTCTGGGAAGATTGATTCTTTTTCTCCTATTCTTCGGTTGAAAGATGAAGCCAAATTTACTTGGGGGCAGAACAGCAAGAATCATTTGAGAAGATTAAGAATTATTTGTCTTCGCCGCTGGTGCTTAAGGCGCCTAAGAGAGAGATTCCTTTTAGGCTTTATGTGGCTGTAGAAGATAAGATTATTGGTGTTGTTTTGACTCAAGAGACCGAAGAGAAGGAGTACATTATTACTTATTTGAGCCGACGGCTTGTTGATGCGGAAACAAGGTATACATTTATTGAGTTTTGAATGCAGAAAGTGTCCAAGGTATGCCAATGTTACAATGGAGTTTTGAATGCATATCTTGATAAATGCTTTGATATTATCTCTTGCTTTGATGAATTTGTGATTCGACATATTCCAAGAGAAAATAATGAAAAGGCTAATGCTCTGGCTCAACAAGCATCAGGCTATAATGTGACGAAGAAATATTTTTAACATTAGGAAACCGATGCGAATTAAAGCTGAGTCACTGGTTCTGGACGAACCGGTCCGACCGGTCGCTGAGACCGGTCCAGAGACCGGTTTGACCGCTGAGGGTGGTATGAACAGCAATTCGGTTGCAAATTCTACTCAAAAGATTGAAGCCGAAGTGCAAGATTGGAGGGTGCCTATCGTGTCATATTTAAAGGACCTTGGTCGTGGTGCAGAGGGGAATATTCGGCGTTTGGCATTTAAATATATTTTGGTTGACGATGAGCTTTATCGTCGAACCACCGATGACGTTCTTCTCAAGTTTTTGGATACCAATCAGGCCCATGTTGCTATGGGAGAAGTGCATGAAGGCATCTGTGGTACACATCAATCGGCTCCTAAAATGAAGTGGTTGCTTAGGAGAGCCGGTTTTTATTGGCCAAGTATGATTTCAGATTGCTTTAGATATTATAAAGGATGTGAAGAATGTCAGCGGTTTGGTGATATTCAGTTGGTGCCTGCTATGTTATTACATCCTATCATTAAGCCTTGGCCATTCAGAGGATGGGTTTGGATTTCATTGGTCAAATTAATCCTCCTTCAAAGGGGCGTCGCTTCGTGTTGGTGGCGACGGATTATTTTACTAAATGGACCGAAGCGGTACTTTTGAAGAATATGACACATAGAGAGGTAATTGAGTTCATTACGAAGCATATTATTCATAGATTCGGTATTCCTCAAATTTTGACAACGGATCAAGATTCATCATTTATTTCAAAGGAGGTACGAGAATTTGCCGAATCTTACAAAATCAAGATACTCAATTCATCGCCATATTATGCTCAAGCCAATGGTCAGGCCGAGTCTAGTAACAAAATTTTGATAAGGCTCATCAAGAAAAAGATCGAAGAGAATCCTAGGAGGTGGCATGAGGTTTTATCCGAAGCATTATGGGCTCATCGCATATTCAGACATGGTGCTACTAAAGTTACTCCTTTTGAGCTTGTTTATGGTCAAGAGGCTGTTTTACCCGTTGAAGTAAATCTAGACGCTTATAGATTGGCTAAATAAAATGACATTTCCGTTGTTGATTATTATGATTTGATGATGGATAATATTGATAAAGTGAGTGACAAGCGGTTACAAGCTTTGAAGAAAATTGAGAAGGACAAGCTTCGGGTGGCTAGAGCTTATAACAAAAAGGTAAGGCCTAAATCTTATCAAGTTGGTGAGTTGGTTTGGAAGACAATTCTGTCTCTTGGGACAAAGAGCTATAAGTTTGGCAAGTGGTCGTCAGCTTGGGAAGGGCCATACAAAATTGTCAAAGTTATCTTCGGAAATTCTTATATGGTGGAGACACTGCAAGAAGAACGTCTACCCAGGGCACTGAATGGAAGATACTTGAAAAAATATTACTCAAGTGTTTGGCAAGACGCTTGAAGATGAAGACGGCCGGTATTTGGATATCGCCCTTAGCATTATTTTTAGCCCAGTGCTAGAGTTGTAATTCTGTATCATTGGAGCATGTTTAAGTACTTGTTTTTTTGGCTTGCATAGCTCACCAAAAAGGTAGGGGGCATGTGTTGGAGGCCAAAATTGGCAATAACCGAAGCCGACCGGTCTGATCGGTCTGGACCTGTAATCCGAGTAGAGTTAGGGTTTCATGTTAAGAGTCCTATTGTAACCCGATTTTGAAGGGGTACGTCCTCCCCGGCCTATAAATATGAAGGCTGCGGCCGATTGAGGGTTTTCTAACCACAATCGAATCAATATAATCGCTTTTACCCTTTACTCAAATCCTAATCTTTTCCAACTCCTTTGCTGTTCTTTGTTCGTCTCTACGGCGTTCAAGGGCGTCTTGAGTGGCCTGCCGACCTCAAGGCAACCCTAGATCTTCGAACTCCGACGGGGTCCCTTCCGAGCTTGAGGTTCTAGGTTTTCGCGAATTTCTGCGTCCAACCGATCTGACCGGTTGGAGGAACCGGTCTGACCGGTCCTATCTGAAGCCCGCTGGTGAAGATCATTTGCGATCCGCGCGTTCTAGCGCACCGGTGTGTTGACCAGATTAGCGTCAACACTGGGGCACAACAATTAGTTAACTATAGACATATTTTAGTTAATGGTCGTATAGTTGATACATCAAATTTTCGTTGCAAATCCCGAGATATTATTACTACGACGAAGGACAATCAGCCATCAAAACGTCTGGTTCAAAATTATATTGCTTCATCCGATCCGGGCAAATTGCCAAAGCATTTGACTGTTGACACATTGCAATATAAAGGATTAGTAAAAAAAATTCTAGATAGGAAGTGGGTCGATCTCAAAGTAAATGAGTTGTTAGTTGTAGAATATTACTCTCGCCAGACTTGAACTTAACGAAAAAAAGAAAGGTTCTATAATTTTTTCCCCTTTCCTTTTCTCCGAACTAAATTAACCTAAGACTCTTAATTCATATTTTCCCGTTCACCTAGCAGAAATAGATTAACCCTAGGATTTTTTTTCTTTTTGTTATTTCCTCAATGTGCTTCCCGGAAGCGCCACCTCGTACAATCGTACTAGACAATCATGTCTGCTCAGTGTAACCCGCAACAAAATTAAGCCAGATGCTCCTTTATACAGTCCGACGGCCGGCACAGCCCCTTCTCGCGCCGCATCCGACGTCGCGCGGCTCCTTCTCTTCCCTCTCCGTGCCGCGGCGCGGCCGCCGCCGGCTCCTCGTCTTCCCGCGCGGAGCGGCCGGTGGGCTGGCACGGCTAAAACTCGCTCGTGCCGTGCCTGGTCCAGCAACTCAGCCCGTGGCGCTTTTTTCATTTTATATTTAAAAACACAAAATTTTAAAAATATATGCCAAATAAGAAAATTTTCAAAAATGGGTGTCTGTCGCCCATCCAGTTGGCGACAGGATCTAAATGTTAAAAAAAAAAATTTAGGTCCTGGCGCCCAGGGCACTTTAAAGAGTGAATTTGTAAAATCGATATAAAATCGTAGAAAAATCAGAAAAAATACAAACTTAACTGTTCTGGATTCTATGAAACAAGATCTACAACTTTTGTTACATAAAGTTTTTCATTTGATCAATGTATCTTGCTTTATTTTAAATACCAGTTTAATGTACTTTTATTTAAATCTCAAGATCCATCCTTTGTATGCATGTCATCTTTGGCCAGAGTGTTGCATATGGTGAGCATAGACTTGTACAAAATTGGTAGGCTCAGAAAACATTTCTAGAATAAGTTTTTAAATTAGATCTTGCAATATGTCTAGTTTAAATGGGTTATTTATCCATTCTGATATACTGAGTATTAGAAACCATAACTTTTACAGTACCATTATTTTATTTCCTAAAAGCTATAAAAAAAGTTTGGTAAATTTTAGATATGTACAACTAGACCAAATGAATTATTTCAGATTTTTCTAGGTACAAGAACTATTTTTCTTGATTTATATACATTGATCAAATGAAAAACTTTATATAACAAAAGTTGTATATCTTATTTCATAGAATTCAGAATAATTTAGTTTGTATTTTTCCGATTTTATATCGATTTTACATTTTTACTGTTTAATGTGCCCTGGGCGCCAGGACCTAAATATAAATTTTTTTACATTTAGGTCCTGTCGCCAACTTTAACGGGCCCATGCCGGGCCGCCCGTTTGATCATCCTCGACGGCCTGCCTCGGTGTCTCCACGGCTCCATGCCCTGCCGGCCGCTGGCCAGGGCACCGCCGCGCCCGTGGTGGTGGTGGTGCTCATGATGATGATGATGAGGCTGCGGAAGCGGCCTTGAACTTCGGAGCCGCAGGTTTCAGTCGGTACGCACCTGGAAGCTGCGCTGGGTACCGGCGACGTGGAAGCGGCGGTGGAGCCCATCTGCAATTCCGAACGGTCGAGATGCAATTCCGAAGAAGATTACTAGCAATCTGGACACCTTTTCCTGTACCCGCTAGCTAATTGTTTTGTTCTCCGACCGGTAGGGCAAGTATCTGTAGTTCATCCTGTTTCCTGTACCGAGTGCAGCTGATTTTTTTTTAAATGAAGAGTGCAACTGCTTGATGATGCAGTTCAGTGAAGGGAAACAAGACAACCGAAAGGATACGCTATCATTTTCTAACCCTTGTACCAGTTGGTTGGCTAATTTCGTCCAGTGGATTTGTCCAAATTCTGAAGATTAACATATTCCCCAGACTTTCAATAAAACAAAGATGTGCTGTATGGCGATTGATTCTCTTCAGCCTGCCACTTTGGTTCTGTCAAATCTTGTTCAGAAGGTTCAGCAAAATATATCATTGTTTCCAGCAATGGACTGAATACTTTATACAAAGATGGTGTAACTGTAATCTTGACCAGAAGATACAGCTAGTCCTGAAACAAAATACCCAGGTTAACTCTAAATACAAAACACCCGGGAAATAAGATAATGCAATCCTCTGATAGGTTGCATGCTAAGGATGGCGGAGGCACAACGACCCTTCCGAAGTACGAGTCACACACCATCTCTGCAATTTTCTGAAACTTTCACTGTTGTAACGAATATGGCGTCATTTATGCCATTTCGAGTGATTTTGGTGATCGAATAACAACGCAATCAATGGTACTAATAGTATTGTTAAGTGAACATTTCTAAATTCCAGGGATGAAGTAAAAATGTCATGCAAAGCAAAACACGAAGAAAGAACTCAAAGAAACGCTGAATTGGACGAGTTCTACTGAAATCAGTAGCACCGGAAGAACCGATGCTATAGGCATCGGTGCATCCGATGGTTGTCGGATGATCCGACGGCCTGGCTATTGGCACAAGTCTGTGCGCCTCTGGAGATCATGTAAAGATCAAGTGAAGCACCGGTTGAACCGACAGCTTCAAGATAGGCATCAGTGCATTCAACGTACCATGTTCCAGAGACGATGTCAAGCGCGCAGGAGCCAAGTCTTCAGCACCGGTTGAACCGGAGAGGCGTTGGAGCATAGCATCGATGCATTGACGTCAGCAGAAGAGGGAGGCCCAACGGCTACTCCAGTTGATGTGTGTGACCGGTTGAACCGACACCCCAAGCATCGGTTCAACCGATGGTCCCTGGAACTGCTGCAACTGTGTCAGAGAAGCCAACGGCTACTTCGGGTCTGAGAGTGATCGGATGAACTGACGCTACCCCATGCAGAGGCATCGATTCATCCGATGGTACGCAGATTTTTGCTGACCGTTGGAGCAACAGCTCCACGACTTGGAGGCCTATATATATGGCATCCCCGGGCCATTTGATGCTAGCTGGAGTTGCTAGAAGTCACACACACACCCAAGATCATCTCCAAGCCATACAAGAGCCCATTGATCATATCCTTAGCCTTTAGCACTAGCCTTGTAAAGTATGAGTGCTAGATTAGCTCTTAGTGAGTGAGATTGCAAGGCCTTGAGCCTTTGTGCTGTGGTTCTTTAGTGAACCAAAAAAAGAGCTTCGTGCGCCGGCCCCTTGGAGCTGTGAAGCTCACCGGCAACGTCATCGACCCTCCGACTTGGTGTGGAGCGGCGACGACACTTTGTGCGGGGGACGTGGAGACCCCCATCCTTTGTGGAGAAGCTCCTTAGTGGAACCCGGGGCCAAGGTGACCGTGATTGTGTTCACGGAAGAGACTTGGTGGCCGAGTAGCAATACTCTTAGTGAGTGCTACAACAACGTGGATGTAAGTGTGCCTTTGTGGCTAACCGAACTACGGGATAAACACCCGCGTCAAGAGTTTGCTATCTCCTATCCCGCTCATTAAGCTTCCGCATTTCATACTAGCAATTTATATGCCTTTACTTTCATAGAGTAGTTTCTTGATAGAAAAGGCTATAGGTTGCTAAACTCTTTTGGGAAATGAGTTTCACACTAGAACAACCATAGTTGCACATCTATATAGTTTGTTTTAGTTTAAGTTTTGTGCAAACTAGTTGGAGCCATAGGTCTAAGTTTTTTTGAGTGGCTAATTCACCCCCTCCCCCTCTTAGGCTAGAGCACCCGATCCTTACAAGTGGTATCAGAGCCGGGACTCACTTCTCTCACAAAAAAAGGCAATTCCATTGGCAAATTTGTGTTTACCGGCTTACTTGATCGGTTAGGCTTCACCGCCTAGTGAGTTAGCTCTTTTAGGGGAAGGGATTGATTCTCTAGGACCTCCTCCACATTTTGATGGCACGGGCTTCCAACGATGGAAGATTTTGATACAATCACACCTCAAAGCAAAGAGCCTAAATGTTTGGAGAGTAACGAGTGAAGGAACTAAAAGCAATAGTCAACAAGAGAAGCAATATGATGCCATAGCCAAGTGTGCTATTTTAAACTCTCTTGGTGAAAATGTGTTCAACCGTGTGTTTGCTTGTAAAAATGCTAAAGTTTTATGGAAAACTATTAGTGAGAACCATGAAGGCAAAAAAGATGTTGCAAATGAAAGATATCATGTTCTCATTGATAAACGTAATAGCTTCAAGCAACTTGATCATGAAAATGCCGAAACTATGTACTCACGGTTGAATATTCTTGTGAATGAGATTAACTCTTTAGATGTGAAGAAAATTGAAGATTTGGAATTCATTCGCAAGATCCTTCACTCACTCCGAAGGCCGGACTATGATTTGGTGACCACAATTCTATATGAGAAAGATATCAACACAATGACACCAAATCAAGTCATCAACAAAGTGATCGCCCATGAGCTACGTCATGATATAAAGCCAAGAGCGTCACCTTCTTCACCAACACATAGTGCACTTGCATGCAAGCAAGTCAAAAAGTTGAAGAAGATGGCCATCAAAGGTAGCTCAAGTGAAGAGGAAGAAGAGGAGGCATGCCAAAGCTCCTTAAGTGATGATCAAGAGCCAATGAACTCCTAACTTTACAAGCAAGTAAAGAATATAAACAAATGCTTGAAGGAAATCAACTCCATAGGGTATGTGATCTTCCTCAAAGATGGGCCTCACCATCAACTTATGAAGGTTGAGAAGAAGTTCAAGAAGAACAAGCAAAAGAAGGAGAAGAAGCCCAAGCATGAATCATTTGCCATATTTGGTGAATGGGTTAGCGGTGGGGAAGAATCAAGTGCTAGTTCAAGTGATGAATCAAACAAAAAATTCACCACCCGCATCGGATCATCATCAAACACTTGACTTATGGTTAAAGGTATGGATAGCGATTTAAGTGATGATGACTCTGATTCTCCTTCAATTGATGAACTTCTTGACCTTGTTCATGAGCACCAAAAAGTCATTAAAAAGCAATCAAAAGAAATCAAAAACCTTAGTGCTCTCAAAGATCTAAATGCTTCTCTTGCTACAAATTTTGAAGATTTGATGTGCAAATTTAAATTTCTTAGCAAGGAGCATGAAGAGCTCAAATTAAAATTTGAAAGCATTAATGATACTAATGAGTCTTTGGAAAAGAAGCAAACTATTCCTTGTGCAATTCCTATTTCTAAGGTAGATGCTTCAACTTCTTGCATTAAGTTTACACTAGAACAACCATAGTTGCACATCTAGATAGCTTGTTTTAGTTTAAGTTTAGTGCAAACTAGTTGGAGCCATAGGTCTAAATTTTTTTGAGTGTCTAATTCACTCCCTCCCCTCTTAGGCTAGAGCTTGAGTGCCTAATTCACTCCCTCCCCCTCTTAGGTTAGAGCACCCGATCCTTACAACTGTTTCACACGTCAATTTGTATGGCTCAGAAGGCGACACACAAACAGCTTGATCTTGTCCAGCGCCAGTGAGCAAAAAGAAAAAGAAAAAAAAAAGATATTTAGGCCCTGTTTAGTTGGTGAAAAATTATTGATTTTGATACTATAGCACATTTCGTTGTTACTTGACAAATAATGACCAATTATGGACTAATTAGGCTTAAAAGATTCATCTCGTGCTAATCAGTTATACTGTGTAATTAGTTATTTTATAGCTGTATTTAATATTCCATGTATGTGTCAAAAAATTGATTTTGTTACAGGGCCTTATGCAATGCTACAATTGGTTTTGTTTGCAGTTCTTAGGCCTGCGAACAAAACTTCAGAGCTCTGAGCAATCCTGAATGCATCAGCTTCAGTCCAAAAATCTGCCAATGCTCGTTCACTTTGGCCTGAATATGATTACTCTTGATATAACATTGTAGTCCAATATCCTCCGAGTGTCACCTAGCTAGTACTGCACTTTCACTTTCCATGGATGACCAGCACAATGACAGTGTTTCCCACCAAATCAGTCCAAATGCTTTGTTGCACGAATCTTCGACCTAGACGACTTTTTGTGCAGGCAAGAGGCAGCTCATAGCACAGAGGACTTGTACAGTAAAGCTGAATCTGTAAACGAGTAATCCACCATATCAAGTGTGCAGATCACTTTGCCTGATCTTCTAATATCAACACAAGCAGCGGACCCTGACCAAACTTTCACTGTCAATCTGAGTATCTAACCAAACTTTCTTCTTCTTCTCGTTCTTCTTTTTTTATGAAGTTTTGGAAATTAGCTGCCGACAGTAATATGTGTTTTTCCTCTAACAAAGGCTGAAGGGCACTAGAAAACTATACGCTAAGCTGAAGTCATGTTATCTTGGCATGGCTTATATGACCAGCATTCAGCAACGGACAAAATCCGCGCAGATATCAATTTTATAAACCCGTACCCGCGTGCTAAAATCCGTACCCGTACCTGCGCCCGCAATCCGCCGCGGGTAGAAAACTACGCCCGTACCCGCTATCTGCGGATACCGGCATACCCGCGGGCACGCCCGTGTACCCGCGAGCTAAGGAAAAGCAGTGTTGGGATCCGAAACTCGATCTCCAAACAGAAAGGGGAAAAATAAGCTTCGGACAAAAAGTTCAACACAAGGAAATGATCTGCACAATCGTAATTGCACTATATTGTCTCCAAGTGTTCAACCCCGTACAAAGTTGGGGGGGTATTTATACCCCCAACCTTATTACAATATTCTAGGAATGCCCCTCCGGTTACTACGAAGGTCATGAGATTATATTAGGGGTATTCGGTAATTTCACCAGGTAAGACAGTCCGAATTGGACACTCCTACTAGAGTCACATGCAGCATGGCGCATGGCAACCTTCGGCGGGCTTCGTGATGTTCCGCCTCTGTCGTCGTCACCTCCATGTCGCCCGCTGAGTCCCGGAGGTCCCGGACGTCACCTCCGGGTGCACGACCCTGACGAGTTCCTGAAGACCTTCGCCGTCCGGGAGTGATTGTCGTCCCTTGACAAGCTTCTCGAACCTTCACCAACTGGGAGCAATTGTCATCCCTGCTCTCACTGATAAATGGAGAAAAAATGATTCTTTGTGGTTAGCGAAGGTTACTATCTTCGACGAACCTTCGGGTTCAGCCACCTTCGCGATGGGGCGATCCCCAACAGTAGCCCCTCGTGGGCGAGGTCCGACTCCGACCGACCGAACCCTCGAAGAGTATGGATCGATCAAAACATTTGTGCGGAAGCGTCTCCCCTGAAGGTCGGAGGTGGGCGTGAACCGAAGGTGTTTGCTTACACGCGTCGCGGCCTGATTCGCCGTCGTTCTGACTTCTCAATTTTACCGTTAGGTGAACAGTGCGAAGTTACCCCCCTATAAAAGGGGGCGGGAGTGAAGAGTCGCTTTCACGTTCTCGTGTTTTGCGAACCTTCGCCAGCTTGTCTAATTTGACACGCGGAGCTTTTTGATTCGCCCCATCCTTCGAGGCGTGAAAGTGACTCGTTCCGCCCCATCCTTCGCGGCTCTTAGGGGGTGCTTGAGAAAAGAGTGCTCTACTTAGTCCTTGTAAGTTTCTTCTCCCTTCTTCGCCCCATTTTTCGCGCCTGGTCTATTGCTACTCTAATCGTTTAGCCTGTTTAGGGATGGCCCGGTTGAAGTATACTGCAAGACCCATCGGATCCGAGGACGTGGAACCTTCGGTGGAGGAAAGGGTGCAGTTGTCCGAGGGGGAGGAAGATTTGTCCAATGTGGAGGCTGATCCTTCGGAGCTGATGGGTTCCCGTGAAAAGCCTCCTCCTACTCTTATTTTTGGTCAGTCGTGGGCGACTCAGGAGTTGATTGAGAGTTATGAGGAGAAGGGATATTTTGGCCCTGGAGTTTGTCGCGCGCCTGAGGATGAAATTACTCCTGACCCTCGCGATGGAGAGTGCGTGGTGTTTCGGGATTTCTTTGCTGCTGGATTGCGTTTTCCGCTGGATCCCGCGTTTCCGAAGATTCTGGCTCGGTTTGGTCTTCGGATGCACCACCTGACTCCCAATGCCATCATGCAACTGTCGAAGTTCTTCTGGGTGGTCAAAACCTTTGAGGGTCTAGTGAATGTAGATGCTTTCTGCAGGCTTTACGAAATGCATCCACAGACGCGGAAAGTTTCTTTCGACGAAGATCCGCAAGTTTTTTCTGCGCAGAGTGGGTGTTGCTCGTTTCACCCGAGGTGGACTAATAGGACTCAAGGAATTGACAAAATGGAGCTGTCCTACTGCCAGAAAAATAAGTGGGAGGATGACTGGGAGCAATACTGGTTTTATGCCAAGATAGGCTTTCCGAGTGATAGTTCTTCGGGGGGAGTTTACTATCCCCTTGCCGCTGAGGTTGAGGAATTCAAGCATGTTAGCAAGGCGGACTTCCGGAGAACCTCTGCCGGCTATAAGGAATGCTACTCCACATTTGCTTCTGCGGCGCGCGTCGTGGGCGGTCGTGATCTAATCGAGGAGTATCTGGCCGCGAAGGTCTGGCCGCTGACAAGGGATTGGTTGCCCGGGACCTTCTCGAAGGTTCGGGTCGCTGGTCTGAAAGACAAGCTTCCCTTTCCAAACTTTGGCTTGAGGAAGTCAGACAAAGTTTCCGACAACATGATTGTCGAAGAGATTGAGCAGGAGGCGGTTGCTATCGCTGGACCTTATCTGACAAAGGAGCGCGATTCATTTGAGGCCATTTGCTCTGAGAAGATTAGGGTAAATCGGAGCTTTTTGCAGATCGGAGTTGTGTATGGCCCTCGCAAAGCTCCTCGAGAGAGGAAGAGGGGGGCGAATACTTCTGCGCCCTCCGCAAAGTCTGCTGAGGGTCCAGTTGCCAAGAAAGCCAAAAGGTCCGAAGCTGCTAGGACTCAGGCTGCGAAGGTTCCGAAGGGAATTACTGAGAAAGCTTTGCGAACCTCTACGATCAAGCCTGCGGCGGGGGGTGCGAAGGAGTCCAAGGGGGAAAGGTATCTTTCCTTATGGTTATTTGTTTCATATTGACAAGGAAGACTTGGGTAGCGATGCTTTTATGCGGGAGCTTCGGGCTATGGAGAGTAGCGTTCCCTGGCGCTCGCGAACTGGTGAGAGGGTTCACCTGTATCTTGATCAATTTGGCTCGTTTCGTGCAGAGCCAGATACAACGGGCGCCGTCCTATTGGCGGTTCAGAGAGGGGCGAAAGCCTCGCTTCGAGTTGTGAATCTTCTCGACGAGGAAAGTGATGAAGATGTGCCTCCGTCACCACCGAAGGTGTCGCCTGTGGAAGGGTCGAAACACCCCCTCCAAGCTGTACACGAGGAGATTCCACCTTCGGTGAAGGATGTTGATAGAGAGCAGGAGAAGAATGCTCCTGCGGGCGGATCCAATGATGATGGCGGGAGGGATGGCTCTGTGGGGGCTCCGAAGGAGTCTGTTTTGTTGGCCATTGACGACGAGAAGGCTCAAGAGGCCGAAGGGACTAGCAGCCATTTAATTGGGGCTAGAGATAGGTTTTCTGAATTAGGTACTCCCTCGATTTCTAGATGCCTTGCTTTTCAAGGACCCGACATTGACCCCTATCTTTGATATGCCCTTCAAGTAGATGTTGCGAACATGATGAAGGAGCTCGGGGAGTTGCTGGGACTGGAACCTCCGGAGACCGGGACTTCTCAAGTCGTGTCGAAGAGTCAGCCTGCTCTCCCCGAGGATGTGGAGAGTTTTGATGCCGAAGGTAAGGTGCTCTAGTCCTGACTTTCTTTTGGAAGTTGTGTGTGTATGGCCTTGTCATGTGCCTTGGCGTGTGCAGGATTCATGAAGAGTTTGGGGGTTTACGGGACCAGGAGTCTTGGTCGGATCACGGCTTCACTATGCGCGAAGGTTTGTGCTGTAAGATGATGCGCTGACTTTTTGATTGGTGACCTTGTTTTTGAGCCTGGTCTTTGTTTCAGGCTCTGCTTGCCAGTCGTGCAGTTGTAGGCAGCGCAAGGAAAGACGAACATGGTTATCTGGCTCAGTCTGCTGAGAGGCTGCGACTGGTGGAGGAAATCAGCGATCTGAAGAAAGAAAATGAAGCCTTAGAGGACCTTCGTGGCTCTTTGAATTCGGAGCATGAGGAGACCATCGCGAAGATGCAGGAGAAGATGAACCTTGATGAAGGTGTCCTCGAGAACCTTCGGAGTATTGTGGAAAAGGATGCTGCGAAGGTTGTTAACCTTCAAGCTGAGGTTCGTCAACTTAAGGCTAATGTCGAAAGAAAAAATGGCAAGATCTCGGAGCTTGAGAAGGAGGTTGAGGAGGACCGTGCGATGTGGGAGTCCGCCTCACAGGACATCTTAAACAAAGAGTACGGCTATCCGCGAGGAATAGTGCAAGGCTTTGGCATCCTTTGGTGCGGAGCCTTCACCTTTTCCGGAGGACGCCGAAGATGGCGCATCGGGGCTTCTTGATTGGTTGCTAAACGAGTTCGAAGATTTAAGCCAGATATTGGCCAGCGTGTCAGACAATACTGCAGTCGTGGCCTACAAGAGTGTTATGGCCGTTCTCGCCCACGAAGGTTGCCCGGATCTTGATAGGATTGGGAATAGGGACTACGTTTTCCCGGAACCTTCTGAACTTGAGGAGGATACTGCGAAGGTCCAAGCTGTGAAGAAGCTTTTTCTTCGCAGGTTTTGGAAGGTTTCTGGTAGAGAGATGGTTCGGGAGGCCGCGCAGCAGAGGCTTGAAGCGGTCGGTGTTCGCTTTTCTTTTTACCCTTTTACGGGACTGATCTCCTATGGAAGGGGTATGCTAACACATGTTTTGCTTTTTTTTGTAGGTGAAGCGGGCTCGGGAAGCGGCCAAGGGCATTGTGGAGGAGGGGGCGCAGCCGGAGGATATCGGCGGGAGTTCTGGTGCCAGTCCACCGAAGGATTCCACCGACGGAGGAACCCAGGTGTAGATTTAGTCCCTACGTGAGGAGAGTTTGTTTCTGAAGCATTTTGGAAGTGATAAAATGCTTGCTACTTTGTGTTAGGCGATCATGCTTGTCGGACCAGCTTTGGTTGTTTGTCTGTTGCGGATTCATGATGGTGGCATTGTTGCAAGCGGTTCTGACTGGAAACTGTTTAGTTTCGCTAATCCTGCTGCCAGCGTTACAGAATTTTTGCAATCGCATGGCCGAAGCTTGTAATTAACCGGTTGTTGGTTGACTTGGTGATGCTTCGCTACAAATTGTCCCATCCTTTGTGGTGGCTTTGTAACTGCTGAGATACATTCTTGTGATGGTGTGTCTGTTCCATCCTTCGTGATTGCTTGGCTTTATGTCTGTTCCATCCTTCGAGATGGTTTGGTTTTAGGTCTTCGGAGGGACAAGAGCTTTTGGTTCTAAAAGCGTCTCCCCCCCCTCCCAAGCTCTTGTTTCTCCGAGGGTTGTTCCTTCGAGGGTAGTTTGTAAATATTTTCGCGAGTGACTCCCCGCTCTCCTTGCAAACTTACCCCGAAGTCGTGATTTTGTTTTCTTCGCGAGGCATGGTCTTTGGAGGAAGGCTGCAGTGTTTTTGCGGCGTCTCCCCCCTCCCTTGCAGTCTTGCTCTGAAGACTTTTGTAGTAAATACTTTTTAGTGTGTGATATACACTTTTGACTTAGCCAAAGGTTTCATGGCTGCGGCTCATCTCGAGTTGTAAGCCCCTTGGCGTTTTAGTGTATAGTATACATTTTTGGTTTGGCCGAAGGTTTCTTGGCTTCGACTCGTATTTCATGTCCACAGCCCCTTGGCTTTTTTAGTGTATAGTATACACTTTGATTTTGGCCGAAGGTTTCGTGGCTTCGACTCGTGTTTCGAGTCGTCAGCCCCTTGGCTTTTTTAGTGTATAGTATACACTTTTATTTTGGCCGAAGGTTTTGTGGCTTCGACTCGTGTTTCGAGTCGTCAGCCCCTTGGTGTTTTAGTGTATAGTATACACTTTGAGTTTAGGCCGAAGGTTTCGTGGCTTCGACTCGTGTTTCGAGTTGTCAGCCCCTTGGCTTTTTTAGTGTATAGTATACACTTTTATTTTGGCCGAAGATTTCGTGGCTTCGACTCGTGTTTCGGGTCGACAGCCCCTTGGCTTTTTGTTTGTATAATATACACTTTTGATTTGGCCGAAGGTTTCTTGGCTTCGACTCGTGTTTCGAGTCGTCAGCCCCTTGGCATTTTAGTGTATGATATACACCTTCAGATAAGTATGTACAGCTTGTTACGGTTATGAGCTATGCTGACTTAGTTATTTTCAGCCTTTGTGTGAATGCGAAGGTTGATGTTTGCGATCCTGTGATCGCTTCGACATGAGACATTTTTCTGAAGGGAATTATTCATAGATTTTGGGGAATTTACATAGGAACCGCCTCGTCAAAAACCTCACCTCCGAATTGGAGTTCGCTTCTGTGAGGAAAAGAGTACGGTCCTAGACTCAAAAGGAAGAGAAAATGACGCGAAGGTCTGAGCGTGCTTATATTTTTGCCGCTCAGCCTTTTACAACTTTTACTCTAGACATGATACTTTTTGAGACTGTCAGCATTCCAGGAATGTTGCAGCTCATTTCCTTCGATGTCTGTCAAGTGGTAAGATCCTGGCTTGTTGGAGTATAACACACTGTAGGGTCCATCCCATTTGGATTGAAGCTTGCCGATAGTTTCGGCGTTTGGCTTTCTTCTTAGAACCCAGTCTCCTTCGGCGATGTCTCTGTTGACTACTTTTTTGTTTTGCCATTTCCTTCTCTTCCTGGTATGCTTCTAAATTTTCCGAAGCTTGCAAGATGTCGAGTTCTGTGAGATCTGCTTCCATTGAAGGTTCGATGTTGTTTAGAACTCTGACACTTTTGTGTTTGAGTTCTTCCGGGATCATGGCCTCGGCTCCATACAGCAGCCTGAATGGGGTAAATTTTGTTGCTTTGTATTCAGTTGTGTTGTGGGACCAGATGACCTTCGGTAGTTCGTCTGCCCATTTGCCCTTTTTCAGTCCGAATATACATTTTTTTATGGCGGTGAAAATTAAGCCATTGGCTCTTTCCACGGCACCATTGGACTGAGGGTGATAAAATGATGTGAATATGAGCTTTGTTCCTACCGAGTGGCAGAATTCTCTGAACAGTTGAGAATCGAATTGCTTTCCGTTGTCAACGGTTAGCTCTTTTGGCACTCCAAACCTGCAAATTACGTTTTGCCAGAAGAATTTTCTGACAGCTTCGGAGGTGATGTTTACTAGTGGTTTTACCTCTATCCATTTTGTGAAGTATTCCACTGCAACCACAGCGTATTTGTAGTTGCCTTGAGCTATTGGTAGAGGACCAACCAGGTCCATGCCCCATCTTTGGAGTGGCCACGCCGGAGGTATGAGTTGTATTGGTTGCGAAGGTCTGCTTGATTTAGGTGCCATCATTTGGCAACTTTCACAGGTTTTGACTATCTGTTCGGCGTCTTTCAACGTAGATGGCCAAAAGAAACCTTGCCTGAAGGCTTTGGCGACCAGAGGTCTTATGCCGATATGAGATCCGCAAAACCCAGAGTGTATTTCCTTCAATAGCTCCTGACCTTCGGCCGCTGTTATGCATTTGAGCTAGGGGCTACTACACCAGATTTGTAGAGCTCGCCTTCTGACAATGTGTAGCTTCTTGCCCTTTGGAACATTCTTTTTTTCTCCTTTTTCGTCCGAAGGTTCGAAATATCCCGAAAGATATGCCATGATTGGTGATCGCCAATCTTCGCTTGCTATGGCATTGATCTGTTTTGCTTTTTCTTGTTTTGTGGAGGGCTTCGTAATTTTCTCGTAGAAAACATCCGGAGGTAGTGGCTCTTTGCAAGCAGCATGTAAGGATCGATGGACCAAGAGGGGGGGTGAATTGGGCCTTTTTCAAATTCTAAAACAAAGTAAAGCAACCTTAACCTATGCAATGCTAGTAGGGCACCAATTCACCAACCGGATAACTAAGCTTCTAACACAAGCTAAGAGAGCTAAAACAAAGTAAAGCCTAGCAAGGTAGAGCTAAGTTATGATCTCTAAGTCAAGCACATGAGTAAATTGCATGAAAGAAAATGCTTGAATAAAAGGAATGGACAAGAGACAACCGGATTTTTTCCCGTGGTATCGATGTGTTGGCACACACCCCTAATCCACATTGTGACACTCACAAAGAGTATTGTCACCTCCCAAGTCACCGAGACGAGGGCGCTCACTAAGAGTCTCCGTTCACCATCCCGGCGTGGTGGAGATCAAGCCACGTACAATCTTCTTCTCCGGGCTCCCACAATCCTTGGCAAGCTCCGCGAGAAACACCTCGATCACCAAGATCGCCTAGGTGATGCCAATCACCAAGAGTAACAAGCTAAGGCCTTCACTTGAGCAAGAACCGATCACCAAGAACGGATGCACACTAGCTTCTCTCTACTCAAGTCCTTAATCTTGCTTCTTGATTGATTGAATGCACAAGTATGTGAATGATGAAGCTCAAGGTGGCTCTTGACTATAGTATAAGTGTTTGGATGTTGCCTGGTGTCAAGAGTGGGCGAAATGACCCATTGGAGGGGTATATATAGGCAGCTCACACAAATAGAGCCGTTGGAGAAAAGCTGCCAGTAAACTGCGTATCGCCGGTTAATCCGACGTACCCCCCATTGTCATCATCGGTTTAACCGGTGAATGTAAACTGCCTCTTCTGAAAACTAGCCGTTACAACTGGGGCAGATTAACCGACGTAGCATCGGTTTAACCGGTGAGTGTAGTTGTCCACTGAACCACTGAAAAACCAAGTCTCTGGACAACTGCACCGACGTTAACTCAAACCTATCGTCGGTTTAACCGGTGAGTACAACTTTTAAATTCCTCTGAAAAAACCATCTCACTGGTCCATTGCACCGACGTCTTGATTCAAACAGCGTCGGTTAATCCGGTGAATAGAACTTGAATTTCCCTGGAAAAACCAACTCTGGACCAATGCACCGACGTTAAATTCAAACACGTCGGTTTAACCGGTGTATTGAATTTGTCCAGACTCTGCTGACTTCGTTTAACCGACGTATGGAAAATTGAGATCGTCGGTTAAACCAGTGTATAGACTTTTTCTGATTTTGTCTTTTCTGATTTGAGTCTTGAATGAAATCCAAATATTCTTGAGATATAGTTTGAGAACCACTTATTTGAACTTCTAGAAACCTGAGTGACCATAGTGTGCATCCATTTTCAAATGACCATGTCCATGCTCAAGTTACTAAGCTTTAACCCCTCTTAATAGTGCGATCACTACAAAACTATAAAACCTATACTAACCTAAGTGTCCTTCTCAACCTTGTGACACTTAGGACTAGAAAGATCCTTAGCCTTGACATAAAATTGAGTTGAATACCGAGATCGCCTTTTTGAATAATGAAATTGAGGGGCCTCTTTTGACATATGACCAAATGAGCGATAATGATCTTTTAAGCTGCACAAACTCATTAGTCACAATAATGGTTGTCATTAATCACCGAAACATACCTTGAGGGCCTAGATGCTTACAATCTCCCCCTTTTTGGTGATTGATGACAACACAAACATAAATGACGAGAGAGCGAGAAAGATAAAGCAGGATAAACACAAGCGAACTCGAAAAGAAGGACCAAAGAGCTCAGCGGCTCAAACGAAATTCATAGATATGTCTCAAAGCACGGCATACTCAAGCGACAAAAGTACATATCCATGAACTAACACCAAATGTGATACAAAGAATCAAAGTCCTGATAACTACGAGCTCTCTCTAGCTCTACCCTCCCCCTAACTCTGGTGCTCCCCCTAACACCTCTCCCCCTTTGGCATCAAAGCACCAAAAGGCGAGCTACGGGTCGTGCTGTCGTGGTACGGCGACGAAGCGGTCCGGGTCGTCGTCGTCGGACGGAGAACTCTCACCCTCGGTGACAGACGGAAGCTGCTGGTCTGGGTCTGAGCTCACTGGGGGGGTGACTGTCGTGGAGGCTCTCGTGCTGGCACTGCCTGGTAGAGGATCCGTAGAAGTCGTAACCGGGTCAGCAGAAGAAGTATCAATATCTGAAGAGGTGACTGCTGAGGCTGCCGGCTGCGTCGACTGTGGAAGCAGGGACTCCTCTACTGCTCCTCCCCCTGAAGGTGCTGCCTGAAGTGAGGAAGGGAGGGCGACCGACTGAACCGCTGACGGTGAGTCCTGAAAGAGTGTGGTCGCCGGCAGTGGTGAAAAGAGCGGACGACCGGCAGACCCAAAGAGTGCTGACATCGAGAACGTGGTCTCCGGTGTCGCTGAAGTAGCTGGGGCTGCAGTAGGGGCTGGAGGAGGAGGAGCTGGTGTGACGGCAAGCTGAGGTGCTCCTACACCCTGAAGTCCGGGCTGCTGCTGCTGTGGGGCGAGTCCGGTGTGAGAGTAAAGCTGGGAGATCATCCCGAACATCGCCATCATGCCCTGCTGCATCTGCTGGAACTGAGCGTCTGTCCTCTGTGAAACTCTGTCAATGAGGCCGACAAAACGCTCCTCTGTCGCTGCACGCTCTCGGGCTGCCTCTCTCTGAATAGCAGCAATCTGAGCCTCATGGGCTCGCCTGGCCTCCTCCTGAGCAAGTCTGTCCTCCCTCTGCTGGGTCACGAGCTGCTGTAGTAGTGAAGTGAGCTCGGACGGCTGAGTCACCTAAGACTCAGAGACTGTAGCAGCTGCTGGTGACTCTGGAGCTGGCTCTCTAGACCCCCCTGCCTCGTGGTCGTGACTAGCTGGGGCTGCTGCAGGGAAGTACTCTACGTCCTCGGAGGAGTCTGACTCAAGCTCAGACCAGTGTATCTCATCCTCTCCTCCGGGAAGCTGTGCTTCGGCGGTAAGCAGTGCCTCGTCCTCCTGTGCTACACGGGCCTGTGCCTCTGGTGACAACTGTGCCATGGCAGCTCTCTCTGCCTGTCTGCCCCTCCTCCGGTCCTGTGGAGCTGTCGGTCGGTAAACTGGGAACCGGGGAGCCTCGTCGTGACGGTAGGGAGCGCTGATGGGTGACTCTGCTGGCACAATCATAGAACATATATAGCTGATCCAGTGTGCAAAGGGAAACTGTCGCACCACACCCATCCCGTCTGTGATCACATCCTCTACCTCAGCCAGAATAAAGTCAACTATGTCAAACGGCTCGTGAGTGAGGATGTGTAGAAGCAGGAGCTGCTGCAGTCCTGTAAACCCCTCTTGGTAGCCACTCCTCGGTAGCAAAGTCCTCCGGAGTGCCATGTGTACTGCGTATGCCTCTGGGGTCAGCAGGCTGGGAACTCTGGCGTAGGAGGCAGGGAACGGCTGGCGGAAACACTGAGAGATCGCCTCATGAGAGGGTGCAATCCCGCCAATCATCGCTCTGCGCGGTGGATCTGCATCTCCGTAAACCATCTCGTGCAGGGAGACGTCAACTAAGTCAACTCCGAGAATCCCTGCTATCGTCGCTCTCGACAAACCAAAGACCTGGCCTCCATAAACAAAGTGTACTGCTCGACGCTCGGGAGCAATCCAGGCCGTGGCATAGAAGACTCTGACCCAGTCCTCAATATATCTGTTCTGCTCAATCTGGAGTAACCTGGGCATGCCCCTGAAGTGAGCGAAGTGCTCTCTGACATCTGCTCCCCCTGCGGCTATCCTCAGAGACACCCAGTCAAGCACTCTGTGCGGGAAGATCCTGTGACCCCGCCTCTGGTAGGTCTCATAGAAACTGGCCTGAAGAAGCGTCCAGAACCTACGGTCGACTCGGCTGTCACGGGTCACGGGGAACCAGTCCTCCTCCTGAACACTCCACCTGAGCCTCTTGACCTTCGCCGCATTGGCCTTGGTCAAGTTCTGGAGCAGCACACCTGGCTCCAGACGCACAACAGTGTCCATACGGAACACTGCGCGCTCGGCCTCTAGGGCCTCGGCTCTACGAGCTGCTGCTGCTGCAGCTGTGGACCTGCGAGGCTCCTGTGGCTGGTGACCTCCTCGCGTCCTCGGTCCAGTGCGACGCTCGGTCGCCGGTGAAGTCTCTGCTGCTGGGGATGTCTGCCGAGTGCGGCCAGACCGTCGTAGAGTCGGTGACTCCTGTGTGCTCTGCCCCTGAGACTGCTCGGACTGCTCTGCCTCTGAATCTGAATCTGCAGCTGTATCTGACTGATCTGACTCTGCTGCTGCTGCTGTCGCGGCTCTGGTGGCCCTGGCACCTCTCACTCTGCCCATGCCCCTGCCTCTGCCTCTGCCTCTGCCTCTGGGGTCCTCCCTGATCTGGAACGGACGAGCACGGCCTGATGCCTGCTCCTCGGCGGCCTTGGCCACCATCTTGGCCCTCTCGGCCTCCTTTTCTGCGCGAGTCCGCTTGCGAGCGGGCTTCTCGACCACGACTTCCTTCCCCTTTCTCTTCTCGCGACCCATCTCGACTGACAGAGTGCGGAACACGAATGCGGCGCGAAAGAAGCGGCTCAGGCAAAACGTCGAGCACCTGGCGAGCACTGGGTGAAAAGGTGCTGCGGATGTGGCTGCGGCGCGGGGCTGCGGCTCTGAGCACGAGGATGGCGTGGAGTACGGCGGCGCTTGGCGAGGGAGACTCGTGCGGCGGTGAGGGCGTGGTGCGGCGGCGGCTGCGGCTACGCGTGCAGGCGGCGGCGCAGAGCTGTTGCGCGGGAGGCGCAGAGGAGAAGGGCTGCTGTGCGGTGGCGAGATGTGGCGGTTGAGGCGGTGCGCAGGTGGCGGCGCAGTGGGACGGCGGCGCGTGGAGGCTTGAGTCGGGCGGCGGCGGCATGAGGGGAACGAGTCGGGCGGCGGCGGCGTGAAGAGAGAAGAGAAACAGGGGCCGGCAGCGCGGGCAAGAGACATATATGACAGGCGGGCCCACGATTTTTCTTAACGCCGGTCGATCCGACGCCTAGGTTTTGAGCACCGGTTGATTGCGTCGGTGTAGTTCACCCGAGGCTTCTGCAGATCTGAAACTGAACGCCGGTTGAACCGATGATGCCAAAAGTGTACTCGTCGGTTGATTGATCAAAACACCGGTTGATTGCTAGGTCTGATTTGCATTTATTATCACCGGTTGATCCGATGCTCTGACTTTTGTATACGCCGGTTGAACGCCTGAAGCTTGACTGAGCTGAGACAAACTTTAGTAACGCCGGTTAATCCGATGGGTATAGATCCTTTGAACGTCGGTTTAACCGGTGAAGCCAAAAACCCCACACTCAGCTCACTCTTCTATGCTAAGTCCAATAAACTTATAAAACTAAAAAGAACTCAAGTTAATGGACTTGCATAGGCGACTTTACCCCTCAAAATAAATAGGATAGCACACTTGCTTAAATAAATTTCTTTTTAAACACAAGGAAAAGCCGCAAGAGAGACAAAACGCCAAATAAAATGTATGAGCCATGTCATAGGAATATTGAAGATAGAAAGCTTCAAACTCATCATGACATTGCTCACTAGGCAATAACGCACCTAACACTTTGCTCTTTTCACTTTTCATGAATTAAGATCTTGTATATGAAAACAAGTCTCATTTTCATCAAGTGATCTCCTTTGTGACCCTTACGCATGCAATGATAATGCAAGCTACAACCACATGCGAAAGTATAGTAAACATGAAGTGCACATCTATATGACAAGAAATGCATAACAAGAAATTAAGATCTACTTGTCAAGTTTGAACCCACGGGAAGCTTCTTCATGATGAGCCTTTCTACAAGCCTAGAGGAAAACAAGTGGACCACCACCTCTAGCTAAACCCTTGCTCATCACTATCTTACCATGGTTAGACAAGTGTCCTATATGTATGCATTTTTCTATATGACATGGCAACTTACATGACGTTTGCCGCATCTAACACATTAAGCTCATTCCTTAGCCTAACAAATGTACTCTCGTCTAAAGGTTTTGTGAATATATCCGCCAATTGCTCCTCGGATCTCACACCTTGAAGGGAAATGTCCCCCTTGGCTTCGTGATCACGCAAGAAGTGATGGCGAATATCAATGTGCTTTGTGCGAGAGTGTTGAACCAGATTCTTGGCAATTTTTACGGCACTTTCATTGTCACAAAGGAGTGGGATCCTATCTAGTTTCACACCAAAGTCCAAAAGGGTTTGCTTCATATATAGGATTTGGGCACAACATGCACCGGCCGCTATATATTCCGCTTCCGCGGTGGACAAAGCCACGGAATTTTGCTTCTTACTTGACCAAGAAACTAGAGAACGCCCAAGCAAGTGGCAACCCCCGGAGGTACTCTTGCGATCCACACGGCTTCCGGCAAAATCCGAATCCGAGTATCCCAAGAGATCTAAACTAGCGCCTTTGGGGTACCACAAGCCTATGCTAGGGGTGTGCTTGAGATACCGAAGGATCCTATTCACAGCCGAAAGGTGTGACTCCTTTGGGTTAGCTTGAAAGCGGGCACACAGGCACACACTAAACATTATATCGGGCCTAGATGCGGTAAGGTAAAGCAAAGACCCTATCATAGAACGATAGAGGGATTGATCAACCGGTTTACCGTCCACATCCAAGTCGAGATGCCCATTGGTTGCCATGGGTGTCTTGATTGGCTTGCACTCATCCATCTTGAACTTCTTCAAGATATCTTTAGTATACTTTTCTTGATGGATGAATGTCCCTTCCTTCATTTGTTTGACTTGAAAACCAAGGAAGAAGGTCAATTCGCCAATCATGGACATCTCGAATTCCCTAGACATCATGGTAGCAAACTCATGGCTTAGTAAATCATTAGTTGAGCCAAAGATAATATCGTCAACATAAATTTGACAAATGAAAAGATCCCTGTTGACGTCTTTTGTGAACAACGTGGTGTCCACCCTCCCGATCTTGAAGCCTTGCATGATTAGGAAGTCACGAAGCCTCTCATACCAAGCCCTTGGAGCTTGTTTGAGCCCATAGAGTGCCTTGTGCAACCTATAAACATGGTTAGGATTCCTCGGATCTTCAAACCCGGGAGGTTGCTCAACATAAACAAGTTCGTTAATAACACCATTTAAGAATGCACTTTTCACATCCATTTGATACAACTTAATGTTATGATGTGAAGAGTAAGCAAGAAGGATACGGATAGCTTCAAGTCTTGCGACCGGAGCAAAAGTTTCACCAAAATCCAAACCTTCGACTTGAGAAAACCCTTTTGCCACAAGTCTTGCTTTGTTGCGTATCACCACCCCATGTTCATCTTGCTTGTTTCGAAAGACCCACTTGGTGCCGATGATGTTCTTGTCTTTCGGAGGAGCTTCGAGGACCCAAACTTCATTGCGGGTGAAGTTGTTCAACTCATCTTGCATGGCCATCACCCAATCCGAGTCCTCAAGCGCTTCCTCTATGCTAGTGGGTTCAATACAAGAAACAAACGAGTGATATTCGCAAAATGAAGCATGTTTAGAGCGAGTTCTTACTCCCTTGGAAGGACTACCAATGATTTGGCCAATTGGATGATCCTTGGAGATGCGACCATGCTTCACTAGCGGTACTTGCGTTGATGCTTGTTGGGGTGGATCATGAGTGACTTGTGCTTGCGGTGGAACACTTTGCTCTTCTTGTTCTTGAACTTGGGGTGTTGGCGTTGGCACATCTTCTTGAGGTTGTGTATCATCTTTTTCTTGATCTTCATCCACTTGGGGCGCCGTGGAGGTGCTTGGTGTAGATGAGGAAGGTCCTCCCCCTTGATCATTGTCTTCATGCACCTCTTCCGGCTTGATATCCCCAATGGACATATTCTTCAAAGCTTCATCAATCTCCTCATCACCTACATTCTCATAGCCAACAACCTCCTCTTGGGAGCCATTAGATTCATCAAACTCCACATCACATGTTTCTTCAACTAACCCGGAGGTTTGATTGAATACTCTATATGCTTTGGAGTTTGATGCATAACCAAGAAAGAAACCTTCATCACATCTACTTTCAAACTTACCGAGTCCTTTTCTTCTTATAGATGAAGCATTTGCAACCAAAGACTCGAAAGTATGATATATTTGGTTTCTTCCCGGTGATGAGCTCATATGGAGTTTTCTTGAGGAGTCGGTGAGGATATACTCGGTTGGATGCATGACACGCCGTGTTGATTGCTTCCGCCCAAAACTTCTCGGACGTGCCATAATCATCCAACATTGCTCTAGCTAGGGTGATGAGTGTCTTGTTCTTTCTTTCCACCACTCCATTTTGTTGAGGCGTGTAGGTGGCGGAAAACTCATGCTTGATGCCCTCTTCATCGCACCATTCTTCAATCTTCATGTTCTTGAACTCGGTGCCATTGTCACTCCGGATCTTCACAATTGGGGAGTTGTACTCCCTTTGAGCTCTTCTTGCAAATGTCTTGAAGAGTTCCGGAGTTTCACCCTTATCGCCTAGAAACATAACCCAAGTGTAACGTGAAAAATCATCAACAATTACTAGGCAATAGAGGTTACCACCAATGCTCTTGTATGTAGTTGGACCAAAGAGATCCATGTGAAGTAGCTCGAGCGGCTTGGAGGTAGACAACATCGTCTTGATGGGATGATGTGTTGCAACTTGCTTCCCGGCTTGACATGCTTTACATAGTTTGTTTTTGTCAAACGTGACATCCTTCAAGCCGGTGATCATCCCTCTCTTGTGGGCTTTCTTGAGGTTGCTCATGCCAATATGAGCAATTCTTCTATGCCAAAGCCACCCAAGAGAAGACTTGGTGAAGAGGCATGTCATGGTACTTGTTTGCTTTGAAGAGAAATCCACCAAGTAAATGTTGCTATGTCTAAACCCCGTGAATACCAATGACTTGTCTTTTTCATGAGTTACTACAACACCATTCTTGTCAAAGGCACACGTTAGTCCAAGATCACACAATTGAGCAATTGAAATAAGATTAAAACTAAGTGCTTCTACAAACAAAACATTAGAAATAGATAAATCTTTAGAAATTGCTATTCTACCCAAACCTAAAACTTTTCCCCTTGAGTTATCACCATAGGTGACGTGTTCATGATCGCCGGGGTCTTCAAGGGAGGTGAACATGCTATCATTACCGGTCATGTGTTGAGAGCAACCGCTATCAAGTACCCAATGTTTTCCACCGGCTTTGTAGTTCACCTACACACATGAGAATTCACTTTTGAGTTTTAGGAACCCAAACAAGCTTTGGGCCTTGCACATGTGTGACAAGAGCTTTTGGGACCCAAAGTTGCTTGGGGAGCTTCTTCTTTGACTCCTTAGTGAGTTTGCCAATGAATTTGGCCTTCACCTTGCCCTTCACTTTACTCAAGAGAAAATGGTTATTTTGAAACATCGAAGAATAATTCTTGGGTAATTTAGGAAGAGGACGTGATGGTAAAGTGCACTCCCTAGTGTGGTGCCCGGTGACTTGGCAATGTTGGCAATATGAACCAACTTCCTTGATGAAGCTTATCTTGATCTCCGGAGAAGGAGTAGTGCCTTGATTTGGCTCCGAAAATGAACCAAGACCTCTCTTGCCATAGTCACGTGCATTGTTGAAGAGAATTTCCTTGTGGATGTATTCTCCTCTTGAGAGCTTCTCCACACTACTCTTGAGGCTTGCAACTTGATCCATCAATTCCTTTTCCCTAGAAGGTGCAAGCTTGGGCAAAGCATTAGTAGCATTTGCATTAATGAGTAGGTCATCACATGAAGTAGAAGCATTGACCTTCTCAATAGTTTCATGAGCAAAGTTTTCAAGACTTGGGTCAATTGCTTCATAGGCAAATTCAAGTTCTTGATACTTGTGAGCCAACTCCCTATGCTCTTGTTTAAGCTTTTTGTGGCTCTCTTCAACTTGCTTAGCAAGTACAAGTGACTCATTGTGCTTTTTGAGCAAGTCATTGTACTTGCCAAGCAAATCGGAGTGGGCAAGCTCTAACTTTGCACGAGTGCTCTCGAGAATCTTGACTTTGCCCTTTTCCCTCTTGATGACGGATGTATACTCATTAATGAGGTTAGCAAACTCATTAGGGTCAAGCTCATCATCACTATCATCTTCACTCTCACATACCTTAGAGTTACCTTTGGCCATGAGGCACATTGGAGGTGGAGGTAGTGATGGTTCTTCATTTGTGAGGGCGATGGTGACTATGTCTTCTTCATCACTTGAATCTTCGCTTGATGAGACATCGGTCACCCACTCTTGTTTTTCCACCAAGAAGCTTCTCTTGGTGTGCCCTTTCTTCTTTGGGAAGAGCTTGGTCTTCTTGTCATGGCTCTTTTTCTTCCCAAGTCTCTTGTTTTTGTTCTTCCTTTCTTCTTCTTCATCATCGCTTGAATCATGGCGATGCTTGCTCTTGTGATCCTTGTTTCTTTTGTCCGGCTTGGGGCAATTTGGACGGATGTGACCTTTTTCTCCACAATTGTAGCAAATTTTGTTCTTGACATCCATTGGCCGGAACATTCCCTTCTTAGAGTCAAAGTTGAACCCCTTCTTGTTGATCTTGTCATTCAAGCGGGTGAACTTTCTCATCATAAGAGCAAGCTCTCCATCATCTTCAACATCGGATGAGCTTTCATGATGATCATCTTCTTCATTGCTTGAGCTAGAATCTTGCTTGATCATCTTGAGCTTGCGGGCTTTGTTTGCCTTGGTCTTTAGAGCAATTGATTTGCTTGAAGTTGGCTCTTCGGACATACCAAGGATACTCATCTCATGAGCGCGAATTTCGCCCACAAGTTCTCCTACTTCCATTGTGTCAAGATTCTCCTTTTGAAGCATAGCATTGATGATGTTATACTTGGGCTTCGGGAGGAGCATGAGAATCTTGCGATTTATGGAGGCACTGTCAATTTTGGATATTTCAAGTGCATTAATGTCCTTGACAATGACATTCAAGCGAGAGTACATATCATTGCAATTTTCATGAGCTAGCATTTTAAAAGAATCATACTTAGCTCTAAACAAGTGATATTTTTGTTCACGGACTTTTGTGGAGCCTTCATGAATTTCAATTAGTTCTTTCCATATATCACTTGCTAAGTCCATGCCATTAACTCTAGCAAAGACTTCCTCACTAATGGCTTCGAAAATTGCATTTCTAGCCTTAGCATTCCATTTTAATTGTTCGGTGGTGGGAGTTCCGGTGAACCCGGTCTTAGTCGCCAACCATACTTCGGGGGCAATCGCATCAAGGTATGCGGCCATGCGAACTTTCCAATAGGCAAAGTTCTTGCCCTCGAAGTGAGGCGGCGAACCACCCATCTTGGCCATAGCTCTAGGCGGTGAAGCCTAATGATCCAAATGAGCAACGAGGCTCTGATACCAATTGTAAGGATCGATGGACCAAGAGGGGGGGTGAATTGGGCCTTTTTCAAATTCTAAAACAAAGTAAAGCAACCTTAACCTATGCAATGCTAGTAGGGCACCAATTCACCAACCGGATAACTAAGCTTCTAACACAAGCTAAGAGAGCTAAAACAAAGTAAAGCCTAGCAAGGTAGAGCTAAGTTATGATCTCTAAGTCAAGCACATGAGTAAATTGCATGAAAGAAAATGCTTGAATAAAAGGAATGGACAAGAGACAACCGGATTTTTTCCCGTGGTATCGATGTGTTGGCACACACCCCTAATCCACGTTGTGACACTCACAAAGAGTATTGTCACCTCCCAAGTCACCGAGACGAGGGCGCTCACTAAGAGTCTCCGTTCACCATCCCGGCGTGGTGGAGATCAAGCCACGTACAATCTTCTTCTCCGGGCTCCCACAATCCTTGGCAAGCTCCGCGAGAAACACCTCGATCACCAAGATCGCCTAGGTGATGCCAATCACCAAGAGTAACAAGCTAAGGCCTTCACTTGAGCAAGAACCGATCACCAAGAACGGATGCACACTAGCTTCTCTCTACTCAAGTCCTTAATCTTGCTTCTTGATTGATTGAATGCACAAGTATGTGAATGATGAAGCTCAAGGTGGCTCTTGACTATAGTATAAGTGTTTGGATGTTGCCTGGTGTCAAGAGTGGGCGAAATGACCCATTGGAGGGGTATATATAGGCAGCTCACACAAATAGAGCCGTTGGAGAAAAGCTGCCAGTAAACTGCGTATCGCCGGTTAATCCGACGTACCCCCCATTGTCATCGTCGGTTTAACCGGTGAATGTAAACTGCCTCTTCTGAAAACTAGCCGTTACAACTGGGGCAGATTAACCGACGTAGCATCGGTTTAACCGGTGAGTGTAGTTGTCCACTGAACCACTGAAAAACCAAGTCTCTGGACAACTGCACCGACGTTAACTCAAACCTATCGTCGGTTTAACCGGTGAGTACAACTTTTAAATTCCTCTGAAAAAACCAGCTCACTGGTCCATTGCACCGACGTCTTGATTCAAACAGCGTCGGTTAATCCGGTGAATAGAACTTGAATTTCCCTGGAAAAACCAACTCTGGACCAATGCACCGACGTTAAATTCAAACACGTCGGTTTAACCGGTGTATTGAATTTGTCCAGACTCTGCTGACTTCGTTTAACCGACGTATGGAAAATTGAGATCGTCGGTTAAACCGGTGTATAGACTTTTTCTGATTTTGTCTTTTCTGATTTGAGTCTTGAATGAAATCCAAATATTCTTGAGATATAGTTTGAGAACCACTTATTTGAACTTCTAGAAACCTGAGTGACCATAGTGTGCATCCATTTTCAAATGACCATGTCCATGCTCAAGTTACTAAGCTTTAACCCCTCTTAATAGTGCGATCACTACAAAACTATAAAACCTATACTAACCTAAGTGTCCTTCTCAACCTTGTGACACTTAGGACTAGAAAGATCCTTAGCCTTGACATAAAATTGAGTTGAATACCGAGATCGCCTTTTTGAATAATGAAATTGAGGGGCCTCTTTTGACATATGACCAAATGAGCGATAATGATCTTTTAAGCTGCACAAACTCATTAGTCACAATAATGGTTGTCATTAATCACCGAAACATACCTTGAGGGCCTAGATGCTTACACAGCAGCCTTTGCTAGCTTGTGTGCTTCTTCGTTCTGGCTTCTTGGGATGTGAATAGCTGTGAAGCCTTTAAAATATTTTTCCATGGCTCTTACAACATCTAAGTACATCTTCATTTCTGGCTTCTTTGCTTCGGACTCTTTTTCCACATGGTCGGTGATGACCTTCAAGTCAGATTTGATAACAAAATTTGGATGACTCAAAGCTTTCATCTTTCTGAGGCCTAGTAGTAGTGCTTCGTACTCTGTGGTGTTGTTTGTGCAGGGGTCTGGATCGCTGAATTCCAGACGCGCGGCATAACTTAGCTTCGCACCCGAATGTGACTGGATGATTGCTGTGACACCGACTCCTTCATTACACCATGCGCCATCGCAGTGTACTGTCCAAGGCTCAACTGGGGCTTCTTCCTCGAAGGTTGGGGAGGTCCAATCCACAACAAAGTCTACCAAGACCTGGGACTTTATGGCTGTTCTTTTTTCAAAGTCAATATAATGTTCCGAAAGTTCTGAGGCCCACTTGCTTATTCTTGCCGAAGCTTCCCTATTATGGAAGAGGTCATGCAGTGGTTGATCAGTGATTGCCACGATTTTGTGACCTTCGAAGTAATGTCTCAATTTTCTTGATGCCATGACAACAGCATAAGCAATTTTATCTAGTTCAGAATAGAATAGCTTGGAACCGAAAAGTGCCTCCGAGGCGAAGTATACAGGCAGCTGTTTTTGTCGACCTTTGACTGTTCTTTCCACCACCAGGGCTGCACTAACAGCTGTTTGGGAAGCGGATGTGTAGAGTAGGAGAGCTTCTTCGGGGTTAGGTGAGGTCATCTTGGTCAGGTTTTCCAAGTATTTTTTCAATTCTCTGAATGCTTTCTTTTGTTCTCCCCCCACTTCAATTTACTGGAGCTTCGGAGGGTTTTGAAGAACGGTAAGTTTCGGTCCGCTGAACGAGGGATGAATCTGTTCAGTGCTGCAATTCTGCCTGTCAGTTTCTGCACATCTCTTACAGATTGTGGTTCTTCCATGTTTCGGAGTGCTCTAACTTTGTCTGGGTTTGCCTCTATGCCTTTTGTTGAAACAAGGCATCCGAGGACTTTGCCTTTGTCTATTCCGAAGATGCATTTTTCCGGGTTCGGACTGAGGTTTGCCTTCCGAAGGTTAGCGAAGTTTTCGGTCAGATCTGCCACATGATTCTCTCTTTTCGCACTGGTGACCACAATGTTGTCGACATAGGCTAGTACATTTCTTCTGAGTTGAGGGCCCAGAACTTTTGAGAACATTCGCGAGAATGACTGACCGGCATTTTTCAAGCCTTCGCGCATTCTGACAAAACAATATGTTCCGAAAGGGGTTGTGAAGCTTGTTTTTTCTTCTTCTTCTTTCTTCATCCAGATTTGATGGTACCCGGAGAAGCAGTCTAAGAGTGACATTAGTTGGCTGTTAGATGCATCATCAACAACTTTGTCGATTCTTGGTAAGGGGAAGTCGTCCTTTGGACAGGCTTTGTTTAGATCGGTGAAATCTATGCACATTCTCCATTTGCTATTTTTTTACTGGCACAGTGTTGGCCAGCCAAGTGGGGTACTTCACTTCTCTTATGATCTTCGCGTCGAGAAGCCTTTGGACTTCCGCCTTCACTGCTGTGATTTTGTCATCAGACATCTTGCGGAGCTTCTACTTTTTGGGCTTTATCTTCGGATCAATGTCCAGCTTGTGTTCTATGATGTCTCGGCTGACGCCATGAAGGTCGCTGGCTGACCAAGCGAAGACGTCCTTGTTTTTGTTTAAGAACTCCAAGAGTTTGCGCTCTTCTTCTGGTTCAAGGGCCGCGCTGATTGTTACTTGCCTATCTGGTAAGTGCTTGTCAAGTGGCACTTTTTTTACTTCGTAGTCTTGCTAGAATGTTTCTTCTTTGTCCCTCTTTGTCTCTTTGAGTGGCGAGGGTTTTCTGTCTGCTTCGACTAGATGGACAATTCTTTGTCCGGGAGCGACACCCCATTCAATGTCTCTAGCCAATTGTTGGTTGCCTCGGACTGTGATTACTCCTTTAACTGCAGGCAATTTCATGCACAGGTAGAGCTGATGGACGGTTGCTTCAAACTTGTTGATGAGGCCACGACCGAAGATTGCATTATAGGGGTAATTCATTTCCACAACATCGAAGGTTACAAGTTTAGTCCTTGGGTTTGAGAGATCCCCGAAGGATACTGGAAGAGTTATCTTTCCTAGGGCATTTACTCGTTTGCCCCCGAAGCCGATGAGCGGGATATCCGCTGGCTGCAGAAGGTTGCGGTCGAAGGTGCTTGAAAAGATGATATCTGCGGAGCTTCCCGTGTCGACTAGGATTTTTCCAATGGTCCAGCCTTGTATATTGGCGTCGATGACTAATGCATCTGTATGGGGGAAGCTGAGCAGGTTTACATCTTCTTCAGAGAATACTATGGGCATGTGAGACCATTGTGTTTTCTGGATGGGTCCATCCACCATGATGGAATGGACCTGTCGAAAGTAGTTTCTTCTCTGCTTTTTGTTCTCAAACTCTAGGGATGATCCCCCTGATATTGGCATTATCATGCCGAAGGTTGGTAGTGCCTTGCGGAGGTCTGCGTCCTCGGCCTCTCCCTTTTCCACGGCCTCTGTTGGGCCTGCCCCTTTGGTTGTGTTCTTTGGAGTTGTTATTGTCTTGCTCCTTCGTGGGTTGAGTGGAAGGTGGGATTATGTAAGGGTCAAATTCTTCTGGCTGATCCGTGTCTTGCGAAGGTTCCACGGGGAGCACGTACTGATTTTGCAGATTGGTGTTTGTTTGATTGTTTTGCTGCCAGCTCAGCTGTTGCCTCATCAACTTTCTTTGTTCCACGCGCCTTTTGTGATCTGCGCCGGACTTTGCATATTTCTCTACCTCTGCGTACAGCTCTAACAGGCTTCTTGGTGATTCTCTGTCAAGGTGAGATGCCAATTGGCTTGGGAGGAGACCTTTGATGAATTTTTCTATTGCATCTTTCTCAGAAAAGTTTGGAGTCTGTGCTTTTTTCTGCACAAATCTCCGAAGGTACTCGGGTAATGGTTCTTTGTCCATTTGTATGCAGCTAAATTGCTGCAAGGTGTTGATGAATAACTTTTTGAAGACTTGAAAGTCTTGTTTGAGTCTTTCCTTGAGCTGCACTCAGCTTTGAATTGAGAGGGGTTGAATGTAAGAGTACCAGTTTACAACTGGACCTTCGCAGGCCATGACGAAGGACTTTGCCATGATGGGATCATCTCCGCCAGATGAGGCAATTGTAGCTTCGTAAGTCATTATGAATTGTGCAGAGTCGACTGATCCATCATATTTTGACAGCTGGACTGGCTTGTAGACGTATGGCCAGGATGTTTGCTGCAAGGCAATTGATAGTGGTGATGTTGGGTCAAATGGAGGGTTTGGTTGGAAGTGTTGATCTTGGTGTATGTGGTTTGCTTGGCGAAGGTCTTGACCTTCGTGGTGTCTGGATGTTCCGACAGCTGCTTGTGTGTTTGGTAACTCTTGCAGTTGCCCAACTTCTTCCTGCATTTTCTGGATTTCTGCCTGCATTTCTGCGACTCTGCGTTTGGCTTTAGCTAGTTTCTGGGTTTGCTCAGCTGCCCTCTTTCTGGTCGCCAGTTGGTTGGCTAAGTGGGCTTTCTTAATTTCTAGAGCTCGAAGCTCAAGGTTGAGCTCATTATGCAAGTTTTGTTCCAGCTGGTCATCTTCGAGTTGGGAGAGGTTGTTCAGTGTTTTAGCTTCGGCTATTGTTGCAGCTGAGGCTGCTGCTGTATTTTTGTTTGCTGCTGCTTTCTTGCCTACTGCGGCAGCCTTTATTGCCTCGATGGCACGTTCTGCTTGGATGCGCTTCTCCTTCTCAATCAATTATGCGGAGGTTAGCTCATTAGGTGGATTGTCCGATGAGGACTTCGTGAAGGTTAGGACCTTCGGCATCTGGGGCGCCAGGGTTGGTGGTTTTCTTTCTTTGTGGAGCCATCGTAAGGTGATTTTCAAGCTAAGAACACGGGTGGGCGCATCTATTGGGATCCGGAACTCGATCTCCAAACAGAAAGGGGAAAAATAAGCTTCGGACAAAAAGTTCAACACAAGGGAATGATCTGCACAATCGTAATTGCACTATATTATCTCCAAGTGTTCAACCCCGCACAACGTTGGGTGGGGGGTATTTATACCCCCAACCTTATTACAATATTTCAGGAATGCCCCTCCGGTTACTACGAAGGTCATGAGATTACATCAGGGGTATTCGGTAATTTCACCAGGTAAGACAATCCGAATTGGACAATCCTACTCGAGTCACATGCAGCATGGCGCATGGCAACCTTCGGCAAGAACCTTCGGCGGGCTTCGTGATGTTCCGCCTCTGTCGTTCGTCACCTCCATGTCGCCCGCTGAGTCCCGGAGGTCCCGGACGTCACCTTCGGGTGCACGACCCTGATGAGTCCCTGAAGACCTTCGCCGCCCGGGAGCGATTGTCGTCCCTTGACGAGCTTCTCGAACATTCGCCAACCGGGAGTAATTGTCGTCCCTACTCTACTGATAAATGGAGAAAAATGATTCTTTGTGGTTAGCGAAGGTTACTATCTTCGACGAACCTTCGGGTTCAGCCACCTTCGAGAGGGGGCGATCCCCAACAAGCAGATCTGCAGCTAGGTTGGGAGCTGGGGTCTGGGGTGCAGCTAGGTTGGGAGCTGGGGTCTGGGGCGTCGGCGTCCCATCCTAGTCGGCGTCGGCGCCAGGCCTAGGAGCGGTCGTATGATGGCCCCCGTGCGCCAGATCTGAGCGGCGGGTGGCCGGCCCACGACGCCTCCATGTTCTGCGCGGGCGAGGCCGGACTCGGTGCTGCCGTGCCGGGCGGGTGGAAGAGCTGCGGTCGCGGCGCCTCGGCAGATGATGTTGGCGGCCGGACGGCGGAAGGAATAGAGGAAGGCCGGGTGGTGGCGCACAAGAACTCGGGGAGGTGCTCATCGACGAGGATGGGCCGCCCGGCGGGGGAGCAGTGGCCGGCAGGGGAGCGTCCGAGCGGGCCAGGTGAGAGGCGCGAGCGCGAGCTCGCGGAGCAGAGCGGAGGAGCGGCGAGCGGGGCTGGGCCACTCGGAGACCGGGGAGGGAGCGCAGGGTGCTGGTGCCTGGTGGGGGTGGCGGCCGGGAGGGGGATTGGAATTGGGGAGAGAAACTGAAACCCTAGATCTTTTATATACAGAGGTGTTTAGGCCCACATGTCAGCGGATTTGCGGGTTCGGATAGCAAATTTTCAAATCCGTTACAGATTATCCGTTGGGTTTAGAGTTGTACCTGCGCCCGTGCCCGCTGGTACAAACCCAGACCCGAATCCGCGCCCATCAGATTTGGTATCCACGGATTTGTGGATTTTCTATGCCCGTTGCCATCTTGATTCCTTGTTATGTTGTCCAGGCTAAAAGACTCGAGGCTATTATGTTGGTAGCAGCAGAGAGAGTTAGCAGCTTTGCGACTACCTGATCTACCAGCCAGTAATGGGGTACCTGGCAACTTCAAGAATCCGGTTTTCCGTCGACTACAGGAAGAAATTGAAAAGAAGCGGCACACTATCGATAGCGTGGGGTCTCATCCATGTCTACCACAAGGAGATCGGGGACAAATTGCTTGTCAGCTGATCCGGATCGGAACTTAGGCCTTAAGTTCCCACCCCGTAAACGGAAAAAAACCGTAAATGCAAAAAAATAAAAAGGAATTTTGTTAATTTAAAGTACTAAATGAAGTCTATTTACAAAAAATTTTGCATGGTTGGGTTGTAAATCGCGAGACGAATCTAATGAGCCTACTTAATCCATGATTTGCAACAGTGGTGCTACAGTAACCATCCGTTAATTATTGATTAATTATGGATTAATTAGCATCATTAGATTCATCTCGCGATTTACAACCCATCTGTGCAAAAAGTTTTGTAAATAGACATCATTTAGTACTTCAAATTAGCAAGATTCTCACGCAAAAAAATTTTTACGTTTACATGTAAAACGATCTAAACAGGGCCTTATAACAATCTGCAGGACCCAACCAGACCACTATTATATTTTAGCTAGCGTACTTATACTACACCAATAAGTGACCCCCACCACGAATTGTAAATACTAAATACTCTCTCGAATGTACATGGCATTGCATGCAATTCAGAAAAAAAATGGAGCTGTTTGTTGAGTTGTTGCTCAATCGAGAAATTAAGGGAACCTACCAGAGTTGCACTTTCCCTTTCAATTAAACAAATCAGTGCTAAAAGACAATCTTGAATTGGATTCCCCATAGTGACTTGGCTGAAGGTAGAAACCTACTTGAAGCCACTTAACCGGAGAAGCAGGATGCCTGTGCCATTTGTAAAAAGAAATAAAAAAATCCTGCAAAATACACCTCATTTCAAATTGCTGTTGGCATCATATTTAGGTAATTCTGCTCCCAACAAAGAGATAGGCACGCCAGGGCTTTCTATTGGCTCATGAATCTCGAGGCGCATGGGCTGTGCAGCAATAAAGGCGAACCGCCAGCTGTCGCGACTGCAGAGGCATCGAGCCTAACTCCGAGTATATTTAATCTTGCTTATAATATTAAATATTATCAATTTTGTTGACATGTAAAAGAAAAAAGAAAAAATTTTATGAAATATGAAGGGAGTTTTATCACCATAAAACTCATCTGACACGGTTACCTAGTTCTCAATTTAGGTATCCGTGTCCATAAAACTCCCACTGAGACTGGTTTGAGAGTTTTAGAGTGGAGTTTCACTAGAGTTTTATACATATTTAATTTTGCTGATGTGATAACATATTTATAAAAAATGCGAAGATAGTATTTTATGAGATGCGAGAGAAGTTTCGTCCCCGTAAAATTTATCGGGCACGATTACTATCCTCATCAGCCAGGCGAGCAGACACTGACACCAAAGATCAGAGGCGGATCGGCGAAGAAAGGCTCTCCCTTTCACGGAGAACACACCAGAAGAAGGGCCACCGAAAGCGTAGTTTCACCCGCGTCGGGTTCGCGCAGCTCGCGGCGGTGCCCGAGTCCCGCACGGAAGAGCCGCCGGCCGGCGACGTGGTGCGTGGCCGCGCCCGCCGCGTGCCGCGACGGCGGACACGTACGCCCCCTCTCTCGATGGGATCGGAGCAGTTGCTACTTGTCCACCTAAAACCACCCTCTGACTCGGAGCAGTTCCTATATAAATAAACAGGGTTTTTTTTATACTTATAAATAAACAGGGTTGTGAGCCACTTTTGATCAGGCAGTTCCAGGCGCTTCTTCTTCTTCTTCTTCGACTTCGGAAGCATCGGCAAGCGGATACTGCGTAGGCGACGGTGATCGAGCAGGGAGCCATGGGGACGGCGACGTTCGTGGAAGTGCTCCTCGCCATCTTGCTGCCGCCGGTCGGCGTCTTCCTGCGCTACGGCTGCGGCGTAAGTGACGACATGACCCCGCTATGTGATACGAACACATTCTAGCTACCAAGCATTCCCGCTTGTTGTGACTTTGGCATGATGGATGATCGATCGTTGATGCAGGTGGAGTTCTGGCTCGACCTGCTGCTGACAATACTGGGGTACATCCCGGGGATCATCTACGCGCTGTACGTGCTGGTGGCGTGAGGGCCGGCCGGGGTTGCAGCTGCAGAGGCAGCCTTGCAGAGAGTACTATTACGAATTGTGTAGCTAGCTTGTTCCTGTGTCTCGGTGACGTGGATTCAGTCAGTGTGGCGACAAGCCTGGTCCCTGGAGGGGTTGGGAGGTGTTCTGTACCGTACTCCAAGCGAAGTGTAGTAGGCTCGGGCATTGTGCGTCGTTTCTTTCTTCGATCGCAACGCAGCATTGCAACTGCTGTAATGTACTGTGAAAATTGGGTGTACTGATTTATGAATTATCGCGGTTGCTTATGGTGTGCTTACCGATGCCTCGTGTCTGCTATCTGTGTGCGAGCCAGAATTCTGTGAATATCTGATGTGCCATCTAGCGTCGTCGTCTTTGCCCGTCACGGTCCGCCCTGGGCGCGAACGCCTCCCGTCAGTCTCATCGGCAACAGCAACAGAAAGCCAATCGAAAACTTCATCAGCACTACAGCATCAACGAAGTTGCAGCTAGGAGTCAGGATTCAGGAAAGTCGTCAATAAAATTTGGAGCACCAAGGGAGGCATCAGCACACAACGTTACAGTACACGCTATTACAGATGAAGACGTAACAGATGGCACAACTGAATTCAGACGCTGAGTTCATTGGGCAAAGTTGCCAACCAGGATACTTTGACTCAGAAGTCAGAACCTACAGGAGTACAAGGTTACGGTGGACACAAACACCAGCGACTGCATTTCCAGATTATGCAGGGAGAATGCATTGCCAGACAGGCCAAACAACTAAAATACTGATTCTGAATGTTGCAGCACCAAGGAAAGCTTATGTACATACTGCACGGTCAAAACCACAATTCAGGCTCGGCAAGAGCCAACATACAGTTCATAATTACACATGCTGGGAGCACAATTTATTTTACTACAACTATGTATACGACATTTCCACTCAAAAAAAAACTATGTATATGACATTTGAGAAACTGAGTGTATCCAGTAAAGCTACAACAGAACAGACGATGAGAACGCTGCCACACTAACTATTGAGCTTCTCCCACACTAACTATTGAGCTTCTCCGTTAAGTGTCCCGATCTATATTCCTCTGGGTGCATTGTAGGAGGCACATCCCGGAGCATAGCTTTGTATGTAAAACTGCAAACTAAGACTCGTGCAGTTTGCTCCAACATGAATCCAGAGCCAGGCTGCAAACTTCTCCTGCTTTAGCTACGTCACAATGCATTCCCTGGGGTCAGAGTTTTCCCTCTCATCCCTTTCTGCATTGCCAAATCCAATGTAGAAAGCCTCATCATCATCACTGGCGAAATCCGCAGCACCTGGTTCATTCTCCCGCTGCAGTTCAGACTGTCTCCTATGCAACCTCAACACATGCATGATGACATCAGATGAAAGTGTCACTTCCGCTCCAGAAGCATCAACCTCTCTCCCCCGTTCATTAGAGGCTATTATCTGTTAAGAAGCGATATAAACACATTGTAAGAAGTAAAATTGGAGGAAATGTAGCAAGTGCAAGACCTAATCACTCGTATTTGCATAAGTAAAAACAACTTACTTCCTTTGCGTTTTTAGGCAGTGACATCACTTTTTTTGCGGAAGGTGTCCAAAGCTTGACAGTTTTGTCAATCCCACTAGTAGCCATGAAGGGAAAATGCGGGTGGGGTTCAATGCAGTTAACTACACTTTTGTCACCATTCATCATCCTCATCAATTCACCTCCTTTCTTCCTCCATATGAATACATTCCCGCAATCTGATCCACTGACAACATATTCATCATTTGGTCCAAAGAAATTGACTCCCTTAACAGTTCGATAATTCCTGTGACCTGAGTATGATTGTGGCTGATCGAGCTTGTCAAAACACTCTGGCTGTGCTGCCACGGGATTTGGACCAAGACCCATATTGCTTTGGAACAAATAGACAAGTTCATCATTGTAGGATACAAGTATCTCCCTTGCATAGGAATATGCAATACCGGTGATGTGGACCTTCCCGCCCTTAACAAGATGCTTAGGGCAGAAGGTATCTACAGGCTGGTTTATGTTTCTTGAATCATCCAACTGGAATCTCCTCATGTCATACAATCGTACATACTCATCAGAACCACCAATTGAAAAATAGTAAGGGTTCTGTGGGTCAATGGCAATGCTATTCAGTCTTACACGACGTCTGTCATTCAAGAAAGAATAGCAGGTGAACAGCTTTGTTGCCGAATCGCTTCTCAAGTCAAACTGTAAGGGAAAAAAACGAGTTAAATCCCACTGCACTAATTGTGTATGTTACCATATAATGGCTCAGTGACATACATGCTGTACCAAGCCGTCCTCTCCACAACTGTAAAAAATGTAAGGGCTTCCTGGTTCGATAGCCATCTTATGCACGCTGGAATCGTGCTCCCCAACTAGTCTGGTTGTGACTTCACCGCCCTCCTTCAGTTGTCCCACTCTAACCTGTGTGGAAGAAGTGGTTCATTTGGTTGCAACAAAGAGAAGACTCTGCATGGTATTTTAGCATGGAGTGCAAGCAGCTGGCAGCCAGTAAAATCATTTCCAATATAATACCCAATAGAAAGGGGGGAAAAAAGAAAAGTAGGCAAATTCTTATCTAAATAATATGCAGTGCAAGAAACAGTGCTAGTTCAGCGAAGCAAATGCTTCAGGACAAGGTCATAAAGATGCATGCAATCATTTGCTGGAATGGAGTCATGTTTCCCTGTTTGCCAACAATTTCCACAATAACAAAGTTCTAATTGTGTATATCCCTAACTTTGAAAGTAATGCTCCAGTGAAGGCAAAAGGGATTGGAATGCTAAAAGGCTGAGACAGAAACAGAAGTTTATGTGATTTGCCTTTTGTGTTCTTGGTTAAGGATCTTGGGCAATGTTGGTACAAGGATATAGATGCGCTCTATGAATGGAATAAAAGTTGACATCATGCCACCTAGGTAAAAAAACAAATAAGCTAGAACCATGGCAGAAGCTCAGCATGGTTTACAAAATTGTTGCCCAACTTGATGGCACAGGGTTCGGTGTTCTACATACACCAGTATTTTTCATGATAATTGATTATGAGATTCTGTGCAAAGACCTGAGTCTCTTTACACATGGTTCACGTGCCAGAAAATAAATCATGATATAAGTTTCTTGAGCCGTTTATGGTTTGTGTGACACATAGAAAATGTATTGTATCCACTCAAATCATTGTTGGTAGAGACAAACCTGTCCATCAGCAGCGACAGTTACAATAGTGCTATCATCAGTAAACGGCATCACACGAGCATGGAAGACATTTTCGTGATGGCCAGAAGGGTAAACCAGCCTCTTAGTTTTAGCAAGCCAGTCCCATAGTATAATGTTGGTGTCATCTGAACCGGACACAAGGAGGTCACCAGCAGGGTTAAAGCTCACGGTATTAACACAGCCATCATGTCCATGCAACTTTCCATACTGAGTCATCCGCATCAGTATATGCTACTCAAAAGAAGAAAACGGAAATGAGAAGCAGTTAGCACTACATCCAAGAATGGTAGTTAATCTAGAAACCCAACATTGTAAAAATAAAGTATTAAATACCAAAGCTATGACAAAATTCATCAGTGTAATCTGTAATACAGCTCGCCATCTCAGGTTGGATCATATTTGTAACGCATGTGATCCATTAAGACATTTATCAAGCTTGAAAATGAACAGCGGCTAAAAGAAACTAGATAACAAGTAGAGATCAAACATGAACAAAACACATAAATCTTACACTCCAGGTTACAAACAACACGCAGCATTTCATCAGTGTAACTGTGTCTAGTCTATAGACTCTGGCATTGGCTAATACTATAAAAATGATTAGAAGATTTGATAATTATAGCACTAATTCCATAAATTTTGTAGATTTATGTTTCTGAACTGATACAGACAAGCTCGCAACCACATCAAGAATACATAACCTACCCACCAGCCATCATATTCTACCGAACCGACAGATATATGAGCCCGTACACCTTCCCTATCAACGTGCACGCAGCAGACATGCTCGAATCATCTGCCGACTAAGAGAAATCCAAGATCGAAACGTACTAGTTGGATCACATAGAACAACAACGGAGAAGAAAAGAACCTCGGAGCCGCTGATTCGGCGGGAGGAGGCGCGGGGAAAGGAGGAGCCGATCTCGCGCCGGCCGACCTCAAGGAAGCAGCTGGCCTTCCGACCTCCAGCTGCTTCGACGGCGGCGGCCATGGTGAGCGGTGGAATGCGAGAAGCGAGTGCGGAGCAGCGGAAGGGAAGGGGGGGATTTTGGTTTGCGTGGGTTTTTTAAGTGGTAGAATCTGCTAGTCTAGTCGAGGGCTCGAAGGCTCAGGGATGGCTCTGGCCTTCCGGGATTTGGAGTTTTGGACCCTCCATCATAAAAGCTTTTACTTTTCGCGTGCTTCCTTTTCTTTCTTTCCGTTTTCATTTAGAGAAAAAGGAAAGATACTTCTAAGTTTTTTTTTATCTGGACAGATATGCCGCGTTACCTGATTTATGCAAAGTGTTTCACTCGAAAATTATATTATATACCATGTTTATAAGTCGAGTAACTCTTAGATTCAGTTTTCTAACTACAAAGTATACTCGTACTATTCACTAGTTAGTCTTTTTAATTGTACACGATGTTTTGAACTTGTCAATCTTGGAATCTATCGATCCAATCAGTCAGAATTGTAGAAAAAATCAGAGTAAAATTGTCCATCTCGCCGTCTCCTCGACAGTAGTAAGTAGATGGGAGGTGTAATGATAGACCTATTTTAAAATAGTATAAAATTCTGATTTATCGAGATATATAGATATAAGCATCCTTGCGGCTTCATTTAAAAATAATCATATGAAAGGTAGGTAGGTTCTGTGTGCACGGCATGACTCTTTGTCCAATCGAGTAAAATGCAGCAAAATCGACGCTATGAATTTTATTGGCGCAGTGTCCTTGTTATTTGAAATAGGACGGATGTGGCAAGCGCCTTGTCATGTATCGGTGGCATGGATATTGATGGGATAGAGCCGTATTCGGGGCAATTAAGGTTTTGTTTGGAACCAAATTTTTTTCAGAAGTCTCTATCACATTAAAAAGAATCTTACTATTTTATAGTATTAAATAAAATTTGTTTATAAATGTTTTTTGACAGCTGAGTGTTTTTTCGCGAGACGAATCTAATGAGCCTAATTAATTCATAATTGCTACAGTGATGCTACAGTAACCATCTGCTAAACATAGATTACTATACCTCGTTAGATTCGTCTCGCAGTTTAGCCCAGAATTCTGCAGTTAGTTTTATAATTAATATTTATTTAATACTTCTAAATACTAAAAAATTCTAGGGACTTAAAAAAGTCTCTGGAACCAAACAACCCCTAAACACAGGTGTGAGCGTAGCAAAGTGCATTCGTAGGGAGCATCAGCAAAGCGACATGTGACGGAGCCGCCCCCAGGTCGCTCTCGGCTCTCGCCGTTCTCGATGTGTTGGCTGCGCGATTGTTGCTTGCGAACAGAACAGAGTAAACAGGCAAGCTCGCTGTACCAGCTTACTAAGGCTGTGTTTAGTTCCCTTTTTCAAAAATTTTGGAAATAAAATCTTGACATTTAGAAGTACTAAATAAGATTTATTTATAAAATTTTTTACACGGATGGGTTTTAAATCGCGAGACGAATCTAACGAGCCTAATTAATCCATCATTAGAGATTATTTACTGTAGCACGACGTTGTCCAATTATGGCCTAATTAGGCTTAAAAGATCCGTCTCAAAATTACACCCGGGGTTATAGAATGAGTTTTGTTAGTTATTCACACTTAAGACTTCTAATTAGTGGTCAAACGTTCAAAATTACTGTAGCGCTGGAAATTTTTTGGAATTTTAAGGGGAACTAAACACGGCCTAAATGTTGTTCTGGCAATAACACTTGCTCTAAAAAGATTCTCTGACTTGAAGCGCGGCACAGGAGCATCAGGGATTGATACACAATTTGTTGCACTGACGATGGCAAGTACATCCATCAGTCCATGGAAGCAGAGTGTGGGGTTCAGCACTTCAGCCGTTGTCAGAAAAAAATATCATGCAACGAAAATGCATTCCATCAAACGAAATGGATTGGTAGGAGAAGGGCGGCGGAAATTATTGTTCAGTGTCCAGACTTTTTGAAAAGTTTCAAAGAAAAGGAACAGACCAGCCGACCAGGTGAATTGCAGAGTAGCACTTGATAAAAACTCAGAGGTCCAATCTCTCTTCGCTATCTTTGTTGATTAGTAAGATGAACAATGACGAAGGGCATCTTTCTTTAACAAAGTGTCACCGAAGAAGACATGACACAGGCATTTGGAGTTATTAGGTAATTGCAGTCGTCAAACATCTCTTTTGGCACCAAAGTACGAGAAAATAGAAAGCGATCAGATACATTTAGTTGGTTGACTGGTCGGATCCGACTCGGTCCCTCCAGAGCTCACACGACTTGAACTGGACATTGGGAATCTAGTAGCGAGTTGTGAGCTGACTAATCTCACCCGAAGTAAATGATGTGCACATGACGCCAAATTCAGACAAGCTTTTTGTTTGACGCTACTCCAGCATTGCAGTGAGTGTGTCTTCAGGTAATCAGAGGAAGAAGATTAGGTTCTTCAGCATAAGCCGCAAGCCGTGCTGCCTCGTCAGGGGAAAAACGAGGCAACCAGGCGATTCAGCGCCGCACTGGCAGATGGCCGGCCGCCGTCTTCATGCCCATCTGAAGCCTGACGCCGGGACTTTTCCTCATCCACCGCCGCTATTAATGTGGCCGAAGGCGATGGCGGCGGTGTTACATGTGGGCGAGAACGCGCCGGCGCGGCGTGGCCATCAAACGGCGCGGCGCGGCGCGGCAATGCCGTCAGGATTCTTGAGGCGCTCGAGGCGCGCAGCTTGAGGGGTCATGAAATCCTGATGAACGCGTGTTGCGACGGCCGACGGCAGGGTCGAGTCAACCTAGCACCGCTCAACAGCCGGCCGACGGCGGCGCGAAGGCGGTGACCCCGGTCAGCAGCGGCGACGGGGAACAGGCCGGAGTTCATGGAGACCGTCAGATCGAGAACGACCGGCAGGATCCAAAGTGGCGGGGGCAGGAGCGTCGCCTGGGCCGAAAGGCGGCCAGCAGCCCAGCACGGCCCAGTTTACTGCCGAGTCCCGGAAAACGAATAGCAATGAAGCGGAAGAGGCGTGGAGGAGCCACGGATACTATACATCTTTCGGAAGATAGAAACCATTGAACTTCTAGTGTTTGAGATCCGTGTAAAGTGCATTGAACGGATGAGATTGGAGCAATTGGGGAGTAGTGCTGAGCGCATGTGCGCCTCCGCAGTGTGCATGGCTGGACGTTGGTGGGTGGACGTGGATTCCATTTAGATTCAAAAATTTAATCGTATTTTTCTTTCAAACCGTAAATATATTTTAGATTCTGTTTGAAGCATGATGCTATTTGGAATTTATGCAACAAAACAAGATCACATATGTATATATTTTAATTAATTTTATTTTTTCTAAAAAATCAACATTCGAAGTATACTATTGCAACTTTTGAGTATACACATGTTTAACATTTTGTACATACAGTTTCAACATTTTCATATAAAATGTTTAATTAGTTCATAAGAAATATTGTATTAAGTTTGAATGAATATTGAATTCTGTATTTTAAAATATTGATCGTAGCGGTTTAGTGAAAGTGTTACTTGTTGATGCAGTTTAAAAAGGAAAAAAATGAAAGAACATCTACCAGCACCTGCACCTTCCAACTAGTGGCGACGTGCAAGCTTCACATGCTTAGTGCATGTGCTTGCATGAATCAGACAATGGAGCGGGGCATTGGCGCTGTGAGATTTTAATGGGCTGTGCGACACAACGATTTGTATAATGGGTTTTATAGATATATCTGTTATCCAACTTCTGAAAGCGGTATAGGAGCCCCCTGGAGGAGCTGTCCTTCGGTTCTGACGGCAGGAAAAGGCGTGGTTCCATTAGAGGCGTTGCTGAATGCGAATGCTCCAAGTCGGGAAGGGAGCAGCTCGGTGGCGGGCCGGCGGCAACCTCTACGATGGCGAGGCAAGGAGGCTTTTCTGCCTTGCAAAGTGTGGACTGCTGAATGATGTGCGCGCGACACCAAATTCAGACGAGCTTTTTGCAGCTTGTACACATGTCTGCAGGTAATCCGAGGAAGAAAATAAATGTGTAAATGCCAAGTTATGCTGCCTCAACAAGGGAGCACAGCATGAGCCAGAGCTGCTCGCACGGAGCCGTGCCAAACTGGTATATAGCGCATCTGCTCCACCCACCTGCGCGGCTGCGCCTAAGCTGCGCCTGAGCGAGGTGGCACTAAGAGCCAGAGCCTGATTGGTTAGCTTTCAAACTTTTAACATGCCAAATCAAGATATGCCAATAAAATTTGGCCACCACTTGATTCATGTCTAAATTTTGGCATTCCAATATTTATAGCCAAAATCATAGCCACTTTCTTAAAACTTCTTAAACCTTACAAAAGGAAAAAGGAAAAGTATCAATTGTCATGTTCTAGTACTAAACCAAATGAGCACCTAAATTTTTTGCCCATACTTTGGCATACTCTACTTTTGGCATGCCAATATGCTGGCTTGCTATGATTTTGACATGGAAAAAAAATAGAAGTCAACCAATCAGGCTCTAAAAACCTGAGACGTGCTTGCCTGTCATGCTCAATGGGCTGCAGTGGGCCGTTAGCAAGGTAAATCAATGGGGCGTCGCTTCCGCAGAATCACTACCACCGGGTCTACGGCCTGCGGCCATCACTTGTCAGGCGGGTTGCTGGCAGGATGGACGAATGCCAGGACCCGGTCATACTGGGCGTCTGGGGCTGCTTCATCGATTGCTATTGAGGCCTGTTTAGATCTTTACAAGTTTTTGCAAAAAAGCCATAAACGCATTAAAGTGAAATGGAATCTTGCTAATTTGAAGTACTAAATGAAGTCTATTTACAAAACTTTTTGCATGGATGGGCTGTAAATCGCGAGACGATTCTAATGAGCCTACTTAATCCATGATTTGCAACAGTGATGCTACAGTAACCATCCGCTAATTATTGATTAAACATGGATTAATTAGCATCATTAGATTCGTCTCGCGATTTACAACCCATCTATGCAAAAATTTTTACAAATAGACTTCATTTAGTACTTCAAATGCCCTTTTTACATCTTTACACAATTTTGCAAAATGAACTAAACACGCTGTTCTTTTCCCGAAGTTGAGACAACCTATAAGAATTTCCACTGGATCGGGTACTGACAAGACGTGAAGAGGAACAGCCTGGGTCCTGTTTGGTTGGTCTCGCCCTACAAAAAAATTTTATCTGCATGAAACACTAAATAAAGTTTATTTGCAAAAAAAATTTAAGAATGGATGTAATTTTTTGCGACGAATCTAATGACGGTAATTAATTTATGATTGGCTACAGTGATGCTACAGTAACTATCCTCAAATCGCACGGTCGAAGACCTCATTAGATTCGTCTCGTAAAATAGCATAGGTGTTGTGGAGTTAGTTTTACAGACTGACTTTATTTAATACTAGTAATTAACCATCGGACACCCTGCAGCAAGCACATCGCCGCCTGCACCTGCACGCACGCAGACGCAGCATACATGGCGACGCCGCGTCGCGGAAAAGGCCTCCCGACACGCTGTGACCTAGCAAGCTCGGAAACAACGCAACCGAGCTGCTCGCCATCAGAACGGATCCCGAGTCCTGACGACCCCCGCCCCTCCACTCGGCCGCTCAATCCCGGCCAAGCCCGCACATGGAATCCTGGTGTCGCCTCATCGCCAGCTACTAGCGGATCCGTCGAGGATGATGCTCCAGTCCTAGTGCAACTTCAGAGCCGCCGCAGGCCCGGCCGGGTCATCCGCCGGCGCAGCTTAACCGACACAGATCGCCGGTGACCTGGAATCGTGTCCGGACAATAAGCTCGAGCTTTTCGCCACTTCTTTCTTGGTTGTCCTCTAATCAGGCCACGCATGTACGGCGTGGTTGCAACGTCTTGATGCTTCTTTCTCGTCGATCTTAAGTTAAGGCCAGGCGAGATCCACTGGCTACAGTTGAGTACTGACAGACTGGTTGATCAGGCCGGGAGTACAAAACATTAAAACAAACTAACGCTAGCTGATCCACCGAGCTGAATTCATCATGCAGCCCAGTAGCCCACACGTACAGGCACAGGAGCTGCTGCTCGCCGGCTGGCAAACAGCAACGCGCGCTGCAACTGCAAGTGGCCGTGCTCATCAGCAAACCGAGATCGACACCAAGCATTGGCCTAGCACGCACGCACCATCGTCAGCTGCTGCCACACCGCGCCATGAGCTCGCGCCTGCTACTTGGCCACTTGTTTGTTTGTTTGTTTATTTGTTATCCTTCTTTTTTCTCGTACTGGCCGGCCGCGTGGAAGCCCGCGCCGTTGCCATCGCCGTTGTCGTTGTCGTGCACCCCCACCAATGCCAATGTGTAGTAGCATATACTCTACGTACTGGTTGTGTGGTGGATGGATCCACGGTCGCCGAACGTGGCAGGGGGTACTGGCCAAGCTATATATAGGTGCAGTGGCCAGTGGGTGGGGGGCCTCAAAGCGGTCGACGGCCGGCCCATCTCGAGTTGCATCATCCTCTCCAACGTGGTGGCATCAATCTAAGGAGATGCAGACATGCGAAGATCAAAGCATATATATGATCGGAGCAGAGAGCCAGATGGTCTCCAGATGGATGAATGCATGCCGGCCAGCTCGCACGCGCATGTGCACCATCACTCCAGGGGCGTACATGACCGACGGAGTTAAAAGGCTGCAGAGGCGGATCGGAGCGCCTCGACGTGTGGCCATGCCCATGGGATCATCATAGGCGTATATACAGGGGCGGATCCACATGGGGGGCTAGGGGGATTAAGCCTTCCTACCTCCCTAATACTCATGGATACCCCCCTAAGAGCAACTCCAACAAATTGATCTTTCCCTTTCCCTTTTTTTCTTTTATAGGGAAATTCCCCATCACAATTTTAATATTTTAGGGAGAAGTGATCCAGCAGATTGATTTTCCCTTTTTCCCTTTCCTCATCCTATCATGTGGGGTCAACCTGTCATTGTCTTCCTCATTTCCTTTCCCCTTTCCTTGTTGCAACCGCTCGTCCGTCCGCCTGCTCGTCTGCCGGGAGCGAGCTGTAGAGCAGCGCCGGCAGCGCGCTGCAGAGCAGCACCGGACCAGCAGCTGGCTTGCGGCGACACCAACGGCAACAAGCCCAGCTGCAACGCCAAGTGCGACAAGCGATGCCCCAACCAGTGCATTATCCACTGCCCAGGATGCAAGAGCTTCTGCAGTACGCCCACAGAGAGCTTGCTTGCTTTAATTTCTTCTTCACTAGCTAATCGATCGATCGATCACATACAATTTAATTTCTTTTGTGCGACTTCTACCCCGGCGTGTCGTGAGGCGACCCCCGCTTCACCGGCGGCGACGGCAACAACTTCTACTTCCACGGCAAGAGGGACCAGGACTTCTGCATCCTCTCCGACGCCAACCTGCACATCAACGCCCACTTCATCGGCAAGCGCAACCCGAGCATGAGGCGCGACTTCACCTGGATCCAGGCGCTCGGCATCCGCTTCGCCCATCACCGCCTCTACCTGGGCGCCGCCAAGACGGCCAGGTGGAGCAGCGACGTGGACCGCCTGGAGCTGGCCCTGGACGACGAGCCCGTCAGCATCCCCGCCGAGGCCGGCGCGCGCTGGGAGTCGGCCGCCGTGCCGGGGCTGTCGGTGACGCGGACCACCGCGGCCAACGGCGTGTGGGTGCAGCTCGCCGGGGTGCTGGACATCATGGCCAGCGTGGTGCCCATCACGGAGGAGGACTCCATGGGCGGCGGCGGCCTCCATGCTCGTCGGCGGCCATCAGGATGCGGGGGCGGCGGCGGAGGGCGTGGCCCTCGCGGCGCTGGGCGTGGTGCTGCCGGGGGCGCGGCCCTGGCGGCGCTGGGCGCAGGAGGCCGGTCGGGAGGATAGGGAGATGATGGTTTGTTCCCTTTCTATTGGGGATTGGATATGTAATATTAGGGATTGAGAAAAAAATAAAGAGAAAAGGGAGATGGAAAATCAATCTGTTGGAGGAATTTTTTCAACATCAATTCCCTATATTGAGAAAAAATGGAAAAGGAATAGGGGAAAATCAAACTGTTGGAGTTGCTCTAAGCCCCCTTATTATTTGGATGAAACAATGAGAAGGAAGAGGGGAGGAAGAAGAAGAAGAGAAGAGGAGAAAGAAGAAGAAAGTGGACATGATCCCCCTCTATATTTTTAAGCTAGATTCGCCACTGCGTATATATATAATTTTTTAGACACTAGCTTAATTGTTTGCGTCCATGGTATCTTCTTCTTCCTCGTCAAGCTTCCTTGTTGTTATTCCTACCACATGCAGGTGCACCCTTGATTAATTAGCATTTACGTACGTACTTACATTAAGCAGCAGGTAGTGGATGTACCTGTCAGTGACAAGTTTTCTACGGAGGCTCTGAACTTGAACTGCCTGTGTTCACTCTGGAAATTTACTTTGGAGCTACAGCTTCTCATCTGTATGTACATGTAGCAGAATAGTTCAGAGAAAAACTATCTACACATGTAAACCGCAGCCTTTTTCAGCTTTCAGAAGCTTATTAGCAGCTAGCCGTACGTGAGCCATAGAAAAAGGCTAGTACATCGCGGGGGCAAATTGAGGAGGGGTGTGTTTATATTCTTGGAAATGTAGGAGAAAAAGTCACATCGGACATTGTAGCACACTATAGCACTTTTCGTTTGTTTGTGATAAATATTATCCTACCATAACCTAACTAACCTCAAAAGATTCGTCTCGCAACGTACATCAAAACTATGCAATTAGTTTTTTTATTTACCTATATTTAGTACTCTATGTCTGAGTCATTTGCTATATTTAATGTTTCGATGTGATTTCGATGTGATGGAAAGTTTGTAAAGTTTGTGAGATCTAAACACACCCGTGGACAAAAGTTACTGCATGCACGGCCAGAAAACAACTACTCCTACTACTCTAGCACTCATCCATATACAAGGGCCATCAGCTGTCGTCCGCAGTGTAGATATAGGGGGTGTTTTGGAACAAAATTTTTTTCAGAAGTCCCTATCACATCAAAAGAAATCTTACTATTTTACAGTATTAAATAAAATATGTTTATAAATGTTTTTTGACAGCTGAGTGCTTTTTTGCGAGACGAATCTAATGAGCCTAATTAATGCATAATTTGCTACAGTGATGCTACAGTGACCGTTCGCTAATCATAGATTAATATACCTCATTAGATTCGTCTCCCAGTTTAGTCCCAAAATTCTGCAGTTAGTTTTATAATTAACATTTATTTAATATTTCTAAATAATAAAAAGTCTCATGGACTTTTTTTTAAGTCACTGGAACAAACAGGGCCATAGCTGTGAAACAAAGCGATGCGGTGCAGCATGGATCTCTGTCTGCTGCTTGCTGCCCGGGGCCCGTCCTGGCAGCTTTTCTAAGGCCTCCTCCAGCGGCAAGAGCCAGCTGCTGGCTCATGCCGGAGGAGAGAGAATCGCCACAGTATTCCACAGCTGGTTGGATTCCGTGCGCTAAGAGAGGGAGGTGCCTCGGGATTCGGGAACGCTCCGAGCTAAGCGCTCTGCGGCGCGACTGGCTCTCCTTTTCGCACTGTTCACTGAATAAAAAAATCTGTGAGCTAGCGTATGAGTCGATCGTTGGACGAGGCCTAAACCCCATCTGATGATGATCACCCCGGCGTTGTTTAGTGGGATCGGAACGGCGCGCGCGCACACTCCCTCTGCCCTTTTCTTCCCGCCAGCTCACTTCTCAGGTCTTACAGCTAGCTCCCAGCCGGGCCCTGTCCCTACCGTGTGCTCCGCAGCTCCTCGCGCGAGCAGTCTCCTCCGCTCCGATCCCCCGCGCGGCGGTCCAGTCAAACCTACCACCGTGATCCATCGATCCCTCTCCAGATTCCAGCGTGGCAGCGCAGTGCAGTCCAGTTCCGGTGCCGAGTCACCGGCCGCCTCGTCCGGCCCGGGCATGTGGACGGGAGTTACAGTTGTCCACGTTGCGGCCGCGCAGGGGTGGCATGCAGATGCAGTGGGTGGCCGTCCGGGCGGAGGCCACAGGCCGGGGGGACGGCCGGTGAGGGCGAGACGAGGAGAGGAGATTCTCGCGGGCGGGGGAGCATGTGCCCCGCCCACCACCCGGCCCCCGGCCCCTGCGGGCGTGCGGCGTGCGCGCCGCGGCGGAGACGGGCGGCCGGATTCCCGCGATCCCGCCCATCCTTGGCGCGCCCCCCGCCCGGCCATTGCGGCTCGCGGCTCGGTCGTCGTCCGTCGCCGCGCGCCGCCGCCGGTGTGGCTTGTGAGAGAGGCGAGGAGAGCCCGCGATGAGCCAATGACGCGTCAGTGCGTCACGGTACTCGCGTAGTACGCCACGTGGGCTGTGGATCTGGTCTGCTCGTGCGGTCTGCGGTCTGCGGTCTGCAGTCTGCGCTGGCAACTGGCGAGCATGCGACGCGACGCTGGTGTTGCTGCGCTGATGTCGGGGGCCGCCGCCAGCGGACGTGATGGGGTATTGGTGTTTGGGACTCCGGGTGCAGGCAGGCAGGCATGGTCTACGACCCAGGGAGACCGGAGACTTGCTATTTTTAGGAGGCCATCCCCTAGGTCCCCGATTTCTCTGAACTCTACGAGTTGTTTTTGGGTTCCTGATTGCCTACGCTCCCCCACCTACTCGGTCAGAGTAATGCCACTGACCAGTGAGCGCATCGGGAAGCGTAAACAGATGGATCACTAGCAAATTGGCAATGGCCATGTATGGATACTCTAACTTGGTTAGAAATTAGGCCAGTCTCAGCGAGAGTGTCATCGACACAGTTACCTAGACTGGAATCTTAAAACTGTGCCAGTATAGTGTCATGGTGATGATATTCCTCTCACATTTCATGACACTGCTCTCTTCTCTCTCCTCATACTATTGGTACATATTAGTAAATTTAATGTCCATGACACTCTTATGACGCTCCCACTGAGATTGTCCTTAGAGTTAGTTTCTAACTCTATACTAACCCTGAACTAAATCTAACCAAAGTGGTGTTTGGATACAAGGGTTAGAGTTGGATTAAAGGCACTTTTTCAATCATTTGCTCCTTTAAATGCTCTTTCTAGCTGGATCTCTTGTGGCCATCTCTTGTGTGGCCTCCTGCCACTCACAAATGTCACAAACAAATCATCTTCACAAATGAAGTAAGAAAAACATGATGTAGCGAAAATGGCCTCTCATGCCATATTTCAATATAATATTTTGGCGATTGATGACACACACAACACTTGGACTAATATATGTGTTAAGATGATCATTATCAGGTTTATAGGTCCAAGGGATGAAAAGATACAAAACCCCGAAGAAATCAGGTCGAAAGGACCAAGACAGAGGTAATTTTGCACTCACCGGTTAAACCGGCGTGAGGCAAATTACACTCACCGGTGCAATGGGCTCAAAAAAGACTCAGTTAGCAGAGTGCACCGGATGAACCGACGATGAAGATATTGAATACGTCGGTGCAATGGCAGAAGAAGACCAAGGAAAATGCATACATCGGTTGAACCGATGATGCACCGGTCAATTACGTCGGTGTAATTGTCCAGAGAGTTGGTTTTTCAGTTGATCAGAGGACAACTATGTTCACCGGTTGAACCGACGCTACATCGGTTAATTGCCCGTACAAGTAACGGCTAGTATTTCAGTCGGGCAGATTACATTCACCGGTTGAACCGACGATGGCTATTGGCGGGGGGAGCGTCGGATTAACCGGTGTTAGGTACTTTTCAGGCAGCTTTTCTCCAACAGCTATATTTGCTTGTGCTGCCTATATATACCCCCATGACCGGTTGTCACATATGGTTGGAAGTCTCAAGAGCTGAAGCAAGTGCTGCCCAAGCAAAGATCCATCACCAACCATCCTAGAAAAGCTTAGTGTCATATCTAGCTTGTGAGAAGCTTTGAGAGAGTGCTTTGTGCACTTGTATAGGCTTAGTTCTTGAGAGAGCTAGCTTAACAGAAGTCTTGCCGAGGCAAGCAAAGCATTCCCGTCAACGACCCTCCGACTTGGTGTGGAGCGGTGCCAACACTTTGTACGGGGGAAGATGAGACCCCCTCCTTGGTGGAGAAGCTCCGTAGTGGATATCGGCCGGGTGACCGAGAGAGACGGTGGCGGTGCACGAGACTCGGTGTATTGTGGGCACTTGCCTTTGCTTGCCGGTGCACCTTGGTGGCCTAGTGCAAGACGGTGATCAGAAGAGCCTCGGTGTCCCGTGGACGTAGGTGTTTGAGCCGAACCACGTTACATGACCATGTCTACTCGGGAGTTTGCATCCCTCTTGCCCTTACCACTTTACTTACCGTATTACATTTCCGCATTTACTCTATCTTGCGTGCCTTTACTTTTCTAGTTAGTTTGGTTAGGATTGGCTATAGGTTGTAAGTCTTTTGGGGTAAGTAGAGAGTAGCATAGATAAACCTTGATAATAACTAACATGTGTAGGACGTGTTAGGTTTATCTTATGCAAATAGTTTGAGCCCTAGGTTAGAAAGCGAATTAGCGACCCTATTCACCCCCTCCTCCTCTAGGGTCGGACACCCCGGTGATCCTTACACATGATAAAAACTAAATTGTCCATACAAATGAGATGTCTCACTCAAACATACAAGTCCTCAGTTATGACAAAAAAAAATTGCACTCCATAAACACAAAGCATGAGCTAACTCATCACGGAACTTGTTCATGTTTGTATCTTCAACAAGAGGTTTCATCTTCTGGACATCCGGATTCAGAATCACTAGGCATTGGCATATAATTTTCATCCGCATCACAGGCACCAAATTCTCTATCTGCAATTCTGCTCTCTCGAATGAAATTATGAAGAGTCATACAAGTAATAATAATTCTAGCTTGCTTGTCCTCTAGAAAGCTTGACTAGTTGGTTCTTAACCTGCAGGCGGCTATACACTAACCCCCTTCTAGCAAGCAAGCCATCAACAACGGCTTGGTACCCTTCACCAGTCATTAGTGTACCCTTCACTACGGAGCGCGCGCGGCGACGACCAGATGGCGCGGCGGGGCGAGTTTCGGGCGGCGCGGCGCGGCCAGGGCCGTGCGGAGCGGCGAGGTCCGGGCGGCGTAGCAAGGAGAGGGTGGCGGGCGGGGAGGGGCGGCGTGGGGAGGGAGTGGTAGGGTGGGGCGGCGAGGCGACTCTGGCGGCAGCACCCCTGACTCGCGCACCCCCCTCGCGTGGATGGGAGAAGACGGGACGAACCGGCCACAGCGGCACAATGAGATCCAGGGAGAAAAAAAACGTAGGACGCACAACTCTAACCCAAATAAGCACTTCTTGAGGGAGATAGTTTTTTGGGGGTGAGTTAGATGCATCTACCCACTCTAATCCACCCTGTTTAGATATTTTTGAGTTAGATGAGTTCAATCTAACCCAAACTAATTCTAACCCATGGATACAAACAGAGCCAGTAGCTGATCAGATGGATAAAGGGAGATTCACATGTACGTACAATGCCACGGTGGCAATGGCATCCACCCAGCAGCTACAGCTGCAGAGGTGGCGACAGAAAAATGGCTTCAGGCCGATCGACCACATGCGCTGCGCTAGGTGCTGATGACAGTCTGAATCAGCCAACGTAGGAGTACGCGGTAGCGCCTCCCCGCGTTGCGTCCAAAACCGTATCTTTCTGATAGTACGATGTAACTCGATCATCTTTGCTCTGTAAAACAGCTGCTGTGACCTGCCGATCAGTCGGTGCCATTTTATTCGATTCGGCACTAGCCTGAGAAAAGAAATTAGAGATGCCCATCTGAGCAACGGCATATCTGCATGATCCCTTGGACAAATTGTCGGCTCTCTTGACTGTGCCTTTTAAGTTTTTTTTTTTGGAGGAGGAGGGAGGGGGGGTCAATTTGTTTTGCCAAAAGGATCGGAAGGAATAGGTGCCGATCTTGCATGCCCTGAAAACAAACCTGTAAAGGAAAGCAGCCGATTGTTTTTTCCTCACGAGGAAATAAATCTTCAGTGCGTGCAACCGTGTCGCGTTTCGACATGCACCGTATATTTATACCCCCCGTGGACAGTACACATACATGTCCTTGAGGTATCTGCGCGCTCACGTGAGGCGTGCCTGGCAGGCTCCAATCCGTGCATTTGCGAGGCTCCCGTATGCCGCCAACCGGGCAGCTCAGATCAGCTCCCCGTGCGTACCTGGCCAGGCTCCAGGCTGGTAAGGCAATGCCCCCTGCAGCGTTGGCTACGGCGCTACGCCGCGCCGTCCATCTACCCCCTGCACCGGCACTGGACGTACGTACATGCGCGCGTTGCCAAATGGGGCACCATCCGAGGAGCCAATAACCAACGACGACGGCGCTGCCTCGCTGGCCAGATCGCGCCAGAGCCTGCGTGCCTAGTTCACGAGAAAAGCGAGGGAGGAACGGGGCCGCCGGCACGCGCGGGGTGCGCAGCCGCGCAGGGTACGACGGCGGCGGCGACGGATCCGTCGTCGATCGGCCGAGGCCCCCCGCGCTTACGTGCGATCTAGGAGGGCTTTTTCCGGGACCGCGCTGCCCGCAGCCTACACCGCCGGGCCGGCCCCGCGTTGGCGTCACCCGCCGGAAATGCCCCCCCCCCCCCCCCCCCCCCCCCCTCGATCTGCTTTTGCGCTGCCTTTGCCAGGCCATGCCTCCTCGGCCGCGAGCTCAATAGCTGATGCGAGATCCCGTCCGGCCTATAGCTAGTACTCCCAGTCTTGGGTCGCGTCTGGGCCACCTCCCGGCAGTCTGCCCACGGCGATTGCCGCGGCGTGCGCCGCTGGGCGCTGGGTGCTCTTCGTGACGGACGCACATTCAGCTAAAGTGCCACGGACAAACCGAACGAAATGCTGGATCTGATCTGCCGAAACGAAATGAACTTTGACGTCTCGCGGGGAACGCGCGCTAGCTGACACGGCCGGTCGAGAGTGCTCGGGATCTCTCTCGGAGTAAAAGGCCAGCGGCCAGCTCCCTTCTCGGTTTGAAAACATATTATGGCCTTTGCCTTTGCCTGGACCTGGACTCCTGGAGTGTGTATCGGGTGGTAAAGGGCCGTTAAATTTAGTCTAGATAATTCAAGAATCAGACTCTAAAAGAGTCGGATTCTAATCCTATACAGTTTTGAGCTAAAAAAATTAAAAGACCAAGTTGGACCGTGAAGTGACCACTAAGCCATGTCCTATTACCACCCGTATGTGTACGTCAGCGCGAGCGTAGTAGCTGTACGCTGCTAGCACCTACGTACATATAAAGCCTGCGATGCGCGCGTATATACATACACGAGCAGCCGGACACAGCGGTGCGGATCTCATACTCTGTGGTCACGGCCGTACATACTCCTCCTGGTCGGGCGTGTCAGTCTCGTCGTGTTCTCCTGCCAAGGAACGACCATCAGACCCTCACGTGCGTTCCTCCCTCCGCTACCGATAAGATGTGTCTTTCTGGTGTACTCCCCACCCCCTCTTTAAAATACGCGTCGAGCGCTTTGAAGACTACCAGTGTATACAGAGTATAATAATACTCCTATAATTACGAAGTAATATAAAAGGAAACGGAAAGGATTCCTTTTCAGAAGGGCTCGCTGGATCAACGCGAATTGTATAACCGGGCAAGGGGGGGTGAAAAATGAAATGGTAGGCGAGGAAAGCGGGGAATGGAGGGAGGGAAGGGAAGGGAAAGGCGTCAGCACGTTGCGTGATTAAAGGCAGGCTCTGCAGCTGCGAGGCCAGCTGTTCCCCCACCCGCTCTTACAGCTCGCCCCCCTCGCTCGTCGCCGATCCGGTCTGGCTCGGCTGGCCACTAGCCCCATCTGTTTCTGTCTCCGACCCGGCAGCCTGCACCGTAAACAAATGGGTGGCTTCGCGTAAATTTGCAGTGCACTCTGTTCAGTGTGGCCGTGTGGGAGTAGCATGTTGCACTGCGCGGAATTAGGTCATGTTTAGATCTTTTTCCGTAAACGCAAAAAAACCATCACATCGAATATTTAGACACATACATAGAGTACTAAATGAAATCTATTTATAAAATTTTTTACATAGATGGTCTGGCTCGGCTGGCCACTAGCCCCATCTGTTCCTGTCTCCGACCCGGCAGCCTGCACCGTAAACAAATGGGTGGCTTCGCGTAATTTTGCAGTGCACTCTGTTCAGTGTGGCCGTGTGGGAGTAGCATGTTGCACTGCGCGGAATTAGGTCATGTTTAGATCTTTATCCGTAAACAAAAAAAACCATCACATCGAATATTTAGACACATGCATGGAGTACTAAATGAAGTCTATTTACAAATTTTTTTGCATAAATGGGTTGTAAATCGCGAGACGAATCTAATGAGCCTACTTAATCCATGATTTGCAACAGTGGTGCTACAGTAACTATCCGCTAATTATTAATTAATCATGAATTAATTAGCATCATTAGATTCGTCTCGCGATTTACAATCCGTCTGTGAAAAAAATTTGTAAGTAGACTTCACTTAGTACTTCAAATTAGCAAAATTCTAACGAAAAAAATTTTGCGTCCAAACACGGCCTTACTCGCTACACAAGTAAAAAAAAAAGGGCGTGGTTAAACTTTTATGGAGTAAGAAGACGACATGCAGGCCTTATTTCTGTTACAGTTCCAGACTTGCAGAGCTGCAGGGAGAGAGAGAGAGACCCCAGGGCGCCGGGGGCAGAGGCCAATTGTTGCCAGGCTAGAGGACCAGGCGGCAGACTAGGAGTAGCCCTCCGCTCCTGTTTCCGTTATCCGCCGGCCCAACCACCACTCCCTCCCTCCCTCCCCCGGAATTATAAACTCCGGTCGATAACTCGATATAAAACCCCCCCGCACCCCCGCACCTCGCCCCGTCGCCTCTCCTGCGTTTGCATCCCCATTCCCCCCTCGCGCACATCCCGTCGTCGAGCTCCGATCCGCTCGAGGAAGCAGCAGCGCGCGGCCGGCCCGGCAATGACGATGATGGCGCCGCAGCCGCATCCCCTGTCGCTGGCGCAGCCGGCGGCGCCGCCGCCGGCGGCGTTCGGGGACACCACGCTGACCAAGGTGTTCGTGGGCGGGCTGGCGTGGGAGACCCACAAGGACACGCTCCGCGAGCACTTCGAGCGCTTCGGCGACATCCTCGAGGCCGTCATCATCTCCGACAAGCTCACCGGCCGCTCCAAGGGCTACGGCTTCGTCAGTGCCCCCCTCATCCACCCTCCCTCCCTCTCTATAGCCCGCTCGCCTGTCGTGCATTGCCGCATGGAGTCGGTGGCGTTCTTCTTCTGAGTTCTGAAACCTGGCTGCACGCACGGATACGACAGGTGACGTTCAAGGAGGCGGACGCGGCGAAGAAGGCGTGCGAGGACGCCACCCCCGTCATCAACGGCCGCCGCGCCAACTGCAACCTGGCGTCCCTCGGCGCCAAGCCGCGGGCCCAGCCGCCGCACCTCCTCCGCCCCTTGCCGCCGGCCACCCCGGCGCCGCACGCGCACGCGCACGCGCACGCGCCCGCGCCCGCGCTCCCGTCCCCGCACCAGCCCGCGCCAGGTACGCTGCCGCTGCGGCTCCTGTCACTGCTGGCTAATCACTGCCGGTTTTAACGTGGGTACTGACAAGGGATCACATGCGTTTTGGCTGGCGCGAATTCCACCTGGGTGCAGCCATCGCGGTGGGGTCCAGGGGCGTCTCGCCGGTGCCGTGGTACTACCACCCCTCCACCACGCCGCCGCCGCCGGCCGCGCACTACGCCCACGGCGCGCACCAGCAGTACCACGGCGTGCTCCCGTTCTACCCCGCCGCCAACACCTACGGGTACGTTCCCGCACCCCCCCCCCCCCGCTCCTTGCTCCAAATTCCAATCCCCCCGCGCGCGACGAGAGAGAGAGAGAGAGATGAGTTTACGATCCGGCGTGCACGCGCCTCGAGCGCCGCGAATTGTCTGCGCGCCGCGCGAGGCTACGAGGATTTCGTGTCCGGCGACCCGCGCGCAGCCAGGTGCCGGCTGGAACGGGATGGCACGCGGCGGCCGAGAGGCAGGAGGGGGCGGCGGGGACCGGACGACCGGTAGCGTGGGCGCGCACACACATGGCGAGGCAGTGGCAGCGGGCCGCGGTCCGGAGCGAGCGCCGCGACGGGGCACGGGGCGCGGGCACAGGCTGGACCTGTGGGCCGTCGGACCGCGCGCCCGGCCGGGACAGCTGCTGCCTCGTCGTGCTCGCACGTGCCCACGTGCCGGCCCGCACGGCGGCAGGGAAAGGAGGGGCAGATTAATAATGCTACTGGCCATGTGTTAGGCCAAAGGACTCAGCTCAGGACCCTAGTTGAACGCTTTAAACAGTTAATTAAACTAGTAGATTAGTACTACCAGACAATGGATCTGTCGTTTTTTTTCTGACATGTTTTACCGGGTTAAACTACTTGCCATCGGTACTGATCGATGTGTGGTTCTGGGCGACGCGTTTCTGTTCAGGTACTCGCCGAACTACGTCGCTGACCTGAGCTACAACGCGGTAAATGACCTGATCTCTCTCAGTCCCCCCCCCCCCCCCCCCCCGCGCGCTGCACCGTTTAGTAACAATTATTACTGCCTGATTGGTGGGCAAAGTGCTAATCGCAATGTTATTTCGAGTGCAGAAGCTAGGCCAGGCGGGGGCCGCCGGCACGGCAGGGTCCTACCTGCAGGGGCACTTCGCGTACCCGGCGGCGGCGCAGGGCGGCATGGTGGCGCCCAACGCCATGATGCCGGTGTACCCGTTCTACCACTACCAGTACCACGGCTCTCAGGGTCTGAGCGTCCCCGCGGCGCACTTCTTCCCGCCGGCCTCCGCGGCCGCCGTCGCCACCGTCCCGGCGGCCATCATCTCCAAGCCCACCGTCATGGCGCCTCCTCCCAAAGGTAGCAAGCATCACCCAAATCAAATCAAAGAACCGTGCCAAGTTGGCATGTGCGGCCGATCGGGCATCACGGCCGTCGCATGTGCGCGGCGCCATGACGCTCCCCTGCCGTGCCAAGTTGGCCTGGCAGGCACGCGCCACGCAGCCAGCCTTGAGATGGATCTCGTCCTGTCCAGCTGTGAGCTGATGGCCCCGGCCGCATCTTTTTGTACTGTGTGTGTACCCGCAGTGGAGCAGGTGACGGGTTGCAGCTGAAGGCGCACGCACGCGCGGCGATGATGGCTGGGCTGGCGACGGTGAGCGGCGGCGCAATGGAAGAAGGGGGAAGGAGGCCGAAGGTGTTCTGGTGGGTTTAACAAAGCTGCTGCACGTGATGGGTTTAACAAGGCCGACGCATTGCATTCGTTCAAATCCCTCTGTCTCTAACTCTCGTCGTGTGGGGGAGCGCGACCACCGGCGAGGAAGACCCCCCCCCCCCCCCCCCCCAAAAAAAAACAAAAAAAACTGTAACAAATGATTCGATTCGTCTCTCGTTTACCACCGTATTTTTCCAATGGTAAACCCGTTACCAGTGTCTGTAGTAGTCCGATCGCTGCAGGGGGCAGTGAACCTCGATCAATAATAATGATGTCACAATCTTTCGTCGTCACGCTTTTGTCGGTTCTTGTGTGCTTGAGAAGAACCGTTTAATCGCAAATCGCGTCGCTGATTCAGCTCGCTGCTCGTATAGTTCTGTAGAGTTGTAACGACAGCACAGCGTAGACACAGATTTTGCAACGGTGATGCTACAGGATGCAAGTGGCTAGATTGAACAGAAATGATAGAATCTTTTTCTTATTCATTGAGACTACAAATTATTATTCATACGCTACAACAATTCCAAATGTCAGCAGGTATACGCGACAGCAGGACGTTTACAGATTCTATAGGAGTTGCAGACCTGTTAGTTGAACTTTTGTGCTTTCTTAACGAATTGAAGGCTCAGGGCAGGAACCAGGATGGCATCAGTCCATAGAAAACTGACTGAAATATAGAATGACAGGTTCGCGCAGTCTCAACTCATTCGCCATTTGCCGAGTTGGATCGACAGCAGATCACCAACCTGGAAATGAGCTTGAGCATTCCAAATACAGATAGGACCAAAATCAGAACATAAAAGCCTGAATCCTTGTAGAGTTGTACTACCTTTATGTCCTTCAAACATATACATAAACCAACAACTTTTAATTAGCACTATATCGGTAAAAACAATGTATTTTGACATGCTTTATCAGCGAACAAGATGAAAAGCGCAAATACACGGACATCTCTTCGGGCAGCTTCGGTTGGAACAAAACTCATGCGTCCAAACATGCAGCATCTGACAGGGTTCATAGCACCATTCCTGTGAGTCTACTGTACGCCCAAACTTTTATAACGATTGAAATGATAAAAACAAACCCAACAGAAGAATTTCTTCATGCAACAACTATACTGACTGACGACAGCTATACTGTTGGATGTAATCTTGAACCAACAACATACACTCGATATTGGCAGTCATTTGATAAGGCAAACTACAACATAGCAAGAGAATACACCAACAGTCACACTAGTTGAGCTTAAATTCAGTGTCATAATATATTAGGAGGTCCTGGAGCAAAGTTTGGTACAGGCAGTCTTCAGAGCAAAAGATATGGAACTTACAATAGCAGACGAATAGAAGAGGACAATTTCCAAGAACTAAACGTATTAACCAATTCTGGCAGTGTGAGCCACAGTTCTCTAACACAAAAAAATTATATTCTATCCATCATCACCATTAGCAAAACAAAATGCCTCCCAGATGCCAAGGGAACACTGCAGGTATTATTGGACTTCTATCCTCAATGTCCAATCACTGAGGCGCCAAAGGGCGTAGGATTTGTTGCGACCGCCCCAATGTAGTTCCCCATCATATATTAGCTCTGGGCACTGACCGGACAAAGAAAGGATGGCCATATTTACTGTCTTCTAGGGTGCTCACGGCTTGTTGCTGCGTTTTTTGGACTCACTGTAAAGAATAACGCCTATGACTGTGAGAGTGTAACCGAGCATTCCTGTTATAGACACAGGATTCCTGAATATCATAATTGAGACGACAACTGCCACAGCACCCTTTGCATTGCCGAGAACCTGGAGAGACATGGATGTCAAATCTCTTTTAAACCATAATTTAAGGCAAACTATAATGGACATTATAGCATGTGGTAAATAATCAATCTAGAGCAATATGATGATTTATACATCTAAAAGATGAGTAGAAAGCTTTACTTGTTTCACATAGGTCTTATCTGTAGGACACTAAGGTACATATGTTACTTCTTTAAAATGGATTTTCAGAAGTGCAGTGGATCTCCAAAAAAATTAAGACCAATAACATTCAGTTCAGAAAGATCACTAAATAATTCATTTTCCAAATATTTTTCAGTAAAAGACACTAAAAGCATTAACTATTAGTGCAGCAAACCTATACTGTAGCCAATTACAAACCATGTATAGTTTAGAGTCAATGTTAAGTACTTCTAGCTATATACTTGTACAAGACAAAAACAATGTATTTCTAGCTCAGTAAAAACGGCAAATTACAGGGGTTGAAAAAGGCTGAATATTACTCGACGCTTGGGATGTAAGTACATTCTTAGTACCATTCCCCAACAAATCTAAGAGTAATCCACATGTAAATAGCATGGATAAAAATTAAGATGTGTCAATGTGGATAAAAATTAAGATGTGTCAATGTGGATAAAAATTAAAGATGTGTCAATGTTGATAAAAATTAAGATGTGTCAATGTTGATAAAAATTAAGATGTGTCAATGTGGCTCGTGAGTGATGCAGGATCATGGATAATTTGTTGCAACTTCATTTTTAAACCCTAAAACTTTCAGCGAGAAAAAGCCAAATTCAAACAACATCTCGCATGCAACTAAACCCTTTTTAACTTCTGCAGGAAAGATGAATTGATGAGTAATAAAACATTTCGTACCTGTAGAGTCAGTGCACTAGTATGCTTGGTCACCAAGAAATTGGTCAGATTAACAAAATATGCCAAGCAGGAATTGAACAATAGCAACCAAACAATCGTGAAATCCTTTTTAGCCAGCTGAATTGTAACGCCAACAACATTGTCCTCCATAAAGATAGTTGCAGGAAGCAAGAGAATAACAGCTATTGGAGCCATGTACAATAACAAATTCATAGAATTAAGCTTCTCCCTGCACGATATCAGCAAAAAGAATCGCTGAGAACCAATGTGCAAAATGAAACTAGTATATGAATACAAAACAATGAGTACAAAATAGCGAATTCATAAAAAAAAGGGAAAAATGGAATTACCCCTCAGAAGACAGAAGAATTCCTTGCAAAACTGTCTTTAACGCCCTTGCTGCAGTGGCTCCTATGCACATGATGAATCCAAACAGATGAAAGCTTGGCTCGCCCTGGAAGTTCAATTTGTATGCTCCATATTAGTTAACATCAAAAAATTAGGTCCAACAACAGCTTTACTTCGTACATACTAACATGCATAAGTGATCCATACAAAGCTCTAGAATATCCACTTGATCCACTTTTTGAGATATATATACTTGTTGTGAGAAACATATGCATCCTAAAAGCTTTCTGATAGCAACTTCTATACTGAGATGCTTGCTAGCTACATGTTAACACAAGATTCCCCGCAATCTTATTATAGGTAAGTGCCTCGAGTCGTCATAGGAGGCTTTGCTAATCTAGTATGTAGTATTGCACAAAGTAGCTATAACACAACATATAACACAAAAGAATAAACTTAACAATGACACTATTAACGACAAGGTTCAGGTTCCACGAATATTAAAGCATGAATATTTCACAATTCCAATTCCACAGCTGCCCTGTAGTATTTCCTGAGGGAACAAATATTCAAAATGATCTGCTGATAAAGCTCGGTCAGCTGGATTATTTTCCAGCTGATCACAAAAATAGTGAACAGCTGTTATGAAAGTTGATCACTTGGCCCTAAATAGCCAGCGCCTGAGATACATATAATCTACAGGCATCACCACACGCAATGAATGGTTTCTATCTGATATCCCAAAATCCTATTCCCAACGAAGGGAACACCATCCAATATTCCAATGAACTGAGGCTAGATGCTTGCCATTTTACCCCAATTATAGTTAGAAGACAGATCCACCTCTCGCCACCAGCTCGATCCCACTCTTACCGAGTTCCGAGCCAGGAAAACCAGAATTCCCCTCCAGATCCAACCCCAACTCCGATAGATCTACCGAGCCGAGAGAGAAGGAGGCGGAGCAGGCGGTAACTTACGCCGCTGGCGATGATGACTCCGGTGACGACGGGCACGAGGGTGAGGTAGGTGACCCACGACTCGCGCTTGACGATCATGATGTACGCGAAGACGGCGGTGAAGAAGGGCGTGGTGGCGCCGACGGCCTGGTTGAAGGAGACGGGTAGGTACCGCAGCGAGACGTTCCCCGACACGACGGAGCCGCAGAAGACGAGGCTGAGCGCGGCGATCTTGGCGAGCTGGACGCGGGAGCGCACGAGCTGCATGGGCACGACGCGGAGCCAGGCGATGGCGGCGTAGGAGAGCAGGGCGCAGGCGGACATGTGGCACATGGTGAGGAAGATTGGGTACTTGAAGCCGTAGCTGCTGAGGAGGTACTTGTTGAGCAGGAGCACGCCGATGTTGGAGGAGTACCAGGCGGTGACGAGCCCCACCGTGAAGAGGCGCCCGGTCCCCGCCGCGGCCCCCGTGCCGCCGGGGGACGGCGCGGCGCCGCCCTTCGCCGTCATGGCGGTCCCTCGGTCGTCGCCGCCGCCGGCGAAGGCAGCACCCCGGCGCGCGCGCAGGGGGGGAGATCTGGGGGAAGGGAGGGAGGAGGTGGGAATGCGTGCGGGGGTCGTTGGGTTGGGTCGGGTCGCGGTTGAATTGGTGGTGGGTTTGGGCTTGGGGCGAGGCGGAGGCGTCCGCGTGAGCCTGCGTTTATGGGAAGAGCCGGGGAGGAGACTCCGTCGGTGGGTGGACGGAGCTCTGCTCGCAGGGGAAGGAGAGATCTTTTCCGGCTTCTCTTTCTGCTGCGCTGTTCGCTCGCGTGTTATGTAGGCTGGTTTTCTTTTCATATTGTTTGGCACCTCGGCGTTTAGGGGGTGTGTGGGGGGGGGGGGGGGGGGGGGGGGTCAAACTGGATATGCATCATTTTATCCTTGGTGCATCGAGCTGCCTTGCTATAGGCGATATCTACCGGCCTATAGATAGTTGGGTTGGATACAAATTCACCTCCAGATCTTTAAATTTGTACCGTCGGAGAAGCTTGAGCTTTACCGAATTAATTGATCAAGAGTTCAGGAAAAACGTATCACTATGTATGTCAAAAGTTACGAAGTACTTAATAATTTGTTCGAAAGTTACGGACTAATGATAAAAAAACATGCAGCGGTTGAATGAGTTTCTCAATTATTGTTTTGTTTGCATACGTTTATCTATGATATAATTTATGGACACATAAGTTTAAATGGCTACAGCGAAAGGGTTACAGCAAGTTAGTAGTTATAAGATCCTCGATAGCATTTCAGGTTCTGAGTTTGACTTCCCGTGAAAGTAAATATTTAAGGATTTAAAGGCTCTATGCTTTCATAGGTTGGCGACAATCACTGCGTTCGGCTGGTCTCCAGCCTCCAGCCTCTACAGTATTTCTCTCTCACATCACTCCAGCTCCAGCCTCCAGCCACCAGTCAAGTAACAGTATTTTTATCTCACATCACTCCAGCTCCAGCTTCCAGCTCCAGTCTGCCGAACACGGTGAATCCCATCAACAACAACAAGACGCGGGTGGTGATTTCGTCAATTTTGAGACAAAACAAAACACAAATCAGCCTCTTAAATCTAACACCGGTAGCCTTCCAACGATCATGACTCCTAACTCCTAACTACCACCCCACAAGATCGATAGGTGCGTTTGGTCCGAAAAGTTCGGCAGGGAGGCGCAAATCGGCAACGACTAGTATCGCTCGTTCGGCAGCCGAGCATGACAGCACCGGCCGCTCAGAAAACCCAACCCAACTCCGCAGCCCGCTGATCGGGTCTCTCCCGCGAGCACAAAATGATATAATGGCTACAGCCGGTGCGGCGGCTACGTCTACGCTCCGCTCAGCACCCGCAGGCGCCGAGCACGAGCGAGAGTGATTGCCTGCCTGCCTAATTCAGACCCGGTCGCGCGGTCCGGTGTGTACGTGCTCTCTCGCTCATCTTCATCCAGCGAGAGCGGAGCAACGCGCCAAAACTTTTGCTCGGCCTGGTGATGACTCGCAGGGAGCAAAGAGACAGGACGCCGCGCCGGGTGCGTACCCGACCCGGCAACGGCCAGGTGACGGTGTGCCGCGACGTCTCGGTCACTCGATTTGCGCGTGGCAGCCCAGCCATCTGGTCATTTGGAGGAGGAAGCCAGGGAAGCAATGAGCATGCGAGTTAACACTCAACCGCGACGTGTCTGAGCCTCTGAGGCCGCTGTGCTTGCTACCAGTGCTGTAGGATGTGTTGGCACGTTCGCTACGCTGCCCGAACAGTAGGGTGAGGAAGGTGGAACAGGATGACACCGGTCAGGTTTCGGCACCAGAAAAGGGCGACGAAGCTCGAGGGAGAGAGGAGACGAGGCGCTGAGCGGCTGATCGGGAGGCATATTCCGAGTGCTCGCACCCCGTTCGGAGGAATGGGTTCTATTCCTCCTACTCATCATCGAGAAGTGGGGTCAGCTCCGGGCTCCAATCAGCGGGAAGGAAAAGACTATAAGCTTGCTTACATCGTACGACGGTCAAGTGGGGAAAAGAGAGCACGAACTGTACGCGAACGGGGGAGACCGTTTCTTCACGAGATCCGAAGAAACTAGGCCACCAGGCCATGTGTACAAGCCCGTATTCGGCAGTAAGCCGAGCCGTTGACCTAGTTTTTTCCCAACTCCAACCAACCAAAGCTTCCCAGTTCCCGTCTCCGCACGTCCGTTCTCTTACTCGGTAAACCTGAAAGGCTTGCCGATGCTTACACGAGGGGGGGCCGGCCAACACCGGTACAGTCATTAGGAGACCGGTAATTCCTCACATATTCTTTGACTGTCTCTGAAAGTTCCAGTTATTCAAAGGCAGAATAAACCGAGACCCCGGAGAGCACATGGTAGAACTTGGAGTGAAGAGCATAATCATATACTAAGCGAGAAGCCCATGTGGGTTGCTCGAATGTTTCCTCCACAAAAGATTATTCTCCAGCTCCACACCAATACTTAAACATCAGTTACAGAGTAGCAGGCTCTAAACTGGAGTCTAACTTCCAGGCAAATACCTGGTAGGAGGTAGACTATACAAAAATAACAACAGACCCACCTGACCTCGCACAGATCAAGGCAACCAACCAAAGTGCCTTTCTTCCACGCACGGAAAGTTTGGCCATCGTCTGACCCAGAGGCATAGACCCAAAGAGCATCCATAGAGTCATCCAAACGAACATGGAAACACAAGAGTTCTTAGGAATTATGCCATGATACTACAGTGCACATGACAGGACCATTGCTTGCCGCAATGATGAACAATTCAATTAAAACAGATAAACCTTTTTTAGGCAACAGGAGGGTTTAAACAACCAAACTAACACACAAAACTATTCTACTATAGCTGTTTTTTACAACCAAATATCCACCCTTGATCTCTATATGTGTTCTAACAGGCTCCTGCATAACTGGAGATAAAAGAAATAATCTCTTTAAGGTATCCTCCTTGGTCCTTGCACAGAAGAACATCAGCAGCAAAACATGTGATTTTCTTCCCAATATCATAACCAAATGCATGCTCTACAATTCTAATATAGATATGCCATTTTGGCCCCATCAAAATTAGCAGCAGACTGATAATTGCTCCTGCCTTTCAAACTGCCTGCCCACTTCACCCAGTTTCTGCAAATCCTGGGTTAGAAGACAATTGTCAAATAGAATCCTTGAGGAAATAAATTATTAGTGTAGCGACAAAACTTTCCACATTCATAAATTATCAGATATATGCACACAAATGTCCAGTACTCTCTCTCTCTCTCTCTCTCTCTCTCTCTCTCTCTCTCTCTCTCCATTTTTTCCATAAGGTGCAACAAGATTTCTAGATCATAGTGGTATCCTAAAGCACGACGGTAATATGAGGAGAGGCAGGGGCCGGCCGAAGTTGACATGGGAAGAAACAATTAGAAGAGACTTGAAAGACTGGAGTATACCTAGGGATTTGTCCTTAGATAGGAGTGCTTGGAAAGCCGCGATTCACGTGCCAGAACCATGAATAATGGTCTTTGTTGGGTTTCAACTCTAGCCTACCCCAACTTGCTTGGGATTAAAAGGCTTTGTTGATGTTGATGTTGATGCAACAAGATTTCTAGATGCAAGCTTCATAATCTTTAACAAAAAATTAGCCTACCAATTTAAATCTAATCACACAATCTCCACATGAAGCTCAGTATTCTGCTTCAACTCAACCCAAGCAACTACAGGAACAGATACGATACAAAAGTCTAGCACTCCCTCCATTTTTTCCATAAGGTGCAACAAGATTTCGAGATTCAAACTTCATAATTTTAACCAAACAATAAGCCTACAATTTTGTAAATGTTTTCATGCAAATTGGTGCCATTAAGATCTGTATTTGATCGTATCTTTTTCTAGATCACGATAAGCCCCCAAGGTAGTTGTTTGTTAAAAACTGAAAGCTGGAGGGATGTGGCTTGTGTATTGTAGTGTAAAGGAGGTTGGATTCTACCAATCTGATTTAAAAATCACCACATTTGTTGGCGTTTTGAAGCTGAATCCACAATCTGAAACGAAAACTGATAGTTCCTGAGTTGCTCAACTTCAATCACATTCAAATAGGTCTGGCATGTTTTTACCCATTTAAAACCGAAAAAATGCTCTACTTTCCTGACAAAACAGCAGACACAGGTATTCATTACTCACCAGCACGTGATCTGTAGATACTTGCTATCTAAGGTTCATTAACATCTGTAGGATAGCTTCCCAGGACTCTTAAAAAGGTTGCAAACTCCTGTAAATAAAGCGACATGAGCACAGTTCTCTTTGACCAGATAGTACTAACCAAGAAAGAGCACCTTCAAATTTCCTAGAGCATTCTGAGTTTTTGGATCAGCCATTGAAGCCTCAAGGTCGACATAAAAGAGGTAATCGAAGTTCCTGATGCAACCAAGGATTGAATTAGTTAGTAAGATATAAACATCACAGGCAATGCTCGTAAACAATGTATAATTGCGGGAAGTGAAATCGAATAATTTTGAAGGCCACAGGTTTGGCATCTAACTTTAATAGACAGTCATCAGACACACGAAGAGGCCTTTCCTTGTGTGGACGACTTTCAATCTGCAATCCATTAAAAAACCGAGCATATAGTGAATCATTTCTACAACATGCATACATGTGAAAAGACAAAGTTATTGGGCAGACCTTTGTAAGGTTGATTTGCCTCAGTGCGAATACAGCAAGTGCCTTGAAGAGCTGTCCAGGCCCTTCTTCTAGTGAAAAGACTATACTAGTCTGGAAAAACGACCATACAACAGATCAGAAGGGTTGTCATACGGCGAGGGTCGGGTCCAGGCAGCTAAATTGAAGATGAAAAAGAGTTTGCACAATGATTCATACCTTGAATGGTTTATCAGTGCGAGGTATGATGGGTTCTCGAGCTAGCATCATAAAACGGGTGACATTATCTTTGTCATCCTAAAGAAAGTGATAGGGTAATGTAGATGATAGGGTAATGTTGTAAACAAACAGAACATTCTCTCTTATTTTACTATTTTAACATGAGTTCACTTTCACTATACCTGAATATTCTCAGCAAGAACATCCAGTCCGTACAGTTTAGCAGCCAATGAACTAGCAATAGCACCAGTATCCTGGAGCATTTGTTCTGCAACAAACTAGGAAAGAAGAGACACGTTATGATTGACGACAGAGGGTTCACTTGATGAGTAACTGAAATCACATTCTATCAAAAAATTCAAAATGAGTTGCAAAACAATAATTAGGAAAAGAGAGATGCGCATTAGAACATGAATCTTCCAGGTGAAGAAAACATCAGTCTACCTTTGCTGCGCCAGCAGTGTCATCAACAGCTTCTCTGTGCTCGATTCCTAACTCTGTCAATGTGTGCTCACATTGCGCAAGAGCCTAAGAATTAAAAAATGATATCTTTGCATGATTACCTCCGCTAAATAAAAAGAATAAACGGTATTAATGCCAGATCAACCAAGCAGTTCACCTGGGGATGACTCATAGCACTTTTCAGGTTTTCAATCTTCACGCCAGGATTGGCTAACAAGCAATGACGCACTGCAAGGCGAACTTCTCCAACAATGTGCAAACTATGCCGAAGCAAAAGGTCATAGTTCCGATGAATGCTACCTCCCAATGAATTCTCAAGTGGCAGTACAGCCCTATCAGCCACCCAGTTTTGAACAGCCTGTCAAAGGAACATGCACACACAAAAAAAATATTTCATATCTATTCCTTGCACTACAACACCTCACTCTATGTGACTATACATTGAAACAAAATGACTACAGAAGTGTCTGAAGGAAAGAAAAAAAAAACTGAGCTCCAATTCTTATAGTATTTACATTTGCCACTAACCTCTCTTGACAAAATAACAATTGATTTTAGGAAAAAGAAAAAGATTCTGTTAAATGCTACAGAGACCTGGCAGTACAAGAGGTGCTCCCCTAGTAGCCTATTCCAGGAAATTGACAATTTAACATGCCAAGTGACTTAGTCTTATCTACCTTAATTCTTAAACAATATATAAGCATATACACAAGTTTGGGTCATTTTTGGAAGTACGATTAAATCCGCATTAACAACTATTGCTGCCAAGAGAACTTTTTCCCAGCACAACAGTGTTTAAATAAGACAACAGTGTATGCATATCATGTGCTAGTGATAGGTTATTTGGACAAATTACTCTACAACTAAAGCATCATGGAACCAGTCCAATTCAGTGTCAGTATTTCAGTTGCTTGACATATTTCATAAATCAAAATATTTAACCACTCCAATTTGATGTCCTTCTTCCAAAACTACAATATGAATCAGGTAAACTAACTAGGATATGTGTTGCAACAAGCAACACACTTAGCTACCTGAAATGCAGTATCAAAGTGCTCGCAGGGCACAGTCTCACAATTCGGGTATGCCTTTTTTGCTGCTGCCTCGCTGTACGCCCCAGGGCAACCCTGAATCAGACACCATAATCAAACTCAAACTCCCATTAAGATTATTCGAAACACACACAAGCACAAACGAAGTAAAAAACTGAAACAGCAGACGCGTTTCGTCGAGCACCTGGTAAGCAACCTTGAGCCCCTTCCCATTCACATCCATGACGTCCGCACTAGTGAGCGGCCCTGAACACAATTGAAAAATAAAAATAAAATAAATCCACAAGCAGGCACCGCGGAATCAAGTGAGTAGTCAAACCGGAATCAGCTAGCGCGAGCGTCGTCGAGCCCGCGCGACTTACGAGGCAGCCAGTGGGGATCGCGGGCGCCGGGGACGGTGAGGCCGGAGACAGGCGCGGGCGGGCGGCGCAGCCCGTTGGCGTCCACCGACTCAACGCCGTCCGCCAGCGTCGCCCGCGGCGGCGAGATCGGAGAGATGGAGGTGGAGTTGGGGCTGAAGCCGGAGCTGTGGCTGTTGGCGGCGCTGCATTTCAGGGAGGGGAGGCGGGGGGATGGGTAGGCGGCGGCCGGGTTGGCGGAGCGGGCCGGGGCTCGAGCCGGGAGAAAGGGGAGCCGGAGGCAGGCCGTGGGCGCCATTGCCGCCGCCGCGCTGCGCGCGCGGGGGTTTGGTGCCTGCTCCGCAGCTACTCACGAGACGAGAGGCGGCGGGGGAGTAGGGGCGTGGAGAAGTGGAGATTTTCTTCTTTTCCCGGCCCGGTAAATCCTCTAGGCTGAACGGTGTGGGGGGCTGTGGCCTGTGGGCGTGCGGCCGCGGGAAGCACCCGGGGGTGTGGGCCCGTGCTGAACCAAGATTTTCGTCGTTTTCGGGCTCGCGCCGACGACAACGGCCGGAAGGAACTCCTTAACCAAAGGAATGAAGCTACTCCCCTCCTTCCAACTTTATAAGGCCTAGCATATTAAGATTGAATTTTTTCTATCTTTGATCAATAATTTGACTATTAACTTTTTACTTTTATAATGTAAACTTTACATAGTTGGATTCACAATCAAATATGTTTTACCACGATTATAAATTTATAACTACAAGTAATATAATATATGAGAAGAATTGTCAAAATATTATTTAGAAGATCGTGTTGTCATATTCTAGTATGCCTTTTCTCAAAAAAAATATTATAGTATGTCTTATGAACGTAGAAGGAGGGAGTACCTGTCGGCGGGACAGCCGTCTCTCTCACTCACATGGGAGCGCGAGGGAGAACTGGGCTGTCCATTAAGAACAGCCCACCATTGGAAAGGAAAAGTAGTCTTGGCCCTAGAAAAAGGTATGGCATCACCCCCAACATAAGCCAATCTTGGCCCGGCCCAACATTTGGAGTGAGCGTTCCAGCTTCCAGCAAGTGTGGTTAGTGTTCCTCTCAAAAAGGAAAAAAAATGCAGACCGTGTTCGGCAGACTGGAGCTGGAGGCTGGAGCTAGAGTGCTGTGAGAGAAAAATACTGTTCGGCAGGCTGGAGCTGGAGGAATGTGAGAAAGAAATACTGTAGCAGCCCAACAGCCGAACACGGCGACTTGTTTGCTGATGCAGGGATCAAACTCTCAATACTAGGAGCAGTGGAGCATCGTGTCAATTAACAATACCACCAGAAGGGTTCAAAAATACAATCCATCATTAGCTCTGCTGGTACCAAAAGAACATTATCCCTGGTCGCTATTATTCATCCACTGGCCACTCAATCCGCCTCGATGTCATCACAGCAGGCGAATGATGTACCTATCACAAACCAAACTTCTTCGCATGATGATCGTACTAGCAACGCACAATTCAACTCTGAGATCGTTAATCGTACTGGCACGCCAAGTACGATAATCTTACGAGACCTTCCAATCTAAAATACCCGGCAGAATCACAGAGATTTCGGCTTCGCAATCATGGCGTCGGTTTCTTAGCCGCCCTCGTTCCAATCGGCCGGGCGATACACTACTGCTACCAGCCTAGCACCAGTACGCGTCAATCAGTTTTGCTGGTGTTCCTCATCCGTTCGCCCATTTTTCCAGGAAAAATTTAGGGCCAGGGGGTGCGGCACTGCGCCATGCCGCCATCAGCTTGCCGTAAAGTAATCTGCAACAGCCCTTGCATCGAGCCGCCATGGCTCGACCTTGTCTTTTTGCAGGGCAGTCGCCTGTCAAGCTTAACGGTATCCCTTCGGCAGTACGGCACTAAGGCATCTCTTTCATGCTTGTGGATCAACTTTTCTTGGTCGACGGCGGAACCGGTGCCTGCGAGTATACTAGTAAAATAACAAATTAACATTGTGATCCTGATGTCTAATTTTAATCGGCAGTACATGCAGATGAGTTCAGATTTGTTCTGGTTTTCTGAAGAAAAAAATCTGAATTATACCCTCGAACTATCGCAAAAATCTTATTTTCAATTTTCAACTATAAAACCAGATAACATAGGGTATCAAACTATCAAAATCGGACAAATTCGACCCTTAGGGTAGCTTCCAATGTTTTTTTAGAAAAATTAAAAAGATTCTAATCTATACCTATTACTAAAGCGAGTAAATTTTCCACCTAATTCTTTGGTTTGGACCGTTTATTTTGGTCCTCCTGTGTTATTGACAGGTGGATTTTAGTCCATCGCATATACGAGTCGGACCAACCCCATCTGTCCACGACTCGATCACGTAGACCTCTACAAACTAACTCATGGGCACAAATATGTATCCGATACTTATACCAATTTTGTCCGTAGCAACGCACAGGCATAATCACCTAGTTAGATCTAAAAATCAAAACTAATTTATTTACATTAATTTTTTTGAAATTAGTACAAAATTTTTTCTAAAAATGTAGCCTATCTATTGTTGCTCTATTTGAATCTTGGTAATTCAAAAATAATAGATATAACTACAAGAAACCAAATATTATGAAAATAAAAAAATTGGATCTCAATAATTGAAAAGTATCATGCCAATAGATATGTTACATTTTTAGAAAACTTTTAATGCACATTTCAGATTTTTTATTTAAAATGAATTACTTATAATTTTTTAGTTTAAAATTGAATATTTTTAATTCTCACAAAATAAAAAAAACCATCTTCAAAACCACCAAGGGCTAAATTTGTCTAATTTCAACAATTGGATGACCTTTGTTATCTAATTTTATAGTTTTATAGGTTAAAAATCGGACTTTTGTGATAGTTTAAAGATGTAAACTAAATTTTTTCCCTTTTCTAAACTGTTCCGATCATTTTCAGATGACTGCTGGATGACAGACTGGCCGTGTCTTCCTTGCGTCAAATCATTTTGCGAGTAAGCATGGGCAGAACGGCCGCTTCCACTTTCCGAACTTTTTTGCGGCCATTGGATCGAGCTCCTCCACTGTCCCACGATCTTTCAGTCATTGTCGCCGTCGCCGTCTTGGTGATCGCAATTAACTGTCCAGAAGGAAGATCTCGGTGGGCCCAACAAAATGGTTAATTCCAGGAACCTTCAGCCCCTGTTCCTATTTATTTTTCTTTCTTTCTTTCTTTCTTTCTTTTCTGTCTACTTCTATCGCTGTGCTTTTCTACTCGGTGCTTTCACAACCAGTGTCTACTCTAGCCTACTAGATTTTGTTCGTTCAACGTAGCACGGCTCAGCAACACTGTAGCTTCGCAGGCGACACAGGCACACAGCAGACGAATCGCTCGCGACGGGGCGCCCGAGAGACGGATCTGGGAATCCCACAGGCCACAGCTCTACCAGCTTCGGAGTCGAGTCGGCACCCGTCACGCAGGGCTTTCAAGTTCCCCTTTCCACACGTCGCCGCGGCTCGAACCAGGAGGAGGACGACGACGACGCCGCGGCCGGCCGGCCGGTCCAAACGCCACCGCGCCCAGGCCACGGCCGGCCACGCAGGCCGCATCATCAGCTCTGGCCCGACGGCCAGCACCACCTCTTTCGCCCGTCCCCGTCCAACCCAGCCGCTAACGCCAACCAAACAACGCGTCGACGGCTATCGGCCAATCGCCCAATCCCACTCTGGACAGTGGACCCCTCTCCCGCAGCCGCGCTCCGTCCCCATCGCCACCAGCAGAGCAAACCCGGACGTGGAGGCCCCACCCGTCAGCCGCCGCGTGCCGGTGCCACGCCAGCACGCGACCGGGTAGGGGCGCCCTCGTTTGACCGTTGAAACGCCCCGCCCGCCGTCGGATCCGGTGCGGGCGCCCCGACCGCCCTGGCTCCTCTCGTGTCGACTGTCGAGACGGGGCGCGGTCGTGCCGCGCCGGCCGTCACGCCCAGGAGTCTCCTCGCGCTCACTTTCTCGTAACCTTCCTCAGCTGGAGTCAGTCCGTCTCGGCCTCCTCTCCTCTCTGGGCAGCGGGCCCAGCAGCAGCAGCAGCAACGCCTGCTCCAGCCGCCCCTCTTTTATAAATCCTCGCCTGCGCTTCCTCTTTTGACAAATCGGTCGAGAGAGGAGGAAGACGATAAAGTCAATCGTGCCTGCGAGGAGTGAGCCAGCCTTCTTCTTCTTCTTCTTCTTCTTCTTCTTCTTCTTCGAGGGGAGGGGTTAGGCTAGCAAGGGGGGGACAGGAAGCGAGGATGAGCGGAGCAGGCATGGACGGGGCCCCCGCCGCCGAGTTCCAGCCGACGGTGACGCACGGCGGCCGGTTCCTCCAGTACAACATCTTCGGCAACCTGTTCGAGATCACCAGCAAGTACCAGCCGCCCATCATGCCCATCGGCCGCGGCGCCTACGGGATCGTCTGGTACGTTCTGTGTGCCACCTCGCGGCTCATCGAATTTCTTGCGAGTTGCTGATGATTGGCGAGCAATTGGGTTAGTTCATACTAGGTCCTAGGAGGACGGCCATGGATTATAGGGCCAATCAGTTCATTTTTCTTTTTCTTTTAAAAAAATACTAGTAGAGTACTGCAGTTGAGCAACAATTTTGGTTAAATTTAGTAGTGCAGTGGTTGGTGAGCTCTCGAATCAAATGAAACGCCCCCAGCTTTTAAGAGTGGTTGATTGATTTTGTTCTGAAATTTCTGTACGGCCGCGCGCAGCTCGGTGATGAACTTTGAGACGAGGGAGATGGTGGCCATCAAGAAGATCGCCAACGCCTTCGACAACCACATGGACGCCAAGCGCACGCTCCGGGAGATCAAGCTGCTCAAGCACCTCGACCACGAGAACGTGAGCGCACATGATAATTGTACATCAATACAGCACAAGACCCCCGTTTTGCGTTTCAGTTAAATGATGACGATTTGCGTTGCGCGCCTGTACCCTGCTGACGCCGGCTGCTGCTGCCATTTGGGCTTTTGAACAAACAACAGATCATTGGCATCAGGGACGTGATCCCGCCGCCGATCCCGCAGGCGTTCAACGACGTGTACATCGGCACGGAGCTCATGGACACGGACCTCCACCACATCATCCGCTCCAACCAGGAGCTCTCGGAGGAGCACTGCCAGGTAATGTAACTGAAAAACTCTGATGGCACGCGAGCTGTTCCTGACGACAGTGCCAGTCAGAAGAAACGACGCCATCGATGGCCGGTGTCGCCGTCAGATTTTACACGGCCTGATCTGACGGGGGTAATCTCTGTTCTGTACGTATCGGCCGCCGTCGTCGTCGCAGTACTTCCTGTACCAGATCCTGCGCGGGCTCAAGTACATCCACTCGGCGAACGTGATCCACCGGGACCTCAAGCCCAGCAACCTGCTGCTCAACGCCAATTGCGACCTCAAGATCTGCGACTTCGGGCTGGCGCGCCCCTCGTCGGAGAGCGACATGATGACGGAGTACGTGGTGACGCGGTGGTACCGCGCGCCCGAGCTGCTGCTCAACTCCACCGACTACTCCGCCGCCATCGACGTCTGGTCCGTCGGCTGCATCTTCATGGAGCTCATCAACCGCCAGCCCCTCTTCCCCGGCCGCGACCACATGCACCAGATGCGCCTCATCACCGAGGTAACCTGCCATCGGCCCTCGCCGCACCGATCACCTGTTCTTGGGTTGCGCGACGCCATTTGTCCGGCACTGATCGCCGTCGTCGTGGGCAGGTGATCGGGACGCCGACGGACGAGGAGCTCGGGTTCATCCGGAACGAGGACGCGCGCAAGTACATGCGGCACCTGCCGCAGTTCCCGCGGCGGCCGTTCGCGACCATGTTCCCGAGGGTGCAACCCGTGGCGCTGGACCTCATCGAGCGGATGCTCACCTTCAACCCGCTGCAGAGGATCACAGGTCAGTCGCCGACCGCCCGCCGCCGCGGTTTTAGCTTTTCCTTTTCTTTTCTTTTCCTTTCGTTCCTCCGTGTGCAACTCGTGCGGCTGCTGAAACTTGAGTACTACTCTGCGTCGTGTTGACCAGTGGTAGAATCACTACCCTATTGACGTCGGTTGTTTAGTGGCATGGTGCGACCGAACCGTCAAATTAAAACTCTAATTAAGTGTAATGGCCGTCATCTAAACACATCGGACTCATTAGTTTAACGGCTTAATTTGGCGATCCTTTCTCAACCCACGTCCCGCTCGAAACATCACCGATAGTCCCACGCGAAGGTGGCGCAGATGGTACAAACACGACACATATTTGAAAATACAACAAATATACATAATATTTTACTTTAAGTTTTACAAACCAAGTGTGAATAAATATATAATTTACAAATTTTGCATTACTAAAATCCGGGTTCAACTAGAGGAAAGGGGGGCCTACAACTAACAAAATTGTGCCATAGGGAGATCCCTAACTAAACGTCTGGCTCCACAACCTCCCATCCCTCAGCATCCTGGCGGATGAACTTGGCGCAGCAGGGACAGAAGTCTACGTCTGCATGTCCTGAAATAATTGTGGCAACAAACCCTGAGTATACTAATACTCAGCAAGGCTTACCCGACCAGTGGGTATAACTTAGCCCACATATCTAGACATGCACGGCATTTGGCTGGTGGTTATTTTTGCAGAAAGAGCGACTAAAGTAGTTTCCTTACTTTCATTATTTTAGCTCCAGGTGCTATATAAATGAACTCTCATCTAATATTCGCATAGACCCACTATAGCAATCATGGTGGTACAAGCAAAAAATAATTCAATGTGCTCAATATTTTTTATAAATATACATAAATCACATTCTAACATTTTGCTACGATGCAGCAAAGAGATCAAGGCCCTCATGACCGCGAGACACGGCGAATCGATCCGATTTAACCTTGCAAGGTGGACCTAACCAACACGGCACGCATTTCCCCGTCGGACTATACATGCCAACCATTCCCCTCCCTGCCTCGAACTACAGAACCGCCCCACCTGCATATAGTCAGCCGAGCCCTACGAGAGACCACCAAAAGTAAACATATGCATCCCGATTCTTCGCGGCCACTCGACTCGCCCTAAGGGGTGGGTAGAAGTTCTGTACTTTCGAAACAAAGCAGTACTCGGCTTATCGGTTTGGACTACCTCCTACTCCCGGCATGCGGTTAATACAATTCAATCCCCGATCAGCACTGCCGACAACGACCGGTCCTTAATCGACTCAGACGGGGCTAATACACCCAGGAACCCTGTCCTGCGGCCATACCTATACATCATCCCCGCCCGGTCTCACATCTCCATATCCATTTCAATACTCAAGTACTGTAATATAAGTAGATATAACTTATGTCTCGCGAGTAACTGGAAATTACTCGACTTCCATATATCCTATATCTCGCGAGTGACAATAAGTCACTCGATTTCTACCGAGGACTCTTAAGCATAGCATTACTATCGTCCTATCATACTAGTATAAACTCAAGAAAACCTAAAGATCATGCAACTAGGGTTTCAACCAATTTCTATACGTAATGCACAAGTAATATATATATATATATATATATATATATAGATGTCATAATTTAAATTAATAGGTAGTGCTCCGGGGCTTGCCTTCGGGCTGCTGCACAGAATTGGGGTCAGACGGGCCTTGGGCCAGGTGCTCCCACCTCTCCTCCTGGGCTTGCGTCGGCTGCTCTTGTGGTGCCGCAATCACCTCAAATACGGCGCACTCAGCTGCGGATGCTACACATATGCATATGAAATAAATGAGTGCAGCTCAATGATGTAACTATTTCACTTCAACTGATAGGCCCTGCGGATTGTCCGCGCCCAAGTGGCGGACCGTCCATCGTACTATTCTACGACAACAATGTCTCTGGAACAATTTCCAATTCTACCTGCGGACTGTCCGGCCACCCTTGGCGGACCGTCCGCAGTTCACGTATTCAATCCACCAGAGACGTCAACGTCTCTGGACAAAATCCTAGACTCTACTGCGGACTGTCCGCGCCCAAGTGGCGGACCGTCCGCAGTTCAATCCTGCGAACCCCCACCAGAGACATCGTCTCTGGACAAACTTCAAGTTTCAACGGCGGACCGTCCGCTCCCCTATAGCGGACTGTCCGCAATCAATTTTGCTAAACTACCAGAGACAACATCGTCTCTGGACGAAACCTAATCTGACCGGCGGACTGTCTGCACCTCCCAGGCGGACCGTCCGCGATACCTAACTTTTGCCCCGCGCCACAGGCGGCAGCAAGTGCGGCGGCGACGGCGACGGCCGTTCACCGGCACCGGCGACACACCGCGGAAGGAGAAAAAGACCGGGGAGCGCAAGGAACTCACCACGAATCCATTCCCGCGGTCGGTTCGAGCGGAGGACGACCGGAGAGGCAGATCGACGGTGGAGCAAGCTTCAAGCACCTCCAATGGTGTCCGGCGGTGGTGGAGGGCGATTCCGGCCGTAAGAAGCCGGTCTAGGGGTTGGGGAAGGTGGAGGAGATGCCGAGGAAGTTTCTTGCGCGAGGAATCGAAATTTGGTGGCCGGAGGAGGAAGATCGACAGAAGGGGGCGCCGGCGGGGCGAGCGCACGAGCTCCGCTCGGCTCTGGACGGAGTAAGGAGAAAGAGAGGAATGACAGGTGGGTCCCACGACTATTCAGATAAATATCTGGGCGTTGCTTGGTGGACTCTCTGCCGATCCCGCGTGGACTGTCCGCAAGGCAGGTGTTACACATGTGAGTGGCACTCACTGCAATGTGGTGGTGCGTATAGGCAAGGAAACACTGGCACATCTCAAGAGCGGCGTCGAGTAGGCATAGTACTGGCCTCCGGTCAAAGAGGAGGTGTGCCACGAGCTAAGTCTGTCCGCGCGAAGTTAAGTAGATTGACTGGTCTGGTCAGGTTCAAATGCGATATTCTGTCTGAAGTAGAAACTTTTACTATAATCTGCAGCTACACAACGGGAGGGTTTGGTAGATTTCTTCGTTGAATTCAGACCATAACAGTCTAACACAATAGTGGGGCCGTCACTTTTGTCATTCTGTGATGAATTATAGTAGCGTTCTATTTAAGGTGCGCAGCTACTCTGCTAGTGTGAATCTTTTGTTTGCTCAGTTGTTGCCTACCGTCCAATCCAACTGGCAGAACACAACCACACTGAGGGGTTGTTTGGTTCCAGGGACTTTTTTTTAAGTCTCTGGAACTTTTTAGTATTTAGAAGTATTAAATAAATATTAATTATAAAATTAACTGCAGAACCCTGGGGCTAAATTGCGAGACGAATCTAATGAAGTATCTTAATCTATGATTAGCGAATGGTTACTGTAGCATCACTGTAGCAAATTATGAATTAATTAGACTCATTAGATTCGTCTCGCGAAAAAGTACTCAGCTGTCAAAAAAACATTTATAAACAGATTTTATTTAATATTATAAAATAGTAAGATTTCTTTTGATATGATAGGGACTTTTGAAAAAAGTCCTGAAGCCAAACAAGGCTTCAGATTGCGAATATGCAGCTAAAGGCTAAAGCTGATCCATTGCAAGTTATCACATGGACAAAAGAGAGTCACACAAAATTTCTGTCTCCACAAGACAAATTCTGCGCAGCTCTTCCTGTTTTTTGTTCTCTGATCCCCCCCCCCCCCCCCAAATATCACGCATCGGAGTCATCAAAGCTGTACTTGCTGTGGAGTGTTCTCCATCCGCATCCAAGTTTTTTTTTTTTGATAAATCCATCCGCATCCAAGTTTGTGTCCCTACCTTTGCATTTCGACATATATTGAATTTGCAGTGCTGCTGCTTTGACCCATTCTCGCTTATTTTCTGCCTACTTTGGAGACTTCTCCGTATTGCTTTTGTCGAAGTGGCGATGACGACTATGTACAGAATAAACACGTTTAATATGGGAAAAGAAAACGGTACAGATAGTCTAATCTAAAAGATGTAGATTACATCCCCTGTACTGGCACCGGACTAGGAGGGGTTAAGTTCAGAGATTCCTCTATTGGCTTTAAACTATAACAGTTTGACTTCAGAGATATCTGTGCTTGGTTTGGACTAGCTGAGTTTCAGTTCAGAGAATTCGTCAGGGTCCAGGTCTGACTGATTTCAGTTCTCACCGAAATTTCTTTTGCCGTGCAGTTGAAGAGGCGCTGGACCACCCGTACCTGGAGCGACTACACGACATCGCTGACGAGCCCATCTGCACGGAGCCCTTCTCGTTCGACTTCGAGCAGCAGGCTCTGACCGAGGACCAAATGAAGCAGCTGATCTTCAACGAGGCCATCGAGATGAACCCGAATTTCCGATATTAGATTGAATCTCCAGATGTAGGGTTCCCATCTGCTTATGCATGTCGTTTGTAAATAGGCGTAAGATTGAAGAGGCGGCTAGACTGAACATTGCATTTGTTTGTTTGTTGAGATGTTCGAGCCCACCATCCTATCAGTGTAAGGCTGTGTAAGCTGTTGCTGCTGATTCCAGGCGTTGTTGTAATCGACTATACCAAGAATAAAAGGTTTGGAGCGTGATTTTCGAGCATTTCGAACCTCAATTTTGCCTGCCTACTCAGCACAGAGCTTGTTAACGAGTGCAACCCAGCTGCTTCAGACTCGTAGAGAGGTACGAAGGACTTGTTTCGAACTATGCCGTGCAAGACACCTCTATTATCGATCTTTTTACAATTTCGTAAAAAGGCCATACATAATACGGACCTTTAGAAAATATTGGAACTCAGCATATCTATACTTGACAACGGAAAATTTTTTATTCAAACCACGATCCTGTTCGATTCATATGAAATGCAAATGGTAAGTTTCAGATGCAAGTGCATTTTCTTGCCTATGTATTCGTGATGCCTGACAGCATGCCTACCGCCTATAGGATGATGAGGTGAGTAATACCAGGATAACCTCACTGGCCGAACTGTTGAGATTAACTTGACGGGAAAGCAAGTCATCAAACTATCACTAGCTCAGAGGAAAACATGATCCAGATTGCCCGAAACATCATTCTAACCAATACTAAAATGCTCAATCTGCCTACCACCACCGCACCACAACAAAGAATCATAACCATAAGTATACAAGTAGCTCAAGCAGTTCCGCACACAGCTTTAATACCGCACAAGCTGAGAACGATACCAAGGGAAGCCAGATTCCAAGAACAGGGCAGAATAGCACAATATCTCAGGAATGCGACCATCACAGTTTGAGGCAACAGAACGTACTGCATTCATAAGGTAGATCATAGATCTTGTAGTTTCAGTGACATACAGCATCAGAGTCTAGCCAAACACCCCCCATTCAAACATCGACAAAGTATCAATAATGGCCATGGGCAGGGTAACAAATTTATTAAAGACAAGATACTTAATCTGCTGGTTCACACTGACTCCAGATGCAAAACAAAATTACATGATCCCATACAAGCAGCAGCACGTAGTAGTCTAGGATACGCCATTTACGCATCAGCAAACCTGCAATCCACAAGGGTAAACAATCAGATTTGTTCTACTGACCAAGCACAAATTCTGAGTGAACTGTTACTTACCCCAGTTCAGAGAGCTTGAGGTGGGCCTCCTTGTAGTCATCAAAGAAAGCCTTCTCATCCTAGAATGCAATCAACAATTAGGATGTCTCTTACATATCTCCATAATCTGGATAATGTTAACTGCAGGCATACCGCAGCATATTTCTCCACAAGAGGGCGGAAGACAGGGTCGCTCAGCAGGGCTTTGTCACTTGGAAGCTGAAGGAGGCCCTCTTTGTCACCACTCAGAAGTTCCCTACAGAAATAGTTAAAAAGATAGGGGGTGGTATTAATGTCTAATAACATTCAGCTGCCCAGGAATACTACAAAAAAAGGTAGACACTTTACATGCATCTCTTCATTAAATCTAATTTCTCTACCCCCCAAAAAAATTCTAATTGTTTTTTTTCTAAACAAGCTGTAGACTCACTTGAAGTAAGAGTTGTCAAAGACCAAAGGGTTTCTAGTCCAGGGCCCCTCAAAACCAGATCGCTCCTTGTGGCACCTTCCCTGAAGAAAAGCTCAAGAAAACAACATCAATGCATGCATACATATTACATTGCTATGAAGTAAACATGAGTAGACAGCAACAAACCAAGGTGTGGCCACCAGAGAGGGCAACAATGTCCTGATCGCTCAAGCCCATCTGCTTGCCAAAGACTTGCCTCAGATGGTCAGAACCTGGTTAAAAAACAGAGAGCAAGCTGTAAGTGATGGTCCTCATGTCAATTTAGAAACAAGATTCAAGATAAATTTGACAACAAAGCCCCAGAGAACAAATGATGAATATAAGCATTCATGGCAATAGTAGTAAAGATTATAGATATCTACCCTTAGTAGCATCAGGAAGGCGGCCCTCAGGTGGGGGCTGAGGCTTGTCCTGAAAATGGCAAATGAAAGATGTAAAATACACTGAGTACTGAAAAATATTGTCACGGCAAAAAAAAAAGATCAAACAAATAAAACTCTCAGTCATGTCCATCTCTATAGTAAATCAGAATTACATGAGGAAAGAAAGATTGAATAGAACCATGTTATCACCAAATGCTAAATGTCACCTGTCACTCCATAAGAACAAACCACTGAAAATGCTATCAGCTTTGGATGCCCTACAGAAGTTGATGGCTTATAAGTGTATACTTTATCAACATATCGACAGGGACCACATGCGTGCTGTACATCACCATCAGGACACAGCAATCAGAACCATCTAGACATGATGAGAAGTTTACCATATAACGAATATACTCATACCCAATCCATAACGTGGCAAATTCAAAACATCCAAGAACACGACAAAGTCCACAACTGGACCTCCCCTCAAAGACTTGAGGTATGGTATTGCATAGGCCAACACATATGTAGAAGGGAAAAAAGGTTCCATGACACAACAAACCTGCATCAACTCAACAATATATGCACAAGAATCTAACAAGTATTCCTGAAAGTATATATCATTCAAAGCAATAAAAAACTGAGCATGGATCGTTGATAAACAATACCAAAACAACTAATTTTTCCCAAGATAAATCTAGCATTTCAATAGTACTATTCGTAAGGAAGGCTATTTAGACATTATCTGTTCACAAAACCAACACAAACAAAACCATTAAAGTTGGATCAAGTTTTTTAAGAAACCTAAAATTTGACGGTAACTGATTAATTGCATCTCCTCACACTATTAAGTATGAAACATGCATAAAAGTCCATTTATGTGACTCACCTATCACATGCCTACAGGATTCAAGAAATAACTCAGTACAAACAAACAATTAACAAACCGTAATCCTGTACATACGTTGAAAGCGGCATATCATATATGGACGAACGTTATTGTAAGTTAACATGTTTCTTTTACAGAGGCCCATTCCTAGCTGACACCATATGTCCATATTACCAGAATACTAAATTAGTGTGCACATAAAGACAAAAACCTAACCACGAACCTACCTCACGGGAAGACATATATTTTGTCAGGAGCAAGGCGTGAACACAAACCGATATTTCAATGGTGAAAAAGGTGTACCCTTAAATGGTAGGATAACGTGCCATGAACCGATGATAATACGCTCATAAATCAGGGGGCACGAATTGGAGTAAACAACCACGATCTCGCCCAACTACCTTCAAACCCTCTTGGGTATTTCGAATCAAGGGCTTAAACCCAGGCAAAACCCCAAAGGCAGTAGAAAAGGGATGAAAAGTCTCACCTCCCTACCGGGGTGGAAGGGGACCTCAGGTCCACCGGTCACCTCCACGGCCACAACTCCCGCAAGCTACACCGGAACAGAGAACCAAAAAAAAAACGTCAGAAACCACATCCATTTTGGGGGCAGTTCGAAGCGTCCGACCAGATCGCGGGCGAACCTGGTACAGATCGGCGTAGGAGAGGATGGGGAACTCCTCCTTGACGGGCTCGAGCATCCGCACGGCGATGTCCAGACCCGCGTTGGCGCCGTGCGCCTGCTCCGCCGGGTTCTTCATCGTACCGAAGGGGCCGCCGGTCTTAGAGGACACGTCGAACGTCCCCGCCGAGTGCCACCTGCGCAATCAAAACGAAAACCCAGATCAGGCCACGAAAACCTCCCCCAACGATCCGGAAGCACGCACGCGGGCGGGGTTAGGCAGAGTAGAGACTAGAGAGAGGATTTACGCGAGACGGAGCATGAGAGGGGCGCAGCTCTTCTCGGCGATGAGGGCGCGGAGCTTGCGCCTGGCCTTCTCGACGGCCTCCTGGTACTCGGCGCTCACGGTCGGGTAGCACTTCGCCATGGCTGCGAGCAGAGAGCTCCGGAACGGAGAATGCGATGCGGCGGTGGGAGTGGGAGGGATCGCAAAAGCTTATGGGTCGAATGGCAGCCACGCTCCCACCCCCCCGGGGTTTATAGGGAAGCTTCTCGTCTCGTCGTCGTACTCGTAGGGCGCATCCTGGCCACCGATCCGCGGGCGAGCGATCGTGCGGCCAGACGGGAGGTACTCCGTACATTTGGACGGGCGCCATTGGCCCCGGTCGCCTGCCATTTGGGCGCGTGCGACTTTACGTATCTACACCTACACAGTGGGCAGACGGTGGAAGGTAGGGACGATGTTTCGGTCATTTCAGCTTCCAAAAAATTTCCGGGGCTACAGTAACTTGCAACATTTGGCCACTCATTTAGAGTATTAAATGTAGATAAATGACAAAACTCATTCCACCAACCCGAGCAAAATCGCGAGACGAATCTAATGAACCTAATTATGTAATGATTAAATAATATTGTGCTACAGTAACCAACATCTAGTGATGGATTAATTAGACTTAATAGATTCATCTATTAGTTTTATAATTAAATTGTGTTTAGTTTGCCTAATTTTGGATTGAAAATGCTACAGTAATTTTCCCCGAAAATTTTGGGAACTAAACGCGCCAGAGCCGCGCCCGGCGTCCCCACGTCTGCGCAGTTAACGGCGACGGTTCACGACTTCACGGGCGCGCAGGCCGCGTGAGCGGATGCGCGGCTGGTGGATGGGGTGACCGCCTGGGCCGGTTGAAATATTATTGCCTCGGGCAGTGTGCCGCCGCCCTGATCCGGATCCGGTTCCACTGCAGTTGCGCCACCGGAACAGTAAAAGGAGTATGGTGCTACAGTATCTTCTGCAGTACTGTTCATCCTCTGCAGTTACTGTGGTGGCCAGTGTTATGAACAGGCCTCGTGTACTGTTCACGATGGTGCTGTTTATCACTGTAGCGCGCTCCCATCCGCCCGTTCCAGATCGGCCGTCTCCCATTCCTCCAGCCTCACCCTGCAGTTGTTTGCAGAGGATCTCGTTCACCTGATCCATCCATCCTATCTGGGCTACTGGCAGATGGCCCATGTGCTTTACTGCTCACCCGTGCCGTGACCGGGAGCGGCGATGGAACGATCAGACGGACGACGAGCAATGGGTACCCCGGACCGCGCTCCCAGATCCGTTTCTTCTTCTTCAGAAGTTTTGGTCCAAGTTTTCATCTCCTCTGCTGTGTGATCCTTTTCTCACGCAGGACTCAGAAGCTCTGGTCTCATTTCTCTTGTTTCTAATCCTGCAAATGGCACGAGCAGCCGGTGCTTGCACCGCCCCCTCGAACGATAATATTCCTCCACCCTAGCCCAAAAAGCCAAAACCAGAGTGCACGACTTGCCATTGCGGCAGCCATTTTTTCCGATGCAGAACATGATGCCCCATACATGAATACATCACTGGTTTGAAAAACCATAGCTGCCGGGTCTGAAGCTGACCGTTTGGTCCTACCGGCCTTTCAGAGAACTTTGTTGACGGGGAAGAGGGGCGTGTGAACGGGAACTGCAAAGGCAACTTTCTGGAAGCAGCATTCCAGTTTTAGTCAGGCTGAGTGGATGTCAGTGGCAGACCGCGGACAGCCCCAAAGATGGGTTAAAGTTAACATTAAACCAACCGGAAGTTGAAAGTTTTAGGTATCAAAACTGCAGTTAGAAGGTGAAAGAACATGACCGACGTGCTGCCTTGGACTTCAGGAGACGAAACGATGGCCTCGAATCCATTGATCACTGCAGTTTGTTGTACAATCTCTACAAAAAAAAAAGAGGAAGAAAGAAAGGCGTAGAGAAAGACGGTAAAAGAAAGCACGGTATCAGTGAAAGCCATGGACGATGCTAGCGACGGAACAGAAGCATATTCTTATCCGAGCCGCCCAAGAAGGTGGCTAAAAAATTGCCCACCCCCCTCCCCCATGTTGGCCACGCCCGTTGGTGGTGCTGCGGGGAATCCTCACCAACCGCATAAAAAAAAAAACAAGCGCGCGCCGCGACGACGGGGAGTTGGCCCCGCGCGCTGGTGGCAACGGCGACTCCCATGGCAGATTCCGTACCTGTTTAATTTCCACCCCGTAAACGCATAAACACAAAATTTTACAAAGGAATTTTGCTAATTTGAAGTACTAAATGAAGTACAAAACGAATCTAATAAGCCTACTTAATCCATGATTTGCAACCGTGATGCTACAGTAACCATCTGCTAATTATTGATTAATCATGAATTAATTAGTATCATTAGATTCGTCTCGCGATTTATAACACATCTATGTAAAAAGTTTTATAAATAAACTTTATTTAATACTTTAAATTGGTAAAATCCTTTTAAAAATATTTTGCGTTTACACCACACGGAACTAAACAGGGCCTCCCTATCGCCTATCGGCTTTTGCGTCCATGCCCATGCGGGCCCGCAGCCTTTCGGTCCGGCGTCCGTGACGAGTCGACGACACAACACTGGCAGTTTCACTTGGGGTGTGGACCCCGTGGGGTGTGGGTTTGCGGGATTCGCGGCGACGGTTCGCATGCCCAGAGGCAAGCGGCGAGCACGGGATGCTGAATCTACGGTTGACCGCACACTCACCAACTTACGGTTGACGGTCGACTGAGCACGTCATCCCCGTCTACCCCTTCCTCGTTCCTCCCTCCTCTTCTCACTTCCTTCCCTTTTTTCCCCGCAGCCTCCCCCTCCCCCGTTCCCCTTCCTCTCCCCACCCTTTCCTCTCGATAGATCTAGCGGGACGGTCTGAGCGGCCCTCCGGGCGGCGCCTCCCCCGCAGCCGCTCCCCGCCGCCGCGCGCTCCCCCGCCGCGCGCCGCGCGCGGACGCGCTCTCCTGGGCCGCCGCAAGCTCTCCCCGCGCGCGCCGCCGCCGACCCACCTCCTGGGCTCCCTCCGGCAGCTCCCGCGGCCTCCCTTCGGCGTCTCCCTTCGCCTCCGCGGGCGGACGCGCTCTCCTGGGCCGCCGCAAGCTATCCCCGCGCGCGCCGCCGCCGACCCACCTCCTGGGCTCCCTCCGGCAGCTCCCTCGGCCTCCCTCCGGCGTCTCCCTCCACCCCCCCTCCGCGGTGGCCGCGGCCAGCGGCGCCGAATCCGCGCCCGGGCGGGGCAGCGGGGAGGCAGCGCCGCGCGTATTTTTTTTTCCGAATTTTCTTTTCTGATTTTTGGATGTTTTTTTTCAGAGCCTTTTTTCTTTACGTTTGGATGCAAAAAAAAATCAAAGTTTTTTTCATTTTTTAATGTAAAAGTTTTCTCCTTAATTTTTTTTGTTTGTTCTTTGAAATTTTTTTCCAAACTTTTTCTCGTCAATTTTTTTTCGCATCCTCATTTTTTCCCTTTGAAAATTTTTTTCAGAAAATTTTTTGTCACAAAACGACAAAAAATTTTTATAAATGGAAAAAAACAACGGTCGGAAAATCGACCTTACGGGAGCCCCCGTACGGTTTCCGTACGGTTGACCGTAAATTATCAATACCCTAGCGAGCAGGGCCTAGTTGTGAGATCTGATGTATGACTCTGTTTGAATTCGTGTTTTTTGCGTTGGCGACGGCGTTTGAGCGGGATAAGCGGAATAAACCCGCCGAACGCTCCGCGGCCAACGCACGACTTACAGTCGGCCGCATTGTGCAGTGGACAAAAATGAACTGGAGCCCCGCGATTTGGAAAAGTGGCCACGGAGCTGCGTTCGCGTAAACGCGACGCGCGTTCCTGGCTCGCGGAGCCAAACAGGCCCTATCTTCGTCGCCCAACTGCACGCTTTTTGGGCCTTTCTAAAGTTTGCTGACCTCAAATACATCCGCCGAAGGCCGGCCCATTCAGTTCTCCAAAGGAAAAGGTGCGAAAGCAAACCTGGGCCCACATCGCAAACCGAAGGCCCAAAGCATCCTAAACGCACGTCCGCGATGCGATTAGTGAGGGCGCTGCGGGGTCGCGCGGGTGACTCACAACAAAACTGTTACCCACTACAAATTTTATATTATTGGGCTTAAGCTGTCTAACAAATTAGTTCATAGTTAAATTTGTTTTAGAACAAATTTATTTTATTTCAGAATAATTTTTTAATTGTTCTAGCAATACAAAAAAATTGTTTAGGAACAAAAGAAAATTTTGTTCCGAAACAAAAAAATAGTTATTAGAACTTGTGTGATAATTTGACTGTCAGTAGCCCGAGCGACTCCTAACATTTGCCATTAGTGATGACGACCACGAACGAGGGGGCTGGCTTTTGGCCAAGTCCACTGGAAGTGAAAACCGGGCACCACAGACGAACAAACATGAGGTGCACTGCATCCGGATTATCTTAGCGCCGAAACCCATCTAGTGCGCGCGCGCAGGAATATTCATCTTCTACTAAATGATTCGGTTGGTTGATTTCACGTGAAGATCCCCAACCGTGCGAGTGGGCACTCGAACAAGTACGAAGTAGACAAGTCATCAGCATGCATGCGCACTCGGCAGTCGGCACTCCTAACCACAGGGGGATTCGAGACAGAAAAACAAAATTATTAGTCGAAGATCCATGCATTCACGCAAGAACAGCAACGTCGGAAAGGTGTATCATGCGGCACAAGGCAACGCAGCGAGCGTTCGCTCGCATGCAGGTCCAAGCAGGCAGGCGCGGCCCCGTCAATTGACCCAGAGTTATTGAAGAACGCACAGCAGGTAGTGCCACTGCCACTGCACAACCACAAGCAGAATAAACTCACAACTATCCGCGCGCTCGTCCTCCACGGCAACGGCGCAACGCACCCACAACCACAACAAGAGACCCGCGGGCTTAATTAGCAAACCGGCCGGCACCTAGCCTAGCAGCTGCAAACCGGCGCCGCCCAAACACTTGATGAGCCACATATACTAACGTACCAGACTACCATCTCCGGGGGGAGTGGGGGACTCGCTCCCACGCCGCGCCATGCGTCAGTCGGCACCGCAGCCAGCGGCGGCGGTGGCAGAGCCGCCTCGCGCGTCCCCGCCGCTCTCGCTCCCGCTGCTGCCGCCGCCGCCGCCGCCGCCGGTCAGGTCCTTGATGATCTTCCTCATGACGTCGCCCCTCCTGGGGTACGGGTTCCCTTGGGGCTTCCTCGGCGTCGGCGGGTCGCCCCCGTCCATGGCGCCCACAGGAACGCTGGCGGGCGAGAAGAACCGCCGCCCTGAGGCTGGGAGTGGTTTACTGGTTTTGTGTGGAGTGATACTTGCGTAGTTGCGTGCGGAGGCGTGCACGGCTGGGGAGCTTTCTTGTAGAGGCAAGGGCCATTTGTTTAACGCGCGCTTTTGATTTTTGCGATTAGGGGTACAATACAACAATGAGCCCGGCGACTAGTCTTTTGTATCGAGCTATCTGTACGACCCTGACTATTTCTCCATCACAGGACACCGGACAGTGCATCCGATCCCTCTCGCTCTCCGTGGCGCAGCGGATGGTGTGCTCGCTCGCGCAGAGTCGCTGGGCAAACGGAGATCAGACAAGTGGCTGTGGATGAGATGACGCGACTCTGTCACCACTCACGAGCCACAGACTCCCATACAGTTCGCGCGCACACTCAGCTCAGGCCGCTAGCTGTAATCACCTCGGAGAAAGAAAAGCTAATCATCACCGTAGATTCTTGTCGTTGGCGACGACGGAGGCGAGCTCTCACCGATCGAGTCACCGTCGCATCGCGTCGTCAAAGACACCCACGGACACAAAGCCCTTGATTGCACACCAAAAGTAATTTGTCGGGCAGACACGTAAATCCTTGTGCTGCTACTGAGGCAGATTTGCATGGTCGAAGAAATGGGCGAAACCCTCGTGTCGATCGGAAAACCGGACTAGCTCCTCCACGCACAGATGCACGAACGGTCAGTGATACCGTAACCGTCATGGCGAGCTCAGCAAGACACGGGAGGCGCCGCGCTGATCTCGAAATCAAAGGTCTACGTCACCACGCCACGGGCAGTGACGCAAGCACCCGTGACGTGATGGGTGACGATCGACTGCCCGCGAGCGGCTGGCTTTCGGTCAAGCTCAAGTCCACGGAAAGTGAAAACCGGACGTCACCGACGAACGGGCATGAGCTGTATCCGGATTCGTCTTGGCGCCGAATCCATCTAGTGCGCGCGTGCCCGTGAATATTCTACTAGGAACAGATCGGAGCTAGTCCGAGCAGAAGATGCTCGAGAGCGACGCGAACCGGATGTGTTAGCTTTTGCCCACGATCCTATACGATTCGGGAACCTCAAGGTGGAGAACCTCAACTGGTCAAAGGTCTGGAACCTCAAGGTGGAGAACAAATGTAAATTCTTTATGTGGCTACTCCTCCAATGGAAGTCAATGACTGCAGACCGCATAATCAAAAGGGGTGGACAGGCAAACCCCATTTGTCAACTCTGCAGAACGAGAGAAGAATCCACCTTGCACCTCGCTGTCAACTGCGCCTTCACACAGTTTGCGACGGAACCGCCAAATTAAAACTCTAATTAAGGGTAATGGCCGTCATTTGAACACATCGGGCTCATTGGCTTAACGGCTTAATTTGGCGATCCTTTCTCAACCCACGTCCCGATAGAAACATCACCGATAGTCCCACGCGAAGGTGGGCGCAGATGGTACAAGCACGACACATATTTGAAAATACAACAAAAATACATAATATTTTACTTTAAGTTTTACAAACCAAGTGCAAATAAATACATAATTTACAAACTTTGCATTAATGAATCCGGGTTCAACTAGAGGAAAGGGGGCCTACGATTAACAAAAGTGTGCCCTAGGGAGATCCCTAACTAGACGTCTGCCTCCACAACCTCCCATCCCTCTGCATCCCGGCGGATGAACTTGGCGCAGCAGGGACGGAAGTCTACATATGTGTATCATGAAATAATTGTGGCAACAAACCCTGAGTATACTAATACTCAGCGAGGCTTACCCGACCAGTGGGTATAACTTAGCCCACATATCTAGACATGCAAGGCTTTTGGCTGGTGGTTATTTTGCAGAAAACAGCAACTAAAGTTATTCCTTACTTTCATCATTTTAGCTCCAGGTTCCATATAAAATTTACTCTCATCTAATATTTGCATAGACCCACTATAGCAATCATGGTGGTGCAAGCAAAATTTATTCAATTTACTCAATATTTTATATAAATATACATAACTCGCATTCTAACATTTTGCTACGATGCAGCAAAGAGATCAAGGCCCTCGTAACCGCGAGACACGGCGAATCGATCCGATTTAACCTTGCAATGTGGACCTAACCAACACGGCACGCATTTGCCCCGTCGGACTATACATGCCAACCATTCCCCTCCCTGCCTCGAACTACAGAACCGCCCCACCTGCATATAGTCAGTCGAGCCCTACGAGAGACCACCAAAAGTAAACATATACATCCCGATTCTTCGCGGCCACTCGACTCGCCCTAAGGGGTGGGTAGAAGTTCTGTACTTTCGAAGCAATGCAGTACTCGACTTACCGGTTTCGACTACCTCCTACTCCCGGCATGCGGTTAGTACAATTCAATCCCCGATCAGCACTGCCGACAACGACCGGTCCTTAATTGACTCAGACGGGGCTAAGGCACCCAGGAACCCTGTCCTGCGGCCATACCTATACATTATCCCCGCCCGGTCTCACATCTCCATGTCCATTTCAATACTCAAGTACTGTAACATAAGTAGACATAACCTATGTCTCGCGAGTAACAGGAAATTACTCGACTTCTATATATTCTATCTCTCACGAGTGACAAGAAGTCACTCGTCTTCTACCGCGAACTCTTAAGCATAGCATTACTATCGTCTTATCATACTAGTATAAACTCAAGGAAACATAGAGATCATGCAACTAGGGTTTCAACCAATATCTATACGTAATGCACAAGTAATAGATATATATATAGATGTCATAATTTAAATTAATTGGTTGTGCTCCGGGGCTTGCCTTCGGGCTGCTGCACTGAACTGGGGTCAGACGGGCCTTGGGCCGGGTGCTCCCACCTCTCCTCTTGGGCTTGCGTCGGCTGCTCCTGCGGTGCCGCGATCACCTCAAATGCGGCGCCCTCAGCTGCGGATGCTACACGTATGCATATGAAATAAATGAGTGCATCTCAATGATGTAACTAATTTACTTTAACTGAAATGCCCTGCGGACTGTCCGCGCCCAAGTGGCGGACCGTCCGACGTACTATTTTACCGACCCACCAGAGACAACGTCTCTGGAACAATTCCTAACTCTACCTGCGGACCGTCCGCAGTTCACGTATTCAATCCACCAGTGACGACAACGTCTCTGGACAAAACCCCAGACTCTACTGCGGACTGTCCGCGCCCAAGTGGCGGACCGTCCGCAGTTAAATCCTGCGCACTCCCACCAGAGACATCGTCTCTGGACAGACTTCAGGTTTCAACAGCGGACCGTCCACTCCCCTATAGCGGACTGTCCGCAGGCAACTCTGCTAAACTACCAGAGACAACATCGTCTCTGGACGAAACCTAATCTGACCGGCGGACTGTCCGCGCCTCCCAGGCGGACCGTCCGCGATGCATGACTTCTGGACCCGCGCCACAGGCGGCAGCAAGTGCGGCGGCGACGGCGGCGGCTGTTCACCGGCGCCGGCGACCCACCACGGAAAGGGAAAAAGACCGAAAAGCACAAGGAACTCACCACGAATCCATTCACACGGTCGGTTCGAGTGGAGGACGACCGGAGAGACAGATCGACGGTGGAGCAAGCTTCAAGTGCCTCCCATGGTGACCGGCGATGGTGGAGACGATTCCGGCCGGGGAGGAGTGGGGCTAGGGGTCGGAGAAGGTGGAGGAGGGGCTAGGGAAGGTACTCACGCAAGGAATCGAGGTAGGATGGCCGGAGGAGGGAGATCGAGGGGAGGGGCAACGTTGAGGCGAGCGGTCGAGCTCTGCTCGTTTCGGGACGGAGTGAGTAGTGGGAGGAGGGAGATATGACAGGCGGGTCCCACAAGGAGGTAAATATCTGGGCGTCACCTCGGGCGGACCGTCCGCCGCCCCCTTGCGGACCGTCCGCTGTCCCTGGGTGTTACAATCCAACCCCCTAAAACTAATCTCGTCTCGTGATTTTGATGGTGGTGCAAAGATTGAAAAGAGAGTGGGATGTTATGTACCTCGATAGGTTTGTAGCAAGTCAGGACACTTGGATTGAACGAAATCTTCCGTCTCCCAAGTAGCTTCCCGTTCGGAGTGATTACTTCATTGCACTTTATAGAAATCACTGGTTTGATTCCGAGTGACCCTGGTTTTGTGATCCACAATTTTGATTGGATATTCGGGATGGGCAAGATCGGGTTCCACTTGTAGTTTCTCAATGTCAATCACCTTCTCTGGAACACAGAGGCACTTCCTGAGCTGAGATACATGAAATATATTATGAACCGTGGATAAGTGGGCAGGAAGTTCCAAACGGTATGCCACTGGCCCACATTGCTCAACAATAAGAAAAGGCCCAACATAGCGAGGTGCGAGCTTTCGCTTCACCCCGAACCGTTGAACCCCTTTCATTGGAGACACCCGCAAGTAGACATGATCCCCCACTTGAAACAGGATAGATTGACGCTTCTTGTCCGCATAACTCTTTTGTCGGGATTGGCAATCTTCAAATTTTCCTGAATAACCCGAACTTGCTCTTCTGCTTCATTCACCATATCGGGCCCAAAGAAAGTTCTCTCCCCAGCTTCTGACCAATTCAAAGGCATTCTGCATTTCCGTCCATACAAGGCCTCAAATGGAGCCATCTTGATGCTTTCTTGATAACTGTTGTTATAAGCAAATTCGGCCAATGACAAGCACTCATCCCATTTCTGGCTGTATGTGAGCATGCAAGCTCTAAGCATGTCCTCTAATATTTGATTTATTCTCTCCGTCTGGTCATCTGTCTGAGGATGATAGGCTGAACTGCAGATCAGTTGTGTACCAAGAGCGGCATGAAAATGTTCCCAAAACCGGGCTATAAATTGAGTACCCCAGTCCGAAATGATTGTCTTTGGAACTCCATGGAGACTCAAAATATGGTCCATATATAATTGTGCATATTGTTTTGCCGTATGTGTTGTCTTTACCGGCAGAAAATGACCCGACTTGGTAAGGCGATCCACAATAACCCATATCGAATCATACCCCTTAGAAGTTCTGGGTAAGCCGACAATGAAATCCATACTGATGTCCTCCCACTTCCAGGAGGGAATACTCAGGGGCTGCAAAGGGCCGGCAGGTCTCAAGTGGCTCGCCTTAACCCTTCGGTAGGTGTCACACTCGGATACGTATTTAGCAATTTCCCGCTTCATCCGTGTCCATCAAAATCGCTGCTTCAAATCTTGATACATTTTGTTACTGCCTGGGTGGATGGAATACCTAGAGAGATGGGCTTCATCAAGAATCTGCTCCCGTAACTCCAAGTCCTTAGGTACTACCAGGCGACTATTAAACCATAACACACCCTCACCATCCTGGTGAAAACACGCAGCCTTAGGATCATTTTCCATAAGCCTCTGCCTAATCTTCTCCATGCCAGCATTATTTTTCTGAGCATCCACAATTCGATCCCAAAGTGTAGGTGTGAGAGTAATATTAGTAGCTGTGCCTTCGGATACAATGGCCAGATTTAATTTCTCCATTTCTTGACATAAGGTTGCATGCACCGCTGTGGCTGAGATACAACTGCAACTGGCTTTGCGACTCAACGCATCGGCCACAACATTAGCCTTGCCCGGATGATAATGAATTTCCAGGTCATAATCCTTGATGAGTTCTAACCACCGTCTATGGCGCAAATTCAGCTCACTCTGGGTGAAAATATACTTAAGACACTTGTGGTCTGAGTATATGTGCACTGGATTGCCCAGAAGATAATGGCGCCAGATCTTCAATGCATGCACTACTGCTGCTAGTTCCAGATCATAGGTGGCATAATTTTCTTCATGTCGTCTATGGGCTCAGGAGGCATAAGCAATCACTCGCTGATCCTGCATAAGGACGCAGCCTAGGCCCGTACCTGATGCATTACAACAAGTATTAATGGCCGAATAATTTCCGGCGAAAACAATCAGGGATGAGAACGCAGCCGATACTCGTACCTGATGCATCACAATACACATCAAAAGGCCGGGTGATATCTGGCTGAGCGAGGACAGGGGCAGACGTCAGAAACCTTCTCAAAGTCTGAAAGGCCTGCTCACATTTGTCGTCCCAATGAAATCTCACCCCTTTCTTGAGTAGTCATGGGCCTAGCAATTTTAGAGAACTCCGGTACAAACCGGCGATAATAGCCTGCTAGCCCAAGCAAACTCCGGATCTCTGAAACAGACTCTGGAGTCCTCCAATTCAGGACATCCTGAATCTTGCTAGGATCAACAGAAATCCCCTTGTCTGAGATGATGTGGCCCAAGAACTAGACTTCCTTGAGCCAGAAATCACATTTACTGAATTTGGCCTACAGCTTGTGCTCCCGCAGGCGCTGAAGCACAATGCGGAGATGCTCTGCATGTTCTTCTTCGTTCTTGGGAAATATCAAGATGTCGTCAATGAAAATCACGACGAACTTATCTAGCTCGGGCATGAACACAGAGTTCATGAGATACATGAAATGAGCAGGGGCATTCGTTAGCCCGAAAGACATGACCAGATATTCAAAAAGTCCGTATCTGGTGGAAAAAGCCGTCTTGGGAATATCCTCAGCTCTAATCTTTATCTGATAATAACCCGAGCGAAGATCAATTTTCGAAAATACCCGGGCCCCGAATAGCTGATCAAACAGGATGTCAATCCGGGGAAGTGGATACTTATTCTTGATCGTGACGACATTCAAAAGTCTATAGTCCACACACAACCTGATGCTTTTATCTTTCTTTTTTCCCAAAGAGTGCAGGACAGCCCCAAGGTGACGTGCTAGGACGGATATAACCTTTATCAAGCAGTTCTTGTAATTGTTTCTTTAACTCTGCTAATTCATTAGGTGGCATCTGTAGGATCAAGAACACCGACTAGAGGGGGGTGAATAGGCGGTTTAAAATCTAAAGCCAACAACACTAGAGAAATTTAATTAGTAACAAAGGAAAGCCCTATGTCATTCTATTACTATCTCTAGATGGGTTTGCAACCTAGGGTGACAAGAGACAAATCAAGCTCTAGTAAAGTAAATTGCTCAAAGTAAAAACAAGTATTAAAGTGAGCAAGAGAAATAACCAAGCTTGACACAAGAGATTATCCCGTGGTGTCGATGACTTGCCGGTCACCCCTAATCCACGTTGAGGTGGATTCCAAGAATCAACCGCTCCTCTATCAAGAACCTCTTGATCTTGAGCCGGCTGGAATCAAGGAACCGCTCCACACCTCGATTCCACTAGAGTTGCTCTTCACCACTCCGGTGAGGTGAGCACAAAACCTCTCACAACCGAAATCGGGGCTCCTCAACAATCTCCTTGGAGGAGCTCCACGAAATCTACTTCTCCAAGCCGTCTAGGGAGCGGCAACTCCCAAGAGTAACAAGTTGATGACGCTTGCTTGAAGTTTCCCTAATGCCACAAAACTCAAACTCTTGATGCAATGCACTAGGAAGCTCTCACACTCTCAAGAATGCAATCTCTAAACAAGTGTGTGTGAGAGAGGGATGCCTTAGCTCTAAGATGTCAAGTATGCTGTCCAAATGGCCAAGAGACCCTCCCAATGGCCGGGCATTGGGTATATATAGACACCCCTCAAAAAACTAGCCGTTACACTCTTTTCTGAGAAGTCGCGGACCGTCCGCGTTTCAAAAACCGGACTGTCCGCCGTTATAAACCAGTGAGTCAGAGTGCAATAAATGCATGTCAGAACTAGCCGTTAAGCCCTGGCGGACCGTTCGCGCCCTAGTGGCGGACCGTCCGCAGTTAAGAGTTCCAACCCACCAGAGACTAACATCGTCTCCGGAACAATTTTGAGATTAGCCTTGCGGACCGTCCGCGCCTCAGGAGCGGACCGTCCGCAGTTTAACTTTTGAGCCCAAACCAGAGAAACATCATCTCTGGTACAAACCTGAGATTAGCCGGCGGACTGTCCGCCGTTCAACTTTGAAGCTCACACCAGACAGACACCCTTTCTGGTACACATTTGAAAAACAGTGGCGGACCGTCCGCCCACCTGGGCCGGACCGTCCGCGAGCCCACCAGAGACTCTGCAAGCTCTCTGGAACGGTCGCGGACTGTCCGCCGCTCTGGTGCGGACTGTCCGCCGTTACTCAGTCAGCTCTCAAACTTAGTCTTTTTCAAATCTTTTAAAACGCCGTTAGCCCTCATGCATGCAACTAGACATTTTGAGCAAAATGGCACTAAAGACCCGTCAAGCATGAGTACACAACCCCTCTTGATAGTACGGCTATCTATCCAACAAATCCGGTCACTTTTCATCCACTAAACGCCTTGTGACCGGTAAAATACAAAAGCCCTATTTTATACCTTTGCCTTGAGCCCGAGCTTTGCTCATCATCTCCAAAACTCCATACGTTCACAATCAAATCTCTTTCATCCGTGGATCAACCTATACTCATTATCTCAACTGAAATCGTTAATCCACAAACCGTTGTCATTAATTACCAAAACTCGAATTAGGGGCCTAGATGCTTTTGATCTCCCCCTTTTTGGTAATTGATGACAACACTTAATTTTGGAGTGATAAAAGTTTTCAAGTCAACTTTATACGCTAGGCATAAGGTGGACTTGGAATTGAACTTTGGAAGAACTTACTCATTTTCATGAAAATGTCAGAATATGGTATGAATAAATTCACCAAGTTCGATGAGTAGAGAGAACTCCCCCTTGATATGTGCATATAAATTTGCATGAATACCAAGTACACATATATATATATATATATGTATATATATATTTAAAACTTTTGACGGAGTTTTCCCTACAAGTGGAAATCGAGGCATACAAGATACAAGATATATATGATATGAACTTTAGCATGGTTAGCACAACCTCACAACCACAAGATGAACATAAATAGATAAGAGTAGCATAAACTAACATAGTTCATCACACAATACAAACCAAATGTTCAAATCCAAGCACAAGTCTCAAATAGAGTTCATCAAAGACACAAATAAACATGAGAGGCAAGCGGAAGCCGAAGCGGAAGCCGAAAACGAATGATCTCCATAAGAAGTCCATGAGCTCCCCCTAGATCCAAGCACTCCAAAGCTCCTTCTCCCCCTTTGGCATCAATTGCCAAGAAAGTCAAATGGCTGGTGGAGGAGGTGGCGGTGGGTAGAATGGCTGGTGCGGGTAGAGCTCTGGAGGCGGCACTGGAGCCGAAAATACCGAGTAGAAGTGATCAGAAAATCCAGTGAAGGCTATGCTGAAGGCATCAAAGCGCTGCTCTAGCTGCTCCTGTCTCTGCTCAAACTGCTCAAACTGCTCAGAAGAGGGCAAATCCTCAAAACGTGAGTCAAGAGCTGCTATATCTGAGTGTAAACTCTCATGAAACCCCTGCATCTGAGCCATCATGGGCTGGAGCATCTGCTGCTGCATGTTCTGAAAGTTTAGGTTCATCTGATTATGCATCTGACTGGCCAACCCCGCAATCTGAGAGGACATGCTCTCCTGCATGGATGCAAAGTATGGGTCAAAATAGCCAGCTGGAGGAGCCCACTGCTACTGTGCTGGAGGATGCGGTGGTGGCATGGCATGCTGAGCTGCAGCTGCTCCCATGTGAGCATCATCATCACTATCATCTTGCCCCTGTGCTTCAGCATCCATATCATCTCCAGGGAAGGGAGTCAAAGGCCTCAAGAGAAAAGCATTGTCATTCTTGAATGGCCTGAAAGGTGTGTGCTTGCTTTCACATATCCCTCTGAAGCTAGTCTTAACCTTGATGATGGACATAATATATGGAGCAAAATATAATTTCATTTCCATGTTTAGCCTCAAATCTGCAAGCTGATCCATGATAAGAGCAATGACATTGATTCTGTTTCCATTCATGATATGAGATATCACATTCCAATAGTGCCCTCTAATTTTATCCTTGTTGCCACTCTTAGGCATGAATGTGACTCTAACAATCTTATTGATCACTGCAGGATGATGCCTCAGACCCTGAGTGCCCCCAAAGCTTCTAGCAATTCCAAGGTGTGCAGGCTCATAGAACATGGGGTAGTCATTCTCATCTAGTGGGTTTTCTAACACAACATTCATACTTTGCTCACTATTGATGAAATTATAATCCAATTGATTTGCTTCAGCAAACTGTGCAAATGTAGCACCATAGGTTCTTTTGCCAGTTGTCCACCTAAATGTTTCTTCAACCATGTTAATCTCTAGAGTGACATAGAACTGGCGTATCACTGTTTCATTCCAATCACATCTATGCTGCAGAAAATTAGCTATTCCCATTTACTGAAATCTATCCACTAGATCAGACATGACTTGATGTTGTCTCATATAGCCTAGGTCAATGGTCTGATGTTTGAATACATTTTTCTTAACTAGATGACCAAAGTAAACATCTTTTTGTACCTCGGTTTTGAAGAAGAGAATGTTGGTGTCACGAGGCAAGCTGAACTGATCCACTGCTCTTGCATTTGCATAGCTCTCTGCAGTCCACTGTCGGCTAGGTAGATCTAGCCCCATCAAATCTGTAACATCATTGTCAACCCCCTCAGTATCTTCCTCTGAAGACTCATCACCAACATCTCCCACTGAAGATGCAGTAGCCATCTCACTGACATTTGGAGCATAGTCCACATCATCCGAGTCATCACTGTCTCTTTGTCTTTTAGAAGTCATTGCCTTCTTGATTTTAGTAGCTGTGGCCTTGACGATCTTCCGGGGTGGCCTGAGATCAAGATTTAACCATAAGAACAATTACTAAAGTCATAGAATCAATCCTTAATGATAAAGCTCAATTCAGCACTGATCTGAAAAATCTGATACTAGCGGACCATCCGCACTTCTGAAAGCGGACCGTCCGCGGTTCATGAACTACCACGGCGGACCGTCCGCGTCCAGCAGGCGGACTGTCCGCGACCCATCTGTTCTGCGCAGGAACACAAAATCGCCCTCATCTTTGATTCACCCACATTTTGAGTTTCGATTCAAATCCACCAACCAAAATTACACTATAGCATCTCCTTATCACTAGGAATATGATCCCCCAATTATTTTCAAGAATCCATGGTCCAAAAATAGATCGGAGCATCTAACCCTAACTCTTTCCAATAAAGAAAACCAAGAACAAGAGTTAGGGATTCATCGAAATACCGAGAGGACATGATGCACAATCTTGAGAAGAGTCCGGGGACGTGCTCGGACCGTCCGGGAACCACTCCAAAAGGGCTTGACCTTGTTGTCTCCCCCACGTGCTTGAGAGAGAAAGAGAGAGAGCCTTTTGGAGGATATATGCGGTTTGGTGGGTGAGAGTGAGAGGGACACCCCTTATAAATCAAGTCTGGCCGACCCCACCTTTCTGTCCATTAGCGGACTGTCCGCGATAATCTGGCGGACCGTCCGCTTTTTAATTTTTACACTGCCAACTGACTGAAACTGCCTCTGGTAAAATCTGGCCAGCACAGGCGGACTGTCCGCGGTCCTTTGGCGGACTGTCCGCCATGAATTTCTGCGGTTGACAACTTCTCTGCAGAGACTCTGGTGGACAATCCTCATGAACGGCGGACTGTCCGCCCCATACCTGCGGACTGTCCGCAATACCAAATTTTAGTCAGCCCAGAAATTTGCCAATTTTCTCAAATCCAACTCCAATTTGGGATCATTGCTCATATAAACATCCAAAAATCTCAAATATTGCATGAAAACCTTCAAAAGACTCATATGAGCAAGTTTCAACAAGAATTCGAAAATAACTCGAGTAAAATCATGAAAACTCATAAATGGCTCAAAAATACCTCAAAAATTCAGAAAAATGAAACAACTAGTGCATGAAAGAACCATATGCCACATGTGCTAGTTTTCAAGCCACATTTGAGAAGTCAATGATATTTAACTCATTTCTTAACTTGCAAAACCGAGATTCATCCAAAGGCTTGGTAAATATATCGGCTAATTGATCATCCGTGCCAATACCATCAATCTTGATATCACCCTTGTTCACATGATCTCTAAGAAAATGATGGCGGATATCAATATGCTTGGTTCTTGAGTGTTGAACCGGATTAGAGGCAATCTTCACGGCACTTTCATTATCACACAATAAGAGAATTTCATAAAATTTCACACCATAATCTAGAAGAGTTTGCTTCATCCATAACAATTGTGCACAACAACTTCCGGCCGAGATATATTCCGCTTCGGCGGTTGAAAGAGTCACAGAATTTTGCTTCTTTGATGACCAAGATACAAGAGATCTTCCAAGAAATTGACAACCACCGGAGGTGCTTTTCCTATCAACCTTGCACCCCGCATAATCCGAGTCCGAGAATCCAACCAAATCAAAATGAGCACCCTTGGGATACCATAAACCAATATTAGGAGAAAATTTCAAGTATCTCAAGATCCTTTTGACGGCGGTCAAATGACATTCTCTAGGTGCGGCTTGAAATCGTGCACACATGCAAACACTAAACATAATGTCGGGCCTACATGCGGTTAAATAAAGCAAACTACCAATCATAGAACGATAAAGCTTTTGGTCAACCGGGTTACCTCCCTCATCTAGGTCGAGATGCCCATTTGTGGCCATAGGAGTCTTGATTGGTTTTGCATCTTCCATACCAAATTTCTTCAAGATATCCTTCACATATTTTGATTGGCACACAAAGGTGCCTTCCTTGAGTTGTTTGATTTGAAGTCCAAGAAAGAAACTCAATTCACCAATCATGGACATCTCAAATTCCCTAGACATCATTTCACCAAATTTCTCACAAAAACTTGGGTTAGTTGAACCAAAGATAATATCATCAACATAAATTTGACAAACAAATAAATCTTTACCAATATCTTTAGTGAACAAAGTAGTATCAACCTTACCAATTTTAAAGCTCTTAGAGATAAGAAAATCCCTCAATCTTTCATACCAAGCTCGTGGAGCTTGCTTAAGACCATAAAGAGCTTTATAGAGCTTGTATACATGATTTGGCTTCTTGGGATCTTCAAAACCGGGAGGTTGCTCAACAAAAACAAGTTCACTAATCTTGCCATTCAAGAAAGCACTTTTCACATCCATTTGAAAAAGTTTAATGTTGTGAGAGCAAGCATAAACTAATAAAATGCTAATAGCTTCTAATCTAGCAACGGGAGCAAAAGTTTCACGAAATCCAAACCTTCGACTTGAGTGAAGCCTTGAGCTACCAATCTTGCCTTGTTTCTCACAACCATTCCATCTTCATTTTGCTTGTTTCTAAAAACCCATTTAGTGCCAATAACATTATAATTCTTGGACCTCTCAACTAAATCCCAAACTTGATTCCGGGTGAAATTATTTAATTCTTTATGCATAGCATTCACCCAATCCGGATCTCTCAATGCTTCATCTACACGGTTAGGTTCAAGAAAAGATACAAAAGAATAATGTTCACAAAATGAAGCAATGCGAGATCGAGTTTGGACACCCTTACTAATATCACCCATGATTTGATCCACCGGATGATCCTTTGCAAGAACATGATGAATTCTTTGAGGAACAATGGGTTCTTGAGTTGATGAAGAAGGTGCACTAGATGAACCAACTTGATCTTGTACTTGAGAATCATCATTACTTGAATCTTATATGATTTGTTGTGCTTGATCATTTAAGATAGAAGTTGAAGGATTAACTCTAATAGAGATAGAAGGACCATCTTCATCTTCATCTTTTTCTCTTGGTCTAACATCACCAATTGACATATTTTTCATTGCATTTCTCAAACCATCACTTCTCACATCATCAAGATTTTCTTGTTCATTGCGAGACCCATTGGTTTCATCAAACTCAACACCATATGCTTCTTCAACAATGCCATGAGTTTTGTTGTAGACCCGATAAACCTTGCTATTAGATGAATATCCAAGAAGAAAACCCTCATCACATTTGGTTTGAAACTTTGATAACCGAGTTCCCTTCTTGACAATATAGCATTTGCAACCAAACACTCTAAAATATGATATATTTGGCTTCCTTCCAATGAGCAACTCATATGGGGTCTTGTTATGAAATCTATGGCAATACAATCTATTTGAGGCATGACAAGCCGTGTTGATTGCTTCGGCCCAAAAACTATCCGAAACATTGTACTCGGAGAGCATTGATCTTGCCATATCAATCAAGGTTCTATTTTTCCTCTCAACAAGACCATTTTGTTCCGGAGTGTACTTGGTTGAGAATTCATGCTTGATTCCTTTCACATCACACCATTCCTCAACTCTTGTGTTTCTAAACTCACTTCCATTGTCACTCCTCACTTTCTTCACCTTAAACTCAAATTCATTTTCGACCCTTGTAAAGAATTTCTTGAAAGTGTCATATGTATCGGCCTTGTCATGAAGAAAGAAAACCCATGTATATCTTGAGTAATCATCTACTACCACAAGACAATAGCAATTTCCACCAATACTTCTATATATTGTAGGACCAAATAAATCCATATGCAATAATTCCAATGGTCTCTCGGTTGACATAACACTCTTAGTGGGATGAGCATTTGCAACTTGCTTTCCGGCTTGACATGCACTACAAAGCTTATCTTTATCAAACTTCACATTCTTCAAGCCAACTACTAAATCATGTTTCAAAAGTCGGTTGAGTTGCTTCATGCCAACATGACCAAGCCTTCTATGCCATAACCAACCCAAAGATGATTGAGTGAATAAGCAAGTGGACAAGTTTGCCTCTTTAGTAGCAAAATCCACAAGATATACATCCTCATGTCTAAATCCCGTAAAGATATGATCTTTTCCATCCAAGCTAGTCACTACAACATCATCTTTAGTGAAACTACACTTATATCCAAAATCACAAAGTTGAGTGACCGCTAAGAGATTAAACTTGAGAGAATCAACCAACAATACATTTGAAAGAGAATGATTAATTGAGATAGGAATTGTACCAACTCCTTTGACTTTGCCCCGGCTATTGTCACCAAAGATGATGTCACTATAGCCACCCACATTCTCATCTAGAGAGGAAAACATCATTTGATCTCCGGTCATGTGTTGAGTGCATCCACTATCAAGCACCCAATGTCTTCCTCCGGACTTGTAATTCACCTTTGCACCGCCCTTTGCCATAAGACAATATGGTGTAGAGAAGAGTGATGGAGCCTCCTTGATGGCGATCCCGGCAACTCCCTTGGATGGCTTGTCATCATCATCATCATCATCGGAGCTTGCATCGGAATCCCATTCAACAAAATATGCTTGGCCATTCTTTTTCTTCTTGATGAACTTCTTCTTCTTCTTTTCATCATTTTTCTTGTCCATTTTCTTGATTGGACAATTTACAATGATATGACCTACTTCACCACAATTGAAGCAAATCTTGTCCACAAAATGATTTTTTCTTAATGATTGACCTCTCTTGCCAAAGATCTTCTTGCTCATCATTCTATTGAATCTCTTGACAAAGTGAGCCATCTCCTCATCCGATTCTTCTTCTTGGCACCCACTTTCTTCTTCATTTTTGCTATCTTAAGCTTTGAATGCCACACTTTTCTTTTTCACATCAATTTCTCCACCATGAGCTTCATCTTGAGATTTTTTGAACATGTCATGGGTGAGAATTTCTCCCAATATTTGTGTGGGAGTTGCGGTCTTCACATTTGACCTTACAAGTAAGGTCACAATTGTGTCATATCTTTCCGGAAAACATCTAAGAAACTTGTGGTTGAAATCCCCATCCGGTACCTCAAATCCAAGTCCCTTGAGGTCATTCACAATGTCATTTAGCCGGTTGAACATCTCGGCTATACTCTCATCCTTCTTCATGGTGAATTCACTAAAATTCCCTTTGATCAAATATAACTTGGCCTCCTTCACAGTTGATGTGCCCTCATGAATTTTCATGAGCTTCTTCCATATGTCATTTGCATTTGTGAGGCTCTTGACTCTATTAAATTCATTCACATCAAGAGCACTAAAGAGCACATTAACCCCTTGATCATTTAGTGTCTCATTTTCCTCATCTAGGGGTGTCAAACTCTTTGGGTCCAAAATGATATATCCATCACTTACTACTCTCCATAGCTTTCTACTCATGGCTTTGAGATGAGCCGACATCCTAGTCTTCCAATAATCATAATTATTCCCATCAAAGAACGGTGGCTTCCCAACATGAATCCCATGATCACTAGTCATTGTTCTACTCCAAGAAGGTTAAATCCGCAATTAATGGAGTACTTAGCTCTGGTACCACTTGTAGGATCAAGAACACCGACTAGAGGGGGTGAATAGGCGGTTTAAAATCTAAAGCCAACAACACTAGAGAAATTTAATTAGTAACAAAGGAAAGCCCTAGGTCATGCTATTACTATCTCTAGATGGGTTTGCAACCTAGGGTGACAAGAGACAAATCAAGCTCTAGTAAAGTAAATTGCTCAAAGTAAAAACAAGTATTAAAGTGAGCAAGAGAAGTAACCAAGCTTGACACAAGAGATTATCCTGTGGTGTCGATGACTTGTCGGTCACCCCTAATCCACGTTGAGGTGGATTCCAAGAATCAACCGCTCCTCTATCAAGAACCTCTTGATCTTGAGCCGGCTAGAATCAAGGAACCGCTCCACACCTCGATTCCACTAGAGTTGCTCTTCACCACTCCGGTGAGGTGAGCACAAAACCTCTCACAACCGAAATCGGGGCTCCTCAACAATCTCCTTGGAGGAGCTCCACGAAATCTACTTCTCCAAACCGTCTAGGGAGCGGCAACTCCCAAGAGTAACAAGTTGATGACGCTTGCTTGAAGTTTCCCTAATGCCACAAAGCTCAAACTCTTGATGCAATGCACTAGGAAGCTCTCACACTCTCAAGAATGCAATCTCTAAGCAAGTGTGTGTGAGAGAGGGATGCCTTAGCTCTAAGATGTCAAGTATGCCGTCCAAATGGCCAAGAGACCCTCCCAATGGCCGGGCATTGAGTATATATAGACACCCCTCAAAAAACTAGCCGTTACACTCTTTTCTGAGAAGTCGCGGACCGTCCGCGTTTCAAAAACCGGACTGTCCGCCGTTATAAACCAGCGAGTCAGAGTGCAATAAATGCATGTCAGAACTAGCCGTTAAGCCCTGGCGGACCGTCCGCGCCCCAGTGGCGGACCGTCCGCAGTTAAGAGTTCCAACCCACCAGAGACTAACATCGTCTCTGGAACAATTTTGAGATTAGCCTGAGAATATGTGGACCGTCCGCTGTACATAATGTCAACCCGACTCAGTTTTAGACGGTTCTGTGTGTTTCTCCTCAATAGCCGGCGGACCGTCCGCGTGTCCTGACCGGAATGTCCGCTGAACACATTTTAAGCTACCAGACTCTGTCTTCGGCCCGACCGACGACACTTCTATAACGCTTCACGACAAGTCTATGAAACCTTACGGCCCGAACTTCGTCTATAAAAGTCCTTACGGCCATAAACTCACACCCCTATCAATTCCTAAGGAAAAATCCCAAAAACACTATACAATGAGATGCATGCTCGCCCTACGTTCTTTCTACTGAAATCTTTATAATTTTGAAATACTTTGAAACTAGTCATGCCCGTACCACCCTCGGTGCGTTTCGGCTCTGATACCAGCTGTGACGGAAGCGCCAAATTAAAACTCTAATTAAGCGTAATGGCCGTCATTTGAACACATCGGGCTCATTGGCTTAACGACTTAATTTGGCGATCCTTTTTCAACCCACGTCCCGATCGAAATGTCACCGATAGTCCCACGCGAAGGTGGGCGCAGATGGTACAAGCATGACACATATTTGAAAATACAACAAAAATACATAATACTTTACTTTAAGTTTTACAAACCAAGTGCAAATAAATACATAATTTACAAACTTTGCATTACTGAATCCGGGTTCAACTAGAGGAAAGGGGGCCTACGATTAACAAAAGTGTGCCCTAGGGAGATCCCTAACTAGACGTCTGGCTCCACAACCTCCCATCCCTCTGCATCCCGGCGGATGAACTTGGCGCAGTAGGGATAGAAGTCTACGTATGCGTGTCCTGAAATAATTGCAGCAACAAACCCTGAGTATACTAATACTCAACATGGCTTATCCGACCAGTGGGTATAACTTAGCCCACATATCTAGACATGCAAGACTTTTGGCTGGTGGTTATTTTGCAGAAAACAGCAACTAAAGTTATTCCTTACTTTCATCATTTTAGCTCCAGGTTCCATATAAAATTTACTCTCATCTAATATTTGCATAGACCCACTATAGCAATCATGGTGGTGCAAGCAAAATTTATTCAATGTACTCAATATTTTATATAAATATACATAACTCGCATTCTAACATTTTGCTACGATGCAGCAAAGAGATCAAGGCCCTCATAACCGCGAGACACGGCGAATCGATCCGATTTAACCTTGCAAGGTGGACCTAACAAACACGGCACGCATTTGCCCCGTCGGACTATACATGCCAACCATTCCCCTCCCTGCCTCGAATTACAGAACTGCCCCACCTGCATATAGTCAGCCGAGCCCTACGAGAGACCACCAAAAGTAAACATATACATCCCGATTCTCCGCGGCCACTCGACTCGCCCTAAGGGGTGGGTAGAAGTTCTGTACTTTCGAAGGAATGCAGTACTCGGCTTACCGGTTTCGACTACCTCCTACTCCCGGCATGCGGTTAGTACAATTCAATCCCCGATCAGCACTGCCGACAATGACTGGTCCTTAATCGACTCAGACGGGGCTAAGGCACCCAGGAACCCTGTCCTGCGGCCATACCTATACATCATCCCCGCCCGGTCTTACATCTCCATGTCCATTTCAATACTCAAGTACTGTAACATAAGTAGACATAACCTATGTCTCGCGAGTAACTGGAAATTACTCGACTTCTATATATTCTATCTCTCGCGAGTGACAAGAAGTCACTCGTCTTCTACCGCGAACTCTTAAGCATAGCATTACTATCGTCCTATCATACTAGTATAAACTCAAGGAAACCTAGAGATCATGCAACTATGGTTTCAACCAATATCTATACGTAATGCACAAGTAATATATATATATATATATAGATGTCATAATTTAAATTAATAGGTTGTGCTCCGGGTCTTGCCTTTGGCTGCTGCACTGAACTGGGGTCAGACGGGCCTTGGGTCGGGTGTTCACACCTCTCCTCTTGGGCTTGCGTCGGCTGCTCCTGCGGTGCCGCGATCACCTCAAATACGGCACCCTCAGTTGCGGATGCTACACGTATGCATATGAAATAAATGAGTGCATCTCAATGATGTAACTAATTTACTTTAACTGAAATGCCCTGCGGACTGTCCGCGCCCAAGTGGCGGACCGTCCGCCTTAATATTTTACCGACCCACCAGAGACAACAACGTCTCTGGAACAATTCCTAACTCTACCTGCGGACTGTCCGGCCACCCTTGGCGGACCGTCCGCAGTTCACGTATTCAATCCACCAGTGACGACAACGTCTCTGGACAAAACCCCAGACTCTACTGCAGACTGTCCGCGCCCAAGTGGCGGACCGTCCGCAGTTAAATCATGCGAACTCCCACCAGAGACATCGTCTCTGGACAGACTTCAGGTTTCAACGGCGGACCGTCCGCTTCCCTATAGCGGACTGTCCGCAGGCAACTCTGCTAAACTACCAGAGACAACATCGTCTCTGGACGAAACCTAATCTGACCGGCGGACTGTCCGCGCCTCCCAGGCGGACCGTCCGCGATGAATGACTTCTGGACTCGCGCCACAGGCGGCAGCAAGTGCGGCGGCGACGGCGGCGGCCGTTCACCGGCGCCGGCGACCCACCACGGAAAGGGAAAAAGACCGGAAAGCACAAGGAACTCACCACGAATCCATTCCCGCGGTCGGTTCGAGTGGAGGACGACCGGAGAGACAGATCGACGGTGGAGCAAGCTTCAAGCGCCTCCCATGGTGACCGGCGGTGGTGGAGACGATTCCGGCCGGGCAGGAGTGGGGCTAGGGGTCAAAGAAGGTGGAGGAGGGGCTAGGGAAGGTACTCACGCAAGGAATCGAGGTAGGATGGCCGGAGGAGGGAGATCGAGGGGAGGGGCGACGTTGAGGCGAGCGGTCGAGCTCTGCTCGTTTCGGGACGGAGTGAGTAGAGGGAGGAGGGAGATATGACAGGCGGGTCCCACAAGGAGGTAAATATCTGGGCGTCACCTCGGGCGGACCGTCCGCCGCCCCCTTGCGGACCGTCCGCTGTCCCTGGGTGTTACACAGTTGGTCTGGTCCCTGGTTTCGCAGCAGATGGGACAACATAACCCCACGAGCACAACAACAGACCTCAAGAAATGGTGGTTAGATCTGCTGTCTCACTCACAAGAACGAAACCAAATCATCACCTACACTGTCTGGAATGTGTGGAAGGAACGCTGCCGACGTTTCTACGACAACAAAGCTCTCAATGCTTTACAGCTAACCAGTTTGATCCGCCAGGATGTTGCTGCGCTGAGTGCAGCGCTCATCGTTCAAGTTGTAAATTAGTTTCTCCTTTCTAGTTGCGCCCGTGCTGCCGCTTCTGGTAGCCGGAGCTAGTTGTTTGTTTTTTGTTGTGCTTTTGGTTTCTGTTTTTATTTTTGTTCTTCCTTCTTCCTACTATTAATGAAAAGACAGAGCACCTGCTATTTCCTTCAAAAAAAAATACGATTCGACCGGTTCCTGATTTCCCGTGAAGACTCCCCGCACGTGCGAGTGGGCAGCAGTGCAGCACGACCGTGCGCACGTACCAAGGACAGTAGGAATTTGTAGAATGGACCGGATAAGATCGCCGCCGGCAATGGGTTTAATTAAAATAATTATCCTTTCAAAAAAATAAAAAAAATAAATATTACCATATTACCAAACATGGTAGCATCTAAACCAATGCATGTAAAATTGTAACAAAAATATGGATTGATAGAGAACGCAATCATTTACATGCGTGAAAAATTTGTGCAAGAAGAAACAAAACAGTGAAATCAGCACTTGAATAGATGCGGGTCGTGAATCAGACAGGAACAGTTCCACCCGCAACTATTTAGTTGCTGATTTCTCTTTTATATTTATCTTTGCACAAATTTCTGTTCAAGCTCAAATTTTGTATTCACGTAGATGAATGCGTCCCGTATCCATCCATTTCTTTTATAGTTTTACCTGCACCGATTTAAATGCTACCATATTAGGTAAGAGCATCTCCAACAGCTTTTCTATCCAACCTTCCATCTGTAAAAAAAGCAAAACAACCCAAAAACCAGGTTCTAACAGCACTTGTATCCCCTCTGATCTGCATCCGGTCCTCCAAATCTCCTTCCCCGTCCTGCAAAAATGAAGGACCTAGCGCCTCCTGCAAAATCCTCGTCGCACGTTTCCCCTCCCTCCGCGCGAACGCCTCCGCGTTGTGCTCCTCGTCCCTGGCCAGGCGGCGCATGGCGTCGGCGCCGCCGGAGAGCTCGGCCTCGACGAGCTTGACGCCTGAGGAGACAGCGGCCGGTGCCGATGTGCCGCCGCCGCGAGAGGCAACAGCCGCCTCCGCCTCCGCCGGCCCCGTCCTTCGGCGCCACAGCACGCCCGACCTCCCCGCGCTCGTCCGTCTCCGCCGCCGCCGCGGTCGCCGCCGACCTGGACGAGCTGTTGCTCACGGTGCCGCCGCCGTCGGCGTCGGAGGCCCGGAGCTTCCCCTACACGGTGAAGCAGCAATGCTGGGAGAAGGCGGAGGCGCGGAGCGGGTGCCTGGCCGCGACCCGGAGAGGGGGCGCCACAACCGACGGTAACGGCGGGGCGGAAGTCCAGCTTGCCGGCGAGGGGGAGGAAGACGGCGAGAGGAGGGAGACGGTGGCGGTGCTGGGGCTGAGGTGCAGTCTATGACGCGTGGCGTCCATCTGTCAGATCAGATTTTTGAGGTGGAGGAGGAGGATGGATGGAGAAGCTGTTGGTTTCCCTCTTGTTTTGAAAGACTTCTATCTTTTTAGAGGACTTGTAAATCACCAAATTTAGACAAGGGGATACATGAGCGGTTGGAGATGCTCTAACAAGGTAATATCTAAATTGTCTGTAACACCAGATATGTTCTCGCTAATTGCTAGCTAATATTAGGGATGAGCAAGTTTTTTAGTTTTTCTCAGAGAGTTAGCTTATTCTTTGTTGAGAGATTAACAGTTTCAAATGGAAGATGGAAACGGTTTGGAAATGGGTTTGGTCGACCAAATGGATACCGCAGCATCGACCATTTGGAAATGGGTTTGGTCGACCAAATGGATACCGCAGAAAATGGAAGATGGAGGAGTTCCACGAATCCGATCAAGGCGGGACTAGAGATCCGGACGTTCCTACAAGAAGAGCAACGACGGCAGAGACTCGGTGCATCAAAAATTACACACTAACAGAGATCCAAGAACAGTAGGTGCGGCCCCATCGATTGATCCAGAATTATTGAACACAGGCAGTGGAAACACACGGTCCACAGGTTTGATTAGCAACCAGCAACTAGATAGCTAGCATAGTAGCGATCCGACCGGCGGCAGCCAAACTTGAGCACCAACTAAAAAACCATCACGGGGCTCGCTCCCCCGCACCGGCGCACGCGCGCGCTGTGCGTCAGGCGGCACCGTAGTTGCCGGCAGGGGCGGAGCCACCGCCGGCGTCCCCACCGCCGCCGTTGCCGTCGTCGCCGTTGCCGCCCCCGCCGCCTATCCAGTCCTTGATGATCTGCTTCTTGACCGCTCCCCTCCTGGGGTACGGGTTCCCGTGGGGCTTCGTGTTCTTCTTGCTGTCGCCGTCCTGCCCGTCCATGGCGAGCTGAGACCTGATGCGAGTGGTTTTTCGCGTGGAGTGCGTGACGGCGCGAGTGATGTGTGGAGCGAGGCGTCGTGCACGGTTGTGGGAGTCGAGTCCATCTTATAAGAGTAAAATACTAAAATAATTGGTCTGACCCGTGCGGATGGGATGAGTCTCCTCTACTAGGAGGCCCGCAGGTCAGTGGCACCGAGTCCCAGTACTGCAGAGGAACCGGTTCCTGCGGATTAGTGGATGCGTCTCTGTCACGAGTCACAGTCCGCACACTCTCTCAGCTCAGATCACTTGCGCTCAAGTTCAGAAAAAGATATGCGCCTTTGCTGCAAAGTAGTATATATATTTCCTCCTCTTTTGACTGCGTGCGATCGCAGAGGCCGGAGATAATTCGATTTTCTGAAAAAAGATTGGCGTCATTGGTAAAGTTACCAAGGCTTGTTCCGCACGCACACTCGCGAAGTTGTTTGGTCATGCTCTGCATGTTATGCGCTGTTTGGGAGCTGAACACAGCAGCAGCACTGCAGCAGCGCCTCATCATCAGCGAGGAGGACAACGAGAACATCACACACGGTGCAACGAAAAGCCAGACCATTCACCAGAGCCGTGGACAGCAGAAGGCCGCATGTACCAGTACTGTAGAATTCTGCTTCATGGGTCGGGCTCGGTAGCCAGCCTCGGTGCGGATCATGTACCAACACCGATAGATCAGCCCGTGCATGGGTGCATGTACCCACGAAAGGCACCAGAGGTCCAGAGCAGCAGATGAAAGGATTACCGCGGTCAGGGAGTCGCGGCCGCCGTCCTCCCACCGAGCACGCGCGAGCAGTCGTCCTGTCCGACGGAGGAGGAAACGGAATATTCCCCGTCAGGTCGCCGTCGTGGGGCTCGTAGGTTGTACGACGCACGTGGCCACCCGGACGACTTGTTGACCCCCGGGAGGGCTCGCTTCGACCGGCAAGCGCTCGGGATCCTGGCCAATCCGCCAATGGCAGCGCATTCCGCTCCTGATTCTTATCCACATGAGTACAGTACATGACCACCACACTCCACAGTCGCGTCTTCCGGTTCGCCGGTTACGGATTCACCCGCCGCCGTGCCGTGCGCACTTCACCGGATGGAGCAGGGGTGTTGCCGCCTTGCCGGGCCTAGTTCGCCCGCACGCTGCTCGGCTCCCTGGTGCATTGGATTTGGATAGCTGGATCGCCCTCCTACCGTGGCCGTGTCTCGTGGCCCCCCGCCTGGATTCTGCCGTCCGTCTCTGTCTCCTGATGGCGAGCCCCCACACCCGGCGTCCCGGCCCGGCCACGGGACACCACCCGCCTCCTTTTTGGGGGCTCCCGGCGGATGGATCCGCAGGCATGTTCAATGAACATGTGCAGGTTGACGGACGCCACCAACCCCCGAGTCCCCGGCGCGCGACCGTGACCGGCATCTGATCCAGTAAGGGTGGGTAGAGGACGAGGAGAGCCTCTCGCCGAACTGCTGGTCCCTGGCCCGCCCCGGCGTGTCGTCAAGACGGGAGAGAGGTTTTTCTTCGCTCTGAAGCCACGGGAAGACGTGCCGTGACTGACTGAGACTGTCTCCAACACGGACAACCCAAACTCAAGAACTATTCGCTGTTATAGGTCACATACAGTAAATGGGTACTCACCCAAAACTCGTCTTTCTCCAACAGAGCAAGCTACCAAGCCCCAAATCCCACCACACGCACACATGAAGCCTAGCGCCGCCGCCCTGCTCCTCCCCACCCCTGACGCATCCTGCAGAGGCGCGCGGCGAGCGCCAATGCCGCGCACCATCTCCCCACCGTGGGTCCGGACGCGTCCTCCTCCACCGCCGCCTCCGCCTAGTGCTGCGCGCGTTCGACGGCGAGAGCCGGCTGGAGGCCATGAGATTCGAGCGGCGGTGGCCAAGCTGTGGGCGTGAACGCCGCCGTGCTGTCCCTGCAGGCCGCAGACCTCCCGTGCTTCGCCGCGACGGACCTGCCTCGCCCCGCTCCCCGCTGCGCTGGGGCTCCCCGCCTCGCCGCCGTCGTCGTCGGCCGCGCCCCGTCTTGCCGCCGCTCCCTGCCTCGGTGTCGTCGGCCGCGCCCCCGCCTCGGCTTGCCTCGCCGCCGCTCCGGCCTGCGCTGGCGGCTCCCTGATGCGCCGGCGGCTCCCCGCAGCTCCCCGCCTCGCCGTCGTCGGCCGAGCCCCGCCGCGGGCCCACCTGGCCGCGGCAGCGGGCCTGCCTCCCGCACGGCTTCAATTTGGGTCGAGGAGAGAAAGACGCATAATTGCCTCTCCTCCCACCCGCGACGCAAAATGGGTAGTTTGTTTGGGTGCCCTGTTGGAGAGCGAATTTGATACCCAAACTACTATTCAGGATTCAAATTTGGGTTTGGGTCACGTTGTTGGAGATAGTCTGACCCGATGAGAAATCCATCCCCAAGGAGGCAACAGAGCAGTGGTGGCCCTACCCTCGCGACCGCGATCCGGGCCTGGTAAAGCGAAATGAAACAAAAGATTGTGTTTGCCGTACTTGCTTATTAAGCCTAGTTCTGCACCGTGTAAGTTTTTTAAAAGAGAATCTTTACACATTTGAATATTAAATATAAACTAATCACAAAACTAATTATAGAACTCGTCTGTAAACAACTAGACAAATTTATTAAGACTAATTAATCTATCATTAGCAAATGTTTACTGAAACTTTACTGTAGCAATTTATTGTCTAATCATGAACTAATTAGGCTAATTATATTTGTCTCGTAATTTACCAGCAAACTATGCAATTAATTTTTTTATTTTATTTAGATTTAATATTCCATGCATATGCCGCAAAATAGTTTTGAAATTTTAAATTTTGCGTCTAAACAAGGCCTTAGCCTAGGGCTCCTCGAGGCAGAAGAAGGGGAATCCCCTTTGAGGATTTGAAAATATCTTTTTTTCTTAAAAAAAACATCTGCGCAAGGATAGGCATTCTAATATTTTCTTAAAAATTCCGTGGAACATAGTACTATCTTAGATAAATGTTGGGAAGAAGAACAAAAACTAGCATGGGCCCCTGCCGCATGCTTCCTTCACGCGGTATCTTGAGTTTCTGTATTCTTTAATAATTAATTGGTTTCCAATGTTCTGAATGGAACATGTATTCTTGGTTAGTACATAACATTGTCCATTTCTTGGTTATTACAGGGTTACCCATTTCTTGCTTCATGAAGCGAGATCCTATCCTACTCACATAGGTGATTCCCTAGCAACGATAGCATATTCATAGCAAGCTTTTTCCTTTTTTGAACAAGTGAGCACTGGAGCAGCAAACAATTATACTACGGATCTGGCAAACTTAAGAGGCCAGCTCACGAAGAATGACTTTGGGAATTTCGTGGGCAAATATTACTACGCGCCAGTCGGGATATTTTTACGATTAACGAAAGCCCGGATGACTACGACGCCGAGCGAGGATCCACGCCGTTTTTAGCCAACCGGGGCTCGACACAACCCCCTCCCGTAATCTAATGATCCCGAGTCGTCCAAACAAGAGAAAAGAAAAACAGAGCAAAAGCGCCGCACGCCACGAAAAGAAGCAGTGGTTTGTGGTTTCCTTGCTTTGGGGGCGGGGGGATGACGAACACGAAGTCGCCGAATTTTTCGGCTTCAGTCCGAGTCGGCCAGTCAGTGGGACAAAAGGCTTGCCACTTTTCTTGATCCCTAGCATAACCATCGATGCCGTGTCGGGGCCAATCAGCAGCTACAGCTTCCAGGGCAAGACTTCGCCATGAAGGTGAAGCACAGCACAAGCACCTCGATCTAGCACCGGCAGTGACCGGAACCTCGCAACAAAGGAAACGAACAAACAACCTTGACAGGCTCTGAATCCAAGATTCAAGAGCATTGGGTGAGGAAAAACGGAGCCTGATTGCAAGAAGAGCAAGGACACACAGAAAGATGTATGCATGGCTGCTCTACATTTGCCGTGCTTGTCCGGCCGGTGAGTATGAGAGGAGCATCGTTGCCCGAGAATCTGAGTATCCACGCATCATATTAGAGGAGAGGAGAGCTTTTTAAAAGAACGAAGCAGATCACACAACCGCAGTGCAGAGGCAGACTAGAAATTCATCACCACCACATCAATGCATCATACCCACAAGATGACAAGACAGTGATCTCAGAAGAGGAAATAAATCCCCGCACTACGTTTGGCTGCAAGATCACGGTGTGATAGCTGAGGCTGGTTTCCCCTTATCTAATAAAGAAATCCCCACACTCCATACATCTAAAGAACACAGGCTAGTGGTGATGCCGGAGTTCAGATTCCATTTGTTCTGAACTGCACTGTCTGAATTCTGAAACTCTGTGTCCAATACCTGTTTTCTGCATCCAGAGGAAGCAAGCATGTTCAGTGCCGTTCTGATTCGTATCGGAGGAGTATCTGTGTCGGATACCGAATGGAGAAGCATCTGTATCCAATAATCCAGTATCAACGCATTGCAGTTTCAGGCTTTCAGCAAGTATGAGAAGAAGAAGAAAAGCTTGTTCAACTGAAAGAAACAGAGTACACAACCACAATGCAGAGCAGAACAATCTTTATAAAAAAAAACAATGCAGAGCAGAACAGAAATTCACCACCACTACATCAATTGCAACGCTCATCATAAATACCCACACGACAAGTGATATCAAAGGGAAAGAGAAAAAAAAATTCCCCATGCTACAGAGTACAGACTAAAATTACTGCTAAAGAGCTAAGGCTAGAGTGTACAGAGCACTCCAGCCGAACCCGAAGTTCAGAGACTCTATTTGATCACTGGAAGCTTCCGAATTCAGATTATTCCCTGCCCTGTCTGAATTCTGAAACTTTGAATCCCATACGGCCATACCATTATCACAGATTTAGCTTACTCACGAGCACACCCCCACCCACCCCACCCCGACTCTCCGCCGGTTCAAGGACCGGCGCCATGGCATTTCTCACCGGGTCGCAGGGACCCAATCTTTGATTCTCCAGACCATCTTCCCCTTGCCTGGACCGCATCAACCACCGGGGGTGACGCGGCGGCGGTCGCTGACTACCTTGTTCTTGCCGTCTTCCTTGCGCGCTGCTGCCCTGGGGACGAGGCACCGGAAGAGGCTCGCGAAAATGCGCGCCTTGATCTGCCCGCGCTGCGGCAGGGTCCGCCTCGCCGCCTGCTGCTGCTGCGGCCGCCGCTCCATCGCCGCCGCGGGTGTCTTCTTGCTCAGGAAGGCACGGAAATTTGGGGGCTGAAGAGCCGTGTGCTGTGCTGTGTTGTGTCTGATGTCAGAGGATGGAGTGACACGGGGAGGCGACGGCTCTGCATTTTTATAGCCGTTGATGAGACACTGGGCATGGGAGGGCACTGGGTAGAGTAGGGGCCAAGCTTCCTTGGGGACCAAGGAGCTCCCCTGAAGTTTGATAACTTCTGGAATCTCTTTGGGCTTGCACCTTTCAGTAGAGCACTGTACTCAGTCAATCTGAACCTGTGTGAAACCTTGAAATGCAGTGGCAAGACTCTGTCTTGTACGTACTTCAGAAAGAGAAGTTCAGAGAGACTCTGTCTCTGTCCTCCGTTCCATTTGGATGCATTGCCAGCTGTACAACGTGAAAATTAATAATAGAAGAACTGCAAACATGGGGATAATCAACTGCAGTTGCTGGTTGCCAGCAATCAATTCTGACTTACAAGAACAATGGTGTCCAGTCAATGTAGTGTTTCAGCGTTTGGGTGCAGTAGTCACATAACTGATCTGAAAAATGTGGTATTACGACTGGCTAGGTTCTCGATTCAGCATTCCAGCTGGATTGAAACAGAAAAGTATCTCTAGCAATGTGGGATAGGGGATGGGTCTCCAGACAAGAACAGGGGAACAAAATAAGAGAATCTTTGATGCCAGAAAGCTTTTAGATTCAGAACTGAAATCATGCAGTCTGGTTCTCTGTTAGACATGGATATTGCAAGTGCACAAAAAGTAGACATAAACTAGGACATCTTTTGATAATCGGTACAATAATGCACAATCAATCAACCACTAAAATACAGACACAGATGGACCCGAGATATTATAAGAAATTATTTGGACATTTCAGAGAGCAGTTGACTTGAAGGACACACTACCCCTGTGACCGATCTATTCCGTTCACATTGAGGATGAAAGTCTTGGTCATCGGCATGCACCAATTTTCCTGTTTGCTAGTGTCTGGAATCAAAGGGAATGCCAGAGTAACAAAAGCAAAACAAAATAACTATCATGATAATAATTCATAAGAACATTGCAAACATTTTCTATCATTAGTGAAGGATTGAAGGTAATACGAAGCCAGATCCAGATGCTCTCAACAATCTACCATCTTCAAAATGCTCTCAGCAATCTCCAGATGGACCTGTCTCTCTTCACTAAACCAACATTGGAAGTCTGCAACTGCCCATAGGAGAGTCAAAACTTGGGGATTGTTCAGGTCTGAAGGTTGAAAAAGCCACTGTTTGACTTGATCCATGATGCTATAAAGATGCAACGACCAAGCCACTCAAGATAATGTCAGATCCCTGACATGTTATTTAGAAGTGCATTTACTCTATGCACTCAACAAGATTTCGAGACACACCATCCTGGTGCCTCCAACACAAGAGACATATGGTAACTATTTAGGGCCTAGGAAACAAGGTTAGTTACATTGCTTTACATCTAAGCAAGATTCCTGTCTGCCTAGGGCTTATTATTGTATGAAGACAATGATCTGTCCTTTTTGACTTTGAATTTGTCTGTAATGAGAAACGTGATTCGCATGGGCTCAATCAGTTTCTAACTGATGCTTTGCACATGCCAACTTGCCCAAGCAGTTCCAACACTACAAACTACCTGTCACTGATTAATACAGCTAATATTTTATTATCACACATTGCACTGAGAATATGCAAAAACCAAACCAGGATCATCTACACGGGCTATGATTATTGAATACTGATCAACATATTATTATTCTACCTATGGATGAATCAATGCTCAGAGAGGTATATCTGAAATGGAACGAATGTGATATTATATACGACTTGATTGCATTTGAAGCAATACAGCTATAGTTGGTATAGTACACTCGAAATGTACAATACAGACTTCGCAGTTGAAGTCTTGGCTTACAGCCCACTCCTAGCTGTTCTGCAGTTACTTGGGTGGGACAACTAGTGTATAGATTAGTAATGTCAAGACGATGATTATCGCCCCCACCAAGGTAAACTGAGGACTTGTCCACAGCATCAAGTTAGATCTTTCAGTGCTCTTGATTGGATCAACCTCTTCTGACACTGGATACTCACTGCGCCGGGGGTTCCAGGTCACATACTTGTTTGGTGAGAAATCTGAAAATAGGGTCCTTTTCCCTTTCTTCTTAAATGTTGACCAAGCCTTGTCCCAGTCGGTAGAGGTTTCGCCTGACAGTAAGAACATAGATGTGTACTACCTTCATATAGATATATAAACAAACTACCTATGAAGAGACAAGCGAAAGTACATATTTTGTTCTTGTTAAAAAGGGAAGGCTTCCATTCTTAATTAAAAAGGGAAACAAGAAATTATAAAAGATAGATTGGATTCTGCTGATAAATTAGATTCGCATCAGCAGATCTAAACTATCAAAACTTAAAATCTACAAGGAAAATAAATCCGATTGCTAGTAAAGCTGATGCTAAAATTTAACCTCCTAATGCTAACTTTCTTTGAGAAATATTCTCCCAGATGAGGTAGTTGATTCTATCTGGTTGTCCAATTTGATTTTTGAAACACTCTATAGTTTGGTTCATTTCATAGGTTCCACCAGGAATGTATAATGCTGCCGCTTGCTACCTTTCTTCTTTCCTTTGGAATCAACATTAGAATCCACTACCACCAGCTGACTATGGACGAATTTTACATTTGTAGACTGGAGCTTCAGTCAGCCATGCCCATGCATTTAAATTTTTTGTCCAAAGAACAATATAAGGTAATATGCGTTGATGTTTTGGGGCTGCTGGGAGCAAAGTTTGCGAATTACAACAGTCTGCCAGCTATCCACAGTTAGATTTTTGTTTTGCAGAAGAGTCCAAGCCGTCTCTTTTTAGTTTAATATGTGCTTGCTGTGTTTAGGAACTGGTGCTGGCATTTTTTTTACAAGATATTGCCCCCCTACTTTGCAGATCAAAGGAAAAGAAACCTGCACACTGATGAACTAAAACATAACTGTTTTCTTTTGTTTGTTTTCCTTCAGGAGGGACTTGTAAATAGCCTTTTAGAACACTATTTATCAACAAAGTTCAGCTAGGCGCTAGGCGGAATCTAGGCGCTGACCCATTGCCTAGCGCCTAGTCGGGAGTACTCGGTCCTAGGCGCTCCTAGGCGTTTTCCTAGGCGTTATATATATATACTAATATACATATATTATCTTCTAAAAGAAAAAAATAAACAGCTGAATAGTGGGCTCAGATAGGTAAAAAGGCTGATTTAGGGAGATAGAAAGGCCCAAGAGACAACCTGTCCAGTCCATAGAAAGGCCCAAGAGAGAGGCAACCTGTCCAAACCCTATCCATCTCCCAACTCCCGCATCCTTCGTGAGGCTCGTCTCCAGCCTCAGCTGCCGCCGCCGCCGATTCCTCTCCCTCTCCGACATCTCTCTCTCCTCTGCTGGGCGCCCGCGCCTGCGCCAGCAGCTGCCCGTGCAAGCCCCTGCCGCCACCCGCAGCCCCCCCCCCCCCACCGGCGACCTCCGCCAGGCGCTCCTCCACCCCCACTGGCTCCGCCGACGAGCTGCCGCCGCCTAGAAGAGCGACTACGGCCAAATCGACGCGGCAGGGCTTCGACTAGCGCCTAATCGCGCCTAGGCGCCGCGGAATCGCCGCCTAGCCGAACCATGTTTATCAATATATCAAAAATCAAGATTGCTCTTTTATTGTTTCCCCACCAGAAGAGGAAAAAGGATTGGATGAAACCAGTGGTCTGCTAATGCGTTTTTCATTTATCCGGTCTATCATCTTTTAGTAGCTTTGATATCAACACTAAACCGTCTAGGCTCTGTTTGGAACTGAGATGGCTTTTCAAAAGCCCTTTTTTTTTGTTCTATTTTGCTTTAGTGATGGATGAGGTCACAAGAGATATACAAGGTGAGATCCCTTGGTGTATGCTCTTTGCTGATGATGTGGTGCTAGTTGACGAGAGTAGGGCAGTGGTTAATAAGAAGTTAGAGCTGTGGAGACGCACGTTAGAGTCGAAAGGGTTCAGACTTAGTAGGACCAAGACCGAGTACATGATGTGCGATTTCAGCGCGACTAGGCATGAGGGGGGAGAGGTTAGTCTAGATGGGCAAGTGGTGGTCCAGAAGGATACTTTTCGATATTTAGGATCGGTGCTACAAATGATGGCGACATTGATGAAGATGTTAGGCATAGAATTTCAGCTGGTTGGTTGAAATGGCGGCAAGCTTCTGACATCCTTTGTGACAAGAGGGTGCCACAAAAGCTAAAAGTCAAATTCTATAGGACAGCAATTCGTCCGGCAATGTTATACGGTGCTGAATGTTGGCCTACAAAAAGGCGACATGTCCAGCAACTGAGTGTAGCAGAGATGCGGATGTTGCGGTGGTTTTGCGGGCACACAAGGAGGGATAGAGTCTGGAACGAAGTTATTCGGGATAGGATTGGGGTGGCACCAATTGAGGAGAAACTTTCCCAGCATCGGCTGAGATGGTTTGGACATGTCCAACGAAGGCCTCCTGAGGTGCCGGTGCGTAATGGGGTTCTTGAGCGGGTCGATAATGTAAAGAGGGGTAGAGGTAGACCTAAACTGACGTGGGATGAGTCGGTTAAGAGAGACCTTAAGGATTGGAATATCTCTAAAGAGATAGCTTTGGATAGGAGCGCTTGGAGACTAGCTATCAATGTGCCTGAACCTTGAACTTATTTCTTTCGGGTTTCATCTCTAGCCTACCCCAACTTGCTTGGGAAAAAAGGCTATGTTGTTGTTGTATTAGAAACAACAGTTAGTTGAAAGAACATTTTAAAGGCATAGTGGCATAACCTCATCTGATTGGCAAGGACTCCTCTAACAAATTAGATTCCATAAGCAGCACAGCAACAAAGACTGACCATGGCAGGTCTTACAGATTATGCACAGCATCATATCATTATGTAGAATAGAATTTCTAAAAATACCTTCAAGAAGGAAATTCACAATTCAACACCCAGTATCCACAAACTAAATGTATGGACAGGCACCATCAAAGCAAAATTTTGACTACTCAGAGTCCAGGGATTATTAACTTTTTGTGCAGATTATGCATAGCCTTGTCTCTTTATATAGAACGAGCTTTTTGAAAATACCTTAAAAAGGGGAATTCACAATTCATCAGCCAGTATCCACAAGACCCTAATATATGGACAAGCAGCATCAAGGCCAATCCATATAGACTACTCAGAGTCCAACGACCAGTAAATTTTTGCGCAAATGGCCCTAAAAAAAATATCACACAATTCAACTATGAAAATCTCCTGAAGGCAGACACACTATGTTCTATACTTCAATCTCCAGCATTGACAATTGGCAAAAAAAAAGAATGTTTCCAGTTTGGTTAAGGAATTTACAATGCGAACCAACAATGGAGTACAAAATGGCTATGATTAAATTCAGTACCTACCTACTGGATTGTGAAGTGTAACCCTCACTCTGAGAGGCATATAAATGCCAGCATAACTACATAAGGAGAATCATGGTTAACTTTTCCTTATCTCAGTACATTTCATTATGTCAAACCAAAAATATACACACACCTTGGCTTACTGTTGCGCACAACAATCAAATCTTAGCACATGAAGCCCTACGACTTTTCCTGCTTGAAATTAACGGAAATAACCGTTGCATTTAACTCGAATCTTAGCACAAGAAGCCCAACACGGTCCAGTGAGCGGATCACGTCAGACTGAATGAGGATCCAGGAAAGCAGGCCGTTGCATCCTGGTGAGACGGCTAGGCTACCAGTCATCTGTGATCTGTCATACCTAATACACTACGACCACAGAGCCTGACTGACCCCAGTACTGGTCCAATGATCCACTGCGGCATTTTACCAAACACCTTACAGTTTCAGGGAGCAGCAAGCAGATCGCTTACCTTTGTCGCTGGGGCCTTTGTCCGGGGTGCCTCGGGAGCAGCGAGGGACGAGCGCGAGGGGAGGCCGTCGCGCCAAGAATCTCCCGGAACCTAGCAGTATATCCATGGCTGCCTCCCTTTCAAGATTCTACTACTAGCCTGGCAGGCCTCCCGATCCCAGATTCTTTTTGTCACTCCTGTTTCTTTCGCCGCGCGGCTTCCCTTCCCTTCTTATCCCGGTTGCAGGGGAGACTGGTGGCCGAGGAGGCGGCGTGGCAGGGGAGAGCCGCGCGTTTCTGGGACAGCGAGAGGAGCAGGTTGCTTGCGTGAATGCGAGGGGGGTAAGGCGAGTCGCACTGGGCGCTGCGCCGCAGTGTGTGGCTCTGACCGTAAGAGAGAACCGTCACGCCTTGGGCAACGACCAACGGCAGCGCAGGGGAAACTGCGGTGTCCGATTCGTTCCTCTGTTCGAGAGTTTGCTGAAGTTTGGTAACATCATTTGTTTTGCTCGAAATTTATCGATCTGATTTGACAGGATCTATATAACTAATCCTGGTGCATTTCCTTGCACCAGGAGGTGGTCACGCAAGAATATATGGGCCGTCGGATCGGCCGATCCAACGACCAGAAACAATTCTAGGACATTTGACCCTATACACGAGACCTGTCGACATGGGTCCCACATGTGGGCCCATCATGGGTCCGTAGGACCCGACAACATGAGTCCCACAAGTGGATCCTGTGGGACCCGCTGTGGACCCACGGGACCAACAAGTGGGACCCACCGTATGTGGGTCCACGGAATCAATTATATGTGGGGCCTACTATAGTTTTCCAAAAAAAAACTCTGAACTCTGATAAAATCAACCTGCACTCTACCTACGCCGCTCCACATAAAATCTTACGAACTTCGGTGAAATCAATTTGCACTTCACGAACAACAAATCCACAGAAAACACCTCAAGACTTCTGCAAAACCAACCCACTTAATGTGTATCGGTGACAGATTAAATCGCCTCACACATTTACACACTGCATATACCACAACATTGACACGTATGATGACTGCCACATACAAGCTTGTCGCTACGAATGAACACATGGACGGTCCATAGACATATTTCAACGGTGCACACCTCACACACATATATTTAATAATCAAATCAAATTTGGTCGAACCCGCAACAAAATTTATAAGTACGGATATAAATTCACGATGGGTATCTCGGAGGCGCTAACGGCGCGGCATTTTTCTAGTCTGACACCGATTACCTGCGGGTTGCAGTGCAGCTAGATCCAAGTCCTCGTCGACTCTTAGCCCGATAATTCCCGCGCGCACAAGATGTTAATCAATCCACGTTATTATCCCTCACCACACTTGAAGAAGCTCATCGGCAACCAGCATAGCCCTTGCTTCACACATGTCGCCCTGGTGATTACCTTCGTCGTTATCTTGCTGGACACTACCTGACCAGGGATCACTAGAGGATGCCAAGTTGCCAAATGCCAACAATCTCATCTTCCCTCACTATCACTAATTCATCCGACGGCATAATTTGGGTGTTATATGAGGGCAGGTAATATACAATGTGTGTCTTGCATACAAAAGACTACACCCTCCCCTAATGCAATTACTCTCCCTGCTTGCAGGTGTGTATTTAATTGCATCTTCTGTTAATTGGAACCTATGGTTGGAAAGCTCAACAGCTTTCACTGGACAACCATAAAATCTAAAATAAAAAATGCCACTTTTAGTTTAGAAAGAAGTAACCTAGAGCAACGGCAACGGGTCTCTATCGTAGAGTAGTATCGAGTCTATTGACGGTTGAAGTATTGAGTGCCTTTGCTCTCCTATTTCACGTCTGGCTCTGGCAGTTCTATGCTTCTAGCACAGTTTTCCGTTTTTTTTTTTGGGCAGAGTTCTACACTTCTAGTACAGTTCTACTACAACATCTGCCAACCGTACAGAAATATGGATCTTGACCTGAAACGCTGAACTCCACTAGAGCAAAGCTGACTGGCTGAGAGAACAATCAAGGCGGCCGCGTTCGGTCTGGCTCTGGCCTGAGCCAGCGTTCAGGCGGCCGCCGCCCCGGTGGACGGCTGCAGTTCTGTTTCAGAATTTGACACTCAATTTATGTGCCACACTGAATTTGACACCCAATTCACACGTCTTTCGGAATTTGGGACCGGGACTGCGAATTCTTTCGGTCTAGGTGTTTGTCATCTATTTTCTCCATTTACATTTTCTTTTTAGTCTCCAGACCACATGAAAAGACCAAATTGCCCTTACCTTATCCTTTCCAGGGAACACTGCTTCCCGGCCCTTGCGCACGGGCTCTTCTCCTCCTCCTTTCTTGTCTCGCCTCCATGAACTTGAGCTAGGGTTGGAGCTCCGTGCGCCGCCCTGGGCGCCCCAGCTACCTGCACCGCCCCAGGTCTGCGGCGCCGTCACAGCTCCCTGTCGCCGCTCCTACGCCGCCCCAGGCCGCCCAGCTCCGTGCGCTGCCCATCTCCCTGCGCCGCCCCAGGCCGCCCAGCTACCTGCGCCGCCCCTGTTGCCGCTCCTTGCGCCGCCCCTGTTGCCTCAGTAGCCTGGGAGTTCAAAAGAGGCCTGGGAGACAGCGATACAGCCATACAGGCCTGGGAGGCAGCGACACAGGCCCAGGGTTTGCGAAACCGTCGGGAACCGGTCGGTCAAACCGGACCGGCCCGGTTTGCGGACCGGCCCGGTTTGTGAACCGGCCGGTATCAAACCGGCCATAATTCAAAATTCAAATTTGAATTCAAAAAATGAAAAAATCCCAAAAAATTCCTAAAAATACTACACGGTGCAAATAATCTAATGATGTAAAACTTTCTCAAAAATTCGTTCATTTAGCCTAATTTGAGGAATTTTGAAGTAAATTCAAAAAAGAAAAAGAAAAAACACGAAGGCCCATTAAGGCCCATTGTGGTCTGTATGCTTAGACAGGGTTCGGTGTCACCCGGGGGGTCGCGCACCACACTCGCTCCCTATCCGCCCGAAGCCGCTATCTGTCCGCCACCCCACCGTCCCCCAGGAGGCGACCGGTTAGCCGTGCTCCGCGCCCGGTTGGCCGCCCGGTTTGGCCGGCTTACCGGCGCCCCCCAGATCCGGCGCATACCGGTGCGCGTGGCCGGCTTACCGGCCGGGCGGAGCGGTTTACCGGTCGGTGTCGCCGGTTACCGACCCGACCGGGAGAGAAGGTAAGAGCTCAAAATTTTTGAGTAGAATGCTTGGTTAGGGCATATTTAGGTGTATGATTTAGAATATTAGATTATTTGTTTTAGGATTTAGGTTACATTTAGGTGTATGGCTGAAAAGTTATAGGTTTTAGGTAGGATTTAGGTGTACTAATTTAGAATTTAGGTAAGATTTAGGTGTAGGATTTAGGATTCTATTTATCTGATTGAAATGTTTTTGTTGTCCATTTATGCATGTAGAAAATGTTTGGGAGAGATAGAGATGTTGTATGGGAACATGGTGAAAATCTTTATCCCGGATGGCGATGCAACTATTGTCGTACGCAGAAAGGAGGAGGTGGTGCAACAAGATTAAAGCAACATTTAGCTCACCGCGGGGCAGAGGTGGTCCATTGCAGGAATATGCCACCTGATGTGCGGGACTTCTTTCAGCGTGAGTTGGATAGGGCAAAGAAGGCAACTGCTGACCGGCCCCGAGATAGGTTGAGACGGGAGAAGGCTGCAGCGGAGGGAAACTATCCCGGTGATGAAGAAGATGAGGAGGCTCAGGTGCAGCGTGCCATGGATCTATCGAGAGCGGAAGCAGAGTTCCGACGTGGGGTTGAACAGAGAGGAGGTGCATATGAGCGTGGATGGGGTAGTGGTTCGACGAGGGGGAATGTTATGCAGAGGATGTTTCGAAGGTCCACTTCGCAGAGGGAGAGTCCTGTGGTGGAGGACTATAACTTGGCAGCTGGTGGGAGAAGAGGAATGACGCAACCAAGTATTGATACAGGCTCCTGGACGCAGAAGGGTAAGAACGCAAAGGAAGCTATTGGTAAAGCTTGGTCAAAGTTTTTCCATATTGCAGGAGTACCTGGAAGACAGGCTGACAGTCCATACTTTATCAGCGCGGTCAGAGAGACACAGAAGTGTGGTAAGTTTTCTTTCATTGCAATGATACCTATGAGCTTACATTATTGTATCTCATGATTTTCATATGGTTGCAGGTGAAGGTATCGCATCACCCACTGGACGGGATATTGATGGCAAGTACCTTGATCAGAATGAGCAAGACTTGAAGACGAGGTACGTAAAGTTTCAGAAAGACTGGCCCTTATTTGGCATCACGTTGATGTGTGATTCATGGACTGGTCCGACGAAGATGAGTGTCATCAACTTTTTGATATATTGCAATGGGGTCATATGGTTCCATAAGTCTATTGATGCGACTGGAAGAACTCAAGATGCTGTATATTTGTTCAAGGTAGTCCCTAAACATGTTCCATTCACATTGTGTATGTTATGTCATGTTACTAAACAATCTGTCTTCCATTGCAGGAGATTTGAAAGGTGGTGGAAGAGATTGGTCCGGAGAATGTCGTGCACGTAGTCACCGACAACGGCTCGAACTACAAAAAAGCATGCAAGGAACTACTAAGTGACGTGTATGACCACATAGCTTGGACACCTTGTCTAGCACACACCGTCAATTTGATGTTGAAGGATATAGCTCGAAGGCCTGAACATGGTGTTATCATCAAGCAGTGTAAGCGAATTTTAAATTGGTTACACAATCATGGTCAGTTGAATACAATGATGAGGAACGTAATCGGTGGTGAGTTGGTCAAGTGGAATGCCACTCGATTTGGAACCAACTACATGTTCCTAGAGAGCATCTATCGGAAACATGATCGTTTCATGCAGTGGATGGCATCTACTGAGTTCCAACACAGCAAATGGGCGAATACCGAAGAAGGTAGATATACTCATGCAAGTTTTTCAAGTATGGAGTGGTGGGATGCAATGAAATATATCATCGACACGGTTCAACCAATATACAAGTTCCTTCGCTTCGCTGATCAGGACAAGAAGCCGAACATGTGCGAAGTCGTGATGGCATACCAGACTATGAAACAGGAGCTGCAGTCTTTCTTTGGAACAAATGTTTCCACACTGAAAGAGTATATTGAGGTGGTGGACGAGAAATTGGGTGACGTGTTCATAGGCACGTATGTGGGTCCAGGTAAACACACACGAGTCGTCTATTTTTAAACTCTATTGACATAATACTTATTTGAAGTGACTTATATTTTGCAGCTGCTGTCCTAAATCCGAGGTATGCATATACGATGGATCCAACTCAACAAATGTTTCGTGGACTCAAAGATACATTTCAACGAATGACGGATCTCCAGAGCGCCGTCCAGGCATTGCAGGAGTTTGACGTGTTTTGGCAGAAAGTTGGCGAGTATAGCAATGAAATGGCAATGCGGATGGCGATGGACCCAAAGACATCCCCCATGTAAGAGTTATTCCATATGAAATTGTTGTTTTCTCTATTCGAATATATTGCTTACATACTCGGTTGCACATGCAGCGTCCTGGTGGATGATGTTCGGATCAAGTACTCCAAAACTGCAGTACCTTGCCATGAGACTTGTTTCACAATGTTGTTCGTCCAGTGGATGCGAGCGGAACTGGAGTACTTTTGCCTTGCTACATACAAAGGTTCGCAATCGGTTGTCGCACAAGAAACTTAATAAGCTTGTCTATGTCAACTACAACCTTCGTCTCCGACTTGAGGAGGTCTCTGGCCCACTGATGCGTGAAGAAGGTGATTTCATTGACCAGCTAGCCCATCTTTCTTTCTATGATGAGAAAAATCCGGTGCGGGAATGGATGGAATATGGTAGATCTAACCGGGCTCCAGTTCTGGACAAGGATGATGATGACGGCGACACCCCTCTCCCGTCCCATATTGTCAGAGATCAAATAAACGTGTCAGATCTACGTGAGGCAACGGGGAATGATTCCATCAGCGATTGGGCACGTCAAAATATAGGTGACACTCACCTAGGGAAGAGAAAGTTGCAGAAGGAGCCTAAGAAGGGTGACCCGAAGCGTTGAAAAGGCAAAGAAACGGCAAAACCAGTGAGCAGCGACACCGAGACTGATGATGGCGAAGGTGAGCGTAGTCCTCCGTATCAGGAGTCCGCGGATAGCAGCTCGGCCGATGATGGTGATGATGGTGACGGTGCTGATCCTGATGCTGGAGGTGGTGGTAGTGGTGGTGCTCGTTGTGTTCGTTTCACAGGTATACATTGCACATATAAATAGACACATATTTCTGACTATGAGTATTCACTACTAATTGTGAAATTTGGTTGATTGCAGGGGAGACTCAGTTCACACATGCTACTCAGGACACCGACCATGGAGTACCGCACTCGCAGAGGAGAACAGGTGGACCGACGGACTATGACAGTCCACAGCACTCTTCTTCCTCCTACAGCGATTCCAGGCAATCTTTTCACTACCCCATTCCTGACATCAGCATGCAGCCACCGACGAGATGGGTGTACGAATGGGAAGACCCCATTTTTATACTATGTTAGTTCAGGAATGGCAGACAACATCGGCGTGGACAGGCCAAACTTGGCAACACTACAAGGCTGAGCTGCTTAGAGTGCGAGGTATCGCTTTGATGTCCACCGCCGAATACCAAACCGCGTCCCAAATGGGGGGTCTTCCCATTCCTACGTTGAACTTTCATTTCATGTGTATATGTGTATGACTCCGTATTTATATGCACGCTTATTACTATTGTATTTGTATGCATGATTATAAATTATTGCTTTGGTAAGGTCATTTACATTAAAATGTGCATAGCTAATGCCGAAATTTCCTTTTATTTCACACCGGGGATCAATTTTTTAAGCGTCGGAAAACTGCTCGAAACCACCGGTATACCGGCCAAACCGGCCGATAAACCGGAATAATCGGCCGGTATGCCGATTATTAACCGGACCGTCCAAGTCACCATTATACCGGCAAAACCGGTCGGTAAACCGATCTAACCGACCAGTATACCGGTTAGAATCGCTTCAACGGGGAAATTTGAATTCGAATTTGCGTTTGACCGGTATAAACCGGTTACCGGTCCAACCGGTCCGGTAAACCAGAACCGGTGGCCGACGGTTTGAGTCAACCGGTCGGGGAAAAAAACCATGCACAGGCCTGTGAGGGGGCCTGGGAGCAGTCGTGAGGTCCTGGGAGCAGCCGTGAGTTAATAGGATAGGCCAGGGGCAATTTGGTCTTTTCATGTGGCTTGGAGATTAAAAAGAAAATGTAAAAGAGAAAAAAATAGTCTCGGTCCCAAATTCCGAAAAGCATATAGTGTCAATTTCAGTGAGGCGCACGAATTAAGTGTCATCTTCTGAAATTTCTCGCCTCCGAGCTTCCAATCCGAAGGAATAAAATCCGCGCCACCCAAAACCCCTCTGCAGTCTGCACACTTGGAGACGCGTCGCCTCCATCTCCACTGCCACTCCCCCATTCCCCGCCATGGCCTTGGCCATGACCTCCTCGTCCCCGCAGCCACCGCCCCCATCCCACCGCCGCCGTCGCAGCCCGCAACCCGCCGCGCCCGCGCCCACGCCCACGCCCAATGCCAACCCCAAGCCCAGACCCCGGGCCAAGGCCCTCCCCCTTCTCTCCGATGTCGGCGTCGGCCGCGACCCTGCCGCCATCAAGTACTACGCCCGCGTCGCCTCCAACCTAGCGGGCGCAGGGCGCCTCCGCGACTTCCTCCTCGCCGCCGAGGGCCTCCGCGCGGCCGCGGGCGACGACCCCAGCTTCGCGGCGCGCATCAGCGCCCGCCTCCTCTCGCGCGGCGTCGCCGCCGCGGTCCGCGACCGCGGGCTGCCCCACGTGCTCGAGTTCCTCCGGGACGCCGAGCGCGTGCGCGTCCCCGCAGCCGAGATGCTCGACGCCGACGCCTCCGACGCTGTCGCGGCCGCCTGCCGGATGCTGCTGGAGGAGCGACGAATGGTGGAGTTCGTGGAGGTCGTCGAGGCGCTAGCGCGTAATGTTGCCCCCAATCTCTTCATACCTATGCTTTAGTCGGGCTTATTTCCCCTCATTCTAGTGTAGCATGAAGTTTATACTTCAGTCAGTTGATTTATGTCATTTATCTACCGGGGTGGCGCATTTGTTACCAATTGGTTTGCTAGTGTTGCTCTGTGCATCTGACCCGCTTAAAAAAAAAGCATCAAGGATCACATTTGTTACCATTTGTCTGTTATTGAATGGTTTATGTGATTTTGCTTATTTGTGGAACTGTGAAGTGACATGTCAATACTAGACTGCGGTTAGAATGCTAACTTCAGCACAGAGAACTGATCTGTTTGATATTAGCTACCAGTTGACACATGGTTTCTACTTGATTACCTGATTAATTGGTTTAACGACAGTTTCAGCTGGCATGCATCTCATTTATGAGAGTAGTTGTCATTTTTCACGTCCACATTTAACACATACTCCTTTGCATGTAAGTATGCGGTTCCACTCTGTTTTTACTAGTTCCTTCATGAATTTCTAAAAACTTAGGAGCAGTAATGCTAAGGATAACATGTTTGTGATTCTTATTGCCTTTGACAAACAGACAAATATGAACTGGTAATATGTGCTTGTTGTTTAATGCTGTTTGTGTTCTGGAAATTTGTTTGATTATTGTACGATGTCTGGATGGTATAATTACTGATGAGGCCTTGAGGAGCATTCACCTGCATGTTACCAGCATACTATTTTGCCATGTTGATTGGTGAAAGTTCTATTGCGATACATCCTGCTTATTAGGCAACATCATTCATATGATCATATTTTATTAATTCTCCCCTACCCATTCTTTGCATGATAATCATATAATCTTAAATTATTGCTGTTATATCGTGCTGTGTTATTTTGTTTGTATAGGATATGGTTTCTATGTTCAAGGCATTGTGAACCCGATGGATGTATTGAAAATATTTGTCAAGAAGCGTGACCCTGATATGGCCATAAGGTGATCATACTTGTCACATATTTATTTAACTTGTCTTGATTTTTGCAAATTAAATGTAGGTTGTTACTTGTTACTGTTAGTATGATATGTTTCTTGCGGAAGAGATTTTGGGTTTATGCACAACCTGATTATTTCATCTTTGGATTTTCCTATTGGGTTTGGTTAAATCCATACTGTTTCTAGCAATCTTGATACCTGCTTATGGATTTTTTTTTCTGACATGTAGGTATGCACGCATATTTTCTAATTCCCAACTTTTACTCTGCAATACCATGGAAGCTTTTGGAAAACGAAAGGAGTTGAAAAATGCTTTAACGGTATTTGGAGCACTTAAGGATCAGCTTGGTGGCATAAATATGTTTGCATGCCGAAGTATAATAGATATATGTGGCCATTGCGGCTCTTCTGTACAGGCTCGAATTGTATTTGAGGTACATGATATCCTTTGGCCACAGTTAATTTCATTGTTAGTTCAACTTTTTTTATATTTAAAGATATATCCATTTGTTTTTTAGGTTTCAAGTTAAGGTATATATAAAAGGAATAACCTTGTATTCATTGCTGTCAAAGCAAAAAAAAAAATTAAATCACTTGTTTGTAAAGTTCTTCATCCTCCGTCTAGTTAGAGCGCCCCACCTAGCCAACCCGACCATAAAACCCAGGTGTTATAGTGGGAGGGGTGGGGGCCTTTATCCTTGGTCCAACATTCCCCCTACGGCGTGCGAGCCCGGCGTAGCCCGCAGCAGGTTCTAGTGCCCGGCGTAGCCCGCAGCAGGTCTCAGCACACGAGAGACGCAGGGGAAATCGCGCAGCGGAAATGCGTGGCCGGGAGGGATCGAACCCAGGACCTCGGCTCTGGTACCAAGTTAGAGCGCCCCACCTAGCCAACCGACCATAAAACCCAGGTGTTATAGTGGGAGGGGTGGGGGCCTTTATCCTTGGTCCAACACGTCTACATCTCTCTCTCTCTCTCTCTCTCTCTCTCTCTCTCTCTGGAACCCTGAAAGAGGAATACCTAACTAGTAGGAAAATTATATCAAAATAAAACACTAACTTCTGCTCACCTGCTGTACACAAATGCTTTAATAACAAAAGACAGTTTCAGGCTTCACTCATATACAACACATGTGACTCATATGCAGGGGCTGCTTGCTGATAAGATTACTCCAAATACCTACGTCTTCAACAGCCTTATGAACGTCAATGCTCATAGTTTGAGCTACAACCTATCAGTCTACAAGCATATGCAAGTAATGCATCTTCTACCTTATTGTTGCTGTTCATAGGTAGGTCATTTTAGCTCCATGCAAATTGATTCGGTTGCATCAAATTTTTTATTTTCCCTTTTGTCTGCCTGTCCTTTTGTAACTAGTTCATCTCACTTGCTATTTTCTGCCCAATTTTTGGTTGCTATTGCATGCCTGATCATGTCGTTTCTAATCACATTCACTAGAAGAATATTTACGCTGTGCATTTGGTTGTTCCTTTCATTTTCCTTTTCTGTGTTCACGACCAATCTTCTATAAGCTTATTTGCATTGACCTTAAGCTCCTGTTTACACCTTTTTCTTTTTCAGAATCTTGGTGTGGCTCCTGATTTGACTTCATATAATATTCTTCTGAAGACATGCTGCAATGCCAGAGAATTCAACATGGCTCAAGAAATTTATGAGGAAATGAAGAAAAAGGAGCGAGATGGCCTTTTAAAGTTAGATGTTTTCACATATAGTACAATGATGAAGGTATGGGGCTCTTGTTGTTGCTGTCCATGCATTTCAATGATTTGTGATTTACAGAATCTTTTTTCTTTTAATTCCAGGTGTCTGCAGATGGAAAAATGTGGAAGATGGCTTCCAACATCAAAGAGGATATGCAAGGGGGTGGTGTTCGTCTTAACCTTGTAACTTGGTCATCATTAATCAATGCTTATGCAAATTCTGGTCTGGTTGATCGTGCAATAGAGATCCTTGAAGAAATGATAAGGGATGGCTGTCAACCTACTGCCCCATGCTTCAATATTATCCTTACTGCTTGTCTAAAGTCATGCCAATATGATAGAGCTTTCCGATTGTTCTATAGTTGGAAGAAGTCTGGTATCAAGATATCTCTATCTCCTGAACAGAAAAGATGTCTTGATGGTGCCTTCACATTCTGTAAAGAGTATCCAAGTAGTGACGGTACAATATTGGTGGTTCCGTTCAGGCCAACAGTTACAACGTATAACATCTTGATGAAGGCCTGTGGTACTAATGCTGAACGTGCGAAGTCTGTAATGAACGAAATGAGGCGGAGTGGCCTTTGTCCTGACCTTATTAGCTGGTCTATTCTTATGGATATTTATGGAACATCTCAAAACAGGGATGGTGCCGTTCAGGTTAGTCAAAGTTTTATGTTGTTTTTCTTTGCACAATATGATCTGCTACAATATTTTGTACGATATCTGTCGCATCAAGTAAACACATCTCCTCATTCAATGCCCTCTTGAAGTATTCCACTCTATCGAACTGGATGTGTCTGGTGGAGAAAGAATGAAAGAACCAATAGGTTAAATAGACCATGAAACATATGTTGAGTTATTTGATTAATTCACTTAATAGCTTGTGGAGTTCTGGTGGCAAATCTTCCTCCCTGCATCTACTGATACAATGCATATTTTATTTTTTTACTTTACGCTCCATAATAGTTTCACTTTCTCTTTGTCATTGTTGATGAAAATACTCCTATCAATTTAGCATTCCTTTTAACTTACCTGGATAAACAAAACGTCACACTTACTTCCTTGATAATGTGTATTATGATGATTGTATTCATCATATTTTTTAACCAATAACAATGAATTAATAATTCTTACCCTTTCTTTTTTGACATAGGCCCTCAGGAGAATGCAGCGCGTTGGGATAAAACTAAATGTCTCTGCATATACTGTAGCTATTAAGGTTAGTCGTTGGAAAAACACTTGGTTAATGTGCACCTTATGTTAGACAAATTTATGATTTGGCAGTAAGCTTTTGCTACATTTCACTCCAGGCATGTGTTGCAAACAAAGATTTGAAGTTGGCACTGCACTTGTTTGATGAAATGAAAACGCACCAACTGAAGCCCAATCTGGTGAGTCTATCTAGAATTTATGGTACAAGACTTTGATGCTTTGATTTTCATTAACAATGAGAATTGATGCTTCTTGATGTAACATTTTGTTTTGTTTTGATGGATGATCTATTTGGCACTTGGCAGCATCAGAGGTTCTAACAAAGGCTTAGACTTTATTCTCTGTACTAGTTGACATTAGTGTCATGCAGACTAGTTGGTGCTGTTGTTTGATTGTGCTAATTGCTTCGGCTGCATGCATGACTTATTGGCGTTAAATTATTTGGGCTGTCACTAGATAACATTGGAAGCACTGTACAGTAGTTACCATGTGTAACATCTGAAGTTTCTTACTCCCTGGGGATTGTTTCATCCCCGTGCTTTGTACAGTTCTGTTTCTGTTTTCTTTATTTTAATAAAATACCACAGTGGGGGCCTCCCCCGCTGTATAGTTTTCAAAAAAAAACATTGGAAGTTGTATGACATAGTGGTTAATTCTTCAGGTGACGTACAAAACTCTCCTGACAGCACGCAGCAATTATGGATCATTACAGGAAGTCCAGCAGTGTTTAGCAATCTATCAGGAAATGAGGAAAGCAGGGTATGTGACTGGAACAATAGTGTGCATTTTGGCACTCTTTTGAATCAGTACAAGTGCTTTTGCATTTACTTCTTTCTACATTATTAGCGTGCTGCTTTGACAGCAATTCATGATTGCATTGAATAAATAACAAAAGGTAATCTGATACACTAATGGTTGAACTAAATAAAGAGCAAAGGTTTTATCTGATAAACACGTTCTAGCATACAATAGAGCTGTTGCCTAGAAATACAGCACACACAATGTACTTATGTACATCAGAAGTCTTTTAAGCTACAATTATTTTGAACACAAATAGATATGAATAAAAGATGTGGTCCACTTAAGCTTAGTTGATAATCTCATGCCTAGGTGTCTACTGCTTCTAACTCCATTGTTCAACCTTTTTGTTATAGAATGGTATTGTGACAATTTGCATAGGATTTCCTTTTGGTGTTAAATTCTACAATTCAATCATTGTAGGTATCAAGCAAATGACTACTATCTCAAGGAATTAATAGTAGAATGGTGTGAAGGGTTTCTGTCTAGTGGGAGTGCTAATCAAGATTTTTACAATTTGGATCTACAACCTAAGAGAAAAGAATCGTTCAACCTTTTTCTTGAGAAGGTCGTAACAGTCTTGCAAAAAGATGTTGATCAGAACCAAATTGTTGATGTTCGTGGCCTTTCGAAGGTAAATGATGACCAACAGTATTGTCCTTCTGTAATGTTGAAGCTCCTGAAGTACTACCAACAGTATTGCTCAACATTAACTTTGCAGGTTGAAGCTCGAATTGTTGTCCTTTCTGTTCTTCGGAAGATCAAAGAGCAATACCTGCTAGGTAATGTTGAGATATCACTCTGTTCATATTACAATAGAAACACAGATGCTAAGTCTCTAGCTTGACACATCACTGCCTTTTTGAAACCTCGAGCAGGAAGAGCAGTCCTGGATGATGTGGTTATCATCACGGGTCACGAGAAGACCTCAAGAACTGAAGTTGAAACTAGTGCAGTCGATGTTGAGCATGCAATAATTACTGTTTTGACAGATGACCTGGGTCTTGAAGTTTTGATTGGACCTGGAAGCTGTCCTCCAGTTTCAGCAAAACCCAATGCTCTGACTAAATCTAGAAGCAATTTAGAGCAAGTATCAAAAAACTTTACAAGGAGACCACAGGGAGTGATAAAGATCACTATTAACTCGCTGAATCATTGGTTGAAGAAGAAAGTAGCGAGGATTGTACAGTAACATTTTACCATTTTGGCCCATTCATATACAACCAAAATTAGCAGTTACTCTAGGATTGGATGTACATATGAGAACAGGTATCCTGATATTCCAGGCACACACAACACAATTTGTAAAGGACTTGATGGCAGCCAATGGAGTCTTAGACTCTTGCCCAGCACATTCAGAAATTCAGATACCCAAGCATCGTGATTTCTGTTCTGTATTTTTCATTTGGGGGACTGGGGATTCTACGCTCTAAATTTAATTTCATCACTCAATAGGGTTGAATACTTTTATCCCAGTTGCCAGGTTCCAGTTTTGAAGCGTTTAAAAAAAATGTGAGGTATGAATTCCTCTGTTGCGATGACGAACTTCCAGTTTTCTGGCAGCAATTGTTCCGTGAATTGTTCTCCAGCAGAAATAAATAACACTATAGCTGATGTTCAAATACACAAGTGATACAAGGGTGCTGGTAATAACAAGTTAGCAAGGTCTTCACTCATGTCAATCAGATCCTTGCAAGTTCTGAGCGGAAGACATTGTCTTCGCTGAAGGAATTTCCGACACCTGCGAGCAGAAACACAATAGCAGGTATAATAAGAATCTTGGTTAACTCATGCATTCTGAATGAACAACGCACGGGGAAGATTACTGATGACAAGTGTTGTTACTTCGTTAAGTGCTCTAATAAGCTGAAGAACTGATCAGGTCACTCATCTGATTCGACTACCGAGCGTTCAGTGTGTGTTCAAAAACAAAAGCAACCTAACACGACAAACTGAGAATAATTGACAGACGACCAATATCTCGTACCTAGCATCAGAAAGTACTCAAATCCAGTCCTGCTGCTGCAGCTTGAGAGGCAGATAGACCTCGGTGAGGTACTGGAACCCGAAGGAGCTGAGGGCCTGTATCTCAGCCTTTTGCCTGGTGCGCAGCATCGTCTCCAGCTCCTTCACCCAGCCCTCATTCTGCTTCACAAAGTCCTCCTCAAGCAGCTCCTTCCCCACCTTGATATCGTGATCGGTCATGGGGAGACGGCACTGCTCCGGCACCCTGTACTTGTCCAAGTCGCTCGGCCGGACTCCGAGCCACTTGATGTCCGGCGTTGTCAGATTAGCACTGTCATACGACATGTTCTTCGAACCACACATGTACACAGACAAGATCTTGAGCCCGTATGGATCGGAGTCCACCAGAGCGAGCACCGGCAGCTTGAGCTCCACCTTGAGCCGCCGCAGAAACAGCCGGGTGGCAACATCCGGCTGCCCCTTCGCCGTCAGAATGATGCACGGGAAGCGGTTGTAGAACCTGTCCTCGGCGAGGCGCATGAATGCGGCGTCCTTCTCCACCAGCAGGATGAAGAGCGCGTCGCTCTCGATGCCCGAGACCCTGTCGATGTTGGGCGGGATGGCCTTCCCGCCGACGCCCATGCGCGTGCAGTCGATCCGGTCCCCGTCGTCGGCGAAGACGAGGCGGCCGACAACGACACCCTTCTCGGAGGCGACAACATGGAGGGAGGACCGGGTGCATCCGAGCATGCAGGAGACATCGTCGAGGACGGCGTCAGACTGAGACTGATCGCCGAAGAGCTTGACGTCGGTGTAGAAGAGGTCACGCTTGGTGACGTGGATGCCCCTCCGGAGGACGGCGTGGACGAGGGAGAGGACGCGCGCCGTGACGGTGGCTTTGCGCGCGGTGGCGACGTTGGCGAAGGGGCGCGCGGACTCGCGGCGGACGAGCACGATGCGGTCGAGGTCCGGGAGGTAGACCTGGTTGGAGGCGGCGCGGGAGGGCACCGCGAAGGAGAAGCCCCGGCCGGAGAGGATGCTGCGCGCGGCGGCGAGGACGAGGCGGTTGATGCGGGAGGTGACGGAGGAGGAGTCCTGGTCGGCCACCACGATGTACGAGGAGGTGGGGTCCGCCGAGGGGTCGTGGTCCGCGAGGGACTTCGCGGCGGCCTTGGATTTGGAAGAGGAGGCGGAGGCGGAGGCGAGGGAGCGGAGGGTGGCGAGGATGGAGGCGTCGGGGCGGAGCTTCGAGCGGAGGGACTCGGCGTAGGACGCGGCGGCGCGCGGCTTCTTCGAGCTAGATGCGGCGCCGGCCGCGGTTGCCCCCGCGCGGCGCTTTTTCTCCGACATGGCGAGGGCCGAGAGATCAGAAGGCGGCGGAGGAAAATGCAGGGTTTTGGGAGGGCACGCCGGAGATGGGGTCGGCGGGGGCTTGAGCTTGAGCGCTGCTGCGATTTGGTGGGATGGTTTGGGTGGGGAGAAGGGAGGGGAGAGCGGGAGAGGAGGGCTGTCTCGGCTGGGCTGTGGGCCGAGGAGCTTCTGGGCTTTAAGGGCCTTTTCCGGTCTACCCCATTCGGCCGCGCACTTGCCTGCTCCGATCCCTGCGATGCAGCGTCAGATTAGCAACCAGCGATTTGGCGAACAAGCTCGTCAAGCCAGTCGAATACGTCCTTGATGGCTGGTAGTCGCCGGGAGACTTACCTGTATACCTATGTAACATAGTGCTTTTGATCTCGAAGAGAAAATTGCAAAATTAGGACTATAAACATCGCGCTTCGCATATTTGCCATTCCAAACATCAACTTTGCAATTTTGGGATCCTAAACATGTGCTTCTTGCATCTACTGCCATTAGGGTATTTCCCCTCATTTCCATTGTTTTTTTTGTATTTGGGAGGATGAAATGACCCTTGTAGCCCTATGTATCGCCTTCTTCCGCTGGACGTCGCATCGTGTTCGTGATCTAGCGTTTCTGCGCTGGCCGCCACGACGCCGCCTCCGGTGTTCCTGCGCTGGCGGTCGCCCCTCCCCGGCCACGCCCACCCTTGCCGCGCCTGCTATGGATGACGGCGGCGGCGCCCTGGCTGAGGGTGGTGGGGACCTGATTGCGCCCTCCCTGGCCGCGCCTGCCATGGCCGAGGGCAACAACTCCCCTACTGCGCATGGCGTGATTTAGCTTTACATACACATTCTGAAAGTGCATTAAATCTATAATCTTGATATGATCAGCAATCCCCCATTTAGCTTAAACAAGTTCAGAAATCACAGCTTACATGTAAGTTACAGTTTCAAACCAAATAGTAAAAGCAAGCATCACACTTAGAATCGAGCGCACAGTCCAACCGAGCAAGGAATTCCGGCAATCGCAATTCCATTCCAAAGCAGCAGCAGCCAGTCGGCTCGACGGCGTCTAGAACTCGCCGTGCATGGCGTCAGCGCAACTGCTGCTGTCAACCACGAGGGGTTCGGGGGTTGGCGCCAGCCGCTCCGGCCGTGCTTGTGAGGCACCTGGAAGCTCAGCGAGCATGCGAAGTCGCTCTCCTCGCCATCCTGCGTGCGCAACGCGCATGTCGACCTTGATGCTGTCCACCCCTGGGCGCGCTCCCGCGCCAGTGCCGCAGCCACCGAGCACGCGCGCGGCACGCCAGCCGGGCGTCATGGGCTGCATGCTGGACCAAGCCACTGGCAGCATGGCGCCTCCCCTCCGCCACGTGAACTCCGGCAACGGCACGGCGATGCGTGCAGCCTGCAGGATCCTCGGGGAGGCCCTCGCTCGGCCAGGGGCCAGGTCTCGCGGCGGCGGCCTCCAGAGCACAGCGCAAGCATGGCGCCGGCCCTAGCTCACGAGAGAAGCGTCGGGAGAAGAGGTTTGGGAGAAGAACGAAGCGACGTGATGAAAAAAATGAGGAAGGGCAAAAGGGGCATTTCACCCTCCCGAATATGTGAAAAACAATTGAAATGAGGGGAAATACCCATAGTGGCAGTAGATGCAAGAAGCACATGTTTGGAATCCCAAATTTACGGAATTAATGTTTGGAATGGCAAATATGTGAAGCGCGATGTTTGGAGTCCTAATTTTACAATTTTCTCTTAATCTTCATACTCCTATTTTTTTGAGTCACACATGTATGTCCTGCTGCCAACTTATGTTTACCCCTATACCCTTTTGGACGGAATGAGCACTAACTGTGGCTAACGGAGATGGAAGAAGATAATTTTGCCCTTATATAGAGGAAGTGTTGCACTGGAAATTTTTTAACCTGTATGCCTTTCCATGGTCGGCGGCGGCCAGAGGGGGCGGCGTGAGGCGGTGGCGGCCTCCGGGCGGTGGCCGAGGCGGGGCCGGCCGGAGGGGGGGAGGCGGGGCGGTCGGAGGCCGCGGCCGGCGGCGGCAAGGGGGTCAGTGGGGAGCTCCCGATCCAATTGGGGGAAGGAGGAGGCATGTTTTTTTTTTGACTTGGGAATATGGGTAAAGAGGTACCCAGAGGCAATAGGGTCATTTCCATTGTGGAGTCCCACCTGTCAGGGCTTTGCTCCCACTATCTTCTAACGCCACATGACGGAAGGGTATAGGGGTAAACATAAATTGGCAGCAGGACATACATGTGCGACTCAAAAAAATAGGAATATGGAGGTCAAGAGCACTTAACATTAGGGTATACAGGTTAAAGTCTCAGTCGCTAGACAGGCAAACGAATACATGGTCGAGCACCGAGAAGTGCATGTCTAGAACTCAGATACAATACAAGCTGATACAGTGTCCGCTTGAATGTAAAAACTCAGCGCGACAGTAAGGAAAAACAGAACCAGTGGCGGGGGCAGGATTGAGCTCACGAGGGGCTCTATTCCTCTTCTTCCTCTTCCAACCTCCTCTTCCCTCATTCTTCTTCCTCAAATTTGTAGCGGGGAGGCTTCATTGGATTTCCAACGGTAAGAGGGGCTCGAGCCCCTCCAGACCTACCGCTGGATCCGCCCCTAAACAGAACAAACATACCAGATGCTACAGGTTCGCGTAGTAGATATAAATATACAATTTATATACAACAATTGTAAATCATGCGTATATCCGTTTGCTCGGCTTTCGCAGCACAAAAAAGTGTGTCCATCTGAAGATTCAGAGCTACTTACAACCTGACCTATACATATGGTGTGAGTGTGGGGACACTAATTTTCTAGGAACAACATGCTCTCAAAACATCCTGCATGTCAGGATCATCTCCAGCTTCTTTGTCCTGTAAAAATGATACCATAGTTTTTCAAATAAAAATAAAAAATGATACAATAAAAACAAGTAGTCATAGGATGATCGAGTGCAAATGTTCTTATCAGGGGTACTGACCTTGTGGATGTACAGGATGTTGTCGATACCAGGACCTGCAACAAGTAGTCCCCCTTGATACCTAAAATAGAGAAATGCATTCCTCAACTCGACCGCAGTAGGTCGCTGCTAGAAATACAACTGCAGCCAACTTGAAAGACAATTACGAAGGCTCTAAATTGCAAGACCAGGATGCAGACATACCATCCACCTTTTGTCCTGGTGTTCTTTTCGAATGACAATTCCCAATCCTGCCTATATCCTTCCCTGTACAACTGTATTATCTTGAGCCCAGCCTGTAGAATGTTGGAAAGAACCGTTTATGTATATGTTGGGTAACATAAACTATTGAGCATGCAAAATAGTATAGCAAGAGTTACCGCCGGTGTAAAGGTTGAGAACAGCCCAAATGCGAATTCAAGAGCATCATATGATGAGTGAGTTGGGTCTGCATATACGTCTGCAATGTACAGTATCAGAGTAAAGAAGTTGTCACTTCGCAGGTAAAAGTATCACCAGAATATATATTGTTGCATAATTACAAACGTAAACACATATCAGGAAACCAAGGGAAGCTTGCTTATTCTTTTTATATGTTTGGGAAAAATGAAGAAGAAAAAAGGATCCAGGTAAAGTTGTACGGACATGTGTTTTCTATTAATGTTACTGGACATTTGATATATGGTTTCTTTTAATTAAAGAAGTAAAGACAGAGTCTATATTAGTCATATGTAAAATTTCAGTCCTGCATATTCGAGAGAAAAAAAAAATTCAGTCCTGGGTCAGCAATTCCTATGGGTAGCCTGGTATTACTTTAGGAGCTAAGTACACACTGCCACACAAGTCATGATAAAAGCTACATTATCAACTTGTGTATCATGGATGATTTTCAGTTCCAAACCTAACTTGTAAAATAAATAGGCATACCAGTGTTCATGAGATAAGCAGAACAGGTTTGTAAACCAAACAGGACAATACAATCCACTGAGTTCATTGCTAACGCCTTGATCTATTGATTGGGGGTAGAAGTGTACATAGTTTATTTGGAAATTTCCTTAGAATCTATTTCATGATTGTTTCTTGTGCTGTTGTATATGCAGTGGACATAAGAACTGGAGCAGAAGTTATTCAAGAAACACACCTCCTTTGAATTTGGTTTGCTCAGAAAATGCCTTAGCCTGGATCAGAAAAAACAAGACAGCACAATCAGCCACCGAAACCAGGTTATCTATAATAGAAATGGAGTTTATGAGCTTATCAAACAAATTTTTTAATTACAACTACCAGAATTTTATGTAAACATGTAGCTCGTCTTCAAGAGTTGTACGTTCTAATAATATTCTCAAGGAACAGAACCTTAGTTTATAGTATCGAATCAGCAAATTAAACCTTCTCTGGTATCCAATCAAGAGAAAATGCCATTAATCAGAGCAATCACAACCAAGATAAATATAGAAACAGAGGCCCTTCCAAAGGAGAGAGAGAGAGAGAGAGAGAGAGAGAGAGAGAGAGAGAGAAACAAAAAACTTGCTGACTAAAATAAAAAACTGCATTCCAACTAGCTCATGAACCGTACAACACATATTGCATGCATAGGAAGGTTAATCACTTATCAATCTCGATGGACTATATTAGATTTTGCATTTCAAAACTATCAAATTGTAGATTAAACAACAGAATGTAGTAGTGATGTTCTTTTATGGTAGATGAACAAATACCTGGTCAACACTACCTGGTCCAATTAAGACAAGAGCAACTCCAGCAGCTTGCATGACATCCTGCAAATTAGTGGCAACCCAATAAATAATAAGTTCAGAATACATAAAACAGATGAACCAACAAAGAGAGGCATGTCTGTTATAAGATGGCCTATTCTTCCCTCAAACATAAGCTACGTTTTGTAACCCTTGCAACATAAAGCTAATCCCATGTCAAGGAAAGTCATGTTACTTAACAAGAAAGAAATGAGACAACTCACAAATAGCAAAGCTGTAAAGGTTGTTCTTATAAGGTACTTAAACCAACTTTTTAATTCAAGGGAGAGTGGGAGACTATGAAACTACAGAAATTAACAAAGGCATTCCTTTGGCATCTATCCTCTAAACTCTAATCCTCCATCTCGGCCTCTCATTCGCAATCCCCTGACTCCACAGTCCTCCAAGCTGGATCCATTCTCCCCAGATCTTGTGAGGCTACATTTCACTATTTGAGGAATCAGTTTCACTTTATAGATTTAGGAAGTCACCTACCTTTGATGATTTAAAAAGATCTATCTAGTAAAAGAAAAAAAAAACGATTTGTCAAACTAACACTAGGCTTGTACTAGTACTACTACAGGGTTTACCAGAAAAGTTGTTAACGTTTCAACAACACTGAGTAGAGCTGATATTTTTCTTTCTGCACAAAGGTGGGAAAATTTTCATATTTGTAACTGTGCCTCGTCAAATAGCAAAGTACTGAACGGCATCCCTCAAGCATTGATTGTTCCCTTCTTATTGGATACAGATAAACAGAGTTAGAAAACATACCTGTTTCTCTGCGAGAAGATCGGCCCTCTTCCGGCACAGCACACACCTGCAAATAACCGCCAGCATGCCAAAAACTCAGCCACGGCAGTCTCTCATAACTCAACGAACAATTCGCAGAGGAAATGCCAACCGACCCAAAATGGCGGGCAAACGCGATCACGGCTTTCCTGTCCTTCCACAGATCAACGATGGGTACCGCCTTGCCGCTGAGGTCGAACACCTCCACCCCCTGCAGCTTCTGGGACAGCGCCCCCGCCGGCGCGGCCTCCGCGGCGCTCCCTGCAAATCGGGTCGAACTTACCATGTGAGCGTGCACTAGGCTTCTTCACAGAATCAAACGTACCAAAGCGACCGGTGGGGCGGAGGGCGGAAGGGAGATGTGATACCGATGGCTCCCGGCCTGGCGGCAGGGAGGAGGAGGCGGTGAGCTCGCTGCGCTGGCCGCTGGTGGAGGAGGGGGACGCCGCTCGTGCCCCGCGCGCGGAGGCACGGCGCGGTTGGGCGCGGGGCCACGGGTGTCGCCGCCGGCCGCGGGCCGGCCGCGGCGGCGCGAGGCATGGCGAGCGGCGCGCGCGCGGCCATGCGGAGGGCACTGGCCACTGCTGGCTGGGCGGTGGCGAGGCGGCGAGCTCGGGGGGCAGGTACGTGGGGTCTCGGTGGCCAGGATGCGGTTATGCGGCTGCCGCCACGCGGTGCGCGTGAGCCTTGGGAAGAAGAGTGCGGCTGTGCCTGCGCCCATGTTCTTCCTGGCTCCCGTTTGTTCTGAACGAGGTGTGGGCCACACGTCAGCCACAGTAGAAAACTAGCCTTAGAACTCGCCCCGCCGCGGAGCCAGAGGCCTCGGGTTCGCTGGGAAGCCGAAGGCCGTAGAGCCACGGACTTGTGGAGCACGGCGGCGCGGCATGAGGGGCTTCCGCTCTGCGCTGGTCCGCGCGGCGCGGTCGCGGGCGGAGCTCCAGACCGCGCAGCGCCAGCGGCCGTCGGATCTCGCCCAGCGTTTCTCCCACTCCGCGGCGGCCCCGGAGAGGCCGTCCTTTGGCATCGCGTTCGACATCGACGGGGTCATCCTGCGCGGCCGCAGCCCGATCGGGGGCGCGCCACGGGCCATCCGCCGCCTCTACTCCGAAGACGGTAGTGTACCCTTGCGCTTCTCGTGCTCTGCTGCATTCCGTTGGAGCTGCTTGTAGTTTCATCAGGACATGCCTGCATTCGCGTCTTTTGACTTTTTGAGCATTTCATCGAACGGGTCCTAGACATTCGGCTTCTTTGTTTCAGGTGTTGTGTCGTGTAGGTTACTCCACTAGTAAATAAATCATATCTAAATCTAGGCTGCACCGATATCTCATTTCTGGAATGCAAACCTGTGCAACTAATTTCTGCTCCCAGTGTTGCTATTTGCTAAGTTAGGTCTCTAGCTTCAGATAGTTAAAAAGCTATTGATACAAATTATTTGCACTTTTTCAGGTACCCTGAAGATTCCGTTTCTGTTTTTGACCAACGGTGAGTAGTTCACTGTGTCATTAGCACATCCTGTTTTGCTATCACTATTACATATTAATTCCAGAGCAATGCAATAGTTCAAAAAATTCCTATCTTCAAGCAATGCATGGTCATCACAACTAAGGGTTGTACAGAGGCACCATGGCGCTTGCCATTTTCTGATTGTGTTATGAAGTTTTATTGAGGTTATTAAGATTTACCAATCTGTTGGCAGGAGGAGGTGTTCCAGAGCACAGAAGGGCTCTTGAGCTAAGCCAACTTTTAGGGGTTAACATTTCTCCTACACAGGTACCTCTACAATAATCATGAGTCCTTGCTTATTACCGCACAGTAGTGAGTAGTGGGCCTTCAAGCTAACAAATAAAACCCTATATTAGGGAAAGAAAACAATTGTCTTTATAATTTAAACCGTTGAGTATGTTAAATTTCCACTTATGAAATTTTCTGATGGGTGCAGGTCGTGCATGGCCATTCTCCCTACAGAGAGCTGGTGGATCGGTATGCCTTTCAAGTACTTAAGTTGCCTTGAAGTTCTGTTTTTATAATATATAGGTGTCTCTGTTTTCCATCGATGATTTCTTGTTTCTTTATGGACTTGTAGCACCTGAATGAAACCTCCCTTTTTGGTCAGTACAGTTTTGAAAATGACCTTATTGTTGCTGTTGGAAAAGGAGAGCCTGCAGTGGTGATGTCTGAGTACGGATTCAGGTAATTCTTCATGTTGCTTGCTATTATGATCACAGGTCAAATTTATTGTGTGACTTCCTCACGGGTTATCTGTATGTGCAGAAAAGTTCTATCCATAGATAAATATGCATCATATTTTAAAGATATTGACCCCCTGGCGCCTTTCAAGACTTGGAAAGTTGGGCAAAAAACAGACAGTTACATGTCTGCAAAAGTGCACCCATCATATGATGTTTATTCAGAGCGAGTTAAAGGAGTGTTTGTTGTCAGCGATCCTGTTGACTGGGGAAGAGATCTACAGGTACTTTTTTCATGCCTGTGTTTCACTAATAGAAAACCTTATTGGGCTTCATTTGTTTTATTTTTGCAGACTATCTTAGTATGTGATCTAAAAAAACTTTTCCTATAAGCGCATCTGAATAATCATGTTAAATTATGATTATGTTATGTGTAGGTTGGCATAAATAAGTTTCAATAATCTGATTTTTTTATTTATATATATGAAAGGTACTTTGTGACATCCTGTCCACTGGTGGACTTCCTGGGAGTGGAAAAGGAGATCAACCTCCTTTGTATTTTGCAGCTGATGATCTTGAATACCAGGTAAGGTGATGTGTGAATAGTGGAGCTACGCAGTAAACATCCTATGCCATCCAGGTTCCATGATATTTAAGATAAGGGAACCATTACACCGAAAGAAACTTAGTTTTGGGCTCCTATGATAGGCAGCATTTCCTTCTGAACGGCTTGGGATGGGTGCCTTCAGGATAGCATTGGAAAGTATCTTCAATCAGTAAGTTCTTATTATGCTTATGCTTATGAGATATTGTGATTCTAATTTATTAGCATTGATGCCTGGTTATTCATTTCTGCTCATTTGAACTGCAGAATAAATGATCATCCCCTGAAATATACATCTTATGGGAAACCGAATCCACTTGTGTTCAAGAATGCAGCAAGCATACTTGAAAAGCTTGTTATGAGTATGTATCCTAATTCACAGACATCAAAGGAAGTAAAAGATTGTCAGTTTTCAACTATCTACATGGTTGGTGACAATCCTAAAGTTGATATCAATGGAGCTTCGAAGGTTAGTCTCTGATACAATTTTATACTTTATATAAAAAAGTATTCACTGCATGGAGTGGCTGATGGTGTGAGGAAGTTTTACAGCTTTCAATATCTGTTTCCTTGAAAAGATTTCAACATTTCCTATTATTAGAAGATATGTGTTTCCAGAGTTGAACAGCTAGCATGTAATCGAGCAAAAAATTGATTACCTGTTCAAGGAACTTGGAAAACAGCATTACCTTATATTGAATAACGAGTCATCCACTTTTAACATCTTCATTTTTCTATGTGTTGCCCTTTCGTTCCATTGAAAGCAGGACATTGCTTCCTGTGGAGAGATACTTACCCTATGCAATCTGAACTTTGCAGGCTGGCCACCCATGGTCGTCTGTTCTTACAAGAACGGGTGTTTTTAGGGGGAAAGATAATGACCCACAGTTTCCTGCAGATGTGGTATGTCTTATTAGCTAATTTTTTTCCCATCCTATGGCTTTTAATCTGGTAACACATTACACATGTTTATCAAGAAAACATATGTATACATGATAGTAGTTTGAGTTTTCAATTAAGAAAGAATAACCATAAGCAATACGCCTTATCTCATTATCTGAATTCTATTATACGTTTTGGAGTTCTCAGTAGTAGAGCAATGCACACAGAACTAGAGAGTTTTGATCTCTATATGGTGCCAAATATATATTATTTTTATGGTATCATTTTTTTACTGTTATGTATTTATGTTCCATGGATTTGTTCTTGCACATGCTGTCGTGGCAAGATGCCTTCTTAACTGAAATTTGTTGATCAAACACTTCGCTATCTTATGCACAATGAAGATATAGAAGCATTGGCTATCCAATATCATGAACTCATTTTCATAATTTGCTTGCTGTTTGATCAAACTTATGTATGTTTTGCAGGTTGTTGATACGGTTGAAGATGCCATCAACTATATTTTGGAGAAGGAATGTATACGGTGACAATACCATCTATACTCTACCCGCAAAAAAAAAAACCATCTATACTCCTTTGACCCTTCATTGTTATTTGGCGTGCTTGACAACATGTACAGCCAATTTCCTTTTTCTGGCTAGTAAATTTGGAAGCCGGCTGTAGATTGATCTCTTATTCATTCTACCAACAAATACACGGTGGTGACATCAGGCCATACTCCTTTAATTTGCTAGTATTTTTGGTGGCTGAAGGGGCTAATTTATTATTTGTAGAAATATCAAAAGCTCTATGCTGTGGTTCTGCAACTGTAAATTTGAACCAAATTCCAAATTTGCGTCATTGCTTTAATTTTTTTTTACTAAAATATAATTTGGTACAAATACAAAGGCGCCTTTCTTTAGACCACATCGCAATACGGCCCGCCAGGTTGTTGCGCTCTGGCCCGCTAGAGCTGACGGCCTGATGTAGCAACGGTCCACGGAACGCTCGGCCCAAATAGTTCTGAAGGTCCCGTAGACCAAGTCCACGAGAACTTCTCATCTTCTCACAGATAGGCTCTCGCGCTCCCACTCTTTCTCCTACCTCCGCCGTCCGTCTTTGCGCCCAAACCAATCCGCCGTCCCTCCGGAGCCCGCCCGCCCTCCACAATGGAGACCTCGTTCCTCCCCACCACGCTCCCCACCGCGAAGCCCCTCCCTGCGTTCCGAACCCTTTCCACCGCCGCCTCGCTCCGCCCACACCCGCGCCCCCGCACCTCCACCATCCGCGCGGCCATCACCCGGGGCCGCAAGGAGGAGACGGTGGCCACCGTCCGCGAGCAGCTGGAGGGGTGCTACCTCCTGGCGGGCATCAAGTACGAGGGCCTAACGGTGAAGCAGCTGCAGGGCATCCGCGACGCGCTCCCGGAGACCTGCAGCCTGCTGGTGGCGAAGAACACGCTGGTGGGGAAGGCCATCGAGGGCACCCCCTGGGAGGCACTCAATCCGTGCATGAAGGGCATGAACGCCTGGCTCTTCGTCCACACCGAGGAGGTTCCCACCGCGCTGAAGCCCTACCGCGCCTTCCAGAAGGAGGAGCGCGTCGAGGAGACCAACGACTTCGTCGGTGCCGTCTTCGAGGGTAAGTTCTACGGGCCAGGCGACTTCAAGGCGCTCGAGACCATGCCCAGCCGTGCCGAGCTGTACGCCAAGCTGCTCGGCGCGCTGCAGGGGCCCGCTACGTCCCTCGTCACCACACTGCAGGCGCCCGCCAGGGACGTCGTCGCCGTGCTCTCCGCCTACGTGCGTAAGCTCGAAGAGGAGGCTGACTCTGCATAGTGCAGGTCGCGAAATGGTTGGCATCCCCTCACTCTACCTTCCGTTTGTAGATTTCCTTGTACCTTTACTGGATCTCAATCATATTTGAATTGAATCACATTTTCCATTTCACAATTTGTTGCCTGAATTACATGATACTGGCATACTGCTGAGTCTGAATGTATTGCTAGCATTTCTTGCTAGCAAGTAGCATGGTTTAGGAATCGGTATGAGTTCATATAGGAGGTTTGGTCTGTGATTAGGTAGTTTTGAATGATTCAACAATTTGGTTTCTATGAAAAGCATCTCCATTGACTGTTACTATCCCAGTGAAGTTTTGATTCCGCAATTTAATTTTATGTGACTGTGTTAGGATCGGTATGTTTGGCTTGGTCCCAATGTGCGCCTGAGCTAGATAAGCCAATTTTTTTTTGTCACTTTGACTAATTTTGGTGACGATTTGGTTGGATGCCAAAATTTGGCTTGGTACCATCTCCTTTGGATGTCTTATTTCATTTTGGTGGCCACAGTTGGCCAAATCCTGGATCACCAATTTGGTGGCCAAAATGGCTTTTGGCTAGAAGGTGGCAATTTTTCTAGCAAACCCAGCAGCCCCTACATTGCCCAAAAAAACTTTTGGAAGCTCTGGAATGCTTATGTTGTCATACTCTAGTTTTAGGATCAAATCAATTTTCAGTCAGGAAGCTGAAATGTCGTGGTACCATCAGCTGGCATTGTCTTTTCAATTAAGAGTGGAAAAAAAACTCTCTGAAGCTCAAAATGGAAACTTTGAGAAGCAACACCATTGTGCTATCACTTAACATGCCTTGGGATTCCATCACGGCTGCAATTTTAAAACAACTCTAGCATCCCATTTGTGGTAGCACCAGTTCTATAGTTGGAAATTCTTATTAGTTGTTGTGTAACTTCTCTTTTTACTGTGAAACTGTGACTATTAACTAAGCATCAACTTGGCAGTGATATACACAATATGTTTACTGTGTGAACATTCACTTGCTAAATAACAGGGAAAACTTTGATTCTCAACAAAAACGCCCCTTTGTTGTGTGCTAATTTACCTTGTACTAATAGTTAATCTTCAAATGATCACTGGTGGCTAGTCCAATGGTATAATACCTGTCTTCTGGCTGACTGCTGACTGCTGAGTTAGGAAATTTTAATTGTAGATTTTCTGGGATTTAACCTCATAATACCTTGGTTGACGAATCGTAATATATGCATCATTGTGACACTCAAGTGCAGAGGCGGACCCAGGAATTGGTTAGGAGGGGGCTGATGCAAGCTTAATAGAAGCTCAAGTGTTTTGCATCTTTAATACTCCCTCCATTCAACTATCCAAGGCCCATTAGGAAATCTGAAAAATCCATCTATGCTAGGCCTATTCTCGTTTTTTCTCCAAAGCGCGCGCCGAGCAATGCTTCGTGACTTGCTCGTGCAGTTAATCCCTCCCACGCGCGCCTCGGCTTCCATTCCTCGCGATCCGATACTCCCAACCGTCGCCATGCATATATTGCCCATGTGCAGCTATCCGTGTGCACAGCGGATCCGTGAAAGTAATCGATTAATGATGTTTGGTGATTAACAAGGTAAGACTAAATGCTGATTTTCCTCTATTAATTCCTCCTTGGTCTTTGTGTCCTCAACAAAAAGGCCTTGGATAGTTGAATGGAGGGAGTATTTGTATATTTTTTTTCTTAGACCTCCATTAATATTCTAGCCCGGGCAGCCCGACCCCTGGGTCTGCCACTGACCAAGTGTACCCTTCGTGTAAAAGGGTTATTTTCCAAATTTTTGCATTGGTGTGGAGGTTGTAGAAGTGCATAGGTATGGGGATATCAACCCCACAGTGGATGTCGATGCTGCCTGTAGGAATTTTCTTGAGTGATAGTGAAAAGCTTACTCTGTGGTAACAAGTTGGTAACTCGACAGGTTATTAATGTCGATGCTTACGGCTTCTCCCCTGATATTTTTGTTTGTTATGTATTTACATCCACAATACCTTCTATAGTGGCTATAGCAATCAACCTGGCTGTTCACCAGTTTATAGGTGGTTTTTTTAACCATCTAATGTATTTAGGCGCTTCAGATCTACTGTGGTAAGTGAAATGCGTGTTTGTTCTGCGGTGAAAACATGAGATGCTGTCAGTCAGTTAAAACATAAGGGCTATCTAGATAAATATCTGTTTGTTCTTTGTAGAACTTAGCAGTCATCCAGTCATCAAATGAAAGATGCTTCAGTTCCATGGTAACATTCTTTGGAAGTTTCCTTGATGTAACAAAGTGGTGAGATTGTAGTTTTTCTGTTATGTGCTCATAGTCTATTTTCATATACAATGTACTCCCATTAATGATTAATGTAGCAACCTTAAGCATATTGCAGAGTCATCAAGATTTCAATTTTCAACTGGTTTATACAGCTTGAAGGCGTAGTCGCTTGACTTTTCATGATTCATCCATTCTTGCTGTGTACTCTCTTCAAAGAGTCAAACTGTGTGTAGTTTCATTTCCTGTGGTTTGTTTTTTATAAAAATTTCCCGTGGTTGAATCGTTGCCAAGTTGATTCTTATGCATGTCGTGCTATCTATTTATCAGGTCTGAAAATAAAGAAATTTTTTCACTTGTATAGGATGATAATGCATCATGTTAGTGATTTTTTCTTGCGCGACTGCAGGATTGCTTTACTAGTCAATAGTATCTGAGATTCCGAATCAGGTACACCACCTGCTTCTGGTTGCAATTTGCAAGAAAGCGTCTTGAGGCTTGCAGTTGCAGGCTTTGTTTCATTAACAACTACCAGGAGTGGGCCGGATTCCTTGGGCCTTGGGGGGCAAATCAGGGTGTATTTGATAGGGTGGCCCGTGGGCTCGACTGCGCCTCCGGGAGCCCATTCACGTGTTTGGCTCCACTTTGCCCTCCATCGCCCGGCCTGGGGGGGTGCAAAACTGCCCCCTCCGCCTGGCTACACGTACATGAGAAATCACCGTAGTTCGGGAGCTCGGCTCCGCGCAGCACAAGGCGGGCGATTTGGGCTGCCAGCCCGGCTCCTAGGTGCTCCCCGAACAACACTTGGGGACGTCCAGGCTGGGTTGGACCACGCCAAACAAGGATGGGTGACCTGTTGCCACCATGCTCTGGCCGGCAATGGCCTGGTCGCTGGTCGGGCTGGTCACAGCCACCCTTCCAAACACGCCCTCAATTCATCCTCCACGATCTTCTTGTTACGTCGACGACGTGTGCACTCGCATCGGTGTGGCGGCCACCGGCCATGGCAGAACCAGGCTACCGGGATGCAGGGTCCTTATGTTTGGATACCTGGTCAAGGAGTAGAGGCTTAGAGCCTGGCCCCAGAGATGCAGTGGAGGCCTCCCAGCCAGGCTCGCGGGAGAAGCTCAAATCGGGCGTTTCTCGGAAGCCTGGACGCGTGCGAGTTGCGTGCGGGAGCTTCCAGCAGAGAGCACTGATGCAAGGCCAACTCATGCACTGGGCAACTAATTAGCTTCTCTTATTGGTCTGGATGCGTGGAAACGTGAACTAAGGCACGGTGCAGCTCACGAGCCTGGCCAGTGCAGGCCTGGATGGCTGGCGTGAGCCAGGCTGCTGGAAGCAACGAACCATCCTCGAGCCAGGCTTGTGGGATGCAGTTCCGCCATGTTTGGTTAGCTGCACGAGGCACCGGTTCTTTTTTTTTGAAACAATAGCAGGAGCTCTGTCTTTCAATTAAGAAAAAAACATTTAAATGTACAAGAACGGATAATCAAACAAGACCGAAGGTTATTCTACCCACGCGACGCAGCAGAGTACACAACAACCCTAGGTCATCTTTGCCGAGCATGGTTGCATAGCAGCCAGCAGCTCCGACTCCCCAGGGCCGACCCCAGACACCTAGCAATGCCAAAACAAGCGGGTTCGAAGCAAAAGGTCACGATAGGTCATCGTTGCCCAGCTCAAGAAGAGCAACTCCGACTTCCTGCCAAGGACCCAGGCCCTGCCCCCGGTGTTTGCCAGACTCCCAAGCGAAGAACCAGACGCTGAAGAAGGGGGTTCATCTTGTGTTATTGTTGCCAAGTCACGCCCCAACGCAGCAGCTCTGACTTCTCGCGGCAGTTCCACCTCTTCACGTCGACTAGGTGCTGAGAAGCGTAGGTAGTCCACCAGGAGTGACATCATGATCGAGACGAGTTTCAAAAGCAACGTCTTCAGAAAGGGAATGACACCAATAGCGCCGCCGCCGTCCGTCCAACATATGGACTGGGTTTTCACCCATGGAAGTTATGTTGGGAGATATGAGGCACAGGTTCTGTCTCCACCGATACAAAAGAATGATCCAGAGGAATGCAGAGAACGGTCGTGTCCGGCGAGCCAGGCTGGCGTGGTGCAGGATGAGAGCTCGGCAAGCGCGCGGATAGCTAAAAAGCAGGTGCACGCGCTGGTTGTGCAGGTATCCAAACAAATTCGGTTGCTGGCTTGGCTGTGGAAAAATGGAAACCAAACGAAGAGCTCCGGCACCTCAAAAGCCTGGCCGGCACGAGCCTGCTTTGCTGGTGCGAGCCAGCCTGTAGGGAAGGAAACCAATCACGACCTAGCGCACGGAGAGGGTGGAGTGGATGCCACGGGGGGCGCTTGTGGCCAAGCTAGAGCATTTTGCCACGTGGCTGCATGGAGTTGAACTATGAAAAGTATATATATGATGAAAAATTAGATTTAATTATTAGTTTTATTTATTTTTAGGTGCATCGGCACCATTTAATTATATTCGTGTTGTCGTTGGGTACCCTTACTCATTCCCCAAATCCACACCCGCTGAAATGGTTAGGGAATGGATGCAAAATATTTTACCTGTTCGGAGAAAGATATGAAATGGGTATACCCGTCAGACAATGGGTATGGGGAGGGCATCCCCACGTTCGCCCGTAGCTCCATCCCCTTCGTGGTATGCAAGAGCTCCATCTCCATCGCCTCTTTCGTGCTCATCTAATCTTTGCTGCGTCGCTCGCCATGCGCACACCTGTAGGCTAGGATGCTCTTGCAGATATCATTCTGCAGCGGGAAACTGTAGGCGGGGCGGGGCGGGGCGGCCGGTCAGGGCATTGGCAAGGTGGATGAGAAGCAATGACAACGATCGACGACGGGCGGTCGACGCAACCAGTGAGGGGCTCGAGACCGTCCAGTTGCAAAATAGATCCTTGCACAGTCCACTTGCAAAACAGATCCTCGCAAAAAAAGAAAAAGCATCGCAAAAAAAAAAAGAATAAGCAGCCTTGCTCCATCTGACAGGCGGATGCAAGGCTTTTTTTTTGCGAGGATCTGTTTTGCAAGTGGACTGTGCATCATGGTGTCTGTTCTTCAAATTCCTCTCAAGCTTGTGTAATTGATCTCAATTCCGGTTCTTTTCCAGCTAATTTGGTATTCTGTTCAGCGAGTTCACGGAAGTGCAGAGATATCTTACAGGAGGTTTTAACTTTACCCAATTAATCATCTGTTGCCCATTGGGTATGGGTAAATGGATGTGGATAAATTTAGAGAGGGTATAGAGTGGGCAATTGAATTTCGGGTACGGGTGTGGACAGGTGCAGGAGTCCCCATACCCTCCCAACGGCAACGCGAAATTATATGTAGTTTTGTCCCGGGGGCGCTGTTCGCGTGCACGGCTAGACTCGGGTGGTGACGTGTCTTCTTCGTGCCGGCGAGCGCGGTCGGCGTGGCGACAATGGGTGGTAGCGTCTAACATGGGCGGCTTGTGCGCGAACGCGGTGAAACTATCGGGATGTTGCAAATGCCAGCGTGTGTCGACGGTCCTGGCTGCGCAGCGTGCATGAGATAGCGACACCGTATTCATGTCACATTGGATGTTTGCATGTTAATTAAAGAAACTAAATATAATTTAACTATAAAACTAATTGTATAAAGCGCGTTTAATTCACGAGATGAATATACTAAATCTAATTAAATAATCATTATTATGTGTTTACTGTAGTACAATATATGTAAATCATGAATTAATTAGTCTCCATTTATGCAATTGGTTTTGTAATTAGTCTATATTAAATATTTCTAAATAGTGTCCAAACTCCAAACATTCTATGTGAAGGGATTAAATTTTTTTCGAATGAATGGGACTAAACTTTAGTCTAGAGGAAACTGCCGCGCCTAGGGCTAAGGAAGGCTCGTGTCAGCTGGCAGAGTTGGTTTGCTCGGGCAGCACGGTCAGCAGGAACATGACTCAGGGGGTGTTTTCATTTGGGGACTAATCTTTATTCTGGATTATATCAGATGTTTAAATAACAATTAGGATGACTAAGTATGAGCTAACTATAAAACTAATTGCATAAGCTAGGGCTAATTCAATTTATTATTCCTAATCAGTTCATCATTAGCATATGGTCACCGTAGCACAATATAGACAAAATTATGGACTAATTATATTTAGCGGACTCCTTTATCAAAATAGCATCCATTTATCCAAACATTCGATGCGATGGAACCAAAATTTAATCCGGGAACAAACACCCTCGCAAAACTTGCAAATGTTCGTACGAGTGGAATTTTTGACGTCATGGTTGAAAAACAGACCCAGCCCACTCTATTTTCTTTTCAAAAGAAAAAGGATAAGCCGGATCAGGTGAAGCGAGCGAGCAAAAGCAAAGCACTCTGGAATTTGGATCAGGCAGAGAGTGCGCTGCTTGACGCCCGTGATCCGGACAGCCCTTCGTCCCCTATCAGATGGCGTAGGCCCGCCGCCCGTACGTGCGCGCCAAATCTTTATCCAGCCAGCCATTGCGACACATTCCTCCTCCTTGATCGACAGCGCCACATTTCCCCCGCGGCCACGTGAAGAGGAATCAACCGCAGGCGTAGGCGAGGCGCGTAGCAAGACTGACCGGCTGCGCGCGCGCGCCCTCCCTCCCCCCATGTGGGCGGAGGAAATCGCGCAGGAAAAGGCTCGCTCCGCGGCCACACACCGGAAAGGAGATGCGCCCCTCGGAGAAAGCGGGGCGTCTCGGCCACAGCGGGCAAAGGCGGGCGCGATGCTGCCGGGCGCCGGCTGCCCCCGCCCAGAATCCATCTGATGGCGGCCAGCCCCCGACCGACGCGCGTGACCGCGCTCGGCGTCGCCAAATTAAACCAAGTCCCACAGGTGTGTCTCGCGAGCCTGTTGCCGGGCGCGTACGTGCGCACGACGGGCATGCCCGGGCTCATCGGGCTGGCGGATGAGACGAGCTGCATGTTTTCCTCTAATCCTCTCTGCTTTTTTTTTCCGGACGCGGACTCGTTCGTTAGCTCTGCCTGGTGCTGGATCGCTGTCTTGGACTTGGCAGGAACGTGCGCACCTGATGACGGGTGGGAAAGGCGGCGATGCCCTGCCCTGCCCCCCAGAATATATATCTCCAGATCCATTGGCTCTTTGGACGATTCAGTCTATCTAGCTCGAAAGGTATCGAGGGACAAAAGGCAGAGGTGCTGAATGCCTGAATATTATCACCAGATGGCTGGGATGAGCCGAGCAATTTTCCTTTTCTATTTTTATAATTTTTTAAAAAAAATCCTTTTCTATTTTTCCCTTCCGGCCTGATCTACATGGATTGGAAATTGGTTGAAGTTGAACACTTTTGTAGTGAACATGCATGCATGTGGGTCTTTCGTAAGCAACAGTTCAGTTGCTAGGTGAGGCCCTGTTTAATTCCAAAAAAAATTCTACAGTATCCATCACATAGCGAAAGGGTCTGTAGCTTAGTGTTTATAAGAGCCTCGATAGCACCTGAGGTTCTGGGTTCGACTCCCCATAGGAGCAAATATTTCAGGATTTAACGGCGTTGTGCATTAAGTGGTAGGCAATATTCCCGCCGACAGCGAGGCGCTTGTGGTGACTTCGTCAATCTCGAGGATTTGCCGGCTCAGTCTTCGGAAAAGCTCATAGGTGTAGAGTTTGCGTACGTGTATTCATAGAGGTGTAAGTGTGCGTACGTTGTGAGTGTCTGAGTTGTACTATGTAATCTCAAAAATAAAAAATTCAGACATATATATGGAGCAGTAAATACAGTTAAAAAAAATAACTCATTACACAGTTTAATGGTAGACGACGAGATGAATCTTTTAAATCTAACTAATTCATAATTGAACATTAATTGTTAAATAAGAACAAAAATACTACCGTACTAAAATTTTAAAAAATTCATAAACTAAATAAGGCCTGAATTTCCAGGTTGAAACGGTCTGCCGCTGCCGGCTTTTAGCCACCGGGATGTAGGCAGCCTCGATCGGGCTCGAAATGATCGACGTGTCTGCTGGCTGCTGATGTCGGCAACACGGAGGAGGCCGCGCGCGGCACGACCGCACGAACCTTCCGGCCCCGCGAGGCCGCGACGCCAGCGGGCATGCGTAGGGGGTGATAATTAACCCTGTTCGGCTGGTGGGGTGGGGGGCTGGTGCCGTGCTGCTCGCTGCTGCTGGTGCCGTGCTGCTGGCTGCTGCCGCTGCTGCTGGGAGCAGCCCCCACCCCACCAGCCGAACACAGGCAATGAGATCACTCTAGTGGTTTCTTCACGGCATAATAAAGTCTTTAAATTTTTTAACTCAAAATTATATAAAATTAAAATCCGATTTTTTTAGAATCCGATTTTTAGATTTTCTAATTCAAAATATTAGACATTTACCACCCCTTGCCATGCGACCGAGCGAATCTGCTGGACTCGCGGGCGGACGGCGAGCCAGTGGGCGGGCTCACCGGGTCCGCCACGCAACCTGCCAATATTCTTTGGAGGCCGTCGCTCTTTGGTGCTGCCGTGTTGGCTGGTCAGGGGCTCAGGGCGATGGCTCGCGCGGTTGGACTTTGAAAAGTGGCTTGCAATTGCTCAACGACGTGCGCCGTTCGCGGTGGCCTTCCAAGGCAAATTTCTCAGCCACAGCTGGTGGTTGCCTTGGAGGACAGAATGGGCTTGGATAGCTCAAATTCTCCTTCTTTCCAACAAGAAATTAAAACCGAATCCGTACGTCTATTCAGTTGTTATGGAAAACGTGTCCTTTTCACAGCACGATGAGCATGAGCACATTTGAACGGTCACACCTAAGTGATGCCATGCCATAGATCGTCACCAAACTTCAGGGCATGGGTTTGCAGGCTAACATTTTCTCACTGGCTCATTGCTAGTTTTAAATAAAAACATGAATTCAGTAGAGAGCCCATCTTTCTCTTCTATTAGGTGGGTCTCGAGAGGACTGCAAAGCTTGTGGAGCACTCTGTGATCAAGCAGAAAAGAAAAACAGCGGGCGATGCTTTGGTGGAGCCACAAACAAATCCTTATTAGTTAGTTGAACATAGTGACTGCCGTGGGAGATTTGTTTAACACTTCATTTAATTAGTCCCTTCCCGTCCTCACCAAAGCTTGCTCAAGTCATTAGAAGCACCCTCCAGACTCTAGAACGTTCTAGCCTCATTCCGTCCTGGTTGCCGTCGCCATCTCCACCTTAAACAAAACGAGGAAAAGGGATGTGAACTCGGTTACTCAAACGAAACCTATCGGCCGTCCTGCTAATCACAACCGCTAACACGTACGAGTGGGTCACACCAGCTCACAAGTCACAACTCACAGCTAGCAGCACACATACAAAATCATTTTCCCCCCGTGGCTGATACATAAGAGTTGTGTCTCGATCACAATTTGTTTTTTAATTTGTTACCCGTGGCTAGATGTAAACATTGGTAAAGGTGAAATTTGAAATACAACGGAGGGGAACAAATTCAGAAAAAAAGATTTAGTTTTTCTTCAAAAGTAGCAAGCATTAGTCAGTGATGAGATTTATATTCGATTTAATTGGGAAAGCACTTGATTGATCACATCCCCGCTTTGCCACTAGCCAAACCTGGAAGCAAGCCAGCGAAACAGAAGAGTGCCCCCAGCTCCCAAATCGCTCTCCAGCCCCCGATTAAACGCCGTTAATCCCCAATAAAAAGGGAGACATCACATCTCTCTTTCCAAATAGAAAGGGGGCAATCAATCTGCTGGAACACTTTTTCCATATATATTAAATTTAAGAAAGGGGATTTCCCTATATAGTGAGAAAGGGGAAAATGGGAAGATCAATCTGTTGGAGTTGCTCTAAGAGCAACTCCAACAGATTGATCTTCCCCTTTTTCCTTTCCATTTTTTCTCAATATAGGGGATTGATGTTGAAAAAATCTACTCCAGCAGATTGATTTTCCATCTCTCTTTCCCTTTTATTTTTTCTCAATTCCCAATAATTTCTCTCCAATCCCCAATAAAAAAAGGAGACATCACATCTCCCTTTCCATATAGAAAGAGGGAAAATCAATATGCTGGAGCACTTCTTTCATATATGTTGAAATTATAAAAAAGAATTTCCCTATATAGTGAGAAAGAGAAAAGGAGAAGATCAATCCATTGGAGTTGCTCTAACCCCCTCCACCCTGACGATCTTTCCCTCCGAGGCACGGCCCCACCACCAGCCCCACGAAACCCGCCGACGTGCGGGCCCGCGCGGCTTCGCCGGTCCCGCCCGCCATAGTCCCAGCCGTGGCGGACCCGCGCGGGCGGCTCCACGTGGTAGCGGGCGATCTGCGGATCCCTCCCGGGGCACGCAGGGAGCGCGCGGCTTTAGATCTCGTCGGATCTCCGCGGGGGCGCGGGCCCCGCCCCCACCCCCTGCCCACCTCCACTTGCTCCACGTCTTCCCTCCGCCGTTATCTACCGCCTCCCCATCGCTCGCCACCACACCACCGCATCGCCTCCGCCATTTGGACCCTCTCGCGGCCTCATCTCCTGCTCGTCCTTCGTTGCACTAGCGCGTAGGTTCCCCACGCGGCCGGGTCCCGGGGGCTCGCGCAGCCCATGCCACTGCCCCCCGCTTCGTCGCCGCAGGACTACGACACCGCGTCCTGAGTCCCGCGAGGTGCGTGCCGCGCCCTTTTGCCGCGGCTACCGAGAGCTAGCTCAGCTGCGATGAGCCACTTTTTTTTTTGTTGCTGAGATTTTATCCCCTTTTGAATTTAGCTAGTTTTGGGGGGTTGTTTGCGCTGGAGTTCCGGAGGTTCGCATCCAGTGGATCTCGGCAAGTCCGTTTCCTCGAGCGGAGCGGCTCGGAGGTGCTGCTGTTCCCTCGGGTCGAGGCAAGTTCGAAGTGCGCTGTTTGTTTCACTATCTTTTCCAGCTAGTTTTGGTCTGACGAGGTTTATCTTTCTGTTCTATATTTAGCTCCCAAGGGGCAAGGGCGGTGTATTAGTGGGATTTTGAAGGGAGACGGCGGTTTCTGACGTTCTGTCGAAGTGTCAATTCATACTAAATTTGTAACCTCCGCGAATCCTTAGCTCCTTTCTTCTCCAAATTCCTGCCTTATACGGTGATTTTCTTTAATTAAGGAGATGTTTAATGATTCTCAGGAATTGGAAGCCACTGAATTTGGTCGTTGCGGAGCTCATGGGTTAAGAGCAATTTCTTCCAGCCCGGCTACAAGTAGTCCTCTCTGACCATTCTGCAGAACAGTAGCTTATTCAGAGCATCTCTTATGCCCAGCCAGGACAGATTGGTCCTTGATTCCTGTATATTTTCCTTGCAGATTCGTAGTTGGATTCAGCATATGCATTTCTGACGCCAACATAGGATGTGCTCCACCATCCGTGAAGTCTCTCTAGTTGCACAAACCACCGCTGCACTATCTGTGTCTCTTTGAATCAGGTTAATGGGTAGCACCTGCCAAGCCGGCTCGGATGGGCCTCACAAGGATGTGAGAGGGATCTCAAATGGCGCCACTGAGAATGGCCACCATGGGGCCGAGGCTGATGTGGATGAATGGAGGGAAAAAGAAGAGGACTTACCCAATGGGCACAGTGCGCCACTGGGCGCACAGCAGTTGGATGAGCAGAAGGAGCAACAGACTATTCAGTGGGAGAGGTTCCTCCCTGTGAAGACACTGAGAGTCTTGCTGGTGGAGAATGATGAATCTACTCGTCAGGTGGTCAGTGCCCTGCTCCGTAAGTGCTGCTATGAAGGTATGCCCTACAAATGATGAAGCTAATTTATTTGATTAAATTGGTCATATATTTGGTTGTTGGTTCTTCTACTATATAGTGAATGAAGTTGATATTTCCAGCCTGGATTTATGTTCCACTCAAACTACCCATGTTGCAATCTGTTCTCAAAAAAATGTGTAGGATGTAGATAGGCATTGTTTGTTATTAAAGTTTGTGGTTCTTATGCATTTGTTGGTTGCAGTATCTGTATACATATAATGATATAATCTAGCGAATAAATATGCTATGTTGATCTCCACTTTCTTTCCTCAGTTAATGAGTGACTTTGCTTTGGATGTCCCTCTTTTCTGCGGACTAATATGGGATATTTTCAAGCCATTGGGGGTGAAGGGGTTCGTGGAAATCACATCGGTTGTTTATACTTTGTGTAGATTGATGCTGTAAAGAAGTATGATTTTACATGGAACTACTAAAATCAACCACAGCTTAAAGAACACCATGATATAATTTCTAGAGCCAACAAATAGCTGGCATATCAATGCTCCTTTAGCGAAATAAGCTGCTACTGATGGATGTAACTATCTAGGTGCATCAATCGTGGGTGTGGCAGGCACAGTTAATCGCAATATATGGTTATGCATAGGAATGCAATATAGGTACAGCAGGGACTATATTTGTCTCATCTTGCTGGAGCCCCCCTCTTCTTAGGTTTAGACGAAAAGGGTTTTCTCCTGCTAGAAATTGCAAAGTAGTCCCCTCTCCCACTACTATGGCAGGCCCGAGAGGTGGTATGTCTCATCTAACACAGGCCCATAGTGTCTTAGGTATACGCTGATCCCATACTACAGCAGACCACCTGCCTCAGTTCCAAGTCTGCAGTGAGTACTCTGCTGGGCAACCTGCTGTAATTGGGAGCATTGTGACGGGTGTTGCGGTATGGGAGCACAGCAGGTAGCCTGTGGCATTGCCACCCTGTGCCACAACACGTAGTGTGACCCGGAGTACTGTATTACGTAAGTGACACTTGTCATCTCCTGGGCCTATTGTGGTGGGCCAGTGGAATTTATTTTGCACTTTATAGTGAGGCGATGATATTTCCATTTTAACAATTAACTAGGGATCAAGAGTGTCAAATAATGGGCGAACATTAAATGGTCAAAGATGGAAGGCGATAGTAGTCAGGTTGAGGGGCTAGAGTTATCTTAGTCATTTATATGGGATTTTGCATAGACTTATCGTATTTTTGACTAGTTCGCATGTACCAAAGAAAAATAGTGTGTCCCTAGGGGTTACCTACAGGCTTCAGCTAATAATACCTCCTTGTCCAAGATCTTATGCCAATTCAATGGATTAACTAACTGGCATTTGCATGCCCCCTTTTCCAAAATGTTTTCTCATGAAAAGTTTATGAACTAAGCTCTTATCTATCAAATTCGTCGTATCAGGGCTTGATCATCAAGCCACAATCACCTGTTTTATGGTATGTATTACCTTTTCCCATCCAAAATTACGGATCACGTCTCGTGTAGCCCTTAAAGTGGGAGATGCAGGCCCAGGCCCATTACTTACTCCCAAACCTGTAACAAGATCAGATAGGGCATGTTGCAGTTGCTGATGCTGCCATTTTTTTTTGTCGAATACGCAGGAGAGCTGCATATCTTTGTATTAAGAAGGAAAAGATCCAATTACAAAAACCAACTCCCCACCTTGGATCACAGTGAGGAGTGCAGCATTTTGACCAAGAACAGACTGTTACAAGAAAACAGATAAACTAGGACATGACCAAGGAACAAACCTGCACCTAAACATGACTAGGTTACCTTTCCTAGCCCCAGACCAGCAAGGCCCTTAGCCCCCCCCCTACTAGCCACAAGTAAGATTTATCTTTGAAGGCCTGTAGTGCGGTCTATATAGTGAATACTCGGAGCAGATCCATCAAACACGCAAGAGCTTCTGTGCTTCCAGAAGATCCATGCTCCAAGTATGACAAGAGAGTAACCCTTCCTATGATGTTTTGGCACTTTCCTCCAGGACTTTCTCCACCAATCTGAGAAGGAGTTAGTTCGTCGAGTAGGCACCAGACTAGACAGGTAGAGGGCTGCAAGATGCTGACCCTCTCAGAAACACAGATACGGCAGGGAAGGGGCGTATCCCGTGTCGGATACGTATCCGACACGGATACGCCTAGGATACGGCCGGGATACGTATCCACGGCGTGTCCGCGTATCCCTAAACAGTGATGCTAGAAATTCACGAACGGATACGTATCCAACGGCGACGTATCCAACGGCGTGCCCGTCCCTGCTCGCCGGCCGCCAACGACGCGGATCCAGGCTCCAGCCACGCGGATCCAAGCTCCAGCGAACTCGCCGACAGCCGCAGCCCCGCAAGCCGCCGACCGCCGCGCCCACTGCCTGCACGCCGCCGCGGCCCTGCGAGCCGGCTGCCCGTGCACCCGACGCTGCTCCCGTCAGCCGCGACCGCGCCTGCCTTGCGCGCCGGCTGCCGCTGCGCCCGCACCGGCCACGCGCGCCCGCCGCCGCTCCCTTCCTCCGCGCTCTTGCCTGCCCCACGCTGCAGCCTGCAGCAGAGGGGGAAGAGGGTGGAGGGGCCGGTGGTGGAAGATGGGAAGGGATGGGGCCGGTGGTGGAACCTCCATGCCGCTTCTGCTCGCTTGCCTGCCTGGCCAGCTCGCTTGCGCCGCTGCAGCTGCTTGAAGCCTTGGACCGGGAGGAACAGAGGAAAGGGGCCGAGTGGCGGGAGAGAAGGGGAAAGGAAGGGGAAGGAAAGGGACTGACAGGAGAGAGGAAAGGAAGGGGAATAAAAGGGACAGAGCAGCACCACTCGTCTAAGAGATAAGGATTGGTTCTTTTTCATTTTACCCCTTCTATTTTTCAATTATTATAGGACATATGAATATATGAAGTTGTGACGCATTCTGATCCCTGAAACTTCTTTTTTCTCTCAATATAGTCCCTATAACTTCAATTTCTCTCAACCTAGTCCCTAAAACTTATATTCCCTCACATTTTAGTTCCTAGAACATTGTTGCAAGGTAATTTACTATTTTTACAAACTTAATATGTGCCATTATTTATTTATTTAAAAAATAATAAAACGTATCCGCGTATCGGGTTTTTTAGAAAATTGCCGTATCCGCGTATCCGTATCCTTCCGATACCGATACGCGTATCCGTATCCGTATCCGTGCTGCATAGCTGACCCTGAATTGCCGAGCGAACACACAAAAACTGGGGATATGTCGGGCAGTTTCATCTTCTTGGTCACAGATGGGGTAATGATCTGGGTGTGGAAGTCCCCTTCTTCGCAAGCGGATGCTGCCATTTGGAGAGATGGTGTGACCTCCTGTGACATTTATCCACTGCTTATGAGCATTATTGTATGGCTTTTCCTGGTATTCCATTATGGAAAGTCATCAACTGTCAATTTAATTATCCTCTTGTAGGTGGCTAAAATCAAACTGTGCTCATGGAAGTATTTTGGATTTTTATACAATCAAGTTCACCAGGACATTTCTTGTCCGGGTGGATTTGGAAAATGCCATCGGTGTGGCTGTGACATGTGGCCCCATGACCCACATGTAATGATCACATCCGATGGTCTTTTCCAATATTGACATCTTTGTTATGGTATTCACTTAATTTTTCAATATTTTTTTAAAATTCCATCTTGAACTTTTCTACAAACTGTATATTTTGTTAGCATTATGTGACATAGAAGGTTGAAGATGCACAGCGTATAACTTAGCAGTAGAAGTTAGTGATTAAGACAGAAATCAGCCTGTGTGAAAAGTTGGATTAATATCAACTCTAGCTTAACACCACCATATTCCTAGCAATCATTTTAATTGTTGTTTACTAATTGGCCTGACATCATGTTCTTGTAATGGAGTAATTCTCTTGAGCAATAAGTAACTATTATTACAAGAATTGTGATTTCTATTTGGCAATGCAAATGTAAACTATTCTCTATTTGACAACAGAAAATGATACTCTTTCTGGGTGTCGTTTTTGTTAGTATGTTTATTTTAGGAGAGCTTGGTACACAACTAGAACTACCTCTATAGAATTAGAAATCAATCAAATCATGGATTTGGTGACATATATATATGACAAGAGACATGCATGCAGTTAACCATTAAATTAGTAGCATCTAGGCAGCTGCGCTTTCTGCTAGGTCACATTAAGTTATAGTTGATTGTAGAACTTTGTTTTTGTGTTGCTAACTAATGATCACAAGCAATGCATCTGTAATGGTTTGACTAGGATTAAACTTAAACTATGCGCCTCCCACTGTCTTTTCTCTATGCACCCTCCACAGTACCAAAGCTAGAAGTGTACTGCTGCTCAACTAGTTTGTTGCACTGGTAACTATCAGTTCCTGTGGGTTGTGGTATGGATTTTGTATAAATTCTTCAAGAAAATTTTATGGATATTAAGAGCAAAAACTGTATTCTTGACGTACTTGTTAACACGGCCATTGGCCAATGTGTTTTATTCTATGTTCTATCCCTGTTTGGATCATGTTTGGTCGTTAATCATTAGCAGTGGAAGATTTTATCTATCAATATCTACAATTGGAAAATTTTAGTTGTTTTAACATTTTGACAGAAACTTATCTGCTTCCATTTCAGTTATCCCTGCTGAAAATGGCTTACATGCATGGCAACATCTTGAAGATCTGCAGAACAACATTGACCTTGTATTGACTGAGGTTTTCATGCCTTGTCTATCTGGCATCGGTCTGCTTAGCAAAATCACAAGTCACAAAGTCTGCAAGGACATTCCTGTGATTAGTAAGTAACTTTCCTCAACTCCTCTGTTGCAAATGAAATGTTGTCCTATTAATCATTTAGTTTAAATACTTTTAGCTGCTACACTGATGTGGTTTGCATGCAGTGATGTCTTCGAATGACTCTATGAGTATGGTGTTTAAGTGTTTGTCAAAGGGAGCAGTTGATTTCTTAGTAAAGCCACTACGGAAGAATGAGCTTAAGAACCTTTGGCAGCACGTTTGGAGGCGGTGTCACAGTGTAAGCTGTTTGTTTTTGGTCTCGCTTTTTTGTTGGATATTAATTCTGCAGATGGTCTTGCACATGGTCTTTATTGACCTCGAGAAGACGTATGACAAAGTACCGAGAAATGTCATGTGGTGGGCCTTGGAGAAGTACAAAGTCCCAACTAAGTACATTACCCTCATCAAGGATATGTACAAGGATGCGATGACGTTTGTCCGGACATGTGACGGCGACACCACTGACTTTTCTATAAACATAGGCCTACATCAGGGGTCAGCATTGAGCCCTTATTTATTTGCTTTTGTGATGGATGAGGTCACAAGGGACATACAAGGTGATATCCCTTGGTGTATGCTCTTTGCTGATGATGTGGTGCTAGTTGACGAGAGTAGGGCAGGGGTTAATAGGAAGTTAGAGCTGTGGAGACGTACGTTAGAGTCGAAAGGGTTCAAGCTTAGTAGGACCAAGACTGAGTACATGATGTGCGATTTCAGCGCGACTATGCATGAGGGTGGAGATGTTAGTCTCGATGGGCAAGTGGTGCCCCAGAAGGATACTTTTCGGTATTTAGGATCGATGCTACAAAAGGATGGCGATATTGATGAAGATGTTAGGCATAGAATCTCAGCTGGCTGGTTGAAATGGCGTCAAGCTTCTGGCATCCTCTGTGACAGGAGGGTGCCACAAAAGCTAAAAGGCAAGTTCTATAGGATAGCGATTCGCCCGGCGATGTTATATGATGCTGAATGTTGGCCCACAAAAAGGCGACATGTCCAGCAACTGAGTGTAGCAAAGATGCGGATGTTGCGGTGGTTTTGCGGGCACACAAGAAGGGATAGAGTCCGGAACGAAGTTATTCGGGAACGGGTAGGGGTGGCACCAATTGAGGAGAAACTTACCCAATACCGGTTGAGATGGTTTGGACATATCCAACGGAGGCCTCCTGAGGTGCCGGTGCGTAGTGGGGTTCTAAAGCATGTCGATAAGGTAAAGAGGAGTAGAGGTAGACCTAAACTGACTTGGGACGAGTCGGTTAAGAGAGACCTTAAGGACTGGAATATCTCTGAAGAGGTAGCTTTGGATAGGAGCGCTTGGAGACTAGCTATCAACGTACTTGAACCGTGACCTTTGTGTCTTTTGGGTTTCATCTCTAGCCTACCCCAACTCGCTTGGGACAAAAGGCTATGTTGTTGTTGTTGTTATTAATTCTGCAGAACCATGATGCATTGATGCATAGTTTCTTTGACTCTACTTCTCGCTCTGGGTTTTCTTTGCCACTACTCTTAGTTGGATTTGCCTCTTTGGTGCTCAGTCCAGTGGCAGTGGAAGTGAAAGTGCCATCCAGACACAAAAGTGTGCCAAACCAAATACTGGTGATGAGTATGAGAACAACAGTAACAGCAATCATGATGATGATGAAAACGATGATGACTTGAGTGTCGGACTCAATGCTAGGGATGGAAGTGATAACGGCAGTGGTACTCAAGTATGTGTTCATTGATTACTACTTGCTATTACATATGAAGTTGGATTTGGATGGGTATGCAGTCATATATATAAAATAAAGTTTAGTACTCCCTCTGTTCCAAATTGTAGGTTGTTTTGACAAATCAAGATACATAGTGCATATCTAGATGCATAGCAAAAGTTATGTATCTAGAAATCCCAAAACGACCTATAATTTGGAACGGAGGGATTAGTAGAATACTACTTAGAACAAAGTTCATATATCACCTCATATTAGGTCGTAAGGTTATTTATTCTGTGATATATCTGGATATATGATATTAAATAACCTACATATGCCACAGTTAAAACAGGAAAATAAAGTTATTTATCGCTTGCATTAAACTCGACTCATTTCATAGTAACCTTTCTTTCTCGGAGAAGTAGTATATTGTCTGCTAACTTTCTCTATGCATAGTCTTTTACATCGATGTATTATCATGTGCACAATCTGTTTTAAAATGCAGAGTTCATGGACAAAGCGTGCTGTGGAGATTGACAGTCCACAACCCATGTCTCCTGATCAGCTAGTTGATCCACCTGATAGTACATGTGCACAAGTAATTCACCCCATATCTGAGATATGCAGTAACAAGTGGCTACCAGGTGCAAACAAAAGGAATAGCAAGAAACAGAAGGACAATAAAGGTATCATTATCCTATGCTCCACAGCATTTTCATCGTATGGAAGAAATGAACCTCTCCACAGATCATACTTCACATTACTGTCTCATTCAATCAAATTCCACGTTTTTGCAGATGAATCTATGGGTAAATACTTAGAAATAGGTGCTCCTAGGAATTCGAGTGTAGAATATCAATCATCTCTCAATGATACCTCTGTTAATCCAACAGAAAAACGACATGAGATTCACATTCCCCAATGCAAATCTAAAAAGATAGTGATGGCAGAAGATGATTGCACAAACATGTTGAGTGAACCAAATACTGAAACGGCTGATTTGATTAGCTCAATAGCCAGAAATACAGAAGACCAGCAAGCAGTACAAGATGCTGATGCACCTGATTGCCCTTCCAGAATACCCGATGGAAATGATAAGAATCATGATTCCCATATCCAAGTGACACCACATGAGTTGGGTTTGAAGAGATTGAAGACAAATGGAGCTACCACGGAAATCCATGATGAGCGAAATATTCTGAGAAGATCGGATCTGTCAGCCTTCACCAGGTGCAAAACATAATATCAGTGTCATTACTAGGTTATGAACATAACAGTAAGTTGCATACTAACTCTTTCTGATTCTGCAAGGTACCATACATCTGTGGCTTCCAATCAAGGTGGAGCAAGATTTGGGGAAAGCTCTTCGCCGCAAGATAACAGTTCTGAGGCTGTTAAAACAGACTCTACCTGCAAGATGAAGTCAAATTCAGATGCTCCTCCAATAAAGCAGGGCTCCAATGGCAGTAGCAACAACAATGACATGGGCTCCAGTACAAAGAACGTTGTCGTAAAGCCTTCGGGTAACAGGGAGAGAGTAACGTCACCATCAGCTGCCAAATCTATTCAACATACCTCAGCATTCCATCCTATGCCACATCAAACATCACCAGCTAATGTAGTTGGGAAAGACAAAACTGATGAAGGAATTTCCAATGCAGTGAAAGTGGGCCAGACAGAGGTACCACAAAGCTGCGTGCAACATCATCATCACGTCCACTACTACCTCCATGTTATGACACAGAAACAGCCATCAATTGACCATGGATCATCAGACGCTCAGTGTGGTTCATCCAATGTGTTTGATCCTCCTGTTGAAGGACACGCTGCAAACTACAGTGTGAATGGAGGTGTCTCTGTTGGTCATAATGGGTGCAATGGGCAGAATGGAAGTAGCGCTGCTCCCAATATTGCAAGACCAAACATGGAGTGTGTTAATGGCACCATGAGTAAAAATGTGGCTGGAGGTGGTAGTGGAAGTGGAAGTGGCAATGACATGTATCAGAATCGGTTCCCTCAACGAGAAGCTGCATTGAACAAATTCAGATTGAAGCGGAAAGATCGGAACTTCGATAAAAAGGTAGCCTGTTGTAGCAGTAAGTCCTAAAATCAGTAATATAGGTACTTGAATTGAAGGCTCCTGCTAATTCTGCTGAGTATGGCGAGAAAGACTTGTAATGCAGCCCAAATGGTTTGCATAAATATTATCAGAAAATAAGTATACCCTAGTTTTGATAATACCAGCATAGGAACACTGAAATAAGTTTCTGTTTGCTTTAATTTGTGAGCTTTGATACGGTTTCATTTTTCTCTCTCAAAATTCTGTTTTCTGATTGCATCCTTTTACAAGATTGTGCAGCGATGTTCATTTTTTCTGACTGCTGGCCTGAATAAATTTTGCATGGGGCCATTATCTTCTAATGGCCTTGTCCGCCTGTTTGCAGGTTCGATACCAAAGCAGGAAGAGGCTGGCTGAGCAGCGGCCACGGGTCCGTGGGCAGTTTGTGCGACAATCTGGACAAGAAGATAAAGCAGGCCAGGATTCAGAGAGATGACACAAGCCTACTAATACAAAAGGGTGTTTTCTTCGTCGGCAGATCTGAGAATTAGGCAGGTCTTTGCATTGCCGATAGCAGTCCATTGATTCCCAACGCTAGAGTACTCATCAATAAATAAGAACCCAGTTATCATTTATATGGCTGACTCCAGATGAAGATCAGAGTGCTATGAAATTAATCTGTGTAATATTTATGGGTTTTAATGTGTTATAGATGCAGTGGCGCCGTGCCGGTTTGCAGCCTTCAGTTTCCGTTGGCCATTGCAGAGATATATACTTGTTCAAGGACTTTTTTTTCCTTCGATAATCTTGTTCAAGAATCTTGAGGAGCAAACCAGCAGCGGCATTGCTAATGAAGTTGTGCACCTTAATCTCAGGATCGAGCTGGAATAACTGATTCGACCAGCCCTTCATTTGAAGATCGTGCTTTCTAATCAACAAATATATTTGGTTCCATTACTTCCTGTCGTATTCCTTAGCTGCTGTTTTTCTTTGTTTTTTTCTGCAATCTCTTCTCTCGTATGTAAATGTAAAATAAGTAGGGGCTTGCCCTTCCTGTTTCCTATAAAAAATGGTCTCTTATGCTAGTTGAAGTTCGATGGACTTGGCTGTGGCGAATGCTTGTTTGTGAAGAAAGCATTCAACGAATCTTTACTCATAGTGCCACCTGAATTAGCAGCATACAAAGCATAGTGCCACCTGAATTAGCAGCATACAAAGCATAGTGCCACCTGAATTAGCAGCATACAAAGCATAACATCGCCAGATATCACACAGAAGTCATCTCATCTCAGACGGCATTACAGTTACAAAGTAGCCAGTATTACAATTACAAAGTAGTACTCCCTAGTGTCAGTGTCTGCTCCCTGGATAGAAGAAGTCGGTACCATTCTCCTTCACTTTGAAATGGAAGCTCCATACTTTCTGCGCTTTTGCCCTTTGCTCGTTGAACGTACCCTTGTTGACCACAGAAAGCTGCAGAGACATCTCAACTTCAGAAAATTAACATCAAAGTAAAACAAAAGGTGCCAAACATTGAAAAGACGACTAGTGCAAGTTCATCGAACAACCAGCTCATATGAAACAAATTAATCCACCCTGGCACAAGCATTTGTGAACAGGATTACTAAAAAAAACCGACCTGTCCATGAACATCAGCAGCCAAACCTGTGCTCAAAGGTGCTGCTTTAACCACACGATCTGCAATGTGGCGCAGATGTAAAAGGAGACCCATGTTTTCCTCAACTGCATATATATCCTCGTGGATGAGGATCACCAGGGAGCAATTCTGCCAGGACATAAAATAAGTGAAAAGACTTGAAAATAGGGTAACAGCTAGCAACAGTACTGACAATTTTTTTTCATCAATGGATCTTTTACCATCTCAGATGTAAGTGTCACACAATAATACAAGAAGTCCAGCACATTGTCTACGGAACCATGGGCTGCAACTTCCAAAAGTGAAACATCGTCTATCATGATGGTGAATGGGCCTGCATTTTTTCCAGTCCTCGTTGCCTCCACCACTCTTTGAATTTCACTGTACAGTCGAACAAAGCAATCAGCAATGGCACCATCCCTAGCTCCACCTGCAGTTGATGAACATATGAAATGGCACCTTCATAATTAGTACGTCCAATATTATCTTTAAATAACATAGGTAATAAAACGATTGCTTGCCTGGGAATGCTTGCAATTCGAAGAAATGAAGCCTCTCATTCCTTCTATGCAGGGAAAGGTTACATCCCTAGAAATTTCAGAAGATTAAAAAAAGTAATGCTAATCTGTGGATTCAACTAGCACCGGAACCCAACATGCATTTTCCAATAATGGCCGTGTTTGGATGAGTGGGTGAATTTTTTTTCACAAAAAGACGAATTCATGCATGGAGTACTAAACGAAGTTTATTTGCGAAACCTTTTCACGGATGGGTGTAATTTTTCGAGACAAATCTAATGAGCCAAGTTCCACCATGATTGGCTACAGAGCACTACAGTAATCACATCTAATCATTCTCTAATCATACGGTCAAAGACCTCATTAGATACAATAACTGCTACAGTACCATAGTTGTGCAGATGATTTTGTAATTAGACTTTATTTAATACCTCTAATTAGTGGTCAAAGAGCCAAAAAAATTTCATGGCCTAACCAAACACGGCCATTGTGAAATCAGGGCTTACAGAAATGTAGCAGTCAGATGAATGAAGTAGTTAACCCAGTCTCTATGACTATTTAAACTGAAAACTAGTGCATTTTATCAGAGTTTTACAATAGATCAGCCTGCACCTGGGCTCACTGGTGCTCCAAATTGCGTAAGAACATGAGCTACTACTGCTAGGCTTGCTAGCGAATGAACAGAACATGAGCATGGTACTGTTAATACTTAATACCAATAGGCAGCCATTCCCACAATTCCCATAAACATTGGAATGGTGAGGATCATTTATACATCTAAGAATATAGCACACCAACAATCTAAATTTTTAAAGGGTGGTCTGAGATGCCTGATTACCTGATTACACATCTGACCAATAGCATACCAGTAAGAGCCTAGAAACCCCATTTTCTTTTAACGATCATATAAATTTGGATTTTCTCTAATCCCAAGATGATCAATGCTCACCCTCACTGTGACATGGCCAAAGATGCACTAAGAAGCTAAGCGCACACAATATATGCGCCAGTGTAACAGTAAAACTAACATAGTTAGGCACCGAAGCTAAGCAAGCCCGAAATTCCAGCGAGGTGTGGAGGGTGGCGAATCGTACCATCTTGCGCAGGATGCGGTCGTAATGGGTGAAGGGCTGCGCGAGGGCGAGGAAGGCAGCTGCCCCGCCGCCGGCGAGCGCGCGCTTGAGGAGGAGGTGGAGGACGAAGGCCCCCGGGGCCTCCACGCAGTCCTCTACCACCACCACCCGCGCCGCAGATCCCATCATCTCGCTCAGAAGATCTCCCCCTCCGTACTCCTCCATGGTCCCCTGGGTAAACACCCTTCGCCGGAGCGCGAGACTGGCGGCGGCGGCGGCAAAGGAGTCTCAGAAAAACGGGGGTTACTCACAAAACAGAGAGGCAGGCGCCCACGGAGTCGGACAGGGTTCGGGTGCAGTCAGCCATTCGATTCGTTTTGGACGCCTGGATAAAGCCGACTGCTACCGCGCCAGATCCGCGTCCCACGAGGTCGAGCAACGGAACGCGTATAAGACAAAATACGTTAGATTAGTCTGAAGGCGTACTTACTTTGCAAGCTTCAGGAGTCACTCAAGCTAGAAGGCGCACGCTCCGAGATGTTCCTGTTACCACGGCACCACTTAGACAAACCAAATTTCATACGCACGGCTGAATTAAATCTAAGAAATAACTACACATACTACTATCTATTGGTACTAGAAATTAAGAGCAATTTGTTCTTAGATATAGCAATACATCATGTATAGAAGAATATTTATTTACTGCTTAATTATAAGAGTTTAATTTGTTAGTGTAAATTACGTAGTATATATACATTTCATATGTAAAATTAAAGATTATTTTATTGAAGAAAATAATATTAAGTAATTTATATTCTCTAGACACTTTCGGCGCACCGAATAATGACAATGCCCACGTGACACTATAATAAATTAATTATATCTTTCGCACACACAATGTTGTATCTGTAGATACGGCAATTCACCTCGCACGCCTGCGCAGGCAACCTCACGTAGCACTGAATCTATATAATCTCGACAGAGTGCTCTAGAAAAACAAAAAAAAAAACCCTCCGAAACACAAACCCATCGTTCTTCTGTGTGCGGAGTCATTTTGCTCCGCGAGCCGCTTTCTTCCCCTACTCTCTGGTCGCGCTCGCCAGGCGGCGGCCATGGGTTCTTGCTTCTCGTCGGAGGGCGGCGGCAGCAAGAGGAAGGCGCGCGCGGTGACGTCGCAGATCCCGCGGGCCGAGCATGCTGAGTCGATCGTCCCGGTTGAGCCGTCCGAGCCGCCGGTCATCCCAGGTCTTGTCTTGTGCATGCTGCTCGATGGTCCTCCTCCGTCTCCATCCTTTCGTTCTTGCTCCTACTTCCGGAAATGTTGCTCCAGTCCTCGGGCATTTCTTCGGTTCGGTGCTTTGCTTCGATTTTGCGGCTTGCTAGTTCGGTGATCCCTTAGCATGGAGCGAGGTTTCCTGGCTCAGGTGTGCCGCCGATCAAATTCTGCACGGAGTTTGTGGGGTTTTGTAGGGTTACTGCTGGGTTGTTTATTTATTATTTTTTTCTTTCTTGTTTTTCGCTTGTTCCACCTCAGCACGGAGCAGCCGCTCCGCCGCCGTGATGTTGGGTGCGATCTCTTTGAGTCGTTTGTATTGTTTGGATTCGGGATACTCGATTTCATTTCTTGCGCATCGAGCTATCAGTTTCATGAAGAGACGCTGGTCGAACACGATCCTGCCACAAGTAGAGGTTCCTTGCTTAGAGATGCTAATTTCTTCTTATTTTTTTCTTTGTGCTATTCGTTAATACTTGAGATGGCGAGGTTAACCGCGAATTCTATGTACCTATTTTTCGTAAAAAGGTGCCATCACATCATGGATTATTTGGATACAAGTTACCATTCATGTTTTCTGTTACTGCGTTCTTTTAATAGTTTGCCTTTTTCTTCTCATTTTTGCTGATTAATAGTAGTGTGATTTTTTCATTAAAAAACTAGTAGCATGGTTTCTCCGTACAATTGACACGTCTGCATTTGTATCCCGATGCTTCATCCTTTTTTATGTTGTTTGTACAGAGATGGTAGAATCAGTGGTCATAATGGAGACCCCTCATGCAGAGTTCATCACAAACCAGGGTCTAGAGGGGTACAAGAATTTTACCTATAATGAGTTGTATGTGGCAACAGAAGGCTTTAGAGTAGAGCGCTTCCTGGGACAGGGTGGGTTCGGCCAAGTGTATATGGGCTTTCTTGATAGCACCAATCAGGTGGGTTCATATGAATCTATTCAATTAAATGGCTACAGATATCTTTTATGTTTCTTTTGCTAATTCATTGATTATAAGTATGGCTGCAGCTTCTTCTATCAATACAATGATACACAACTCTCCTGTGTGTTCGAGAAAAAAATAAGTATGGCTGAAGCAGCGTGTGCAATAAAGGATCAATGTTGTTTTTTTATTTTCTTCATTTATAGCTCAATGCTGATCTATGTATGTTGTTAGTCAATGGTATTTCTTGCTCTTGCATCACTAAAATGAACTGGAGTGATCTTATATTATGATTCATTCAAGTGGCACATACAAGAAAGGATTGGTGTAGTTTTTTTGTCTTTCCTTACATCTGACTATCGTTGACGGTATGGTTAACTTATCATGAAAGAATGTTTGGAAGCGAAGATGTGGATTGACTTTCGTTTACTTATATGATACCCTTATTCTAAAAAAACTTCTCTGAACAGGAGGTGGCGATAAAGAGGCTTGATCTCCAGGGACAGCAAGGGGATAGGGAATTCTTCAATGAAGTTGAGATGTTGAGCCGCCTGCACCACCCAAATCTTGTGAAGCTTGTTGGCTATTGCGCTAACAATGGTCAGAGGATCTTAGTTTATGAGTATATGCCTTTGGGTTCCCTGTATAGTCATATCCACGGTATGCTGCCAACCTACCATATATAATTCTCCCTTTTCCTATACTATGTTAGAAGCTGATGTAATCAGAGTTGGTTTTTGGTTTATGCAGATCTTCCCCCAGGTCAGCAGCCTCTTGATTGGAGTACAAGAATTAATATACTTCTTGGTGCTGCGAAAGGTCTTAAATATTTGCATAGCAGGGTCCCTCCTGTCATTAATCGTGATGTGAAATGCGCAAACATTTTGATTGGAGAGGGGTATCACCCAAAGCTGTCTGACTTCGGCTTAGCAAGGCTAGGTCCAACTGGTGATAATACCCATGTTTCAACAAGAGTTATGGGTACACATGGATATTGTGCACCAGAGTATCTGATGACCGGTAAATTGACTGTAAGCACAGATATTTATAGCTTTGGTGTTGTTATGTTGGAGGTTCTCACCGGAAGAATTGCTAGAGATGAAAGTCTTCCTGAACCTAATCGAGACCTTGCTCTATGGGTAAACCATTTCTTTCTATTCTCGTATTTCTATACTTGCTTCTCCTCATTATTATTTAATAAATCTCCTTCATCTAAGAACTTGCTCCTCCTCAGTGCTAGTATAATATTCTGCTAATGAGGAAGTAAGTAGTCCTATTTAGTACCTCGGTCTCTTGATTCAAAAGCCTCATAAGCTTAGCTCTGCTCTGCAACGCCATAATTTTACAAATGTTACTCTAACTTTTTTTCTTAATCATATGATCATATTAAACTTTTTCTGTGTTTCATCTATCAACTTTAATCTCATCGTTACAGAGGCAGGAATGTCACCTTTGTTTATTTTCTTCTCGAGAACATGCAGAAGCCTTACTTTCATGTCTCGGTCATATGAACTCACAGTTTTTCAATTTTCATACATATCTAATCTATGTTCACTAAGGATGATTTTGGAATTCTAGCTAAAGGCCAATACTACTTTTTCTCTCACGTTCCGCCTATTTCTTGGCCACAGCATGTAATCCTGTTGGTTAACCAGGATTTACACATCGGTACTCTAAAAAAACCGGGGGGGGGGGTGTTATTAAGGCTTAATATGCTAACTACTGTCACGAAGGGTTCAGGTTTTTGCATGATATACAGAGGTATGCTTTATCCTTTTGCAGTTTTCTGATTAGTCGCTTTAACCATTGTTGTATTGTTCCAGGCTGCCGAACAGGGAATCGCCAATCTGGTGGACCCGGCGTTGCAGGGTCAGTGCTCCCTGAATCGTTTGTCCCTGACCTTTGCTGTTGCAAGAAGATGTGTCCGTGAATTACCCGATAGGAGGCCAACCATTGCAGAAGTTGTCACCGCTCTCACTAGGATCTCAGCGCCGGAGCCCAGGAGGCGGCGGTTTGAGCGTGGGGGACCCAGCACACCGGCTAGAACTAGCTCTTATGGGAACCAAGCCCAGGGTCAAGATCAGGGAGAAGGAAGCTGACGAGTCCAGTGCAAAGCAAAACAATGATGCTCTTCTGTTAGGACCAGCATTCTGTGGTGATGTTTACTGCCTGTATGGGAGCAAGAACAGGCTGTGGTCCCTGTAAGCCCGTTCAGATGAAATGGTAGAAAGTAGATTTGCAGGGAAGTACATGTCGATGAGTTTTGCTAATAGAGGCCATAGTTACCCGGTCTTACTCTTGTGTTTGTTGTGGCTGAGGCTTGTCAGACGTCGTTTTTGCGCAGATGTTTTTGCATGATGATTAGGGTATGTACAAACCAGCGGGGATGGCTCGTTTCCCTTGCTTTGGCTGTTTGATGCCGTACATTGTGTTCTGCAGTAATATGTATTCGGCATGGTTTTTCTTTTGTTATTGTTGTGTTTTTCCTCTTTTTTCTGTTTTTTTCTTTTTGCAAAAACTTACCTGATATCTCAGGCGTTAGAATGTTTACTCAACCTCGCCAAGTCGCCATAATAGATTTTCCTTAAAAAGAATTTGACTACCAAGGCAAATGCATGTACGTGCAACTTAGTATATTGTATTTGTCCTATTTTTTGACAGAAACATTGGCGCTGGCATTCACCCACCATGATGCCGTGCGCGTTTCGGAAAAATGACATGTTTTACCAGTTACTTCGAATGACATTGCGAGGAACAGTTTTTTTTTTGAAGCAACAGGAGGGGATGTGGATCCCCTACTGATTAAATATATATCAAAATTAGAAAAGAGTCTTTACATAAAGTTTTGTCTCAAGAGACAAAAAAAGTTACAAAGAAAATCAGACCAAGTAAAAAGATTAACCAAAGGAGTTTATCCATTCTTCTAAACGAACTTGATGTTTGGGTTTCACACGATGCAAAAGCAGTGTGATCTCTTTCTTGAAAAAAACTTTGCAGCTAGGCAAAGATGCACTTTGATTTTCAAAGATAACTCCATTTCTTGTGCACCAGATTGTCCAGCAGAGAAGGATTAAGATGTTCATAAAAATGACGTGCGAAGCTGAGCTGCGAGACTGTCCATAATTTCCAAAACTGTTGCTTGAAGTGGGACTTGAAGATGTAATAGATTCCAACATGATACAGCGAGGAACAGCTTTCAGCACCTTGGATCTGTAATCAGACCGTTTTCCATCCTTCATTAATACAACGACACATAGTTCTCCTACATATTTGAGGGTAAATAAACATATATAATACCATAATCTTCATATATCAAGAACTTGTTGCAAGCCACCTGTATCGAAGGAACAAAAATACAAAGATATCATTTCTTCACAGTAGTTTTGACAACTTTCTGAAGAGAAATAAAACATGCTCTCTCCAGAACAACTCCTCCATGACACTTGTGGGCCCCTAGGCTAGCAAATACCCAGGTTCCCGTTGTGCTTTACTGTACTTGTCCCATGATCAGTCCGCAAGTACGCACAACAGCACCGGTATCACAACTGCACTCAAAACTTGTTAGTAACATTAGAATTTAATCAGAGTATATATATTCTACAGCAGAAGCAAACAGAAATATAGGACTTTCATCCTACAGTAGTGTGCCTCACCATTTCCACAGGCAACTGACTGGGAGTTAGTTCTAGAAAGAACCAACGTCAAAAACCCGCATCCTTCGGCAAGGAACTGAACTGAGACGGCTCTTCTTCGAACTCTGGATTTTAAAATTTTAGCAACAAAGGTGAGTACGAAAGTACTTAGCAAGACTTCGGATGTATATCAAAAATCCTATAATACATGCATGGTTAATCAAGGAAGGCTGACAGGTTCACTAGCACTAGGCTGCATTTTATTTGAGTGTGTCTTCATACGCATAATTTTTGCAAACATTTTATTTTATATAAAATAGACCGACAAAACCAATCATGACTCCCCATTTCCTTTTTCGCGGTCCTTAGACCATTTATATCGGTCCAACAACTTTTGAACCGGTGCAAGTGTTATCAAACAGTTCCCATTACAAATTTTCAAACCAAAAGCTCTAAAATCGGCGACTAGCTCAAGCGCTCATGACCGTGAGCATGACTATTCGAATAGTTATACACTCTACAGAGGTTGTACACTTTACCCATACGACATGTTTCGCTTTGATGCCAGCGCGGAGCCAACGCGCATTTACACAATTCCTTAGATGTGTCGGCAAGCTAACACGACAAAGCCGTTACATCAACTGGACCCAAGATATGCTACTCGACAGAATGTAGGAGTTTCTCGGCTGCGTACATCCGCCCGGGTTAGCTACCCCAGCACCGACGAACTCCTCGAGCACTCGGGCGGTAGCATCCTCTCGGGGCCAACTGACTTAATAAGCTAAGGCCAGTGCCCATTTAGCCGTATGGTTGCACTGTAATACTTGGCTAGAATAGTGCCAATTACCGGTCCTAAAATGCGCCGGAAACGCATCTAGAACCAAGACATATCCATCATCCATTTTGCCATTCATTTTTTTTCCACCACATTCTTTTTCTTCATCCTCGTACCATCATAACCGCTAGACCATATATTCACCCGCATCTACCATAGGGTTTTTATCCTTTAAAAACATCCATATAAATGTATATTTTCTTTAAAAGAAACCGACCCATGTGATACTAATTAACTACTGCGCATATACTAAGCCAACTAAGCGCGTGACTCTGAACTACGCGAATAACCCATAACCTTAGGGTAACAAGGTATAAAAGGGGTACAAAATAACAAGGGAGGTAAATGCATTAAGGTAGGACGTGTCTACCTGACATAAAATAATATTTGGACTCATAAAATCATCATCGCATGCAAATAATTGTAGGCTTAGGAATATAAATAGGAGCAAGAATGATCAAGGAGGTGCTTGCCTTGTTACTGATTGTTCATGTTCTCAAGTACTAGCTCAGCATCTTGCTCGGCGTTTGGCGCAGTTACGAACGTCTCGTCGTCTACCCGAATCGGACAAACAACAACACATGCAAAAGAACCAAATAAACAGCAATGAACAACCAAATAAACACTAATAAATGATAGAGCATGATTTTAGAAAAGTTTAGCAAAAAGACTCACTCAGTTTGGAGTTAAAATGAGGAAGATATGGCTAAAACAAGATTCCAGGGGTTTATCTGCGAGAATCTTGAAAGTTACAGGGGGATAACAGGATAAAACTAAGGGCTAAAGTAGAAATAAACTAAAGATACAAGGGTTAGATTGGAAAACAGTGAGGGCTGGACAGCGGGGGCAATTCTGTAAAAGGTCAGGGGCTAGAACATAAAGAAAAGGACCTAAAACTAATTATTTTTGAGCTGATAAGGACTGCGGGTTGATTTCAATAAAACTCGAGGCCTTTTTTGCAAAAGTTACAAGGGTTGACCAGTATATTGAATCGGTTGAACGGATTTGATCCGTCGGATCTTGATCCGACGGCTCCTGCTGTTTGGGGGAATTGGCGGCGGCGAGCGACAGCGAGACCGCCGGAGTTGGCCAGAACAGTGCTCCGGGGCTACGTTAGGGCTGGGCTTTGGCGCGAAAGAGAGAAGGTGATGGCGAGCTCGATGAGGGGCTCTGGACGGCGAGGTGGTGTGGCAGAGGGGGTGCTCGGCGGCGAGGGCGGATGGGGTCGCCGGGGACGGCCAAATCCAGCCGACTCACGTGCTCGAGCCAGGGGTCGCCAGAGCCATGCCGGCGACAAGCTGCGCGGCGGCCAGGGGCGGGGCAGCGTGGCCAGGCCGATTCGCCCACTACCAAGCCCAGAGGAGGCGTCGGGGAGACTCGCCGTGGTGGGAGGAAGGCCGTGGAGTGGCTAGATTGGGCGGAGAGTGGCCCGAGCGGGCGGTGTACGGCGGCGCTAGGTGGCTGACGGCGGCGGCGTGCTGCGAGGTGTGGTGACCGTGGAGGAGCAGTCCGTGCGGAGGACGGCGGGGTCCTGCGAGTCACGCAAGACAGCTCGTAGGCGGCGGAGGGCCGCCTGAGCTCTCACCGCGACTCGCCGGGGCTCGCCGGCTCCGAGGAAGAAGGCAGGTGCCGCGGGCAAGAGGAGGGAGATGGGGGAAATTGGTGCGGGAGGAGGGAAGTGGGGAGTGGCTCGGGCTGAAGTGCAGACAAGAGGAGCCTATGGCGCTAGAGGAGGGGGGATGTGGTGGCCATGGCGGGGCCCGGCGGCGAGCGTCCGCCTTGACTGGAAACAGGGGAAAGGAGAAAGGAGGTGAGGTGGGCAGTGAGCTGGACGAGAAGGAACAGCTTGCAGGCGGCGTGCGACGCTCGAGCTTAGCCGGGCATTGAATGCCCTCGTCCAGCTCGCGTCCTTGCACCCGGGCGGCACGGTTGGACGGCGCGGCGCTGGCCGTTTCACCGCGGCACAGGGAAAAGGACGAGCCCGAGGCAGCGGAGCAAATGGTGGTGGAGGAGCTGTGCTGCGCTGTGCCCCGGGGTGACGAGGCGTGGGGGAGCAGCGCCAAGCGCTTGCGCGCGCTGCCGGACGCGGGCGCAGCGACGCGGCGGAGCAAAGGGTGGTGGAGGAGCTGTACTGCGCTGTGCCCCGGGGTGACGAGGCGTGGGGGAGCAGCGCCAAGCGCTTACGCGCGCGGCCGGACGCGGGCGCAGCGACGCGCCGCGCGAGAGAAAGACGACGGCGGGGGCGATGAGCGACGCTGACACGCGGACCCGGCAGGTCAGTGAGGGAGGAGAGGAGACGATCGGGCCACGGCTGGAGTGGGCCGTGGTGGCGGTCGGGCCGGCCCAGGAGGAGAAGAAAAGGGGGAGGGGAAAACCGGGCTGTTGTGGGCCGGTTGGGCTAAAGGAAAAAGGGAGGAGGGAAGGCGGACTGGGTTGGGTTTTGGCCCAATCCAAGTTGAGTTTTTCTTCTTCCTTTTTTTTTGAATTCAAACCATGGTTCAAATTCAAATAGGTTTTACTCAAAAACATGGAGAAGCTTAACAGGATTGGTCTCGCACTTTTAGCATGGTGTTACTCATCTTCTTACTAGCATTTTTTTCACAAAAGGATTTTTATGCACAAAAACATGAGAAGAGCGAAATAAAAACCAAATCAAACATTGATTTATTTATTTGTTTTAATTTTATTTATATTTGAAATTTGGGCTGTTACAACACTGTCGTAAACTAATATAACACAAATTTTCATCTCTCTTTTCCATGTGTATTTTGGAGGGCCATTCTTTTTTTTTTCTCCTACATGGATCACTAACTATTGGCAATATTAATTAAACTAATACAAGAAAATTTACACCAATGACTTACAACAGTTTTCCAAACCTACCAACAAAACTTTTATCTGACAACTGAACTCAATATGATACAAGGTACACTTCCTGCAAAACTTGGAAAATAGCAGCTGAATTTTCCCATGGGGAAAATATCACTACTATTTTTTAACACATCGTTATGGCAATCAGGCAATCCATCCATGAATTAACAGTCCAGATCCTGTTGGGAGCTACGACTTCCTTCAAGACTGAGTTTAGCTTCCAGCTGTTTCAGTGGAATTCTGCCTTGCCTGCTAAAAGCATTTCAATATAGTGAACCAACAGTACCTCAACTTCGTTAGATCCATTAGGTAAATTCATTTTTCTCTCTCTAATAAGGCCATGTAAACGTGGTATAGTTGTGTGTCCCCTTTCTTACAGAGATGAACACTATTCCTTCTTTTGAGTTTCCTTTTTCAAATATTATAAAAAGAGCTGTTGTTGAGCTGGGTTAAAAGAAAGCAACCAACAAACTAGAATGACAAGTAGGGCCTGATAACATACGTCATTAACCCAGCATTATTTTGGTAAACTTTTGACTTTATATTATGATGTACCTTGCTCTTGTCAAGCCATCCAAGTCCTCTAGAAAGCAGGCCCATTCTCCTGTTAGGTGCATCTTGATTTGGCTCTTGATTTGCCTTCCCAGGAGCATGGTCTGCACGGGGCGAACTACAGAAATGCCAAGTGAGGTATGGTCGCATGAAGGTAGAATTCCAGTTTCTTAAAAAAAAACAGCAAAAATATCAATCAGATGTGATTGGTAGACAAAATATCGAGTCCTAATAGAGAAAAAAATATAATAGGAGAGGAAAAGAAACCAACTGAAGCAATAGGCAGTGAGGCGCGTGAAGATTAGCCATGACCAGTGCGGATATAGTAGACTTTTGATCATAGGTGGATGTTCAATTCAATCTAGCAACCAAAACATACCTTGAAGTGAAAGACTGATTGGCTTTAACCTGCCCGGCCTGGTACTGCTTTGTAGCCTCCAGCATTGTTTCTGCCATTACAGCTCTCTTCTCCATTTGCGAAAGTGCTGCCATTGCTGCTTCATACTTCTCCTGCATACAAAAGATACTAAAAAGTTAGGCATCTGCCTTCTCAGATAGAACGAGTTGTGCATGTTAAGTAAAACTTCCAAAAGACTGCTTGCAAAAGTTCGTTCAAGAATTAACCTGGAGCAAATGAGCAGCGTGTTTTCTTTCAGCAGCATCTCGCTCAGCAGCTATGCGTGCATCTTCTGTCACTTTCTGTTCTTGCTCCATTCTTAGCAAGATCTGTACATACAGGTTAATGTGTGGATATTTCTAGCCAATCAGATGCTCCAATGGACCCAGGAGGGCCATGTAATATGATGATTAAGAACACATAGATTATGGCCAAAGGATGTGTGCAGTAAGCCAACACCTGAAGCATCGCTTGCTCCTGCTTTTGCTTGTCCGCAAAAGCTTTTCGCATTTCAGATACCTCTGCCTCCAATTTCTCAACCTGTTAGTCTTTTCTAAGTCAAACATTGTAAACAGGGATGGGTAAAAGGGGGGATTCAATGACTAAACGTAAAAATTATCATCTAGGAAATCTTAAAGTGTCTATTTTGTTCAGAAAAGAAATCAAAGCATACAATAGTACAGGGAGATTCAACTTTCATGAAATCATAAGCTGAGAGGGAAAAGAAGTGATTTCAGATAGCATCATACCTTGGCACTCAATGTTCTTCTGTTGTCATGCTCGACCATCTCCATTAAAGCAGTTTCCAACTCCTCACTTCTGAAAATATAAAGAAATATTAGCGGCATATATTAGTGGGCCCAATCAACAAGTGCCACAGAACAAAATTAAGTAATATACTTCAATTCAGAAACAGTTTTAACTTGATGTATCACGAAAACAATGAGCGGGAATAAATTTGACTTTATTCGCAGAAGTAAAAAGAAAAAAGAGGTGTTGTGAAAAGATGCGAAAGAGATAAAGCTGGCATGCTGCTTTTATATTCCCTTTCCCTAAATAAACAGAAACTTAAACATGGCACAGAGGGGGTCATGAACCAAAGGGAAAAAAGATACTGCATTTATTGATATGTTAAATCTGCTCAACCAAGTACAAATGTTATGTCATTTGTATCTATTGCTGAATACTTATATTGAGCATAAGTTGCTAGTCTTGACTCATATGGGCATACATATGTCCTGGACAAAAATATAACTAAACCTGAGATCAGCTGATCTTTTCTCCTCAAGCAGCTTGCACAGTTCTACCTTTAGCCATGACACCTGCATGAACATTGTAGAATTGCATGTGTATAGAATTCAACATATAGGCATATAAGAAAATAATGTTCAAATACTTGGGTAGGTTAATAAGATATGTCAGGATATTATTATTCCAAGATAGACAAAAATATAAATAGCATAAAAGAACCATTCAGTTATACAAAAAAACAGGTTCACGGAACCATTAGGAATCAGCAGATTTCAAGCAGAAATTCAATTTTGAAAACAAAGAATAAAGACAACATTTTCCATTTCTTTTACAGAAAGTATTAACACGTCCAAAAGATTAATACTTACGACTTTTGGTGGAGTTGTTACCTGATCTTGAAGATCAACACCCTGATCCAAATCATTCTCTAGTATAGAACTAGTACTAAGGTAGGTCTCAAGATTTGTTGATCCTGTGTCTCCATTCAATTTCAAACCATCCTCCCCTTCCTTGGACTTAACTGGTGAGCACACAAATGAAGGATCATGTTTAAAGCTATATAGTTTGGTCGCTAGCCCCTTCTTATCTTTCCAGGAATTACGGTCTTTTGATCTTTCCTCCATCGCAGTTAAAATTTCAGGCCTGTGCTTTTTCCTTAACTCTTGCAATCCCATTTCTCTGACTGACTGAAAGCCCATGCAGGCTGTCAACACTAATTGGCTGCTGTCAAAAGTAGATCCAGCAAGAGATTGAAGTAGTGTAATTGCATCTCCGGCATCTTTTGTGGTCACCAGTGCAGGCCCTGCAAATTTGCATATGAAGACAACAATGTTGGTAGCGCATCAAAATTTGGTCAAAAGAAACAAATAAAAGAACATGTTAACATTTTTCAGCCGTTAATAAATAGAGGTAATGTCAGAAGAGGGATATTTAATACCATATAAATCCAGCAAAGCAAGAGTAGTCCTGAACAACATTGTACGATTTCCTTCAAAAAGGATAACATCCCAAACGCGAAGTACTGCAAGGGAGGTAAAGTCTTTACTTAGATATCATTAACACACACATGGTACACAGAATAGACAACCACCAAAAAGAAAGAAGATTTCCATATCCTGGTAATGAGATTTAAATGTTAGTATTAGTAAGCCAAAAGGGGGATTAACCAACATCAGCAAAATTATTTGTGGCGGTATATGTCATAATGAAAAAACCAAGACACTGTATAAAACCTGACCACTTTCCCATGGAAGCATATTGATGAAAATTGAAAGAAACCATGGTCCAGTCACCCATCCCACTTGAACTCCCAGGAAATCCATATGTTTAGCTGAAGAGAGTTGCAACCATGTAAGTGCCAAGTGATAACGACAAAAAAAATACTTTCAATGGGAAGAATCTTTAATGTGTATCTTAGATACACTGTGCCTTAAAAAAAGAACAATGGTGATTCCGACATATTTTGATTTTTTATTTTAACATATGGTGAATGTTAACAGATATGAATATCAGTAATATAATTGGAAGACACACCCAATTTAGGGAACCTTTCTCGTACAACCTCCTCAAGGACGAGCTGGTCAACCTGTGTATTGAGAAGCAACATAGTCTAAATGTTCAAAGGAAAGAGTGCATGCATTAAGATTAATGAATTTAAACGTACCTGAGATTCAATCATTTCTTCAGTGTAGTAACCATCAAAGTAATCATCAATAACCCCTACTAGAGCCCTGAAATACAAAAGCGGCGATCAAGAAACAGTGCAGTCTTCACAATAAAAGGCTATCGAGTCTTTTTTCTATATACAACATACATACAATGCAGACATACCAAAATGCATTTTCTTCAGGCATGAACAACAAAAACAACCCAGCAAAAAAGTTCATGGCCTGTGAGAGAAACAAAGTGAAGATATGAGATAAAAGGTACTTTGGTGATAGAGGTTGTTCAGGAATTGGATTAAACTCCTAAAGTGGGTCAGTGGAAAGCAAGATAAATGTAACCACAAACCAACCTTGTAAAGATAGCTATAACAAAATTCTGTATGTGGAGTTTAATTGATTTTGCATTTTGTGAATCCCTTCTGAGTATATGGTCCAAGAAATATGTTGCTCAACAGGTCAGAACTAAGATTGAAAAGGGATGACTTGTCATAGCTCATAATATATCACTTGTCATTTAAGGCCATAGGTTACAATTTTTCTCAAATGCTCGACAGAATTAATGATGAGAAGCATGGCTTTTCAAAGTTCACATGGACCACTTACCATGGAGTACAAACTTTAGTCATAGACTCAAGTTAACAGGAAGCCAGATAAAAATTCAAAAATCTTCAACAACAGTTTACCTGACAGTACCCAACTGATGGATTATGCCTTGCATATGCAGTTAATAACCGCCTCAAAGCATTCCTTCCATCCTCATCTAATGCAGGGTGTCCCGGAAATGTTCGTGGCAAGTCCTGTAATGAAAACCAGAAATCAAGTGTATAGAAACACTAGAGCTTGTCAACCATGACATACTTCCTCTCAATTCAAACTGTTGCAAAGAAGAACCTTCTCTATCTGTCCTTTCCACTTCTCAGGTTGTGTGATTTTTCTTGGTGCACTTGTCTGTTCATTGAGCATTGGGTCAACAAGGTCCTTTTCATCTGATTTTGTGGCACCTTCAAGCAATTTGTTGTAGTACCCAGTAATTTTCCGAGCACCAACACCCACAAAAGCTTGCCATATCTGCAGGGAAACCAACAATATGTGAGCATAAAGGCATTGAACCTCACACGAAATCCAGACAAATGTGAAATTGAAAATCTGGTTTGTGGCTGCACCTCTCCTCTAAGAGCCATTGGCACGCCCCCACGAACCAAGCTCTCAAGCTCCTCCTTCCAAGGAAAATAAGACCCATGCTTGCCTCCCTCCAGAGCAGTACCTGTAGAAGCATCAGGTGTCTCCTGCCCAAGCTCCACATTATCTGCAACATGAGGCACAGCCTCTGCTGGATCCCCTTCATGACTCACTTCTGCAGTTCTTTCTTCCTCTTCAATAGAAGCAAGCTGTGTTGCAACCTTTCCATGAATATCATTTGCACAATCATCTCTCTTCACCACCCGAGAGCTCATCATTTTCTCAATGATGCTAAGTGCTGCCCGTACACGCCTCTGGGACTCAACTTTTATGGGCTTCAGTTGATCCAACAATCCCTTGTCCAAAAAGAGTTCTACCAGCTTTTCCAAGTTACCACTATTCCCATCTTCCATTTCTTCGGAGCCTCCATTTGAATCTCTTAATTCTTCCGTGTCCCCATTCACTTCCTTCAAGTCCTCTGAGGCTTTGGTCGCCTCTTCAGGCCTACTACTAGTCTCCTCTTCCACTTTGTCCAAGTTGTCAGTTACATCTTTCTGATCTTCTGACACGCCATTTCCTTCTTGCAATTCATTCCTGGCATCAGTTTCATTGGGGTCTTCCAATTTATTGTTATCTTCTGCATTCTCCATTTCCTCATCTTCTTTTTTATCACAATGCATTCCGGCACTTTTGTTCTCTTCCACTTTCCCTGCTCCTGCATCACCATCTCTGGCAGCAGCATATGGCGAAACGCCGGGTGTGGCGGGCACATTCACATAATCAGCCAACCTGTCGAAGAAGTCTCTCCATCTGTGCGCCCTCTCCTCCTCCTCTTCCTAACAAACAACCATACAAAAAAATTATAAACTTCCCCAGAAACAAACAAGGAACAGAACATTTCCACTCTGGCAAAGTTAATTACCATGTAAATCTTGGCGTACTCGCGGAATCGCTGGACATGCTGCGGCCGCACCGCGAATCCATATGCATCCCTGCGCCAAACCTCAGCACCATCAGCCATGGCTCCCGGGGGAAACCCCAACCAAGGCATTAGCATTAGCACCCCCGGGGGGGCAGGCAGTACGAATATGAGGAACAAAACAACAGACGATACTAGAAGAGAAGAGGAAGCGAGCAAAGTGGGGAAAGGAGGCGCCCTTTTTGTGGGGTTTACCGTGGGGACTCGGCGTCCATGGGGATCACCGCGCATTAAAGAAGAAGCGACAGGGCGACCTCCTCGGCAGCGCACGGCATGGATTGACCGAAGCCATAAACCCTAGCCCGCGCGGGCCCCGAGATCCACGCACATGGGAAGGGGAAATTCCGGTTGAAAAAGGAATCAGGGATTGCAGCGGATTGCGGCAAGGCCGGGTGGAGCCTTGCGCTGGCGTTAATTGCAGCGCACCCGCGCTGCCCGCGGCGCCCGAGGGGAGGCCCAGGCGCGATGCGACGAAGATGAATTGGAGAAGAAGAAGAAGATGCGGCAGCGCGGATCGAGGAAGGCGAGGAGGAGACCAAAAAAAGAAAAAAAAAACTCATCTTGCGTCGACGCGAGGCCGCGAGGGCGCGGTGCACGTGGCGCGCGGCACGACGATGTCGCGCGCGCCCTGTGCCGCGCTCCCGCCCCTGCCCCCTGCATGGATTCCATTTCAATTAACCGGGGAGTAGTGTACGGTGCTTCACCTCTTGTACTCGAAGTCGAATCCCATGGTGGCCGCCGCCGCCGCCGCCGCCGCCCCGCGGCCCGCGGCGCGCGCCGTGGTGGCCAGTCGATGCGCAGCGACTCGACGGGGGGCTCGTACCGGCCGGTGCGGAGTTGCCCTGCAGCGCGAAGCGGCTTGTGGGGCGGAAGGGGACGACGACGGAGAGCTTGGAATGGGATTAGAAACTAATCGCCTGGGTTTGACCTGGATTTGGAGCGAGATTGGTCAAAAATGGGGGTCACTATAGTAGCACCCGATCTATGCTCTGCTGCTGCTTCTTCTTCTTCTTGAGGGAGAAAAAAAAAAGATCAGGCAATTCGGGCAATGGAGCAGCCATACTTGTGGTACTTTAATCATGGCACGGTGCCGCTCGCGCGTGATGCTACTATTCCCGTGTCAGGTCGCAACCAGCTTTGACCCTACCTAGTACTGTACCTACGAGAACTTTTTCGGCGCCCGGTGGTTGTGGCCGTGTTTGGTTAGGAGGTGAAAAAAATTTCATGAAAAATTTACCCCATCTTTGATCAAAGCAATGTAAACTTTTTCCTATGTTTGGTAAAAACAATTGTGCGGCGCTGGGAGATGCGCACGGTTAGTGGGCTGTGAGTCCCGCCAGAGAGCCCATCCCATCAGGCCAGCGACAACCAAATATATACAATCTATTTCATCAAAAAATTTCCCTCCACTTAACCAAACAGGGCAGCCTGATTCGTGCCACGCACAAGTGTGCAGACCATGATCAAGTGTACGAGCACGGTGCAGTATACCAAACGGTGGTTGTTGCGCTTGAAATGCCACAGAAATGCGGTATCGAATCAGCAGCAGCGCGGATTGAGGAATGAGCATTACTCACTCCTGGCTGTGATGAGTGAATTGTCAACCGTGCAGTGTGATCGTGTGCTTGGTCTTTAGTTGCAGGTACATGGGCGTCGAGTGTCGACGGTGAGCTGCCGTAGAGGTGTTGTGGCCGATGGACCGTGTGGTGGACGGCGGTGAAGGGCAGCCGGGACCGGAGCTCGGGCTGGGCGGCAGTTGCGGCGTCCACTTCTGGATTGAGGGCGCAAGCACCGGTGGATGGCGGATTTCTTGGTTTGCGCCACAAAACCAAGCTGGCAGACGGCGGTTGAAGACGCCAAGTCGTGGAGGCACGGGCGTCGGTCTCGGGACTGACGGAGGTGACGGGCGTCGATGGCATCTAGGGCCTCACTGCGGGCGAGGAGGTGACGGGCGTCGGGCGGCGTCTAGGGCCGTCAGAAGGCCGAGGCGGGAATGGCGTCCAGGGCCACGGCGTGGAGGCGGGAATCTTTCCGTGCGTGGAGTTTTGGCGGTTTTCACAAAACCGGCCACCTCACCGGGTTTCGTGGACCCCTCAAAACTGCGGATCAGATCTGCATCGATGTGGCGGCATCGCGGAGAAGACTTCGAGTCGAAGAAAGAAACTCCGCCGTCGGATGAGATCTTGTACCCTTTCCGGTTTTGCCTCTACGGGCGTTTTAGTGTACGAGTCAGGGTGGAGGTCATTTCTGAGAAGGGACTGGTCTGACCGGTCTGTGAGACCGGTCTGACCGGTCGCTCACGAGGTCGTATAAATACATCTCACCTGCCCCTTGGACAGGTGAGCCTCCAAGCCACGAGTCTTTTCTATTTTTCCTTGCTCCTCTCTCTGTTCTAGGGTTAGGCCGAGGTCTCCATGGAAAACGTGGTCTAGATTATAGCTAGGTCCACAAATTTGAGAGGGTGGATGAATGGGTGGAGGTCTAGCTCTTGTATAGGTGATTTCCTCTATAAATCACGATGAATTTGAATGAAATCGAGGACCCTTTTGAGCAGCTCTCTTGTGTTCCCATTTATTTTTTGTTCATGGATTGATTTCCACTCTTTTGGTGGTTTTTGAGATTAAAGCTTTCTCTTGGTGGGTTTAGGGACTCCGTGATTTGCTTCTCGACCATCTAGCCTAGAGCTAAACCCCCGAGAATCACGAGTCCCTCGGATTGAGGTTTTTGGAGTTTTTGGAAAACCCTCTTTTGCCTCTTTCCCCCTCGAAATTCTAGTGATCCTTTGTGTTTTGGATTGATTCTTTTTGTGGAGAGGCTCGTCTCTATCCCAGGAAGCTCCCTGCAAATTTTGAGACCATTTGGTGATGATTTGAATGAGTAATCTTGAAATCACCTCGAGTTCGCGGGCTGGAATTCTGCTTCTGGGTAGAAGCGGTCTAACCGGTTGGGAATTTCAAATCCGGCCCGACCGGCCTAAGCGAGCGGTCTGACCGGTCTCTGACTGTGAGATTTGCAGTTTTTCTCGATCGCTTCAGTGTTTTCTCTCGCTCGTTCCTAGGGCTGATTTGTATTGGTTTAGCTCTTCTATAGCTACTCCACACTTCATCTAGGACTTGAGGGTTTGTGGTGAATTTCGGGATATAGGCCGACGGATCGATTTCGAAATAAATTTTGATCGGCTCCCATTCACCCCCCTCTGATCGCCAGTTTCGGTCCCTCACGGATCACCAACCCGATGGGTGTTTTCAGCCTGTCACGCTCCCGACTTCCATCTTCCCATACACAAATCCTGACCGCAGACGTGAGCTGCGGTCGCAAAAAATGTGTAACTAACTTCTTTCAAGTGTAACTAACTTCTTTCTTCCTGAGGGCCGATTTCCATCTCCGGACACTGATTCCTTTGTAACTAATATTTTTCTTTTTTTTAATGAAAAACGTGTGCAGACACAATGGCGAAAAAAAGATGTGAGCTGCGGTGCACGGTTCAAGGCTGGACCGAAGAGGACATGGCTCCTGCTGCAGTGCGGTTCCGGAAGATCTGGTGGTGAGGGTGGGTCCCATAGGGTTCGTTAGGGCGGCATGACCCACAGCAGCCAAAGAATCGTGCAAGGCGCTGCCGGGCGTGCGCCTTTTTTATTTTTATATTTTTCGAAAACATTTTTTAAAGAAATATATTTTCAATATCACAATTTACAGTTTTGTACCCTGCCGTCCGGCAGAGGGCCTGCCGCCCAGCAGCGGGGCGGCAGGGACTTATATGTAAATTTTAAAAAATGCCGCCAATCCACTGGGCGGCAGGGGGCCTGCCGCCCGCCAGGGGGCGGCAGGCTCCCTGCTGTGGACAACTTGCTGTGGCCATTAGATGTGTTTTAGATATGGATACAAATAAAAACCATTAGTAAAGAACATGAATATGAAAAGTATAAGCTAGCAATTCACACACATACGCAAATGAGAACGAAATAGGTGATGTATGAGAACGAAATAAGTATAACATGATGACATGTCCATAACAAAAATACAGAAACAACTAGAAGCACATCCTAACCACCCCGGCCACCCCGGCCATGTCGATCTCTTTTACGCTGAGCGTGGACGTGGTCTGTAGAGTAGGTGTGTCGCTATGGAGGCCCTACGTCTCTACCTGGACGTCCGGTGGGCACAGGTGTCTGGAAGGTAATATCGGCCTGCGGGTTAGGTGTAGAAAATAACCGACTCCAATTTTCGAAGTTCGCCTCAAAGGTATCCTGTGTGGGCCCTATACAGTAGCAATTAAGATATCTTAATATCGTCTTATAAGTCATATATTTTTGTATATATTCATCATACGTACCTGGTGGTGGTGGATACGAGGAATGACCCATATCAGGAAGCTGGTGGTGGTGCCTGTGTTGGTAGAAATGACATCCCTGCAGTTGGTGCCATGGTACTAAACTGAGTCCCTCCGTGAGGTTGGTAAGGTGGGTGCGCATCACCTGTATGGACTGAGAATTAATTGTTGGCTTCAAAGTAGGAAGTTAGTAAGTATCCTCACGTACCTGGATAATGCTGCTGAGACCAATAAGGTGCTTGGGAAGACTGCTGCTGTGTGGGACCACAAGGAAACGACGTCGAGGCTTGAGACGAACCGTACGAGTCATCGTACGATGTCCGCCTACCAAAGGCTTCAAGCATAGAATGGGATCTTTGTGAAACTCGGGTCCAGGCCGACTCTTGCTCATTTCCTATCCATCATAGATCCCCCTCGAATCCTCATCAAATTCGCCCTGGCATCTAAGTCCATCAACCTGCACATTTCAAACTACAAGCAAGAAAAAAAGGCATTAACACTGTAATCCAAAGTAATTGAAAAGCGATGATAACTTTGACTCACCGCCCCAGCTAATGCTTCGTCCCTATGTCGTGCGTACCCATCCTGTGCTGTCGCAACATGCGGCTGTGGTTGCATGTCAGCATATATCAAGCGGCAACGAGTCTGAGGCTGGTACCAGCTCAGGTACGCCCTGTACGAAGCCTCCGTGTGTGCAGGGGTCGCAAGCGCCACGTTCTCCTCTGTCTGGTCCCAGCCATCGACCCAAGGCTGCACCCTTGTCACCCACATGTTGGAGAAGGGTTGCCCAGTCCTCGATAAACTAAATATTGAAAACAATTTAGTCAAATATGATTAGTTAACTATACAATGCATAGTCACTGAAATAGTATATGAATTGTTACCTGTGGTCATGGCGTTCGACCCGATCCAATGCTGACGGCACAGGATACAACTGACTTTGACCGAACTGTCTCCTGACTCTGTCCGGGCAGTGAGCCTCAATGTAAACGTCGTACACCAACGCTGTAGTTGTCATCCATAAGGCCTGGTCCTGAAAGCAAACCGAAGATATCCCGATCGGTGCACGAGCGTTTATAGCCAACTCGGAGTAGGGCTCCCACACGACGTCTTCAGGTGTCAACCGATCAAACTCAGCCACAAAATCAGGATAGGCCCGACGAGACTGTACGTGGGCCCACCTCTTCTGCACAAAATTAATAATAATATGTACAAATAAGAAATACAAAGAGGGTAAAACAAAACAACAGAATTGCCAACAGAATAGTACGAGTAGTAGTTATTTCCGTACCTGACGAGCGTACCAGAGAGTCCCCATGGTGGGCCTATCGTCCTCGGTGTCACCGTACATATCCAGCTCATACGGTGAGTGGTCGACAAGCGGGCGACCAATTGCTATCCTCTCGTACGACCAAAGTTGTAGCAGAATTGGACATCCTGTAAGAATTGCATTGTGCTTATTTTGCACCGATGCCTTGCAGAGGTCACGGTACGTGGCTGCAAGTACCGCTGCACCCCAACTGTATCGAGGCATTTCCTCCACAGCTGCCTCTGCGATCTCCAGTGCGTAAGGAACAAGCACCATATCCACATAGGCCCCGTGTGAGTTGTTGAACATTATGTATCCAAACAACCACAACAGGTATGCCTCAAGGGATCGAGTGACGCTATCATCATCAGCATCATGTGCCAAATTGTCGGGCTACATAGAAATGATGAACATTTATTAGTACGAGATCAATTATAAAATAAAACCATAACTGCACTAGTAAAAAGCATAACTCTAACATTAATCGTTCCATAACAAGGTATGTACCTGGAACTAGAAGATCCATGCCTTGGCAGGGCCTGTTGCTTTTGGGTGCTCTTCTACATCAATCGCGATGTCAATATTTGCAAAACGCTCTTCTAGATCGTCCAACCACGTAGGCGGGACGACACGAGGCCCTACGGCATCCCCACTGATAGGAAGACCCAGCAGCATCGCAACGTCCTGTAGGGTCGGTGTCATCTCCCCACAAGGGAGGTGGAAGGTGTTTGTCTCAGGCCTCCATCTATCAACTAGAGCCGTGTCATCTCCCCACAAGGGAGGTGGAAGGTGTTTGTCTCAGGCCTCCATCTATCAACTAGAGCCGTAAGTAGAGACCTGTCCAGCTGTACTAAACCACTCTCAGCAAGACGACCTATAATAAGAAGACCAGCCTCACTCAACCTGAAAAATAGAACGATCAAATGTAAGTACATTATGTACGAAACGTATACGAAACAAACGTATTTTTAAAAACATAATCCGACGACATATCACCTGGGCACCCATCGTGGCTCAACAGGAATAAACTCCGCTGGTGGACGTGGACGCAGCACGTTAAGTTTCACGCGCTGAACCACAGCAAGAAAGGACCGGTGCGACGAGTCTATGACTCCGTCAAGTAGAGCTGGCGTATCTCCGGCCATACCTAACAAAAAAAATATAAGTTTTCTGCATTTTCTATAATTTTTCTGCATTTTTCTACAATTTATCTTAAATTTTCATAAACTTTTCTAATATTTTCATGCATTTCCTACAATTTTTTACAATATATTTTTATAAATATATTTTTCTAATATTTTCTAAATTTTTCTGCATTTTCTACAATTTATCTGAATGTTTCATATACTTTTCTAATATTTTCTACAATTTCTGACTATTTCTCGAAATTTTTTCTCGTATTAAACAACTAATCAATACCACAAAAGTTGTTGGTAAACCTAATTGGTTTTTCTAAAAACTAATCTTAATTCTACCTAAATTATATTAAAAACATTACCTAAATCGCTAAAATATCATTAATGCTGCATACACTAATTATAGAATTAAACATACAATAAATTTAGATTGAGAAAGTTGAGAAATATTTATTACCTGCGGTTTGGATCCAAAATCCGGCAGGGCTTCGCCGTTACAACTCTCTCCCTCACCCCTCCTCTCTCACTCCCGCTCTCTGGATGTCGTGGGAAGCAAATGAGGGGGGAAGGGGAGGGAAACCCTTTTATACAGGATTGGGGAGCCTGCCGCCCCTCAGGCGGGCGGCAGGCTCCCGCCAAGGGCTCTCGCGCAAATAATTTTTTTTAAAATTTACATATAAGTCCCTGCTGCCCCGCTGCTGGGCGGCAGGCCCCCTGCCGCCCCCCTGCCGGGCGCCCGGCAGGGGTACAAAACTGTAAATTGTGATATTAAAAATATATTTCTGTAAAAAATGTTTTCGAAAAATATAAAAATAAAAAAGGCGCGCCGGGCGTAGGGCTGTGGATTGGTTGGGAGGACGACGCCCAAAGAGATCTGCGTCGTGGTTGCAGCGTAGCAGGCCCGCAGCCTGATGCTGCCGCGGGCCGCGCGTCTCTGCAAATATCTCGGCCCAGTTTTGTGTGCGCTGGCTGGATCCGCGCTCGCGCTCGCGCAGGCGAGCCCATACTTTATCTTGTCCTGCACGGAATGACAGGCCGAAGCCCAACTGGGATGATGATGGGATAGTTGGCCTGGGCTGATGGCCTGCTCGGCTTCCTTCCGTGTTACTAGACGTCGGCAGTCCACACGCTTCCAAAAATATCTTTGCCGTACCTGGCAACATGATGTGAACCTCCACTTAAAAAAAGTACCTATGGTCCTCTCAGGAAAAGAAAGTCACGCTAAAATGCTGATCTGTTTAAAAATCACTAGCTCCGTTGTCCTTGTATTAAAATATCAGACATACAATATCAAAAGCCTAGATTTTGGGAATGGACGCTATGTCCTTTATTTTTTCTATGTTTATTTTTTCCTCTTTTTTCCTGCTGGCTTTATCCGATGCAATCATGCAATGCAAGCGTCCAGCACGGTGGAAGCTCCACGATTCGATTGGCGCGATACGTGAAGAAAGTGAAATGACAGAGAACCTTGCCGTATACGAACTCGCCCGACCTGCCACTGCAGAAAGGTTTTCTGTTGCAGACGGGAAGCCGTTGGTGCGCGTCGAGCCAGCAATTTTTTTTTTGAAAGCTAGCCAGCAATTTTTCGTCCGGGGAAGTGAGAGAGAGGGATTCTGGCACGCCAGAGATCCCGTGTGTGGATGTGTGATTGTGAAGGCAGGCACCGTCGACGTCGAGCCGCCCGCCGCCCTCTCCTGTAGACGAGCACGGTAAACCGCACGGCATGTCGCGAGCGACGTCGCCTCCCCTCGCCGACGTCGGTCACACTGCACGACGTGGCCCACACCACGCAACAAGATACTTCTCCGAACGCCAAGGGAGGTAGAGCGAGCAACAGCCCAGATCCAGATCCCCGGCGGCCCCACCAGCTGCGCTCCCTCCCCACGCTCAGCAGGATCCAGCCGTCGGCCAGCCCACCCGGCCGAATCCGAGCCCCCCTCCGTTGCGGCGTCCCGCCCATCAATGATCAATCAGTCGCCCTCGCCTCCCCGCCGTACACACCCCCTCCCCCTCCCCCTCCCCCTCCCGCACTCCGGTTCTACGGCCGGCCTCCTTTCCCCTCAACCCCAACCCCGCGACCCAACACCAACAAGAGGAGGGATATCAATCCGCCCCATGCCCACATCCGTCGCCACCCACGCATCCCTCCTCCTCAAAGCCGCAGCCGCCAAGCCCTTCTTCTCCCCCCGCGCGGCGGCCCGGATCCCGCCGCCTCCTCCCCGCGCCCCCGCCGCCGGGCGCCTCCCGCCGGCCACGGCGACGACGGCCGCCGCCGCCGCCGGCGCCAGCCGCTGGTTCCGGTGGCAGTCGGCGCGGGGGCTGTGCGCCGCGCCGCATTCCGGTGGTGGGGCCTGCGGCGAGGGGATGGGATCTGATGCGGTGGTCGGCGCCGGGAGGAGGGCGGTGAACGGGCTGGCCAAGGAGGTGCCGGCGCTGAACGGGATGTCCAAGGAGGACCCGCCGCCGCCCAGGCTGCTCACTCTGCCCACCGTGCTCACCATTGGCCGCGTCGCCGCCGTGCCGCTCCTGATTAGCAGTGAGTTAAAAACCCTTTTCCCCTATCAACTCATCCTGACTCCTGTGTGTTTCTGCTGGTCGGGTTATCACGTGCTGTAGTAGATGGATACGGGAAGTTGGGTTTCCTTTTTGGGCGCTCTTCTTTCGTGGGTGGTAGCGATGTCGGAAGCCCCGCAGTGACGATAACGTCATGCTGTTCAAACGAATACTACTAATAGTAGAAAAGTGCTACTGTTCAAACGAATACCCGACAGTTTGTTGCGAGTGTGTTGCTGCGACAAATTTATCTACTTATCTAGTTGCCTTGCAGTTATCGATGCTGGAGGTGTTACATGAGTGTTTTAGCCTCCTTAATTCAGTGTTTTAACCTTGAGTTGCCAATAGTTACGTGTAACTTGCACAAGCAATTTACATGATGTTTGCCTTAACTACTCACGAAATGAGTTCATGGTTCAAGTTGCAAAGAACATTGGGGTGTTATGGACTGTGGCACATAACTGATTTGGTGATACTGAGGTTACACAAAAACCCACCCCTTCTAGAAACCCCAAGCTGCAGTACTTGGTCAACATTTTCCACAACCTGCACAACAAGTCACATGAGATGGTTGTGCAGGTTGTGGAGAAAGAGATGCTGCCCAGATAATACCATTACCATCTGTCCTTATTTTGAAAGGGTGGGGCTATTTGTAATTTTAGGATCACAAAAACCATGGTTATATGCTACAACACTTAAATCTCAGGGGTTTTATGCAGCCACTTGAACTGCAAAATATTTTGTTTCAATAATTTTCTCAAAATAAATTTAATGCAAAATGAGGCCAGTGAAGCATGTGCAGCTACTGATGCCCTCCTTAAGCCCTAGTGTCAAAACAATTGTCTTTTCATTTATCCTAACAGCCCACAGCTTTTTTGAAATGATTTGGTACATGCATCTTTTTTTAGACCTTGTTGATGCACGATGCAACCATTAAATGGATTGGCGTGATTCTTATCATCCATATAAAGTAAAGGAAACAGTATTTGTTGGCTTACTGGAAGCTGAACAGTTTATTTTCCTTAAATGGTTCAACAGCTTAATTTTCATGCAGTTGGACTTGATGACAAGCCTCCTTAGGCAGCTGTGTCTTTTCTGCTGCTTCTATGTTAGCAAGCTTAAGCACCATGCTCTATTGCTTCAGACACAATATAATTCTGTTGTTCTTGCTGGCCACTGCTATTTGATATGCATTTACAAATTGTTTGGTTTTGTGCTTATGTTTGACCTAGTAATGTTAAATTGTTAATTTGATTGAAGATGTATTATTTTGCAATGGTTTATTTCTCTTAACCTTGCGTTTCGTTATTATTTCTATATTGCCAACAGCTTTCTACATGGATGGACCGTGGGCAGCTACGGCCACAACTGGCATCTTCCTTGCTGCTGCAGTCACTGATTGGCTAGATGGTTATCTTGCTAGAAAGGTTTGTTCAAATATTTTATCTGAATTTATATGCTGGACAGGGTTATTATACCATCATTTTCGACTCCTTTTATCATTTCCTGATATAGTTTATATACAGATGCGGCTAGGAACACCTTTTGGTGCATTTCTTGATCCTGTGGCTGACAAGGTTCTCTCTCCCTCTTCCCACTATATTCTGGCATCTTTATAACTAAGACTGTCAGTTTTCAAAAGATGAGCTACACATGGGATCTAATTTAGTTTCCTTCTTTACTGAAGCTTATGGTAGCTGCAACATTAGTTTTGCTATGCACCAAACCTTTGGAAACATCAATACTCAGGGATGGGCCATGGCTTCTAACAGTTCCTTCCATTGCTATCATCGGGAGAGAGGTATACTCAACCAATCTACATTGCCACTTCCCAAGTAGTTTCTGAAAATTGGTTCTTTTAAAATTTTGTCTTGGTGAGCAATCCTAAATCTGGAAATTTCAGCATGGTGTTGTGGCTTATGTAGTTTTTTTGATATGTTTTGTTTCTCAGTTGCAAATATGACACGCCACCTTATGTACGTTTCATGCATTACTGCCTGCTTATCTGGATCTACCTTTATCCATCAAGTCTTACATGATAAGTTAACAGCATCACAATTATCAAACTGGCCATAAACTTGGTGATTATACAAGTGCATGCATTTATATATACAATTATACCTACAATTTGGAACGGAGGAAGTAACTGATAACCTTCCGATTCCATATGAATATGTGGTGCAGTTTGATTATCAGCTGTATTTCTTTATTCTTCAGCATAGATGTTGTCCAGTTTCCTTTTAAAGAATACCATTGCTTTCTCATGCTATGTGGTAAGGGAGCTTGTTTGCTTGCCACTTTTAATGTCTAACACATTACTTTTCCTTTTGTGTTTGTAGATTACAATGTCAGCTGTGAGAGAGTGGGCTGCATCTCAGAATAGCAAAGTTCTTGAGGTTCCTCTGTCCTCTATTAGTCTTCTGTTCCATTGCTGAAGTTCAACAACTAAAGAAATTTCAACTTTCCACAACAGGCTGTTGCAGTTAACAACTTAGGGAAGTGGAAGACGGCGACACAGATGACAGCATTGACTCTGCTTCTTGCCAGTAGAGACCCAAGGTACTTGACATTTCTTTTGAAGGTGTTACTTATTTGTTTCCTTTTTCGAATTGATTATGATATTGTTCGCGTTGTGCGCTCTATTTTTCAGTCTACCTGCGCAAGGTGCTCTAGTTACCCCTGGTGTTGCGCTGCTTTATGTATCCGCTGGACTTGCCATATGGTCCCTAGTGGTGTACATGAGAAAGATATGGCGGATACTCCTAAAATAGTATTAGCATATAGTGTAATAGAAGAAAGAGAAGTAAGGCAAGGTTGCATTCAGGATGATACAATTTTTGGAAGGTTGTTGAGTTGATTGATGGCCTAGAGCTGGTTATGATCCTCAGTAGCTTGTGCATCATCTATTTTTGGTGAATTTGCCGCCAAAACTGTCAGGATCCTATTAGATTCCTAGAAACAAAAAACATATGATGTGACCTAGCAAGTTGCTGAAGTGATTGCTTCTTTCAGCTATTCAAAGTCATCATGGGCTCATAGCTTGCGTGTCGGACGCCGGGTGTAATGAGATGCAAGTCTACGACCCAGGAGATTGTAACCTTATACAAACACAAAACCGGTGGGTTTATGCGTGTGGAATTCGACCATTGTAATTTACACATAATGTCATATGCCAGGAGCATAAAATTGTTCTTTTCGGGAGTGACAAAACTGAAAACCCCGTCTCCGACGCGTGGGTGAAGAGTGTAGATGCTCTTCTTTTTAATGGCTACGGCTGTTTCTTCTCGATCGCGGTCGTGTACTCGTGTGATCTGATCTGAGACCTGAACTGTTCGTTCCGCGAGTCGCGGTCCAAATCTGGCGAAAGGGCAGGAGGTTGTACATGGAGTTTCATGGTACATGCTACATCATTAACTAGGTGATATCCCGCGCGTTGCTTAGTGAAATTTTTAAATAGAATTTTAAATTGAAATTTGAAAATAAAATATTAAGGTAATTGTATGACAATATTTTTTTACTAATAACATTTTTATGAAAACATGTTTATTTTGTTAACAACGGCTATTAAATGATGATCCTTTGTGTATAAATTTTTTACTCTCAAAGACTAATAAGCTGCATATATGCATGGATGCTATTAGTCATAGAAAATTGATGTAAGAAATAAATATATGGTCTTAGTGGATGGTGACGTGGCGTCTAATGTAGTGGATTATTATATGACGTAGATAGCTTGCATGGTGAGAGAAATAGAGTTAATAATTTTTAGTGAGGTACATCTATATATATTATATAGATTTTGTTGATATGGTGAGGAAAGAGAATGATAAAATTTTATGGGATGAGAGATGAGTTTCATCCCATAAAATTCACTTTACCTTGTTTCTAATGTTGTAACTATGATATAAAACTGTGCACTGAGATTGGCATTTGATTGAAATGTGATCTTTTCCAACTCCGCTGATTTGCTGAAATTGAACTGTTTCTTATGCACAGTAAAACTTATAGAATTGGTTTATTTTAATATATGGAATTTTATTTATATGAAATTCATGTGAAATTTTAAGTTCAAAAGCGGCAAGGTCCAACCGCTAGGCCGCTACCCCCCGCGCCTAGCGCCTTAGCCGCCGTTCATAAGAGCGAATGAAGCTCCCGCCATGGCTCACGGCCGTGCCGCCGGACCCTCGGGCGTACGGCCACCTCATCCAGCTCTGCGCTGACTCCGGCAACCTCGCCGCCGGCCGCCAGCTCCACGCCCGCCTTGTCTCTCTCTCCGTGACGCCGTCTAACTTCCTCGCGTCCAAGCTCATCTCCCTCTACTCCCGCGCGGCGCGCCTCGACGACGCGCGCAGGGTGTTCGACGCCATCCCGCGGCCCAGCGTCTTCGCCTGGAACGCCATTCTTATCGCGCTCTCGCTCCACTCGCCAGACCCCTCTGCCGCGGTTCGCCTCTTTGCCGCCTCCGGCATCTCACCGGACGAGGTCACGCTCTCCGCGCTCCTCAAGTCGCTCGCCGCGTCCGGGCCGTGGCTGTCCGCGCTCGTGGCCGGGGAGCTCCACGCCGTCGCGATCCTGCGCGGTTTTGGGGCCGACCTGTTCGTGTCCAATGGGCTCATCACTGCCTATGCCAACGCCGGAGATACGCGCTCTGCTCGCGCGGTGTTCGATGAAATGCCGCAGCGAGACGTCGTGTCCTGGAACTCGCTGATATCATCGTATGCCCGTGAAGGATGGTACCGCGAATGCCTGGACCTGTTCCAAGAGTTGATACGGTTTCACACCGGTGGTGGCGGTGTTGGACCGAACAGTGTTACGGTAAGCAGTGTACTGCATGCCTGCACGCAGCTCAAGGCTGTTGATTTTGGGGTCAGAGTGCACCAGTTTGCTGCCGAGAATGGGCTTGATTTGGATGTTGCAGTTTGGAACTCAATAGTTGGATTTTACGCGAAATGTGGGCGGTTGCACTATGCAAGAGAATTATTCGAAGGGATGCCTAAGAAAGATTCAGTCAGTTACAGTGCAATGATCACTGGGTACATGAACCATGGGCAAGTTGAAAAGGGAATGCAGCTTTTCCGGCAAGCAGATGTTCAAGGAATAAGCATTTGGAACGCAGTGACTGCTGGATTGGTTCAAAATGGTTGCCTGTCCGATGTGCTTGGCCTACTGCATGAGATGATTGATTCTGGCATGCTACCCAATTCAACCACGCTTTCAATCATCATTCCATCAGTTCCTTTGTTCTCCACGCTGCTGGGAGTGAAGCAAGCTCATGGGTATGTGATCAGAAACAATTATGATCAGAGTATCAGTGTTGTGTGTGCATTGGTCGATGCTTACTCAAAGGCAGGATTTTTTTATGGGGCTCTGAAGGTGTTTGAATTGACTGGAGATAGAAGTAAAGTTGTATGGACGTCAATCATATCAGCTGCTGCATCCCATGGAGAAGCTGCAGAGTCATTGCGCCTGTTCTATGAGATGATCAGTGCTGGCACTAGGCCGGATACCATAACTTTCACTGCCGTGCTTACTGCCTGTGCTCATGCTGGCAAGGTAGCTGATGGTCGTAAAATTTTTGACTCCATGCAGGTTGTGTTTGGTATCACTCCAGTGATGGAGCAATACGCTTGCTTGGTTTCTGCACTCAGCCGTGCAGGGATGCTGAACAATGCACTTGAGCTTGTAAACAGTATGCCGATTGAACCAAATGCAAAGGTCTGGGGTCCATTGCTTAATGGAGCAGCAGAATTCGGTGATATTGAGCTTGGTCGATTTGCATTTGATCGACTGTTTATGATTGAGCCTAAGAACACTGGTAATTACATTGTAATGGCTAATTTGTACTCAAATTCTGGCAAATGGGAAGAAGCTGAGGTCATAAGGAGCATGATGTGGGGAGTTGGGTTGGAGAAGGTTCCTGGTTGTAGTTGGAATTGAAGGGTTCAATGGTCTGCATGTTTGTTGCTGTGGATACATCAAGCAAATGAGCCACATAAACTATGTGGCTGTTGATGTTTGAGTGATCTGAAATGTAGAAAAGGGCTTGTCCTCAACCAGTCTTAGTCTCTTAGATGAAGACAATTTATACTGATAGCATTCAAAAAATCTAATAGTTGAGGTGTGATTATTATGCCTGAGAGCACACCTGACTTTTGAGCTATTTGGGCCACATTATTTCGCTCTTGACTGTTTGGTCGGTTGCTTTGATTTGATTGATCAACTAAATTTCGTAGGACCAATGAACATGAGAGTTGTAGCCAACGAGTGTGTCCTTCCACGATCTTCTTATCTTAACCTTTTGAACTGATAGCTGACCTTAAACTCGATTTCTTTACAAGATGAGAGATACCAAAGCAACAGGTAATTCCATGAATAATATAAAATCATTGGAAGCAGTAGCAATCTAATTTGGATTTTCAGGTTGTGCAGGCATTAGCTATACCTCCAGTCCTGGATGGAACACCAAACAAGCTATGTGCAGAAGATTATTCACTTCATCAGCAAAAGTTTCTCTAGTGCTATGGATCCAATGAATAAAGGTTCTAAATTACAACAATAACCTGCTATTTTCAGTATCTACATTATAGAAACACCATAGGTTTTGTGTAAAGCTGTAGAATATACTGGATTTTTCTACAGTCCATAATGGTTTCCTGAACATTTTGTTCTCTCTATCAAAGCAAATGCCCAGACCTGCTTCGCATATCCCCTAGACGCCTACCCCGTCCTGGCATTACAATCAGAACTGCACAGAGCTAGCACAACAAGATCTGTCTTTTAGTGCCCCGTGCCTGTGGATCATGCTTCACATGCTTGGATCATTCTACTTCACTACTTCCCAGCTCATGAACTCCAAAAGGGAAAAGCGTGCGAGCAGTTTTCTGAATTGCAACAACTTGTTCTGGCCTCACTATCAGGAAGCCGTGACTCTTATTTCGTTTTGTTTCCAGGGTTCACATGCACCAAGTGCGCAAATGCATCAATGTGATAACGTTACTGGCGGTGTCTTTGATGGAATGATCTTAAACCATTAGGGGTTCGGCTATTTGCAGCCTTACAATGTTGGTGTATGGTGGTCCAGCTCACCCTGGAGCCTTGGAGTCCAAGTGAAGATAAGTGAGTATGATCACCTCATCTCTTTAATCATAGCTTACAGCTTTGCGTTCCCATTTGAGTACATACAGGGAGAAACATAGCTCCAGAGGTTGACCATTTCATAGTTAGGATCACATAGCGCCTAAAATATCCAAAAGAATTCACAGAGCTCCTAGGCATAGAGCCATCACAGGTTACCACAAACAAAACACGCACGAAGACAACCAGGGGGAACTTTTGTCACTTCGTTTCCCATTGTTATGACCTCTGCTGTCTGTATATTCTAGGAAAATGGTTGGGGTCGGAACCTTGCCATAGGCTAGTTACGTCCAATTGTCTGTTCCTGTGTCTGGATCCGTGAAGAGTTTCAAAATGTTTTGAATTGTTTCAGTGGTATTATGCCTGTTGATACTGATATCTTGTGGCACGTGATACAGCTCCCAGCAGGCCATGGTAATAGCCAGCGGTGGCCTCTCTCCACTGGGGGTGGCCCTGCGCGGAGCACCGGCATGGGCTACGTGTGTCTGGCTGCCTGCATTCACTTGCCGGAGAAGCGCCGTCGTCATCATGTTCGTCGCTCTCGGCGCAAAAGCTCTGCTCCAGATCGGGAGTGATGGTCGCCGGTAACGTAGTAATCATTCCTGAAAAAAAGACGTGGACCCGGCGAAGGATAACACTACTGCCCTGCAATACCTAGAAGTTACCGTTTCCATTGGAACAGGTACAGTCTCCCTCCCTTCGGTTTTGTCGTTCTACTTTGATCTCTTTACACTTTCTTTACCTGTTGTTTTACAGCGCTTAGTCTTTGACTGCCTAAATCTCCAGTCTAACCATGTCCATGGTGCCAAAGATCCTGCAGCAGCCGTCCAATGTCATGTCCCAATACGGCGTACCACGGATTCTGGCAATGATCCCAGGGCAAATGTCGCGGGTCTCTGTCCGTTTTCCTCATGCCCATAATTCGTGCATTATTCCTGGATGTTAAGCTCGTGGGCGAAGGAATTTTCGTACGGTACAAGAACATCAGCAGCAGAGCCTGCGGCCCGAGGAGAATCCCAAGTCCTCGCACAAACCACTCGGGCTTCGCAAAGATGGGGCGGCGCCGGATGCCAATCCCTCCAGCGTTTCTCCAGCTAATTCCTCCCGGCATTTAACATGGCAGGTCGGTTGGAATTAGTCTACGCTTTGTTTCATCAAACTCTGCGTGCTTCTACTGTTTGTTAGCGCATTGTTTTTGAGGGGTTGCTGTTAGCCTGTTAATATATTTGGGAGTCCACATGAGAGGACGGACAGCTCAAATGTCATTGTTAACGCTGTGCCATCTGTCGGTTACCTCTCCAATTCAGTCCAGTTCAAATCAAACTGCAGAGGCAGCACAGGCAGCTCGTGAGGCAGAGCGCGACAAGGTCGGACAGGGACGCTCGACGCGATCTCGTCCTGGTATCATGTACACGTACGTGCTAGTACTTCCATTCGTCCAGATTTTTTTTTCTATAAAAGAAAACAAACGAGAAGTCGGTGGATGCTGGGAATTCTTTTCAGGCGCTGCTATGCTAAAAACACGAGGAAAAGAAAATGCAGCAAGAAGACAGGACAGGAGGGCTGGGGTCGACGAACAGCAGCAAGCGGGTTGAATGAATGAAGCAGCAGGATCTGGCTTTCACGTGGCCGCCCTTTCTGCCCTCGGCTCCTCCCTCGCTTACACACACCATGGCAGAACTCAGGATTTCAGGTTGCAAGGCCCAAGGCGGTTGCCCACTTGCCCCACATGTCCCCCCCTGCGACCATCTCTTTGTACCGGTAAGTACACCTTTGCTTTTTAGTATCGTTAGCATTCTTATCTGTACCATCTACTCTGCAGGATCATTTTTTTGTAGGTTAAGGCTTGTGGCTTGGCACTTGGCAGCATCCAGGTATTATTTCTGAGCTCAACGCACACTATCATGTGAGGTGAGGTGACTGCTGCAAGCGGGCAACGTTGCACTCAAGAATTCTCCTACATTTTGTCTCCTGTGTCAGTCCAAAAAAAAAGTCCCAATATCTTCTTATTTCTGTAAATTCTTAGTGAAGTAAAAAAATGAAGAAAAAAAGGTAGATGTCGTAACTGAAGAATGTACTGCAGTGTAGTGAAAAGAGAGGGGATGGTTCAAGTGACGCCAGTAATGCACTTCACGGGTGGCCGTCACGGTCTCACGGACAAAACCGGCTCCTGTGGTCATCAAATCCCATGCCTCTTTTCGAGGCGCCGGTACACCTCTCCCAGACTCCCACAGAGAGCGTGCTCCAATTCAGCACCAGCCTCGCCGCACCTCCACTCTCCAGACAGAGGCGCCCGGCAGGCCGGCGCCTTCCGCTTCAAGCCTCCTCCACTTCACCAGCCCGTCGCCCGCGCCCTCCCCTGCCGCGCGAGCTCAAAAGCAGAGCCGCACGCAGGAAGCGCCCTACTCCGCCGCCACACGCTGCAGCTTACTAGAAGCTAGCAAGACTGCAAGAGCCCAAGCCCAAGCCGGGTATCACACGCATCCACCTGGATACGGGGAGGATCGGAGCATGGCTGCGCAGGCCATGGAATGCAGGTTGCTCCAATTTGCCGGGGTTGCTTGATTCGTTCTTGCATTCTTGGATTGTTTCTTGGCTCTTATCATCGTTTCAGAAACTGTTGCTAGGAATATTTTAGTTCTTGAGTTGCTTGTTGGATGTTCCAATGGAATCCTAGGAAAAATTTCTGACCTGCTTCTGCACTTGCGTTGCATTGCATTGATTCCAGGGTGAATGGTGGGGGAGGGGAGGGCGGTGGTGGTATGAGGACGGTGGAGTGTCTGAGAGGCAGGCTGCTCGCGGAGAGGGTGGCATCCAAGGCTGCCAAGGAGGAGGCCGACCAACTGGCCAAAAGGGTACAATCTTATCCCACCTTCTGTAACACATTCAGTACTGTTTCATCCTCTTTAATTTCTATTGGTTCACGTCCTGATTGAACTCTCTGTCTGCTGAATGTTTGATCTGATGGTTGGTTTGGCCGCAGCTGGACGAGCTGGAGAAGAAGCTCGCTGACGAGGTAAAGGTGAGGAACAAGGCGGAGAGGAGGCTCAGAAGGGCCATCAAGAAGCTCGAGTCCCTCAAGATTCTGGACGTGGAGCTCTCGGACGGCTCCATCAGCTCGCTGTCCTCCTCCAATGGCCGCTTCGGTCACCAGGCGCCGGAGGTGGAGGAGAGGAACAGCCCTGGCTCGTTGACCACTGATGATTCCGTGCCTTCCGGTCCTCAAGCAGGTGGCGATGCCGACACCGACAGCGCCAAGGGCTCCTCCGCCGGTTCCTGTACTCAAGGTAACTCCCAGGACGGGAGCTGGTGCTCCGTTGTGTCCGAGCAATCCCCGGCTGGTGCTTGCATGGATCTTGCCGGCACAAACAACACCAACAGCTCTGAGGAGAGGGCCGGCGATCATGATTCGGAGAGGTACGCATGCAGAATAACTCATTGACAACGAGTACTTAAATTGCTGTTTGGTATATAAAATAACAAAAATACTTGCTCAATTACTTTAGGGATTTGCTTTTTCAGTTTTTTTTGGCTTGCATATTACTCCTTTCAGACTTCTTTTGAGAGTAGTTGTTGGAGTTAAGTTTTTCTCATCTTTTTCAAGAGGTACTGACTTCTTTCAGGCTTCCTGCCAGAATTATGAAACCATTCCACCTCTTCATTGTTTACCTCTTTGGAGTTCCTGGAGGCTAGCTTCAGCAGGCATCTTTCACCACGTTAGCTGTAGAGGAAACAATTAGTGCTTCCCTTCGCCTTAGGACAGAATGATTGCCTTTTACAATTGCACACAGGAGGTGGACGGATTGTCTGGCACTACACGTTATCAGTTACCACATCAGTGGATGTTATTATAGCTGAACACGATAATTGTGCGCGTGCAATTGCAAACCACATGACCAGAAATGAGCAAAGGAGGAGAAATTAGTTTTACTCCAAACCTCAACCGTCACAAGTCTGACTGTCTAACAGCAAACGTCATGGGCATATTTGGAGAAAAATCTCGTTAAGCAATTGCATTCATGCTGATACCTTGGCAGTTTACTCCTCGCACGTATTGCTGGGATATCTGACTCGTGCAATGTGTTATTGTGGCAGGCAACACCTTGATGCATCCAGTGGCTGTGGCTCAGCGAAATCCGAAGTAGAATCATTCCACGACAGCGACGACAGGCTAGCGCTTGTGCTGGTAGACCCCCAGCTCGTTGCACAAGCGGACGGTGGCTCAAGAACGGAGGACAACGACACCCAAACAGCAGAGCTCCATGCCCTGACTCAAGACGAGGAAGCACAGCAGGGAGAAGAGAACAAGCTCGCCATCGTTCTGGCCGACCCACAGCCCCAGCCGGCTGCCACCGCCGTGGGAGCCGGCCCGCCGGAGCCACACGCCGACGTGGAGTCCGTTCTCCTGGCGCTGCGGCGGGTCAAGGAGCAGCTGCGCTACACGATCGAGCGGCGATCGGAGCTCGTCGCGCACTGAGGGCTCCGGGAGCGCGCTGGGCCGTTCACCATCATCAGACCTGCAGCGATTTATTCTATTCATAATCCTGTTTACGGGTGCATCTTGTCCTTTTCACCTGCAGTGAGTAATATACATAGCGCTGTTTAGGGGGTGTCTGTAGAGAATGGAATAAAGATTGGCACATGTGGAGCCACACTATTTACAGGTAATGGAATTCTTGGTAGCTTATCTGTTTCTGAATAGCATACAACGTGATACGCTTGTCAGAAAAAGGCCAATGGCATTGTGCTGAATGCACGCCGACCCTTTTTTTAAGGACCATTCGCCCACTGCACCGGCATCGCACCAGCATGCACCATGACATGGGCCTCCATATCCCATTTTGTAGCAGGCAGGACGAAGGGACACGATAAACAAGTGCTGATTTGTGTCTTCCAACAGTTGACAACACCATCTAGAGTACACGGAAACGAAGCCATCGTCGCCAAATTAGATGGAAACAGAAGGTACATGACCACCATCCATAAACCAGGCAGCAAATTAGCTACACTGCCCAGCTAAGCACCGTAAGTAGAGTCATACAAAGCAAACATCTCTAAGATGGCCGGGGCTGGGAAACACGCCCCGTTCATGCAGTTAGTGGTGTACAAAATATGGCTTCACCAAAGTCTCCAAGGAAAATATCTGAGACCTGAAAGAGTTGAAGTCATTCTTTCCATGTCAGGGAAACTACATCACTACATCAGCAAGTCTTGACAGGGAAGAATTGTTTCAGGATGTAACAGCACCGTCTAATTCTAACCTCATCAAAGGCAGAGTGCTTCGATCATGCTGTGCCTGCCACAGTAGCTGCGTCCTGCTTTAAGCATATACAAACAGGTAGAGAGCGCAGAAAGTTAGAACCAACTGACCAAACGTGAAAGCTCTGCACAGAAATCATGTAGGCAAAATTTCTTCATGAAACCATGCAAGACATACCGGCTTGGAGTTGCCCTTGCCATTTTCTCGAGGTGATCCACTGGATGTTTCTGCAAACCTGGAAAAGTTGCGAACAGATATAAGCTGAGCTGGTTGCTAGGTAAAAATTCTAGAGACTAATCAGGAACGGCACACCACTGCCATGTTCACTAACCTAGCAGCTCGCGCCTTTCTTTTTTCTTCCTCTGCCTTGTCAACATTTGCACCCTGACCAAATCGTTCTAAACGGGCTTTTTTCTTAGCCTCTTCATCAGATGAGGGCGAGGCAAGACCAAACCTGGCAGTCCCATTCATTTAACGACACATCAATTCACCACGTGGGGCAAAAAAAACTAGAACAACGTTACAGAATTTTCTGAGTATTTAACATACCTCTCAGCCCTGGACTTTTTCTTTTCTTCCTCCTTTACATTTGAAGACCCAGTCCCGAATCTTGTACATAGGACAAGTGAAATGAACTTTACTTAGTATAATCGTGATGATTATTTGGAAATTTGATCGGCCAAATAGGAATGGCACATAGTTTAGAGTATGCTAAAATTAAACCAAAATGGCTGAGGATCTACTAAGCTTGGCCTCAACTGGATTAAAGAGTGAAGTTTGCTTGGTTTTAATTTTTAAGCAACAACTGAACCTCATTTAGTAAAATTTACATGAAACACTACACAATGAAGACTATATATCTGTATTTGACTACTACAGCGTAGACCCCGAAAAATGTATAACAGCAATAATCTCATGGATAAAGAAATCAGTTGACCGCCTTAATATGAATGAAACAAAAAGTTAATAGCTCGTCTGATATCTGATACAGATCATAAAGCAAGACTAATTTCATAAAAGGGCATACCCATTACCCAATACAGAACACTCGCACAAATGGTGGGGTCTGGGTACGGAGATTTCATCATGTACCCGAAATATTGCAATAAAGTTACAAACAAACCATATGCGTAATATGAGCAGACATGCCTGACTTCAGATTTCAGAACAAACAAATGATTAAGAAGAGTTCAACAATAACACCATTTTATTGCCCAGGACCTTACCATCTAAGCAACAAAACTAATCTAGACATTTCAAATTTGACTCACTGAGGTTAGAACATCAGAAGAAAAGGTTGAACTTCTTCAAACTAGAAGAAGACTTAACAGCTCAAATCAAATCAAACATAAAAGATAAAACACTTCAACTATAATTCATGCAAGGACCTAGCTTCTTAGGTCGTGAAATGCACTGAGATCTCCATGAATCAGATCAGCAACAATTTTGACACGACACTGGATCATACACAGTAAAAAATGGGTGTCCAACAATTTCAGAATTACTGCAACATCACCGACATGGTTTGCAACACCATGGAATCGAAAGATACGACGTTAGACCTTACCTTATACTCTTGTATTTAAAAAAAAAAACTAAACGCCCAAAAGCTTCCTAGTTTCCACAGAAGCCTCCTGAGCAGGCCCGGCCCTGAGGGGGGGGGCGAGAGGGGCGGTCGCCCCGGGCCCCCGATTCCAAAGGGCCCCGCCAGGCATGCACATCCACCGATAGATGGTATAGGCAGCGAATCGGTGGTCAAATTGGCAGCTGGTAAATTTCTTGTTTGGTTCCAAATTCCAACGAGCCACTTCTGATTTGGATCTTCTTCTCATCTTGTTTTTGGGGCCACGGGAGGGAGATGCTTACGCCACCGCCACACATACTCGTTGTTTGTCCACGTCGACGCGTCGTTTCGACAGGCCGCCGGCGACTTTCGCGGACGCCTGACGCCAACAAGCCGCTAGACCGAGATGACGACTCGCAAGGACGCTACCTTGTGGTTCCGTTAGTTGTGAGCCTGTGATTACCAATTACGATCTTCCATGCCGATCTGATTCTCTGCCACTGCTGTTTGCCGATCAGCTATCAATCTAATTCTGTCTCAACTTTTATTTAATTTTCTGCACGACAGCACACAACTAGAGAAATAGACCACGGCGTCAGGCGACTAGACCTTGAAGGAATTGAGAAAATTAACCGTGCATTGGAGATCCTGAAGCCGATAAAGAAAATCTAATCCTTAAAAAAACACGATGCTCAGGATGAACCATAATACTTCATTCTGTAGGGATATGTATGCATCACATATTTTCTTGTCAGTGTTATAGCTGGCTCTAATCTTTATGCTTTCTTTCAGATTGGTTATGGTTCTCGTGGTGATCTCACTATACTGGCTACTCTTGTTGTCAATAACAGATAATATAGAGGTATGGCTAATATCGTCATATATATTTTTCTTATATAGTAATTATTACGGTATTTATTAAAAGGGCCACCTATTTGAGGTCTTGCCCCGGGCCCCCAAAATCTCGGGACCGGGCCTGCTCCTGAGAGGGATGGGCTGTATTCAACTCCCTGAAATCTCTATCTATGCAGACTATTCTGTTTAAATCTAAAAGAGATAGGCTAATTGCTCCATATTACCGAAACATTGTGCTTGAATCGTGAACTAGCCGATTTGTTAGGAGAAAACCTCTAAACCCTAGGAAAGGGGATCCATGGAACACTTACCTCTCGGCGCGGCTGCTGCGCTTCTCCTCCTCAGACATCACCACCTGCGTGCCGAACCGCTCCGCGCGGCGCATCTTCTTCTCCAGATCCGTGCCCCCGGCCGCCGCGGTCGCGGCAGCGGTAGGGTTTTGTGCCGGCGTTTCAGAAGCAGCGCTCGGAGCCGCCTCTCCGGTGGATGCGGCCACCGGCGAAGGCGTGGCGGCCTCCGCGGGCGTGGAGCTCTGAGATGCCATCGGCGACGGAGAGGGAGAGGAGAGCTCGGCGGGGAGGTCGCGGTCGCGGGGTGTGCGGGCGTGTGGAGAGAGATATTTCACTACCCTTTTCTGCGCGTCGCTGCTGCTCTTTTCCTCCGCATCGGCGCCTCGGCAGTCGGCCCCGCCCGCCCCCCTTGGGCCTTGACAGCTTTTTTTCCCTTCCCCAAAAGCAAATGGCCTTGGGCTGAGATACACAAATAGGGCCTGGTTTGTGGCATCTCTTTATCTTCATTTTGAAAATTAGGACATACAATATGTGCTAACTTATGTTTCTCTAAAAAAAATAGGTTTATGTAGTATGTCAATATTAAGTTTCTATAATAATTTAGACTGTTTTTAGTTACGCTTCTACAACAGATTTTCCCTCGTTATCTGCCACGAGAATGCCGTATGGGGAAGAAATGTTTGACATTATATTTTTGGCATGGACAATAGTAACGCATGTATCTGAATGGCACTGCGAGAAATGGTACTCTAGTAGATATACCATTTTCGACCATTGAATATATTAGCATAGAAGCAGGAGCCTAGGAGATCGCAATGTTTGTAACTTTAGTCCTGTAGAGATACCATTTATAACTTAAAGTCACATGCTTTATTTTGCAAAACAAGCATCTAATTAATAAACCTTATATGACCATGTCATGTTCTGATAGTTGTTGTGTTGGAGGCGTCACCAAGTGACCTCCTGTCGTTCATCAGAATGCAAGGTACCTTACTCTATACGATGAGGCTATACAATGATATCAACCCTAATAGCTAGTGCACCAAAATAAAAAAAAAAATCAAGGAATTGCATACCGCACCTGCCCAGTCTTTCAGATTGACAGCCAGCCTGTGCCCTGGCCGAAACGATAGCCACCGCCTGGCCCTTTTCAATGGCAAGGTGATGCCTTCGCAGTCGGACACAGATTTAGTGACATTCTCCATGACACGTGGGATCCATGTCTTTCGAGTCTCACATGTTAGTGACTCAATGTCACCGAAAATGTCACCGAAAATGTCACCGAATCTCAATGAGATAGATGCCGATATGCCATCGCAACATCAGTCAGGTGCTGCCTCCGCTGTCGCAGCAACAGGGTGTGGCGGCCTCCCAGGAAACAGAAGCCAACACGCCACCAATTTCAGGTTTTGAATAGAGTGGTCAGGACTTCGTGTGTGCTTTCCATGATAAGATCACGGTAATTTCGAAATCATGTGTGCTTTGCATGGCAATAAGTAATCACCTTCTGGTTAAGGCAAACTTGGTATGTGTCTGCCTGGCACAATGCGCATGCTAAGAAACCATAATTTAAAAACCGTTTGTGCTTTCCATATACAAAGAGGCAACTGTAGTAATTATGGTTGGAATTAGCCAATTTGGTATGCATGAGATTTGGCATGCATGTGATTACCAAATATGATTTGAGTGTTTGCCGGGTGGGATTTGAGGTGGGTATATATGGTGGGCGGGTAGATTTTTACCCATGGTGAAAAAAGAAGAGAGCCAAAACCCAGGAAACATTTTAAAAAGCATTTTTCCTTCCTCACACAAGACATTCACCTTCCATTGACCTCTCAAGTGGGTCCAACGTGAGGGGTAAGACGAGTCCATTCGAGTGAAAAATATTTTTAATTATTTTTTATCTTTATAGTAGATAGATAGAAAGATAGATTTCAACAGCATGTACGATCAGTTCATTGTGAATATGGTCAAAGAAAACTAGAGTTTTGAAAACATCCTACTGATTCAAGTTCTTAGCTAGAAATGACCTCGTCGATCATCAGTTATGTCATACACTCAATACTCCTAGATAGTTTGCAAAAGAGTTGCATCATATAGATGACCATATATGCACACACGTATGTGAGCGGATGCAGTCACATGATAGCCAAAAAGTAAAAATGACCCAATCAGATACTTAACAAAATGACCATATAAACTGAAGGGGAAAAAAGAAAAAACATTTATGAAGTCTTTATCGAACCTAATACGCCTTGCTGTGTATAGAAATAGGTAGAGAGAGCACTACCACTACTACAGAATAGGCATTTGTTCCAGGCCATTTGTCCCGGTTGCCTTTGGGCCCGGGACAATAGGTGGTTTTTGTCCCGGGTCCAAAGGCTAGCCGGGCCAGCGGGGGAGACAGGGGTCTTTTGTCCCAGTTGGAGGTACCAACCCGGACAAAAGGTCCCCCTTTTGTCCCGGTTGGTGGCTCCACCCGGGACAAAAGGCCCAACCCTTTTATCCCGGTTGGTAACATCAACCCGGACAAAAGGCCCCTCCACGTGATAGTTCAAAAGGGAGTTATTCTTTACTGAATCACATGTACTACTTAGGTGAGTTGGTAAGGATGTCATGCGCTAGGCAATAGATCTTGGGTTCGAATCCCGCAGGGCGCAAAGATTTTTTTAGCGCAAGAGACCTTTTGTCCCGGCGGCCGAATCCCGGTTCCAAAACCGGGACAAATAGCCCTTTGGAATCGGGACAAATGGCTCGATCTGTAGTAGTGTACGCGGGTAGAGTTAATTAATGTCATAATTTGTTCCGCCATCTCTTGGAACTTGGATGATACCAATGCAAGACGTACATTGTACATACGTTGAGCGTATGGAAGATGGCAAGGTGCATGTCCCTGCCGACCAACACGTTACAAGTGCACCCAAATCAAAAGCATATACCCGCTCTGGTTTGTCCCCGTGCGCGGCTGCACAACCGCAAGAATCCTCATCGAATCTGTACGGCTCCAACTTAAGCAACTCCAAGCAGGGCTACTTAAGCACCCTCCAGCTGTAATGCTGTAACCAGTTCAGCAGTCAGCAGCACGCGCGCCTATCAGCTTAGCTGCTGGAGCGTTACGTTCGATCCTCACTCGATGGCGACGATGCACGCACAAGGGGCGGCGGAATGGGCGTGGTGGATCGGCCTCCTCCTCGGCGCCGCCCCGCTGCTCGCGCTCGCCGCCTGGCACTGCAACGACGTCGGCCACTGCGCCGCCTTCGCGATGAGGCGCTGGCGCCGTGATCGCCGCGCGAGGCTCCCGCCGGGCCACATGGGCCTCCCGCTCGTCGGCGAGAGCCTCGCGCTGCTCTGGTACTTCAAGCTGGCGCGCCGCCCCGACGGCTTCGTGGACGCCAAGAGGAGGCGCTACGGCGCGGGCGGCGTGTACAGGACGCACCTCTTCGGCTCGCCGACCGTCCTCGTCTGCTCCCCGGCGGCCAACAAGTTCGTCCTGCAGTCGTCGTCCCAGGACGGCACCTTCGGCGTCCGCTGGCCCGCGCCGGAGCTCGTCGGCGTCTCCAGCGTGGTCAACGTCCACGGCGGCCAGCACGCCAGGCTCCGCGGCTTCATCCTCGCCGCCATCAACCGCCCCGGCTCGCTCCGGACCATCGCCGAGGTCGTCCAGCCGCGCGTCGTGGCGGCGCTGCGCTCGTGGGCGGACAAGGGCACCATCGCCGCCGCCACCGAGATCAAGAAAGTAATTAAGCAGCAGCCTCACCACTGTTTGTTTACATTCTTGCTGTGATGCACGGACAGGACAGATCGAGATGCATGCATGCTCATTAGTATTAGTTTGATGCGACACATAAATTCGGATGAATAACGACGCAGGTGACGTTCGAGAACATATGCAAGATGTTCGTGAGCATGGATCCGTCGCCTCTCACCGACATGATCGACGGCTGGTTCGCCGGCTTGGTTGCCGGATTCAGGGCGTTCCCTCTAGACCTCCCCGGAACGGCATACCGTCACGCTCGCGCTGTACGTGAATGAAGAAGAAAAAAAAGAAGAGTTTTCTTGTTGCTTTTATCTATAATATGGAAAGCTTAATTATCTCTGAGACTCTTCATGCTGATGCCTGATGATGCACGTACGCATGCAGTGCCGCAGAAAGCTAGACGCCGTGTTCAGGGAGGAGCTCCAGAGGAGGAGGAGGAGGAAGGAGACGACGCTGGATGTCGACGGCGACTTGATGAGCGGGCTGATGCAGATGGAGGACGAGCAAGGAAAGAAGCTCTGCGACGACGAGGTGGTTGACAACATCGTCTCCCTCGTCGTCGCCGGCTACGAGTCCACCTCCAACGCCATCATGTGGGCGGCCTATCACCTCGCCAAGTCGCCCCATGCTCTTCGCAAGCTGAGAGTAATTAATAAGCGCTGTTATTGTTTGTACCATTTCGAATGGATCGTGTAGCTGAACGACGATGTTTATCTGCACTTGTTTCAGGAGGAGAATGAGTCTATAAGCAGAGACAAGAATGGTGGCTTCATTACCCTGGATGACATCCCCAGCATGAAGTACACTGCCAAGGTACGTCCGTACATAAAGAAGTTCAGAATGCAAGTGCCACTTTTTAATTAGCTCCAGGATGCATGCAATTTATTCTGACGAGTTCATCGTCTTCCACAGGTGGTGGAAGAAACGATCAGAGTAGCCAACATTGCTCCAATGGTTTATCGCGTGGCACACAGAGATGTCGAGTACAGAGGCAATTAAGCAGTCACACTTCAGTATTTGTCACAACTCTGAAATTAAAGAAAGCTTAACCATCTAGCGAATACATTATGGGCAGGTTATACCATACCCAGAGGGTGGAGGGTTGTGGTTTGGCTGCGCTCGTTGCATACTGACGCCAACTATTATGACGATCCACTGAGCTTCAACCCCGACAGATGGGATGTGAGTTCGGGCGTGGCTTCTTGTGACTGCTTCGCTAGTTCGCTTTTTAGAGATCTCACAGAGACACAGTATACAAATTAAAGCTATTTAGCTCGTATGCTGATTGTGTCATGAAGGGCTGATGTTTCAACATTGCACATTATTTTCGTTATCACTTGATCAGAAACCACCGAAGCCAGGGACCTACCAGGTCTTTGGAGGAGGGCCCAGGATCTGCGCTGGAAATATGCTGGCAAGGCTGCAGCTCACTATCATGCTCCATCACCTAGCTGTTGGTTACAAGTAATTACTACTAATGCTACTCTATTTGATGCTCCATCACCTAGCTAAATCCCCGGTCCCTATGGTTTCCCCTGGATTTGACAGGACATTGCTTACTGTCTGTTAAATAATACTCAAAGTTTTAAATTTGAATAATCTTAAATTGATGATCATCTTGTTGGCTTGAATTCTTTCAGATGGGAGCTGCTCAATCCTAATGCTGAGGTTACATACCTTCCACACTCAAAGCCGGTAGATGGGGCTGCTATGTCCTTTAGCAAATTGAGCTCTGGTTAAAATGCAAGACGTGCTCAGCTCTGTGCAGATCGAGAAAGATAATTGAGTTGAGAGCACTGTTGCAAGCATGCTTCATTAGCTCATTTGATAATATTATGTTCCTCGTGCTCTACATTATGTATGTATATCAACATCTTTAGTTATAATATACATATATTGTTCTATGGTAGAGTGAGATAGAATTCATGTAATCTTTACTCTGCTGTGTTCTACCGTAGAAACGACTAGGGGAACCCAAATTTACCTTTCTAGCCCCCAGACTAGGGAGCAAACATTAACCGAAAGGACCATCCTAATAAACATCTTGGCAATTGAAGATCATATACATTATAGGTACATGTAGCCAAGTCTAAAGGAGAATTTAATTTAACTAGAAATTTAAAAGTGGTATAAAATTTAAAACATAATAAATAAAAATGGAGTGCATATTAGCTACGCTGTGTGCCATATCATGCCAACTTTATTTATTTATTGTGTAGTCTTTATGTCATGGTTGCATACAGCTAATCATTATTTCCTAAGTAACCCTGCTGTATTACTTTTTTCTTTATGAGGGGTTAGGAGTAACACTCACTGTGATTATTCTAACTAGTCTATCAACCAGTGCTCCCGCACAGGCTAATTATAGATATCTAATAATTATCTATCTCACGCTCTCTTTAACCAATTAAATATTCTAATCTAGTATTATAAAGATACATATTTATCATTATGTAATTGTAATAAATGTGATAGGTTTAGTTACTAACAATTTTTTCTCATTTTGCATCATACTTCCATATACGTTTGATATGTATTTAATCGAACACTTTGTTTGAGCTATGTGAACAACATGAAAATTGGTATTCTTATATCTTCTCTAATACATGAATATATGGTGACACACACATTATAATTAGTTTTTTATATAAATAATATCATAAATAATATACTAATAATGATAAAAATAGTAATTTAGAATTTTATATTGATGCACTTTAAGATTTTATTATAATAATGTAATTTTGATTCAGATTTGGGATTTATTTTAATTTTTTATAATGATATCATTGGATAATATATATGAAAATTTAGGGGTTATTAGATATTATTTTATAATGGCATAAGTGGGTAATTTACATGAAGATTAGGGGGTTACTTTAGATTATTTTTATAATAGCAGAGGTGGGTAATTTAGATACATGTGTAGGGGTTACTTTAGTTTATTTTCATAATGGAAAAGGTGGGTAATTTATTAAAAAAATAACATATCCAATGGCAATTATGATTAGAGTTGCCGAATTGATGGCCAGATGTTTATGATTTTTGTGAGAATTTATAGGATTTCTCTATTTTTTAGAATGTCCACCTAAGATCCTAGGTGGCATCACCTGGAGGCTTCAAAAGGAGCCTCCAATTCCAATTAGTAATAGTAAGATTGTTTACTTTTACTGAGATGGTTCTCATTGTTTATTTAACTAGGTGATACCCTGCGCTTTGCTGCGGGTTTTCTTAAATAAAAATTTTAAGGTGAAATTTGGAAGTAGAATCACTAAGGTGATTGCATGTCAATATTCTTTTGCAATCAACATTACACATGAAACCACGTTTATTTTGTTGAGAGAGAATTGACCGGCTCAATAATTGATCCTCCATGTATTATTTCTACTATGGGAATTTTATAGCGTGGTACTAGCAAAAATTAATAAATTCCATGCATGGATGCTATTAGTCATAGAAAATTGGTGGAAGATATAAATAGATGGTTGGAGTGGATGGTGATGTGGCGTCTGATATAGTGGATTCCAAATGACGTGGATAGCTTGCATGTTGAGAGAAATGGAGTTAATGACTCTTAGTGGGGTGCATCTATATAGAATATATTGTTTGGGGGAGAAAAGGAGCAGCAAAAATAGCATGCACTGAAACAAATTAAAATTCTGCAAAGCTTGCTAGGATTAACATGACTTAATCAGTTAGGTCAGAGATTTTCGGCTAATGGAATAAGAACATCTCCCCACATCGTCAGAAGCTTTAGATGCTTTAGCCGAGTTAATTAGGTCATAGATGACGTCATGACAACATACAAGCACCTAAAATCATTGGACCAACGAAAGGGTGACCCCATCAGTGACGTCACCCTATCGACTGAACAGATGGACCGGTCAAACTTCGACCAGGCAACAAAAGTGTAACCTCACTAGCATGATCAGAAGAACAAGTTAGGGGCAGTCACGTCCCCCCCCCCCCCCCCCCCCCCACCACCACCACCAAAAAAACACTTAGCCGCCAGCGAGAGAGGCTCCCAATTCCCGTCCCTAAACAAATTTAACAGTCGTTCTCCAACTCTAAGCAGCCACCCCATCAGCAGTCACCTCACGGCCACCCCACTAAAATCCACTCGTATAAATACCAATTCAGGCCGATCAGTGATCATCTCACCACCACCACCAGGCATAAGATTTCTCGGTCAGCCGCGCTCACCAGAAGTCCAGAACCACCGCTGCTTCGGGTCTCCATCCCCTGCCTGCCTGCCTGCCACACCCAGCTCGTGCGTCGCCATGGCCGCCGCCGCCGCGAAAGAGGCGCTCCCGCCGGCCCTCGGCTCCACCTCCCAACCTCCACCCGTCTTCGACGGCACCACCAGGTAGATCACCAAACCATGCTATTGCACTGCTTGCTTCTTCTTTTTGCAGATTTGCATTGATCAGATGGTGATTAGAGGGTAATTGTATGTGTTTGTGTTTCTGGATGACGTGAACTCGAGAAGGCTGTACATTTGCTACTTCTGCCCGTTCGCTCAGCGCGCCTGGGTTACCAGGAACTTCAAGGTACTTGCTAGTACTACTTTCAGTTTCTCGCAGAACCTGTTTTTTTTTATAACTGATTTGTACCTGTGAAAACAGGAGGTCTTCAAACAATGAAGCTTGATTCGTTTGCTTCCTCTCCAGGGTTTGCAGGACAAGATCGAGCTGGTGGCCATTGACCTGCAGGACAAACCAGCTTGGTACAAGGAGAAGGTTTACCCACAGGGCACGGTATGGTGAACCTCCAATTCTGCCTGTCCATGGCGGCCACATCCATCCTCTCCTCCGTGAACACCACCCTTGAGAACATTTCTTTCTCGGCAGGTGCCTTCCCTGGAGCACAACAACGAGATCAGGGGCGAGAGCCTGGACCTGATCAGATACATCGACAGCAACTTCGATGGCCCGGCGCTGCTTCCAGAGGTAAGGCTGATCATACACTCTGTCACCTTCACTGCAGCTTGAGCGAAGCACTCGCAACAAATGCAGTGGTTTCAGACCGTCTCAGTCAGAGCAGGGGATGTGCAAAACTGATACGTTTGGATGTGTTGGGTTTCCTGCAGGATGCTGCAAAGAGGCAGTTTGCTGATGAGCTGATCGCGTATGCCGATGCGTTCACCAAGGCGCTCTACTCGCCCTTGATGGCCCACGCAGATGTGTCAGATGAAGTCGGTAAGTAAGACCATTGCATTGAGCTTTGGACTGAAAAGATTGCAGCTTGGATTCAGTGACACGCTGCCTCGCTCAAACCGTCTGTTTCTTCGTCAGTTGCTGCTCTGGATAAACTAGAAGCCGCTCTATCCAAGTTCAACGACGGCCCATTCTTCCTCGGCCAACTTAGTTTGGTATCACACTGCGTTTCAACCTGAAATGTTGTTTGAGTTTTCCTACTTGGTTGGATTACCCATTTTTTATATTCTTTTTCTAATATAAATGATGCCCTGTCACACTGTCAGGCGGATATTGCCTACGTCACGATTTTGGAAAGGGTTCAGATATACTATTCCCATCTTAGGAACTATGACATCGCCAAAGGCAGGCCCAACCTTGAGAAATTCATTGAGGAGATGAACAAGATCGACGCCTACACACAAACCAAAAACGATCCTCTGTTTTTGCTTGATCTTGCCAAGAATCATCTTAAGGTCAGTGATAGATGCTTCCCGGAGTGAAAGTACGCTCAGCTCTTTTTGCAGCTTTTTTTTTTACTTGACATTCGTTTACCAACTACACGTCGTAACATTTTCAGATCGCCTGAAGACATGACAGCACGGCAGTCCGTTGACGAGAGACACGTCAGTTTATCAATATGATGCTACTGTTTTTGTTCAATAAAAGATGACATATTGTAAACGGTTTTAATATCATTTCCTAAGTAACCTTTCTGTATTACTTTGAAGAACAATAATGTCAGAGTGTCATTTAGTGCTGAGGGGTTAGCAGTACAGTTTTTTTTATGGTGTTGTATTGAGACTGTAGCTATCCTTTTCTTTTTCTTCTCAAGCAAATCACGGGTTTGGACCTTTTACCGCTCACTGTGATTATTCTCCTTGCTTAGTTTACTGGAAAAGAAAATAAAAGAGAGTAAAAATAACATGCACTCAACAAATTAAGATCTGCAAAACTTGCTAGGATGAGCAAGACTTAAGCAGTTGGGTCATAGATATGGTTTTGGCTAATGGAATAAGAACATCGATCGATCTCTCCACATCGGCAGACGCTATAGACGAGTTAGGTCATAGATGACGATATACTCCATCCGTTCCAAATTATAAGTCATTCCAAGAATTGGAGAGTCAAAGTTTTTCAAGTTTGACCAAATTTATATGACAAGGTAATAACATTTATGATACCAATTAAGTATCATTAGATTCTTTGTTAGCTATATTTTCATAGTGCACCTATTTGATGTCATAAATCTTTGTATTTCTCTCTATAATTTTGGTCAAACTTTAAGATAGTTTGACTCTCCAAAATTCTTGGAATGACTTATAATTTGAAAACGGAGGGGAGGGAGTACAAGCTAAGCATCTAAACTGGCGCAATATACAACTGAATAGTTGCATAGAAGCAAAGATGACGACCCCATGGCCCCATCGATTACTGTCACTAAACAAATGGAAATGGGTACCGATGAAATTCTGACCAGACACAAGGAACAAAAGTGTAACCTCGCTAGCGTGACCGGATACAAGGCTTTCCAAATTCATTTATCAATTTTAAGCCCTCACAAGTCGTTCCAATGTGTTTGCAAGCAAATACTTCCTTTTGTTAAGAGGAAGCTTCCCCGTAGTTACAAAATCTACACCAAAACTAATTTTTAGAACAATTGACAATTCAGTACATATTTGCTTGGAAAATTACACTTGTATTGCAATCTCTTGCGTTTTTGGGCAAAAATGAAACCTTAATGGGCCTGTCAAGTGCTTCAAATAAGGTGACAGGCTAGACATCTTCAGCCCAGTTTCCTCTATCTCTACATAGCGAAATCAGCACCATAGGCTCTGGCGTCTCATTCGTCCACGTCGTCTGTATTTCTCAACCGTTGGATTCCCACAGAGCTTGATCGAGTCTTTCGTCTCTAGCACCATCCTCGTCATTTCTAGCGAGTGCTAGACTATCGCGATGCTTCCGTTAACGGTGACCCCATGGTGTCTCGAGCTTGAGGCCCTTGTTCCCCTCCGCTGCCAACCTGCCATCGCCGCCTCAAGTCATCCACCATGGGGACTCGGCTGCCTTGTGCCGCGTCTCCGCTCCTCGTTGCATCGCTCTCGCCGTCATCTTCGCCGGACGCCACCTTCCCCAATGGCCCACCACGGCTAGAATCGACGGTGTTGCTCAGGGCGGACGTGAAGGAGCTAGCTTGTGGCCATGGCAGACCACCGTGGAGGGAGCGGAGCGGAGCAACAAGGATGTTAGAGGCACGACTCAGCAAGCTCTCCGCTGACACTGCAGCGAGTCTTCTCCGGGCCAGCCTGTACCGCCACCTGCGCCCTCTAAAATGTAGTCCTGCCATGTCTCGGCTGCTGCTCACCTCCCCATGTGGGACGGGCACGGCCGTCCACCTCGACGAGGCCCGTGCTCCCCTGCTTCCTCCACCAATGGATTCCTCATATTCGTACAGGCAAGCAAAATCACAATTCACAGACATGTGCTAACTCTCCAGTCATATGCACACTAGGTGTTTGCAGGAATGCTCCTGTGAGTACTGTGCTACATTAAGATCCACTAAAATTGGACATGCTACCGCTTCAGCTCCTAGCATCTCGACTTCATTTCATCTGTAGGAATGTTCAACTGAATGTTACATAATTTTCAGGGAACCCGTGATCTAAAACCTGCACAATAGGCAACAGAGTACCTAGGAAAGTTCCACTTCACTGTTCAGCTACCAGAAGGTAAATAATTACATAGTTGTGTATACTTAATTTACAGATTTTACATGGACACAGGCTGACAGTTCCTACCATTGATTTCCGCAAGCAAAAACTACTGATTTTGTGCAAATGGACACTGCATTATGTTTAATGATGACAAATTATAACAAGCGGGAATGGGGAAATAATTCAGAGTTGACAACAAGCTCCAAATTCTATTAGCCTAAGTGCCTAACAACACTTAGTAATTAAGAAATAATCATTTTTTGAATGCAACAGGAATGAAAGCCCGCTTTCTCCAAAAGACAGATTAAAACTAACATGATTAACTCTATGTGGACAGTCATAACTAAGCAGCTCCGGTTACATTGCTAAAATGCAGATTTCTATAAGAATTGAAGTGTATACTGTGAAAGTGTGAATATTTCTGCAGATCGCATCGGGTCCTGCATCTCACTTGTTATCAGAGTTACACTTGTTTTCTACTTTGCATTATTTTGTCAGAAACTCTTGTTTTCTGTAGTTACTGCCATATTTCATTCCTTCAGTTCCTTTGTCAACTATCTTGTAATTTCTATTTTTCATCTATGTTAGGAGATAGAAATGGGCCCCTAAACTGACAATGATGTGAACCTCATCAATGCTGGAAGGATACTGCAGAATAGAAAAACTCTTGCTGAGTCTTCAGTACTAATTGGATAAATTGCTAGATCTGTAATTACAATCTATATTGTTCTCCTAATGTGTTTCATTTCCTTGGCATAAGCTCCGTAGTCCAATACTACTAGCTTTTGTGTACTCGACTGTTAGAAGAGAAACTGTTGCTAAATTCTACTTAGAAAAAAAATCAAATATAGACCTTGGGGGCGATTCAGCCTTGTGTCAGTCTCGCAAACAACCTTACTATTCAGGTGATGTGTTCTGTTATTGCAAATTGAGCTTCTACTCATGTTGGTAACGCTACACGTAAGATATATATACCTGCTCTTTCCCTATATTCTGACACAGGTTTGATCTGCAATGCAACTAATATTTTTTCCAAAAAAAAATATCAATTACATATTCAGCTTCTGAAACGAACTTTTCCTTTCCTTGAATATTCAGACACATTACCCTGAATCTCGTATGTTATGATGATAGTACAATAACTTCTTATTGCAGTGAAAATTTAGCTGTACAAATTACTGCTGCAACTCTTAGCTGCAGGAGTCAGCAGCTAAATAGATGAATGAGGTATTTTCTTTTCAAAAATAATGAATGCATGCATTTAGGCTCCACTCTATCCCCATCTCCCACGTCGTGGCCATCCTGGGGCTGGTCATCTACGTGGCCGCGGCAAAGCCGTGCCAGTGTTTCTAGTGCTGGGCTAAAAGCATCTCCAAAAGACGAGGTAAACCTATTTGAATTTGTAAAAATAGAAAACTATGGTAAAAAAACTCAATCCAACAATATTTCTATCCACCTCTCTTCTCTATCCGGTTTTGTATATGCTCCCCTACGCTGGGCATTTTTTTTTGCACTGCGGCACCGCTCGCCGTCTTCCTCATTGCACGTGCTCCTGTTTTCCCGCGGCCCTTCCTCCTCCCACGCGCCCTCCCGCCCACCTGGGAGCGCCGATGCCACGCCTTGGGGGGCACCGCGGCCGCGGGACGAGCGACGCCGCCAGCCCCATTCGCGCGCGAGCGTTGAGCCGCACCGGGGAGCACCGCCGCCGGTGAGAGGGAGCTCAGCCGCCGCCCTGGGTCGCCACGCACGGAGAGCTCTGCGGCTGCGAGCGAGTGCCGCCACCGCCGCGCCTGGGGTGCTCCGTCGCCGGCCGCGTTCGCGGGCGGTGCTGGAGGCGGGGCCGAGCTTGCGCGACGGTGTTGGAGGTCGATTTGTCAGTGGAATCGCTCGATTCACTGGCGGGAGAGCTCGATTCGCCGCCACCGCCGCGCCCTCCTTCTCCGGCGAGGGCCGCTGCTCCTCACCTTGTCCGCCGCCGCCGACTGCTGCTACTGCGGATGGGCGCGCCGTGAAGCAAGGGAGGGGGTGAGGCCGAGGGGACGGCCAGCGGCGGCTGGGGTTCCGCTCCCGGCTGCGGTGGTGGTGCCGCCGGCTGTGTTTGCTCCGGCTCTCGGCTATGGCGTGCGCTTGGGTTGTCACTAAGGCGTGGGCAAATAGAAGAGGATGAGGAGAGGGGTCCACATTTTACCTAGACTGTTGGATTACTCTGTAGAATTATGTGGTTTTCTACTTTTACAAAGAGATATAATTTGTAAATTAAGCTAATAAAATACAAGAATTCTTGGATATGCTCCCAGCACGCATATGCATCATTGAAATGCCAATTTAGGTGACTTTCCGTTTTGCCTTGAGTTAAAATACCCCTCATAATCTATTTGTCTCAAGCTCCACTACTGAACCCATAACTACCCGCCGAAATCCTTCCAGAAAATCCAGGAACGCTCGGGGCCGGAGAGTTCGGAAGGACAACCAGCCACGCAGACACCGTGCACCCGGACCACGTTTGCGTCCAGGTGAAGCCGCACCCGGCTGGCCTTCTCACAGGCTGGCAGGCTGCTCCCTCCGCCGGCCGGTGACCCCATCGACCGCCTGCACTGACGTAGTGACGTGCCCGCCCCACCAATCACTCCTCGGCCTCATGAATTCGCTTGCCTTTCCTCGCTGCGGCCCGTCACCGCTGACGCCCGCCTCCACCTCCACCTCCACCTCCGCCCCCGTCACCACTGACGCCCCGCCGGCGCGTATAAAGATTCGCCGCCCCCGCCGCGAAGCTCACCGCATCGCCGCGCAGAAACCCTCCCGAATCGTCGCCATGGCAGCCGCCGCACCGGCAAGGTGGGATCCTGTCTCAACCGTAGCCCGGCAGTTTAGATTCGGAACTGAATTTCTTAATGGGAATTTTCTTTGTCTGTGCAGCTTCGTCAAGGAAGTGCTCCCGTCTCCCCTGACCTCCGTCTCCGAGCCCCCGCCCCTCTTCGACGGCACGACCAGGTAGGCCTGTTCAGCCCAGCTGCTGCGTATTTCCACGGTTCCTCTTGTGCGCAGAAACAGACCAGAAGGCAAAATCTTAATCTTTTTTTCCCGGTCCCGTGAAGGTTGTATGTTGCGTACCACTGCCCATACGCGCAGCGCGCTTGGATTGCCAGGAACTACAAGGTACCACCACCTCCGCTGTTCTTTGATTTGTTGAAGGAGTTCTTCTTTTAGCTGGGAGTGATCATGTCGTGGTGAAAAAATGAAAACAAATCGTTTTTCTGTTCCCTCCTTCTGTGCAGGGTTTACAGGACAAGATCAAGATAGTTGCAATCGATCTTGCTGACAGGCCAGCATGGTACAAGGAGAAGGTTTATCCAGAGAACAAGGTGTGTTTGGTTAATCTGTTCCTCCTTAATGTCTTCATGTACAAAGACTTTAAGTTTTTTTTTCATTTTTCCTCATTATTTGCATATATGATTTACCTTCATTTTTTCGGTAGGTGCCTTCCCTAGAGCACAACAACCAGGTGAAAGGAGAGAGCTTGGATTTGGTTAAGTACATTGATAGCAATTTCGAAGGCCCGTCATTGCTTCCTGATGTAAGACATACATTAGACTGCGATCCCTGTAATGCTTGCAGTAGTTTTGCAGGTTCTTTAATGTCTGAATTCTCTTCACAGGATCCTGCAAAGAAGCAGTTCGCTGAGGAGCTGCTTGCTTTTACCGATGCTTTTAACAGAGCACTGTACTCATCTATAGTCTCTAAGGAAGATGTGTCCGAGGAAACTGGTAACAGAATAGTTCGCGTGTTTGAAAATGTTTTTATGTTGTATAATATGCTAATTTTCACATGCGGATTCTTGATTCCAGTTGCTGCTCTGGATAAAATAGAAGAGGCCCTGGGGAAATTTACTGACGGACCATTCTTCCTCGGCCAGTTCAGTCTGGTATGTGACTGAACTCAAGGAACAATTCGTCCCTGCAGTTTGGTTCAAAGTCAATTCATTGATAGAGTTGTGGGCCACAGTTGACATGTGGTATTGTCGTGAACTCGTGATTCCTTGCAGGTGGACATAGCATATGTGCCATTTATCGAAAGGTTTCAGATATTCTTTCAAAACATCAAGAATTACGACATCACAAAGGGCAGACCCGACCTTCAGAGGTTCATTGAGGTAATTCAGACTGATGGACGCTAAATTAGGCTAAGTTTTATGTCAGTGGTACATTCACTTGCACTGTGAATGGTCATTTCTTCTTCTGGCAAGGCCCAAGGCAGTATGGCTCATTGCAAACCTGTTTGCTTGATAATGATTTGCCATAGAAATTTTAACTCTAAATTGCGATGTTCCAGGAAGTGAACAAGATTGATGCGTACACACAGACTAAACAGGACCCACAGTTTTTGCTTGAGCACACAAAGAAGCGGCTTGGGGTAAGTTTCTCCTAGTATTCTGGGCTGGTCCATTTCATTCTCCATTTTCCTAATTGTTTGACCGGGCATTTTAACTTCTAGATTGCATGAAGCTTGTGACCAAGGATGAAAATCTCACCAGGGGGCTACCTGTATAAGACTGCATTGTTTGCAAGAATGGCCTTCTATGCGCTATGCTGGTCGTGCTTTTGAAATAAACTAGTTATCCTGGATTATAGCTTTTGTAGTGCATCGACGTCATTATGTGCAGGGTGCTCTGTTAAATGTGCAGGGTCCTCTCATAGTCTCATATTAATATTATCCCTGTGGTATTCTTGTAGTATGGTACTTTTGCGAAAGTGTGATCAGACAAATAAATAAGAGCATATCCAAGAGTTTTCTGTTTCTCTTCTCCGTCCTTTTTTTTGAAAAAAGAAAAAAAAACACTTTTCAATAGTTTCCCATCCTAGTTCCCCATCTCCTAACAATTAGTAAATTGGGCTCCCTTGTGTGTAAAAATACGTACCTCTTGCGGCTCCCGATCGCCTCTCCCGCACGATGTTTCTCACGGAATTTTTCTTGTAGGGCCACAAACTTCTCATTTTCAGGAGTAAAAATAAAAAACTATTGGAGATGGTTTTTTTTCCCTCCTCGTACCTATTTTGAGAGTTGACAAACAAGGGAGTACTTTTTAGAAACTCTTGGAGATGCTCAACAAGTGAGTGGAAAGAACAATCTCCAAAATGGATCATTAACAGATTTGGGCCGTGTTTGATACTCCCTTGATACAACTTGTTTCTGTGCTTCTGTACATGAAAAAGGAGAAGCTTTAATAATCTAAATCCAAATAAACTAAATAAAGAGTATGTGCTTTTCAGCACCTTCTCCAATAAAAGCAGATTCTATAAATAAAGAGGATATACAAGGAAACAACTAGTTCAATGTCAGTGCTTAGCTATAAATAAGAAAGCAATACTCTGTTTTTTTTTGCTAAAAGAAAAGAAGAAAAGTTTTGAGTGTTTAACCAACCGCGCGACTAGCACCATCAATTCAAACTCCTCTGCGGCATAAGTTGCGCCCCGCCATCGTGGCCGGATTAAAATTTAAACGTCATATCATTGTGCATTGAATTAAAAAAACAAGAAGACTCAAGATGCTAAGGAAAAGGCACTGATGAGTTTCAAGGAAAAGTGTTCGCTTAATTGAGCGATTGCTAAGATAATATTGAAAAATGTTTGAGGATCAGTTTGTTCAGCTCTGCTAAGGATCAGCCACCTGGAAGTTTTAAGAACTCCCAGTCAATTTCCTCACTGTTAATATTTTCCCCGAGCTAATTCACATATTTGGTCAAGGAAAGCAGTACATCATGATCGATGTGTCAACTTAGCCAAATACCAAGTTGTAGCTCTCTGAAGTCTAATACTACTTCTGTCCCAAAAAGATTGTTATTATAAGTTTTCTTATGTTAAACCATCTTAAGTTTGACCAAATTTATAGAAAAACTTTTGATATTTATGGCACCAAATAATACTATTAGATTTAAGAAAGTTCAAATTAATCCCCTAGAGTATGGCTAAAGTCTGGATAACCCCTCAACTATTTCTTCATTCAATTTGCTCCCTAACTAGGAGTATGTTATTTGGTTCAATCTATCCCTAATATTAAATTGTCTTTTTTGTTTCTCCATACACAAGTGGAACATGAAATTAAGATTTTGCAGGGTTGTAATGGGCATCACAACAAATGTCAAAAAATAATGAAGTTTCATCATTATTTTTCCTATAATTTTGTACATAAGGGTTAATCTATTATTAAATAACATACCCTATCAAAATACTGACAAAAAATTCTTGACATATTTTTCTAAATATTTTATGATATCTGCTATCATCGCATAAAATTTTACCTGAAGGCGTCACTTGCGTGTGAATAAAAAAAAAGATAAATCTTGCTAAGGGGCAAGTTGTACTAAATGCTATAGTTTAGAGGGTAAATTATACCAAGAAATAGTTTAAGGGGTTCTTCGGACTTTGACGATACTTGAGGGGAGTAGAGTGGACTTTTCCCTAGATTTAATATAAAATATATTTTCATGATATATCTATATGGTGTCACAAATATTAATACTCTTCTCTATAAATTTGGTTAAAATTAAGATAATTTAACTTAAAAAAAGTAGAATGATACTATTTTTGGGATAGAGGTAGTAGTGTTACCCCGAGAGCCCCGGTGCTAAATGACCTAGAAAGTGAACCGTCATATGCAGGTCTTTGTTCAAGCCTGCATGGCCGGCACATGATTTTCGTTAGCAGCTAACAATATCGCAGGACGGTGAAGAGCGGCCAGGTGTTTACTTTTCAGTGTTGAATGATACCTCTGAGCTCCGACTAATGTGCTGCTCATATTGTGACACGCCAAATCAATGACATGGCTTCAGCCATTACCACTCACTCATCTTGCCGCTACTCGTCACTGCTGACGCTCGAGCTGAATCGTTGACTGATGACCTTGGTGCTGTCATGTTGCGTGCAGCATAACAGCACCAGAGTTTTCACTTGCAAAATGCATCCTTTTTCACCTTTGTGGCTTTGCATCACAGCAGGTGGCGGTTGAAGCATCACCGGCTGTAGCAAGTTCTTGACAGTTCTGTAGCAGAGTTAGTCGAAGTATCACAGCCTGTAGCAAGTTCTTGACAGTTTGTTTTTACTCCTCTGGATGATCATATGACGTAGTTGGACATGAGACAGTGTGCCATGCCATCACTAACTTTTTTTCTTCTGTGAATGCAGCTTTGATATGGAAGTACTTCCTCCTACCTTGTCATCTGCTTGTGAGCAACCACTTCTGTACGATGGCACAACCAGGTCGATTATTGCTTTGCTCTCTGAAGTTTGATAGGCCACAGTCTGCATTTGCAATATAATTATGCATGTTCAATACTCATGGTATTGGTATATATTTTGCTGTGAGTCTGGCTGCACTTTACCTAGCTGACATCTTCTTAGATCTGGAATTACAGATTGTACATGTCGTACGTTTGCCCTTATGCGCAACGGGCATGGATCACAAGGAATTACAAGGTACTACTGAATTGCTGATCGTGTGCGGTCTTCTTGACCTAGTTTTGATCCATGAGTTCCAGGGTTTGCAGGAGGAGATCGAGCTAGTTCCCATGGACATGGCAGATAAGCCTGCATGGTACAAGAAGGTTTACCCCAAGAACCAGGTGCGGCTAGGCTCCAGATACATGTAGTTTACCACGTAAAAGAAATTTATGAAACAATTACCACTTGATGAGTTTGTCCTTCTCCCGACAGGTGCCAGCCTTGGAGCACAACAAGAAGATCATAGGAGAGAGCTTGGATCTGATCAGGTACATAGATACCAACTTCGACGGCCCTAAGCTGATCACAAATGTGAGTTCATCGTAACTGTACTTCACCGCATGATGGAGTATCTTGTTAGGTTGGTAATCCAACTGGTTATCTCAGGATCCTCAAAAGCAAAGGTTTGCAGAAGAACTGCTGGGATATTCAGATGCTTTCAACAGGGCAATGCTCGACGGACTGAGATCCAAGGGGCCAGTGACTGCTGAAGCTGGCAAGAACTAAAAATATTTAACTATTCTTATTGAATTTCTGTTGTACTTATGATTGTGCACATACTATACCCTCATTTGTCAAGCATTTCTGATGACCAGTTGCTGCACTGGACAAAATAGACAGCTCCCTGTCGAAATTTGATTATGGACCTTTCTTCCTAAGTCAATTCAGTCTGGTAAATTTGCAGAACTATTTTTGGCCACTCCTAGCTGTTTGAAAAAGAAAATCAAAGTGCTAATGGTGTTTGAGCTTTTGGGACAGGTGGACATTGCATATGCACCATTCATTGACGGATTTCAGATATTTTTTGCTGGCATAAAGAATTACGACATCACAAAAGGAAGAGTTCATATACGGAAATTTATTGAGGTAATTGAAGTAACATTTTCATTAACTTATTTTAACAGGGTGTCCTGACACCAGAACAATGTGCTGCAGGAACTGAACAAGATTGACGCATATATGCAGACAAAGCAGGACCCTGAAGTGCTGCTTGCTCTCACAAAGAAGAAGTTTGGGGTATGAATTAACTTTTATGCGGCCATCTTGATCTCAGATACTACCTACATGTGTTGTCGGTCAGTTGTGCTGGCTTGTAGCAATAGCAGCGTTCTGTAGATATAAGGTTTTCACCTCGGTGTTCTGATGAACAGATGAATAATGATGAAACGAAGGACCGAATCTGATAGTTTTCAGCTCACTTAAATATCTATACATAAGGATGATAGGAATAAGCTGAGGTTGATGCTATCACTTAAATGTCTGCTATATGAACACCAACTGATAGTATACTTGAGGAAGATAATCTTCTTGCTTCGTTTTCAAAAATAATATCATGGTGAAAATTAGCATTTTATGATAGTGTTCGCCTGGTAAAAAGCTAATTGATTTCGGCTGATTCAATAGTGTTCTATAAGAGAGAATAAGCTAAAATAAACCAAAATTAGCCGAAAGCATACAAGTCATCTGCTGTACATCGAGGAGGACGTGTGGCGACTGGCGAGTCGGCAGTCGGCACACGTTTGAGGTTCCTGGAGGCCCAGCGCCCTCGACGTTCCGGAAGTGCCCAGGACCGCCGGAGGCAGAGGGGCGACGCGAGGCACCGCGCCTCGGTCACCGAGTCGATCTGGAGCAGGCGACGAACACGTCGTTGGTCTGGTAACCCGGACCCGGGCACCTGACCTGGTGATTCCATTCGGAAGCAGCAAAGACGAACTGAAAATCCCAGGTTGATGGCGGGTCCTGCAAATTTGGACGAACGCACAAAAATTCAGACTCTGACACCGCCTGTGGAGCGACCAGAAGGGCGGTCGGTAAATGAAACATCGACCATGCCGTCCAACAGGAAGTGATCCCCATTGAGTTAATTCTCTGTGTGCCATCGCAAAATTAGACCCATCCCTTACGTGCCATTGAAAATATAGTCATCCCTCCAATGCCATTGTTTCTAATTTTCCATCCCCTCCATGCCATTCCGTCAGCTTCATCCGTTAGTTGTGCCACCGCAGCGTCTGCAGCGCGTACACCCGCGGCGCGCCGTCGAACCTGTTCCGCTCCGACTGCCACCGCGCCGTGTCGCGCGCCATCAGGCCCAGCCACGCCATGATGCGCTCCCCCGCCTCCTTCCACCCCTGCGCCAGGCCCTCATCCAGCGGGCCCGGGTCGCGCCACCACTCCCGCAGCTTCGACCGCACCGCTGCCCGGAGCTTCGCGGGGAGCATCTCGTACATCTCCGCGCGCGGCCTCCTCCTGCCGCCCCTCGGCCTCCATCCGCAGCAGCTCCTCCGCGGACACGATTACGCTCGCGTACTGCTGGTCCAGCCCCGCGCCGCCGACGGTGCCGTGCGGCGCATCCAGGAGCTTGCGCCAGTCGGTGGGGGCTTTCTGGCCGGACGGCCTCACGCCGATGATCGGGCATGAGTTGCTCATCAGCGGGTGGACGCGGGACGGGCCGTCGCGACGCGTGATCGGACCCGACGACGCCCTCGCCTTCCCCGACCGCGGGTGCAGCAGCTTCGACAGCCGGGTCTGGACGCTGTCCGTGGTGGCCGCCGGCAGCGGCGGCGGGAGGCCGGCCACGAACGGGCCGAAGATGGCGCAGATTCGGACGAACACCGCGCAGGCGGCGCACGCCATGAGGCCGATGGCCTTCTCGTAGCTCTGGTTCCACAGGGACTCCTCCTTGAGGCGCTTCACCTTGAGCCGCTGCGTCTTGAGCTCCTGCCGGAGCGACTCCGCGCCGGGCGGGTCCCCGACCTGCTGCTGCTGCTGCGCCGCCGCCGCCGCCTGTGGGTTCTGCGGGATCGGCCCGCTGAGGCGGTTCCATCCCCGGACGTTCATCTTCCGCTCGGTGGACTCCAGCTCGTCGAGCGCCTCCATTTCGGAGCAGAGCTTGGCCGTGGCCGCGACGAGGCGCTCCATCTTCTTGGCCTTCACCCTGAGCCCCTTGGCCACGAGCAGGTCCAGCCGCGCGTCGTGCGCGCCGGACTTGAGGCACGCGTACACCCCGCCGAAGTCGAGGCCGCATCGCAGGCCGAGCCGCGCGACGGCGGTCGCCGCGGCGTCCAGCGACGAGCTCGGCGCAGGCCAGCGGGTGGCGTGCAGGAGCAGCGCGCGGAGGTCGTGGCCGGCGGCGAGGAGGAGGAGCGGCCCGTGGCCGGCCGCGGCGAGGAGGAGCGGCCCGTGGCCGGCGGCGGGAGGAGGAGCTTGAAGCCGTAGAGCCAGCGCAAGCACGGCGGGGCGCCCGGGGCGGCGGCCTGCGGGGGTGCTGCGCAGGCCGGCGGCCGAGACCACGGCGAGGGCAGCTAGCTCGGATGCCATGGCTGTCTGGGTGCCTGGCCCTGCACGCGTCAGCTCGTCCCTGACGGCTTTGCACGGCCGGCCATGGCGACGCACAAGCAAGGAGGCGGCCGGATTGGGTAGAGAACATGGCATCGCCCCCACTGATGCTTGGGCCCACAGCGTCAGGCACAACTAACGGCTGAAGCTGACGGAATGGCACAGAGGGAATGAAAAATTAGAAACAATGGCATTGGAGGGATGACTATATTTTTAATGGCACGTAAGGGATGGGTCTAATTTTGCGATGGCACACAGGGAATTAACTCATCCCCATTTGACGACGATTCAGAGTTTCCGACTCTCAAAACTCCTGGAGGGGGAAAAATCCATCGATGCAGTTCATGTAGCCAAGAAGCATCTCACACATTTTTCGATGATGCGTACAGGAAGAAATAAAAATGATAAACTCTTGAAGGTCGGTAACGTCCACCTGGGCGCGCCGCCGCCGGACGCTGACACGGTGGCCGCCATTCTTTCCTCCGCGCGGCGGCGTAGCTGGTGGCGGCGGACGGCGACGAGTGCCGGTACTACGTTTCCGTCCACTGTCCACAGGTCACTGTCTCCTTTTTAAAAGACGAACGAGACATAAGAGCTACAGATTATATTAAAAAAAATAAATTCAGACCGGATAAAAAAGCAATATTGACCGGTTGGTTAAGAGATCAACCCGCGACGAATACGCCAACACACTACTCACACTCAACTCAAACACACGACAACCTGAATTCTCTCAACTCTACCCTAGTTGACACGAACCTCAAAGAAACTCCGTCTGATCAGATTGGGACATCATCGTCAACCACCACACAACAACGCCACAGACAAGATTTTTTTTCTGTATTTTGAAAAGAAAAGAAAAAAGAAAGAAAAACTCCCTTTGAGAAGCAGCCACCACCGAAGCAAGCGTCCCTGCTGGATTTGCTCGACAACGCCTTCTGCGTGGTAGAGATGCCAAACATCGCCTTAAGAAAAGACATGACACCAAAGGTACCATCAACACCATCCCAAAAAAAATGGATTTTCACCCGCATCGTCACCTAGTGTAGCGAAACAAATGGTGCCGCCAACCCCACCACCATGGCGCCGCTAGGCCAAGCCCAGCTGTCAATTTTTTTTTGCACTATTTAAAATTTTGAATATCCATTTCCGAAATCCTTAGCCCGCCCCTGCCATCCAAAATGAGCTAATAACTCTTGTGTTCAATGATATGGGTTCCCGGTGGAACAGACAGTACATACGTGTCCCAACTCCCATCAAACACAATTATTAGCGAAATTAATGCAAACGGTTCTCGAGCGAAGTAATCCCGAAATAGTGGGTGGAGTGAATAAACACCTAGACCTCGATCTTGATATCTCCAGCAAGTTCAAAGCCTCAAACCCTTCGTCCTCTCTGTTTAATTATATTTATCATCGCAGGATCTTATTTACAACCCTCGTTGCTCTAATTAATCAACCCGGACCATGATGATGTTGACAAAGCTATCATCGTATATATTAAATCGTTGGTCTACCACGACTTGATGAGCCGACATGCACAGCCTGCAACGACTTTATCAGTGATCCACACGACCACACATCCAACCAACCGGAAATTAAATTTGCCCAGCACGCAGCGTACGATCAGGCATCAATGCCAGGCCTCCTCCAGCGGTCCGAGCCAGCAGCGGCTGCAACGCGAGGAGAGAGTAGAGGAACAATAGAAAATCAGAGAGAGCAGAGAACACGTAACTAGCTTAGAGCTAGCGCTGGATGGAGAGACAGTCTCAAAATTTTTACACTGTAGAGTGAATAAAATACAATCTCAGCTATCTCTAAGCTGGCCGTTGGAGGAGGCCTGAGAGGAATCAAGTTTTGGCTGCCGAATACTATAGTAATTCAATGCAGAAACACTACGGAGCACGTGCCGGTGTCGCACCGCACGTCCACACGGGTGACCCGCGAGGCTTGCTTATATCCCGGATGGGGCTGGGAGGTCGAGGGATCCACGATCTACGTCGGCGCGCGCAGCCATGCTTTCTGCAAAAAGGCTGTGTTCGGTTTCTACAGTGTTTTTTTCGCGCACGTGTCTCGAGTTTCTCGAAAAAAATCTTGTATGCATGGAGTACTAAATGAGGTCTATTTGTAAAAATTTTTTAGGAATAAGTGTAATTTTTCGAGACGAATCTAATGGCAGTAATTAATTGATGGTTTGCTACAGTGATGCTACAGTAATCATTCTCTAATCACGCAGTCAAAGATCTCATTAAATTCGTCTCGCGATTTTCACGGGGGGTTGTGGAGGTGGTTTTGTAATTAGGCTTCGTTTACTACTCTAAATTTTTAGTCAAAGATGCAAAAAAGTTTTCGCGAAATTTTTTTCGGGCCAAACCAAACACGGCCAAATATTGACGAGTATCGGTGCCGACCCGGGCAGGCAATTTCTTTGCCGTTTGATCCTTCTCTATGAAGATTTGTACGATTGCCACCGCATCTTCTTTTCAATATATCTTGTGCCTGGCTGCCAGCATTCCGCCTCGGGTGTTTGCCTCACGTCCAGGCAGTTTCTTCTTCCTGTCGTTCGTTCCCTTCCCGTTATCCTCTCTGTCTCGTCTCAGCGCTCCCATCGTTCTTCTCCGCTAGCCCCTCCCGTCCCCCTTCAAGCATGGATCCAGGCCTCAACCCCATGTCGGGTGAACTGAACCCTGGCGGGGAAGAACGAGTCCGGCCGATCCTCTTCATCCTTGTCGACGCAGTTTATTTGAGCAACCCCTCGACTGAGCTCAATACAATAAAAACCACATTTAGTCCATGCACGATAGTACCGATCATAATTTGGTCCGATATTAAAGCTGGTACGGAGCCATTTTAGTATTACATCTAAATTTGAAAGCTTTCAGAGCTATTTTAGTACGGGCCAAGACACCGATCGGATACTAAATAGTCATCCATGAGTTATTTTAAAAAGAAAAGCATATCTACCTCCATGACATGTGATGTATATATGAGATGGTAAGAAAAGTTCACGCGAGGCTTGAGGTCATGAGTTTGAATTCCACGGACCACGCACGCGCATATATATTACGCGTGTGTGGTAGCCTCCTGGTTTGTTGCTCAAATTTTTTCTACAGTACTGTCATCCACAAAACTTGGGTGCAAGTGCATTCTTATACCCACAAAAACCAAGGATCTATGTACATGTACTGATCATTATTTGGAGTGCACAATAATGCAATATCACATTTTCTATTTGTAGAAGAGAGTACACGGGAGCGCTGCCTATCTCAACAAGAAAAAGGAAAAGATACAAGTAACATGAGAATGCACTTCGGTCCATCACCCATCAGTTCGCTTGAGTTGCACAAGTAGTGTTGCGTCTAAAACTTGATAGGAAATCCGAGATGTTGGTATCCGAGGTCCCGCCTTCGCTCATGGACTTCTTCGCCTTTTTACTCCACTCCAAAGCTCTCATCCGAAACCCCTCGCGCATTTCCCCTTCCATCACCTCGCGCACGCGCCGCTCCACCTCCTCGCTCCTCACCACTCCATTGGCATCCGGCCGCACCCGCACGCCGACGCGCCACACGTCCTGGATGTACTTGGCGTTCGTCGTCTGGTCCGACCAGTTCGGCATCGCCACCATGGGCACGCCCGCGCTGAGCGCCTCCACCGTCGAGTTCCAGCCGCAGTGCGTCATGAAGCAGCCGACGGACGGGTGCGCTAGAACCTCCAGCTGCGGGCACCACGGCACTATGAGCCCCGTGGCCTTAGCCTTGTCGGCGAAGCCCTCAGGCAGCTTGGCGGTCTCGGTGGCCCGGACGACCCACAGGAAGGGCTTGCCGCTGCCGTAGAGGCCCTCGGCAACCTCGCTCATCTGGTCAGGACCCAGGGAGGCCATGCTACCGAAGGAGACGTACAGAACAGACTGTGTCAGCTGGGCGTCGAGCCACGCCTTGCATTCCGCTACCATCGGGGTGTGGAGGTGGATACCGTAGGACACGTCGTCCGGGAGGCGGTTGTCGAGGAACGCCGACGGGACGGTCGGGCCCACCATCTTGGCTCTCAAGGTAGACGCCATGTAGTCTGCTTCCTGCGGTTCCAGTTCGTAGAATGAGTTGACGAGCACGTGTTCGGCGTCGTCAAGCCCCAGGAACTGGTTCACCAGCAGCTCCCTGAACGAAGGGGGGTAGCTCGCGTCGGTCAGGAACGTCGGCAGGTCGCCCATCTCGAGCCGGCACGACAGCCCGTCCAGGCCCCGCACGTCCTCCGGCCGCAGCAGCGGCGGCGGCGGCACGCGGCCGGCCCAGGCGTGCGCGTACAGGATGTCCACGGCGCACGTCTGCGTGAGGAACGCCGCGCACGCCGCGCCTCGCCGCCTCGCCACGCGCCGCGCCCACGGCAGGAACGCGTCGTACACCACCACGCGCACCGGCCGGCCCTGCTCCGACTCCGAAGCGAGGAGCGCGTCCAGCGTCTCGGACCCGGCCGACTCGAGCCGCTCGTAGTAGGGGGCGCCCAACCCCCCCCCCCCCCCCCCCCCCCCCCCACCTCCTCGGGCCCGCCGCCGTCGCAGCCGTCGGAGAAGACGGCGACGTGCACCGAGCTCGGGGTCGGCCTGGTGGAGTTGGCGACGAAGCGGGTCGCCGCGAGGGTGCACCGGACGCCGCAGTGGCTGGCGAGCCGCTTGCCGAACTGGAGCAGCGGGTTGATGTGGCCCTGGACCGGGAACGGGACGAGGAGGACGTTGATGCTTGTTTGGTCGGAGCTGGCCGCCATGGCTATAGTATTGTGCGCGATAGTTTGGAATCCTGAAGTGGAATGGCGATGTTGTTGGGAAGTATGAGTGCCGATCCGTCTCCATATATAGGCGTCCTGGAGCTTCCACGACATAATAAGATGGCTGGGAAGCAAAGCAAGTGCCCAAGTGTTTCTACTGCAATCGGCGAAGAAGAAACGACAGGATCGCAGGACGCACTACCTTTGTTTTGTCGATTGCAAGTCGTCACTTCGCTCGGCAGTTTTCTTTCGATCACACGTCATCAATGACTTAAGTCATTCACAGACGCTTTTCAAAATAGTTTCAGCTCAAAAAAACCGCTCCACTATAGGAGCTAAGAGTCGGAGCTATTTCGAAAGAAGCCAAAGACTTACCAAACGAAGCCTAAATTTGCTCAGCGCATGATCCGGCATCAATGAAAGGAGAGGGATCGAGTTTTGGCTGCCGAATAGTAACTAGCAAGGTGTCCCGCGCAGATAGCACGGCAAGCTAGTATTTTTATTCTGTTGTTTTTAATCTTTGAATTTCATGCATACATACCGTCGTATAACTACTAATTTTTTTACTACCCTTTACTATTTCTAAGGTAAAGTCATTTTTTTCTATGCTCACTATCCTTTAGGCCGTCATCATTGTCTCAGAATCTGACTCCTCTTAACCTTTTTCTCTATTTTCTTTTACTCATAGTTGTTCCTTGTAAGTTAATAATGCTATTCAATTGTGCTTCTCCATCATTACTCTCATGATTTTTTCAGGGTTGTTAACAAAATTCCTAAATTGCACACTATTGATCTGTTTGGCTGGACCTCACTTCCTTCTAAAATTGCTTTAGTTTTGACTTCAATGCTGAAATCATATTTTGATGGAGCTAAGCAGCTTTTTGGTGCTAATGTGGTAATTTTGGGAACACTTTAGAACTTAAAGATGAATGAGAAACTAATGAAGCCATTTTTTCTCCTCTCTATTGTAAGCCGGTCTGGAATTTCATTTGGCTTCGTGGGTGAGGCCATTTTATTTTTACGTGTTAGTTGTAACTTTATAAAAACTATTGGAGAAGCCCCCAATAAACAGATCCTAATACTTTACGTATTTGAGGAACTTTACAAAAAGCTTTTCTTCCTAATTTGCTTCTTAATCGCTATGCAAATTGACTATTATTTTTTCCTAATTTGCTTCTTAATCGCTATGCAAATTGACCTATTTACTAATTGTATTTGATATGGACTCTTTGGTCAACTGCTAATTTTCTTATTTTTTTCCAATTTTGTGTTTAGTTACTTACTAATCGCATTCGGTATGGATTAATTCTTTGGTCATGTTTTCTGAAAGAAATATTGACCGCTGAGCTCCCATCAATATATGTTCTTGATTGCGCTGCCGCCACTGATATATATACCAGTCAGATCGATCGAGCAAGTAGCTAGTCATTCCACAAATGCGTTTGTGATCTCTAGCAGGTTCTGATTCCTCTCCACGACCCCGTCATTCGTGTGGAATTTTCCGTACATGTTCTCATGGCTCGTCGGATTTCTCGCCGTTGCTGTTCTCGCACACGACGGATCGGATTGCTCGACGGCCTTCTCGAACCGGATGATGAGGCCCTCCCCTTACCTCAGACGATCTCGTGTCTTGCCGACGACTCTGCCATCATCAGGGTCCGCGGCCATGCCATCCTCGCCTTCCTCGCCATGCGCAATTTCAATGTCAGGCGTTGCTGCGCGCCTGCTACCTCCATCACACGCTAGCTGTACTTTACGTTGCAGTCTATTGCGAACTTGATCTAGTTCCAAAGGAGCATCCGATTGATTTTCTTCTGTCACCCACGATGGAGACGGAGAGTTTGGATTCATTTCTTCTTAAAATTCCAGATGTTATGTTACCAAACAAGAATGCTTGAAACTTAAATTCAATTACTGCTGATTTTGATCCACTGAGAAATGGAGGCAGAATCCTGATAGTACCCAAACGGGGCTAATAGTTTTCTTTATAAGTGGCTAGTGGTTTCTAGTATGTTGAGACAACTACATACAATAATTTTGGGTGATGAGTTTGTTGTGAGTTATGTTGTTTATTCCATAAAACTGTTGGAAACTATGCGAAATATACTTGAAACATTGTTGGCCAATCGGAGAAAAATAAAATACGGAGCAACATCTTCGATCACCATCAAAAGAGCAAACACGTCAACAATCAAGCAAATGAAAATCATAAAGACTATAATGGCCGTTTGGATCCTCTCATTTTGGGGGGATTAAAATTTACTTAATAAATTAGGCTATTTGGCTTAGAATTTGACATTCCACCACTTTTCAAAGTTTATATAAGCATACCCTAAATTCATATGGTGGGAGATGGAAATTGATGATACACCACCAAGTTATGTTACTATTCCGTAACTTATAACACGCTCTTTAGCTCACTCCTCTATATTAGAAATATAGCACATAAGTATCTCCCTCGTATGACCAACAATAGTATACAAATATATTCCGTTTATAATCATATTAGTTTAATAGATTTATGTCTAAATTATGATTATTAGAATGGAATTCAATTCTAAGGTTCCAAGGGGGGCCTAAGAAATTTTTCTTGCTTCATTTTTCAAGAAGATCTTGGAAATTATCATTTTGTATATGCTACATTGGTTTACTACATTTTGTGACCTCTTGTTTCATTATGTTTTGCGCATTACATGTTAGAGATGATATTCTTTAACAGCCTGAGAACCTTGCCCATCCAATTCTTGCCGACACCTATGTAATTCTCCTAAAAGGTAACAATGCTTGCCAATGGAAAGAGAATGATTTAGACTAGCCTCATAACAATGTTTTATCTTTTTGTCCTTCCAATGCTAAGCATCTCATTGAAGAATGATCGAGGGTGCAAAAATTGCAGAAGATATCCTGCAAATTCTGTTTAAGATCCTGACATATTCATTACTCATCTATTTGGTAATTGGCTTAGAGGAGTTGGAACCAAATTAAAAAGACAGCTGTTAGTAGGAGCATCTGCTGTGTGTTGGGCCATTTGGCTTAGTAGGAATGATGTGGTTTTTGACAAATCTCCAACTAAAACTTATTTACAGGTACTATATCGAGGAACCCATTGGCTCAGATTCTGGGCACAGCTACAAAGGCGTGACGAAGACAAGGAGGCAGTACAGAAGGCATGTCAAACCATAGAGGTCTTGGTCATGCAGTTATTTGCCAATCATGGATGGAGGTTTAGTAATAGGATTGGTCCTCAATAAGTGTCTTCATCGAACTTTTGGGTTGGCTTTGTCACCTTTTGCTTACTTTTGTCACTGTGATCGCAGACGGAAGAGCTGCAAGCTTTGTGATAAGTGGTTGTAGCCTCTTTTTTATCCTCTTTTGAGGTCAAGGCCGGATACTCGTTCCCATTATCTAAAAAAAATATTCAACTGTCCCTATGTCTCACTTTTTTATTTTTATAGGATACCTTTGTCATTGGTACATTTTTTGAGGGAAAGGCAAGAGCACTTCTTGAGCTGCTTAATAAGTGTACTACATCTAGATGAAAACAAGCAAGTTGCTTCTTTTGAACAATGCTCTATTGTTATAAAGTTTATGTACTCATTGTGGCCAAGTTTTTTAGGATCAAACGGCAACGAGTGGAGGAACCCTCTTGCTAAGGTTTTGAGGCAGACACATTAAATTTTGCAACATTGATCTTGTCATTTCTGTTCTCTTAATGAAAATGGGGTTTGCCTCGGTTCAGAAAGAAAACATTGATCTTGTCGCTCATGAGGTGGTTTGTGGCCTCAAGATTGTCTATGCTGTTGGAGCTGGTAACACTATGTTCTCATTTTTTTTTACCTAAATTTTGTTTGCCCAGCTCTGAACATTATGCCCGATTGGCATTCTACCCCTCATATTGGTTGCTTATGATGTTGAATAAAGCATAAGTGCATTACAAACATGACAGTGGTTTGTGCTCAGATTTTACTTTATCTGTTTGGTGCTCACCAATCAGCTTCTTCGCAAATTGCAATGGACACAGAGAGAACAGTACATACTACTTCGGTGTGCTACATTTGGTGAGTTCTTGTGTCATTCTCCGGAATGGTGGCAGCTTTAACAAATGAGAGAACAAGAAGTAAATCCGTCTATTTTGCTCATTGCAGAGATGGTAATACGTATTTGCTGACAGAGTGGCTGAAAGAAGCACTGAATCTTCACTCGTCAGCTATGTGTGCATGGACCTCATCGTATATTCTGAAACGAGCTTTGAGAACAGAGACGACCTGTCCTCCAGCAATTTGGTGGGCGTGTCGCGCTCAACAACTACACCTGAAAACAATAGCACAGCGTCATCACAAAAGATGTGGATCTCAACAAATCAAATTTGGTAGTTACTGCTGTTAGTGGCGCTAACCGTCATCGAGAAGCAGCACCATGTCACTGTCAAGAACCGAAGTAATTCTGTGCGCAATCGTGATGACCGTTGTCTCCAAAAACTGCTGCCTCAACGTTTTCTGGATCAAGTTGTCTGTTGCTGTATCCACTGAAGCAGTGGCTTCGTCCAGAACAAGGACCTTACTCCGTTTCAGAATTACCCTACCAAGACAGACAAGCTGACGCTGGCCTACGCTCCAGTTCTCACCGTTCTCTAACACTGCAATCCAAGTCAAGAAGATTTCAGAAGAACTACCCAATGTGAAAGGTGAACTGCATGACTCAATGTGAAAGGTGAGGGGGGGAAAGAAAACTAGCAGCCTTCAGCTGCATGACAATGTAACGATATCAGACCTGGTGAATCAAGCTGCAGCTCCTTCTTCCCAACTTCGTCCCCTAGCTGACAACAATTCAAGGCCTGAAATAGCAGCAGATATTTATTTTTGAGAAAAATAAACAGATTGATGACAACTTAGCTAAAATCGACGTGCAAAAGTGTGATAACTTTCAAGCAAGGAACCGTGTGAAAAGCAAAACTACCTCCCAGATTTGATTATCAGTGTACTCCCCAAGAGGATCAAGATTACTTCTAATAGTTCCCTCAAACATTGTTGGCTCTTGTGGGATGATGCTCAGTCTGGATCTCAGATCATGCAATCCAATGGTGCCAATATCGACGTCATCTATTAGTATCTGACCAATAGCAGGGTCCACAAGTCGGAAAAGGGCCTGAATGAGGGTTGATTTGCCGCATCCTGTTCTTCCAACAATTCCAGTCTTCATGCCCCCAGGAAAAGTGACTGTAAGGCCCTTCAGAACAAATGGAAGTTGTGGGGCATATTTCACCTGCATCAAACCGAAAATGTGGTAAGCGTCCACCTAACATAATTCCTTTGCTCTTTTCATATGACCCTTTGGCTTCTTCAAATGTATTGTTAGAGGAAAGGTTTCACGCAACTGATTGATGTATTCAACTGAGGATTCCTTTGCAAGCCTAGCAAGTTTGCTAACAGTATTGAGGAATGATCAGAGCATAACAAAGCAGAGCACACATTCTATCTATTCCTTGCATCAAAATTAATTCTTAGAACACTACTCTAGTGCTGAAAAAAAGGACGAGGGATATACATGGAGATTGTAGAGCTGAATTTCTCCATTAGATGGCCAGTTATGATCCAACTTATCTCCTGACATGAAAAGCGGGGGCTCTGCTGGAATGCTTATATATTGTAGAATTCTCTCTACTGAAATAATCTTGTTCTCCAAAGTGCACAAACTCCAGACAACCGAGGCTTGCAGGATGTTCAGATTAAGTCCATATGTGACAGCAAGACCAGCGATACCTGAAAGTTGGGCACTCAGAAAAGATTTCGAACTAATTTACTACTCCCTCTGTCCCAAATTATTACGCCCTCTTTGGCTGGAGGCGATGGCCTTTTTCCTGGCGCATGATGTGCTGCAGCGCGCACTGCCAGCCGGCCAGCCAGCCAGCCGGCCGGCGCTGACAACCAGCCAGTCAGCCAAACAGGCCGTTAGTTGTTTTGGCTTTTTTAGATGCATAATTTTTGCTATGCATCTAGATATATATTATGTCTAGGTGCATAGCAAAATCTATATATCTAGAAAAGCCAAAACGACTAATGGTTTGAGACGGAGGGAGTACCATCCATTCAGTAGAACTATACACTTGTCCAGAATTGACATGATACCTGGATCGATGAGACCTGTTGGCAGATTGATCAAAAATATCAAAGAGAAGGCAAATATAAGAGATGAGAACACATCCAAACGGAAGCAAAGCCACTCCCTTGCGCCCGTGCTGTAGAATTTTGGTTGAGAGTAAGCATCCATTAGGTAGCTATTAGTTGCCACAAACTGATTTTCCTTGCCGAAACTTCTAATGGTAGTTGATCCTGTTATTGATTCTGCAAAATGCTGTATGATAGGAGCTTTGCAAACTCCTACTAGCCTTTGCAGCTCCCTGGCTGTATCTATGTAGTATCTCTGCACAAAGGTAAGTATGATGAGATATCAGTGATCCTGCAAGCTTTACATGCAAGAGGATAAGAGTGGGTGAAATGTACCTGATACCAGACACAAGCAGCAAATACAGGAATGAAAACAACAAAGACCTGCCATGCAACCTGAGACATAACCGCTACAATTCCAACAAGCTGAATGATGGAAAATGCCACCGAGCCCATCTGGCCAGCAATGTTGGTATCCACTTCGCTTTGATCAGTTGAAGCCTGCAAATTCCAAATTCATGTGTTAGTATGCTCCAAGCAAATAAATTGAACTTACGAAATTTGATCCTATGATGATGACTTGCCCTGTTCAAAATGCGCCCACTCGGAGTGGAATCGAAGAAAGACATAGGAGCTCTGAATATGGACATATGCATCTTGTTGAATAACAAAGTCGCTGTCTTGTATGCAACTGTTGCAAGGAACAGGGATCTTACGAGGATGCACAATGAGCTCCCAAGAGCCAAGGCGACATAGACATATAGCAGTGTCGACATGCTCACTGTAGGCTCGATATACTTCGACACGGGAGCTGCCCATGCCATCCAGTAATTACTCACAATTTGAAGTACTTGAAAAAGTATCTGCGCTAGCAACACAAACGGTACAAGGGCTCCCCTATAAGCTAGGATGAGGTAATTCCAGTAGACCCAGAACCCCACCCTGCCTTTCTCCCTTTCCTCTTCTTGCACCAGTTGCCCACTCTGAGCATTGCCTTCATCTTCGTTAGCTTTATCTTTCTTCTCAGATGATGACAGTGATCTGGATAGCTTCAACTTTGCTGTGTCACTGCAAGACGAGGACATATTGCCTCTATTCATGGCATTAATCGCGTCCAATGTTGTTAGAGCATCCTTGTGAGCACCAACTAGCTCCATGAACTCTTCCCCTGAACACAGTATCTCGTCGTATTTCCCTGCTTGCGCTATTCTCCCATCTTTCATGACCTACATTACAAGCTCCGTAAGAAGCGTCATACAAAATTAATTATACATGAAAATTTTACCAAGAAGTTCTCACAAGAATGAGATCAGCAGAAGGTAGAAATTCAATCTGATGTGTGACATAAACCACTGTTTTTGAAGCCAAATCCCCAAGCAAGCATTCCTGCAAAATAAAAAGGTACACACTTAGCAATGAGTTCTCAAACTTCTATTGGAAGTGTGCAAATGATGAGGTTTAATCAGAATAAATCAATTAATCATGTACCTTAAAAAGGTGGGATCCTGTATGCGCATCAACTGCACTGAATGGATCATCGAACAAATAGATATCAGTATCCTGATACAAAGCGCGGGCTATCTGAATCCTTTGCTTCTGTCCGCCACTAAGGTTGATGCCTCGCTCGCCAATGACCGTCTGGTCACCAAATGGCAAGATCTCCAAGTCTTTGTTCAGGGAGCATGACTCAAGGACCCTGTCATACTTCTCTTTGTTCATCTCCTTGCCAAACAGTATATTCTCCTGAATTTTGCCGCTCTGTATCCATGCTGACTGGCTGACATATGCTGTCGTCCCACATATCTGAACCTCTCCTGATAACTTTGGGATCTCACCAAGAATACAGGATAGCAAGCTAGATTTGCCGGAGCCAACTGTTCCACAGACTGCAACACGCATACCTGGCCTAACTTTGATGTTCAGGTCTTTCAGCATTGGCACTTCGGGTGAGGCTTCCCAAGAGAAGAACCCATCGCTGATGTTGATTGCAAATTCAGAGCTACCACTTGGCATCCTCCGCACAGCATCACGCAGCAGCTCCTCGAGGCATAGGAATGATGCTACCCTGTCAAGGGACACCTTGGTCTGAATCACCATTGAGATAGCGTCAGGAAGGACATATATCGGCTCCTGCAGCACCCGGAATGTAGCCAATGCAGACAGCACCTTCCCTGACTCCAACGGGATCCCCATGAGCACGCAAGCTCCGAAGGTCACCACAGCAACGAAGGTCGGGGTCCCCCAGAACACGAAGGTCACCATGGCCGATGTGTAGAGGTATTTCTTCAGCCAATTCGTCTCCGTCTTCCTCAGCTCGATGATCTTGGACAAGAATCTCATCTCCCACGCCTGCAGCTTCAAGATCCTCATGTTTTGCAGGATCTCCGACGTCGCCTTCATCCTGACGTCCTTGCTGCCCATCAGCTTCTCCTGGAACTTCTCCTGCATTTTTCCCGGGGGCACATTGGCCAGCATGGTGACCACGGTGGCGCCGAGCGCCGCGAGCGAGGCGAGCCCGAGGGTGGAGTACAGGATGAACATTGCCATGCCCACCTGCAGCGGCACCAGCCAGAGGTCGTGCATGTACCACGCGAAGATGCCGACGCGGTCGGCGTCGACGCTGATGATGTTGATCATCTCCCCGTTGGTGCGGCTCCGCCTCGACTGGCTGGAGAGCGCGAGGCTCTTCTGGTACACGACGGCGACGAGCGCCGACCGCGCGCGCATCCCGGCCTGCTGCATGCGGAAGTTCCACTGCCCCTGCGACAGGCACTCGAGCACCTTGGCGGCGATGAAGGCGAGGACAAGGAGATGCCCCTGGCTCGCGTACCTCTCGTCGCCATTGAGATACTGCACCAGGGAGTCTATGAGGTACGGGCCGACGTAGGTGGCCACGTTGTAGACCAGCGCGTAGAGCACGGTCACCGCGACGTGCCCCCACACGGTGCGCAGCAGGGCTTTGGCGAGCTTGAACGCCGTGACGGCCTTTCGGCCGGAGCTTTCGCCGTCGCCGGTGAGCGCCTCGAGGTTGGCCTTGAACTGCGGGAGCAGGCCAGCGACGCGGTCGCCGGGTTCGAGCCCCGGGACGTCGTCCAGGACGAGGGTCTTCGTGTGGCCGACGGCGAGCAGGGGAGCCATCCACGAGAAGGTGAGCACGCTAAGAAAGCCGGCGCCGGTGAGCAAGGCCGTGCCTGCGGCGCCGCCGCCGTTCGCATCGGCCGCCTCGTGCGCGCCGACCAGCAGAGGCTCCTCGGAAGCATGGCCGCGTCCATCCCTCCTTCCGAGGAACCCGGCTGCGAGTAGAACCACTGCTGCGATAACAGAGACGGCGTCGTGCGCCCACGACCGACCGGACACGGGGGACCCGTCGAGGCACGCCGCCGCGTGGACGCCGGCGGCGGCGACGGAGAGCAGCATGAACAGCGCCCACCAGAGCCTGAGCGGCGCCGGGAACCGCTCCTGGTGCCGCTGCCGCTGCCGCCCGAAGCCGAACTGCAGGTACGCGGCGAGCAGCAGCCACGCCGCCGCGCGCGCCGCCGCGTCCAACTGTTCCGCGACCGCGTCGCGCGACGACCAGCAGCCGGCGCCAGCGACCGCATACCACGAGTACGCGGCGAGGAGGGCCTCGAACGCCGCCAGCGCCCACGTGGTGCGGACCGCGACCCCGTAGCACCGGAACCCGCCTGCGCCGCGGCCGGCGTCGTCTCCTCCCGCGTCCCCGTCCTTGGCGCGGCCGCCGGAGAGGGTGAGGCGGCGGAAGAGGAAGCGCCCCGCGACGGCGAGCGCGAGGACGAGGTGCGCCGCGGCGCTAATGCCGTGAAGGAACAGCGGTTGGAGGACGGAAACGAGGGATTGCTCGCCGGCCGGCGTTGCCGCCGCCATCGCGGCCGCGGCGGTCGAGGAGGGCATGAGCGTCTGCAACGCGGGGCCCAGTGAGCTGCAGGACGGGATTGGCGACGGCTTAGATAGCCACCACGGCGGTGCCGCATTAGTCGTCGTGACGGCGGCGACGGGGTCATGGCGGTCTAAGGATGAGGGTCACTGGCCCTGGCCCCTGGCCTCCTTGGGTGCGAAGCACCGCCGGCCGGCTGCAGCGCTGCACCGGCGTGCACCCGATCCACGTCCCAATACCTTCTGGGTATTCCTCAGAAGAATAGCAGACGAGAGATCAAATTTAACTCACCAAGTTTCGCTATTTACCGAAAAAAGTATGAAACATGATTTAAACCTAATCTAAGCACTTGAAAACTTGGCTCCCACACGAAGTCCCTTGCTGGCTAGCTGCCCTTCTTTCTCAGTTTCGATTTATTCCGCTATCCAATTTGCGACCGTGGCAAACAAAAGCCAGCTACTGTAGCCTCAGTGCCTCAGAAACTCCCTCCCATCATCCCATGTTTCCACACTCGAGGGTCTTTTTTTTTCTGCCAACCATCCTAGCGTCACTCTTTCAAAATTTGTGCAAATTTCATGGAGGGGATCACCAGAGCAAAACTTTACATATTTGTAGAAAACAAGATACCACCTTTTTTTATGTTTTTCTTCTTCGTGCGTTTTTCGTCCCAAAGAGAGCTGATGTAAATTGGTCGCGCTGCAGAACCTGCCCGGCTTGGCACGCCTTGCTGAGTAGCTTTGCCTGGCACCATGCATCCATCATTGATCATTCTCTCCGCTGCTGCTTCGCCCGCTTGGATCCTTCGCTAGTGCTAGACTGACTCATCTTTCCATTTGTCTGACAGCGACGGAGAAGGGGACGCTTGGTAGCGAAGCTAGTGGTACATACGCTGCCTCGCTCGCCGCCTTGATCCCCATAGTCCAAAGAAACTGCGCCTTCTCCTGCGTCACCGGTCACCGCACGTTTTTCTCTATCATTGTTTTCATGTTCCCCGTCGATGATCTCTAGTTTGATTTCGACTTCTGCAACAAAGAAAGCCATCCGCATCACTATCGCCTATCGGGCTTGAACTATCAGTAAATTTTGAGCATATTTTCGAATTTTTTACCTGCACACCTTAAAAAGATTCTCCAAACGTCCTAATACATTATAGACTTAGGAATCTCTACACTCAATTTTTTCCCGCATAAATCCGTTTATAGTGGAGATTATGAAAATCAGATAAACAATCTGTAGCGATCCATGCAGACAGATTATAGTGGAGATTATAACAATCCAACTGCCGATATTTGTATCCTTTGTTCTGCTGGAGATAGAACAAGGTAGATTCTAGCTTTAGGGGCATACTGTTAATTTATTTTACGCAGGAATAGTACAACAATATTGGGTACATATAAAACATGCCAACGAGTACAATTAAAACCACGCAACGATATGGAGAGAGAAAAAAGCCTAAATCTGGCGGCCAGTTGCATCAAACCTACAGAACCACAAGATGCGACGAAACAGTTTACCCAAATATCACGTGATTCCAAAGGCTCCTCAGTTACTGAAGAACACGCATGCTAACTTGATTGTTCAGACAGAAACTCCTGTTTTTGGCAATGAAGGCATTCATCGCATTGGTCTTTGTACGGAATTTAACCAGCACCATTCTTATGGGCTCTGGGACACCAGGTCTGTCAGCAGTCATGTATGGAATTAGACAACCATGAACAGAACAAGTTGAATACTGGCAAACAAGAGTGGGTCTCTTAAAATCCTTACCTGAGGAAGCTTTCAAATGGTGGAGGTTCAAAGTTAGTGCCACACAGAAAGCGTTCTATGTCCTCTGGCAGGGCGTTTCGTGGAACTCCTTGCAATAGTACCTGTGAAGACCCATAAAGCAAAAACACTAGTAAACCATGGTGAATTGTTTAAAGAAAAAACAAGTATCAAATGCATATGATCTGCAAGAGCCAAGAGTCATGGGAATTCAAGAGTGCCGTTCATCTTGGTATATGCACAATCAATAGCATTGAGCAGAGGAGAGATAATATTTGCTCTTAGTAAATCTTACTTGCAAGCATAAACAGAAATTGAGAACATACATATACTTTAATGCAAAACTATAACTTACAGCTTTTCCATCAAAAGATTGTTTGAGATCCCACACATCAGGTGTTATCTGTTATATTCGAGGAGACAAATATATCACCGTTTACACCTTGCTGGACCAAATGAAAGAAAACTGGTAAAAAAAAACAAGTCTTTCCTTACCGCTTCCATCTTGTATAGACGATTCTGACTTGTTTGCCTAATTGCTGTGGTAAACGCTGCCTTTGAAGGAAACCTCAATAAACTAATCACGTAAAGCATTAAAACAATTTTCAGGGTGATAATCACATCAGAAGTGGGAAGAAGCAAATTAATGAAACAGATATTCAACTCCAAATCTATACCAATATCATGTCAACAACTACGAAAGTTTACTGAAGGCATACCATATGTTTACCATCAAGACAGAATGTTTGATAGTGGTAAACCAAGTATTCGTGTTTGTTTGCACAATTTTTCTTAGCATCATGCAGAACAATAGCATCAAGGAAGATGCAACTATAGTCACTCATACATAACTCATTGTGCACTTAAAAAGAAGTATCTTGCACTGGCAGACATCCTAACCAAATAGATCGCCGTACAGACAGATCAGATAACGCTAGTCAGGGACGAGTTGACCTACTAAGAAAGGGCAAAGCTTCATGAACACTATATGAAAATAAGAATGCATAAATCAGAAACAAGGTTCACATCTAATCTACTGTTTTAGAAGGCTAAGATTTCGCTTGTATAGAGGATGGGATCGGGATGAACACATGAAGTGGGTTAGGGGCCCAAATAAGTAAAACAAGGTATATAAAAGGTCTTATATACAGGAGCATGCTGAGGACCAAAAAGATTGGGAACGCAGGAAGAACCATACGCGCCCAACGGAGTAAATGCCCTGTTGTAATCCATCTTCACATCATCCAGTGACAATCCACATCTGTCAAGTTGATGGATAATGTCTGTTTTCAACATGGTCTTTTCAAGACGGTTTCCCATGCCAATGGTACTGTAGAACCTTCCATAGGCCAATCCTGTTGCAGCAGAATACCAGCAAAAAAGGCTAAGAGGCCACAACAAAATCCTCTCGACTCAAAAAATCAAGATACAATAACGCAATCATTTTGAATACATTTGTCACAACTCACAAACTCAGTGACCTGTCCAGTTGATACTTCTCTAAGTTAAGCATGACAATACTCCAGGGACATGAAACCAACAGAAACACCTAAGGACACTTTTCTTGTCCCTGTACACTCACATCCCAAACAATGAAAAATATCTTCCAAAATTGAACTGGTTTTCTTTTCCTGCTTATACATGTGACAGAACTTCGATAACAATGAGTAGCCTCATACTGCTAGAAATGTTCGCTTCACAGTCTGATACACTAAAATCATCTCATTCTCATGCATCCAAACCTATGATTCGCACAACCAAACGTGGCGCCATATCATTACCTTAGAAATCAAAGGTTTCAATCAAATTCACCGATACTCACCCTCCCCACATTTATGTGGGCTAGTCGAACCCCCTACATTCCTACTCGCTATTCTAAAACAGGAACAGAACACTAAACCCTAAACCCACGAAGAACCAAACAAACCGATAGGATACAGCACAAACACGAACGGGTAAATGAAAAATGCAGAAGCACGAGTATAACCGAGCTACCTTCGCTGGATGCCTTGAGGAAAGGGTCGTTCTGCGAGTCCGCGCCAGAGGCCGCGGCTTCGCCGGATGCATCTGCGGAGAAGAGCCGAGCGGACCCCGGCGCGGAAGCGGCCAGGAGCGAGGAGGAGGGATCTCTCGATGCGGCGACGCCGCGGCGGAGGGCGGCGGCCGCGAGCCTCGACATGTCTCCGGCGGCGCGGCGGACTCGTGGGAGCACGAACGGATCGCAGATGTGGGCACCCTTTCTGATTTTTGTGTCACCAACGGGCTAGTTTCGGGCCGTTAATAAATGGGCCTTTTCGATCACCAGGGTTTAATGGGCTTATGAGTTGGGAAGCCCGAGACGCAAAGTACGCCAGTGATGACCGTTTACAGAAATTTAGGAGTACGTCTTCGCAGCAAGCTCTAGATTCTCTAGAACGACGGCAAGTGTGCGATTCGCGCATCGGCTTCGCCACGCAGGAAAAGAGAGAAGAACCAGTCCCGTCTCTTTCGTTTGGAAGGTGGACGAGGAGGAGGAGGCGAGCGCCGCACCGGCGACCAGCCCACGCCCCACGACGACGCGCGGACCCAGGAGGCTAGTAGAGGTGCTCCTGAGCCCCAGATCGTCACCCCACCGCCAAGCCGTTGCGACCGCCGCCGCCGTAGCATGAGGTGGCCGCCGCCGATCTCGCTTCGCCGCGGCCCCTTCCTCCTCCTCGCCCTTCTCTTCGCCCTCTACTCGATTCCTGGTGAGATCTGGCTCTTGTCTATCGGAATACGGGTTTTGTTTTCGGATTAGGAGGTTAGTTTGAATGTTTGATCGTGACGGAGGTTTGACCGAACTAATTTACCATATTATCTGGTGGAGTGGTTGCTTAGATGGGAAATACGAATCATTCCAGAATGTTTTTTTTCCTCAGTGAATTTTTTACCAGAGAAAAAAAATGTCCGCATGGAAACTCGTGAAATGGAAACTGCATGTAGCAAACAAGTGAAATTTTGGCAAACTAGTAGGTGCCTCGGTGATTTATTTGCAATAGTGTCATTAATGTGAATACTTACGATGGTAACATGCTCTTTATCGGCAGCATGGCTGCAAAGGGAAAGTATAGCGAAAGTTTGCAAAAATGTTGTATTCATGATAAAATGTCTCAAAGTTGGTATAGACAAGACCATTGGTTTTGCGTCGTGAGGAACAGTTTGGGGATTCTCTTGGTTGGTGTTGGTTTGTTGGATTATTGTTGTGGTGCATTTGTTAGTTCAACTTGAATGTTTTGCTAAGGGTCTGTAAATTATGATATATATTCTATTGTTCTGTTGCGTAAGGAACAACTTCAATATTGTTGTGGTGCATTTGTTAGTCCCACAATCATCTTTGCTACATGTCCGTTATTCATGGGGGTTATTTTGTTTTGAATTTTTGGAGCAAAGGTCTCAGATTGTTAGCAGTGTCAAGTGCCAAGAATGATTTATGTCTTCATTGTAAATGCATTCCAGTTATTTTTCTATCAGTCATCAGGAAACAACTATTGGTTGTCACAATTGAGCAAACACGACTTTTGGTAACCTTAGTGACTTACGACCATCAGACTGATATATGATAGGATAGGTTCGATCTCATCATCTTCCTTCCAGAAAGAAAAATGATTCTCATCCGGCTGCATTTGAAGCAGATGTCCAGCATGTGGTTTGGTATTGCAAACTATTGGTTATCTTTTGTGATACTTGCACAGATTTGAAAATTTAACATATTTGTTTATTTCCTTCGCTAATTATTTGTGCATGACTGATGAGCTTAATTTTGTAGGGACTTTTTCATTGAGGTTCGTCACATTCGATACTGTTGAGATATTTACTACTCATGAATGGTTTGGCAAGCCAACAGTGTATTTCCGTTGCAATGGAGAGAACAAGACATATTTGCCAGACGTGAAGGAGGCACACACGCTGTACACCTTTAAGGGTGAAGAATCATGGCAGGTTAGTTATACTGTTGATGTAGTTCTTAAGATTGGTCTTCAGTTCCTTGTTAATTGTTTGTTAGCGCCACATTACACATTTAGTATTGTGCAATTTGGCAGCCGTTAACAGAGCTTCCAGAAAAGAAATGCAAGCGATGTGGTTTGTATGAAGAGGATACATTTAAAGCTGATGTGTTTGATGAATGGGAGATGTGTTCCAGTGATTTCAAGGATGGAAAATACACCCGATTAAAGGAAAACCAGTTCAATGCAACGTTCCTATGCCCAAACTGCACTGCTTCTGCTGGTATGCCGATATCTAATATTATTCTTATGTTTTAAGTTATTTTCTGTGAACTAGCTGGATTTGTAGTTGTTTAAGATAATTCTTCGCAGATTTTTTTTATTTGGTTATGAGTACTTCAAATTTATGGATAACACCTCTGTGGCATCTTTGATGACGAAATTGCTGTGGAATTAATAGATAGTTAAAGAAATGCCTTGTGTGTTCGTGTTATACCTTGTTTTTCCTCAAGATGTTTATTTCTTTCCAGGTGCCCATGGAAACCGTGAGACTAGCTCCGAGGTGGAAACTAATAAGGCATCTGTTCTGGTTATCATCATAGTTAGTGTTCTTGCTTCAGTCCTTGTCATCATTGCCTTGTTTTTGGGCTACAAGTACTGGCAGAAGAAGAAGAGGGAGCGTGACCAGGCTCGATTCCTCAAGCTCTTTGAAGAGGGAGATGACCTTGAAGATGAACTGGGCCTTAGCAATGAGTTCTAAATCAGCTCGTACAGTACCTGCAGGCTACAGCCGATATTTTCAGATGTAGATCCCACGTTGTCATGTATAGAATGCCTGATTTTCACTTCGAAATTTTGTAGGTTGTAGCATACAATTGTTTAAAGAAACCACTGACACAACTATGATTCAGTTCGATCGGTGTTTCTCCTGACCTCTTAGCTTTGGCACAGGTAGTAAAATGGTAAATCTTGCAACAGTTTGCAGTAAACCCAGTTACATGCATATAACCGTGCAAAAAAGCTTCATGTTGCCCTTCCTCTGTCAGTTTGCCATGCTTATACAGGACGTAACCGCTGGCGACCGGCTCGCTGACAACATTCTCCAGTGCCGGCCTCACTGGCTGATCAAGAAGCTCGAAGCCCGGCATACTATCAGCAGCGTGTCTCTTGAGCATGGACGCGAGCTTCGAGAGTGCGCCATCTCTCGCCTCTGTGCGGGAGCGGGGCGGTGTGCTCGTCGAATCGATCGTACTCGTCCTCCATGTAGAGTCGGTGACAGTGCCCCGGGCCGCCGGCGCCGGCCACCGCTGCCCGCCTGTTTGCCGCCTCCCTTGGAGACCCTCTGAAGCGGGTCTTCTGACAGCACGCCGGAGTCGACGACGTACGCGATCCCGGGGATAAACACCGCCGTCTCGGCCATGTCCGTCGCCAGCACAATTGTGGCGCGAGCTCCAGCACATTGCTCATGAACAGGGGAAAAAAGAGAGAAACATTTAAGAAATCCTGGACTATGAGCACCTGATTCGGGTCACGAACTCACGACTCTCGTGGCATGACGTGGTGAGACATCCACCAAATTCCTGGTGCTTTCTTTAGGAAATGAGATTTCAAAAAAGATCAATGACGAGCATTATTTATACAATATATAGACCAGCTTCCAGAGTTCATCAGTCGTGTATTAATTAATAATTGTAGTGGCACCGAGCTGCACGGGAACTGGTATCAATAATTGTGGGCCGTCCGGCCATGTTGACACATTCAGCTATCAACAAGTTGGTTTACCTGGAAAGCAGGCAACCATGTCAAATAATGCAAACGAATAGTTTCAGGTGCAGATTCCATATCGCTTTCTCACAACAGATTATTGGTTATTCAATTCTCTTCTCCGTAGATCTCATCAGAAGCTAAGGGCTTCTTAGTCCTGCAGGTGTGAGTGCGACATGTATTATTATTCTCACGTCCATATAGACACAAGAGAGAATAAAAACTGTTTGGCAGGGGAGAGTTTCTTATCCTCATTCGTGTAGGAATCAATCGCATAAAATTCCCGTGAACCCGAGGTACAGGCAGACCCTCAATGCATCGAGATGAGCTGAGCTTATCACAACATTTGATATGGATAGCTTGAAAAATGCTTGGCGCCCACAACATCACCTCAGGTATATAAATTTGTCTGCTCTATTGTATTGTAGCATGCAAACGACGACATGTATTACCAGCAAGTCGTGTTTCTTGCATGGACCGTTTTTATTTTCCCCTCGTTGAAGATCATTACCTATACTGTTAAATATAAAGATCATTACTCTGATCTTCAACGAGTGGATGGTCCATTAAGCAAGTCGTGTTTCTTGCATGGACCGTTTTTACTTTCCCCTGAGACCAAAGTTTGTACAGATGGGCCGATCTCTCGTCCTAGCTTTTGTTGAGTCTTTGTAACTGTCCGTATGGTGCTTTTCCATCGTGTCCTCCTTTCCCAGACTCCCACACTATTACTTCAGTTTCACCTGGGGCTTGGCTCTACAGAGACGTCGTGACAGCAAATCGCTTCCGTACCATAGTTTGCCGCACGTAACAGATCTTTTTTCGTGCAAGCAAAGCATGATGACCCAGCGTGTATTGCTATTTTGCTACGGAGTACACGCGAGGATGATGACGACCGAAGCAGACATGCATGGCACGAGGAGGTCCCAGATCCTACAGGCTACACTTCTAGTACACTACACAAAATATATTACTGGCGTGTATTTTATTTTAGTTTTTTTTTTGCTGACGACGTGCGTTGATATTTTTCTTTAGAAGAATATAAGTCTTCCAGTACCTAGTTGACTCCATCGATCAGTTACAGAGTTTCTCTAAATTTCACCTCATAATAAAACAAAAATCAGGTGGTTCCAAAACGAGTGATCGCACGTCTATTACCACTGAACGCTCAAAAGACCAAAGTAGCACAAGTAAAGCTTGCATGATTGCATCTGAACGGCCCTAGAACAAGTGTCGCCATCATTCAAAGCCCGTGCACCACACGGTTAGGTCGTCTCCGTAGCCCGCATACGCGATCCTGTGCACCTGTGAGGATAAAGGCCGGTCAGACACCACCACTGGCCTCGCCTTCGGTTTCAAGGGACCTGTCGGCCTCCACTGGCTAGCACCGGGCTGCCGCCTGCCGAGCCGGGGAGCGGAGCCGGAGATGCCGCCCCGGCCCCGCCCGCCCTCCAGCCTCCAGGCCGGAATGCCGCCGGATTCGGGGGAGCGTGACCGGAGCGGCGTGCACGGTGCACCACACCTTCCAACTCGGCTGGTTGCGGTGGAGAGTGGAGGAGGGATATATCGCCCACTGGGCGCAGCCAGCCAAAGCGTTTGACGTGCCCCCTGGACGCCTTTTTCAACGAGATCTTCTACGGCGCGCCCTCGTGCAGCCTAGCGTGCTGCTGGGGATTCGATTCGAGTCGTCGAGATGTGTACACACACCGTGGCGGGGATATTTCGACACGTTGAGCGAGCCAGCGTGCCTTGACGCTCGGAGAAGCCATGCTCTACGGCTCCCCGTCCGCTCTGTAGACCGCAGGACGACGCAACTCCAAAACTACTCGTAACGAACCAATCTAGGCGTTCACACTAGAAACTACGAACGAACGAACGAACGGTGCCTCGCGCGCGTCGGCGGCGTCCGGGCCCGGCCAGCGGTCGCCCACCAGAATGAAAAAACCGTCGCGGCGCCAGCGCGCGCGCGAGGCGCAACGCCGCAATCGCCAATCGCTCCCTCCTCCCCAGTCCCCCACGCGGTTGGCGCGCGCCACCGGCCCGGCGCCCCGGATCGCGGGCCCCGCTGAATAATCGGGCGACTAGAAGAACCCTACAGCTACAGGCCGACTCCTCCGAGCAAGTTTTAATGGATGCGGCGGCAGGGGCGGAAAGAGAGTCGCGTGGCTAAGGCTGACCACAGCGGAGGGAGCTTGAGCAAATTTGCTCCCTCCTCGTTTCCCACGTCCTCTCTGTCTACAGTACCAAATAGTGCATTTACAGTGTTAAACAGTATATTTGCTTCTTCATTTGCTCCCTCCACTGTGGACGGTCTAATAGGTCGATGCAGCTGTAGCAGCCAATAAGCGGCGAGCCGGGCAGCAACGCAGCCACAATAGGGGTCACCCGCGCGCGCATCCACCTACCGCTTTTTCTCTCTCCGGCTTTCTCTCTCCCCGTGACGCCGCCCGCTTCCCACCGACCATAAGACTTGCTCTACACTACATACACCGAAGGCCCCAGTCAAGGCGCCGCGCCGGCACGTGCCTCGCACCGGACCACCCGATCTGGGTGGGGCGCCCGGGGGGCCGGCGTGCTTGGACGCGGCTCGAGGAACCTCCAGGAAGGCACGCACCGCATCTCGAGACGGCTATAAAGAAAACGGGCCGGAAAAATATTCGGGCGCGGCAGTTTTCAGGGCTGGGTTCGGGGAGGAGTTGCAGGACTGGAGTCTGGAGGAGGGAAAGCATCAGATTGGCAGGCGAGATTGGTGGGAGTGGGAGAGGGCAGGCGGAGTTCAGGTCAGGCCTGGAGGCGACGGAGGAGGAGAGAGGAGGCCGCCGATTTGAGAGGAGTGGTTGGCGCGTCGCCGTCGCGCGCCACCGAGCCGCGTAGGCGCGCTCCCCTTTTTAATCGCGGCCGCGCGGCGCGCTCCCCTGCGTCTGCTCGTGCCGACAGCACTGAGCGTGGGCGGGAGCTCTGGGGACGGACTGTCTGGGGGCGATCAGGTACTTGTTCGTTCCATCCCGCCATTAGTTTCTTCTTCCTTTTCGGGTTGTCTGAGAATTGAGATGACGCTGTTTGCGCGGTGCCCGCGGCGGCGGCGGCGGCGGCGGGCGGAGGGGTGGGAGAGGGGGTAGCGGATTTGTTTTCTGTTTTGGTTCGTTTCCTGGATCCACTTCGGTGAGATTTAGCGATCTTCCGGAATGAGCTGCGATGCGTACCGTCGAGATTGATTTGTTGAAGGGGATATTGGGGGTGCTTCTCTTCCACGCAAGCGTGTGATCTTTTTTTTTTTGCTTTTTTTTTTGGGGCTCCGGGGCTGTGGATTCGCTTGGACGCTTGGTGCCTTACTCTGCGCAGCACGGCAGCTGCCGCGCATGAATTTATCGCTAACGGTTTGATTATGGCGGTAGGTTACTTCCGATTATGATATCCTGCGCTCATCTTCTCATCAATGAATGAATCTGGCTGCAGCGTCTGGGAAAGAATTGAATTCGTTGGAGAGTTCAATGATACTGTAGGCCGTAGTGTTTGCACTAATTGAGCCTTTATGTTGTGTGCACAATCCATTCACCAGTAATCCATGTTTGATTTGCTTGTATACACCTTCTGGCTAGTCTACCTCTTTGGTTCTTCCTGTACAAAACTCGTGCCGTCTTTAATTTAACTTGCGATAATAATTTCATCTTGTATTTTAAGAAACAGTTTGATTATGGCAGTGGATAAAAATTTGGCGGTGCTTCACTGCTTCTAGCAGTATCTTTGATCTACCCTGCCATGCACCATCTGCTTGTTTATTGTCTGTTGGTACGCGTGTGCTGTGCCTTCTTGCCCCTTTAGCTCTTCTGCTTAATTTCGGGAACTGACAACGATTTGTACCAGAGTGCACACATTATTGGCTGATTGTCCGTGACACGTCAAGATGTCACTAGCGAAGAAGGAAGAGGTACTCAGAAACTTCCTCGCGGGGTCAATTCATGTTGTTTGGACGTCTCTTTCGTGTTTGTGTAAAAATCTTGGATGTTTTATGAGCAGGTTTGCAGTCTCCGACTTGTGCCGCGATTGGATGAGCCGGCAGTTGGCGTGCCTATTAAGAAGAGACCTGTTCTCTTGTCCGATAGATCTGTCGCGTCTTCCATGCCGTTCTCAATAAAGCCTCCATCTCCAGAGAGGGAGATGCCTGTTTCTGCTTCTGGGGCGGCTTGCAGCAATGAATCGTTCTTCAATATTTCTAAATCAGACACAAATGCCATCACCAAAGGTAAGGGAATCACTGATACCCAGATCCAGGACCATGCCAACAGGTCTTTTACTAGGCTATTGATGACCAATGGCCACCGAGGCTTATTTAATGCATCAAGCGAGACCCCTTCTGCAGAGAGTGCTACAAGGTGTTTTCCGTCGGTTGATGAATCGCAACATCAAAATTTTTTGGCTCTGGATTTACAGTTACCATGTCATCAAAATGGCAAAGATAGTAATTATGGCTCTATTGTGAAGGAAGAGAGAGCATACCAAGGTCTTTCTGGCCTTTCTTCAGCAGAACCCCACAATATTGTTCATGTTGGTAGTGAAATCAATGCTTCTTCTAATTCTAACAGTAGCGATGGGAGACTACCTAACTTGGATTTGAATGTGCCGCTGGACCCAGCTGATTCACTTGAAGGTTTGCCTACTATCCATGAAAGTGGTAGTGGGTTGCATCATCATAGAACAATTCAGCGTCAGAAAGCTCAGGTAGCTGCAGTGGCACCCATTTCTACAATAAGCAGTGGACTAGGTCAGAATATTGGCAGTACTCTCAACATGTCTAATTCATATGGGCTTTCTCGTAAGAGTGGGCTGGCTGATGTTACATTAGATTTGCAACTTAAACCACCAGCTAGACCTGAGCTAGGGATAAACTGGAAAGGACTTGTTCCTGCTCCAGAACTGAGTCTATCTCTGTTTGGTAAGCCCATGGACGAGCCCAAGTCTCTCAGTGTTCCTCATGCTTTATTTGATTCTGAAATTGCTGGAAGTTCCAAAAAGGGCAGCCAGGGAACTGCTGCTACACTGGGGTCAGATAAGGTGCTGCTTGAGAAAACCGTGACACTTGGGCCCTGCAATGCAAATCCACAGGATATTACATCAGCAACTGTTTCTGGAATTGATCAGATGACATCTAATAATTTGGTGAAGAAAGAACCTGAAGAAACATCCCAACAGCATATTCTTAAGGGTGCTGAAAAGGCGCATCTATTAGAACAAAGTGTTGGACCAGTTAGCAATTGTGCTGAATCTGAAAAGACTGACAGTCTACCCCAAATTCCCAGTAAAACTGGGTTTGATTTGAATTCTCACATCTTTCCAAATAACAGTATCCATGATGGGCTTGATGTAGCAACTGATAATGTCCCAATACCAGCTGAAGGTTTGCCTGGTAGTTCCCATGCTAAAACTACGCCTGCTGTTCCTGAAGTTGGCATAAATGTGAAGCACGAAGAATCCACAGGTGCTGCCACGAGCCCTGTGGTAGCAACAGTAAGTGCTCATTCTGCAACATTAATGGAAGCAAAATCATTGCCTTCACAAAGTACTCTTGCCAGCCCTGCTGTTGGATTATGTGAATCTTCTAGACAGCCCTCCGTTTCTACTGTTTGCAAACCACCAGCTAGCCATGTTCATGCTCATGTGGATACGAAACGGAGGCCTGGTGATGCTCATGAAGCTTGTGATGCATTGCCAGGTTCCTCCAACCCAGCAGCTAAACCTTTGCTTCTTAATTCTCGGGACAATGCTACTATTGATGGTATGTCACAAGGGAGTGCTGAAATGGACTGTTCAGATGATGAAGATAACAATACTGTTTCACGATTTCCAACTGCAAATAAGCCTCATGATGGAGCATTGGGGAATGGCCCGACCACTAAGGATAAGGACGATGATATCAATGCTAATAACTTATGCAAAGAGCTAAAGAAAGAGCACGACAGTGATATGCATCAAGACTGCTCATCTGTGACAAATAAGGTCAATATGGAGGCTGCTGATGGTGACAAGTGTATTAAAAGCAAAGTCAGTGTTGTCAGCCATGCAGGTGACCAGCGGCGAAATGAGGTTTTTGTTAGTGAAAAATCTAAAGACAAACAATCATTCAATTCAGATAAGACTTCCACAGGCTCTGGTTCAACAGAACTCCAAAGGTCTACAGCTTTGCAAAAATCTACTTCTCTTACATTGCAATCCACTAGGAAATCTCCTAAGACCTTAGATAACTCACTTGAGAAGGCTAGTGGCCCAAATATGAAGTCAGAAATGTCTCCACATGGCAAGCAAGCTGCAAGTTGTAATGAGAACCATGCAAAAATTGCTGCTGTGAAGGTGGAGCATCAGATCGAAAATGAAGAGGTTGCTAGGCACTCTGATTTGCAACGAAGAGATTCAGTCCTGGGAGAAGACTCGGAGGTGGATGGGGCTTCAAGCAGTCAACCACATAGTGAATGTGCCAAGGACAAGACAGCATCTGAAAAATCAGAACATGACAAATCAAAACCTGACTCATGTAAGACATCTCTACAGAATGAAAGCGATGGACAGCTTGTTGGGTCACACTGGAGAGATTTGGGGCATGCTTATGTGAATAGGTATGATTCGTGTCATTTGTTTCCATTGTGGGATACTGCAGTAATCATAACTTGAGGTCCCCTTGCATGTGGTGCCTAGGCGTGCATGGTTTTATGTTTGATTGGAATTACAAAAGTTTTTTCCCATTTTGTCCATTCGCCCTTTTTTTACAGGAATGAAAGATGGGAGAGGTTCATGGAATCTGAGCGGGAGAAGAACAATGGAGAATGTCATGGCAGCAGACATGCATTTGACATGACCAACCAACGAATGACAGGTCACCGTGGTGGTTGGCGGGGTGCTGGACCCTGTGGGCATCCAAGGAGCTTCCGAGGTTCAAGAATGAGAGATGAGTTTGCTGATGAACCTATTGGTGGCAGGAGACATTCATTTGAAGATGAACTTGGGAATTTGCACCGGGCTCCACATAGGCGGCAACGTTCACCACCACCCGAGTGCCTCATGAGAGAGGTGGAAATTGACGGCTTCCATGGAAGAGAGATTCCTGAGCCTAGGCTGCTGGCTCGTGGGCGGATAGAAGATATACTAGATGACATGATGGAAGACAGGGTTTTTATGCCACGTTCCCATCGACACCGTGGCCAAGGTGACCATGGATTCATCCAGAGAGAGAGGAGCCAGTCGCCTGCACAAAGAAGGGGCGGCCATGTGCATTTCCACCGTGGACGATCACCAGAAGTGATGCCCAGATCACCACCATTAATGCGAACAGAGAGACCATACTTGCCCCACTGCCGTCACGGACGAGTCCATGTCGAGAGAGGAGGCATGCAGAGAAATGTGAGAAGGTGCAGCATGGAAGGGGATGCATTCGAGTCACCAATGCATCCTGCTCACCTAGCTGAACTCCATGCAGAAGAGGAACTCGCTGGTAGAAGGAAGTATAGAGAGAGGGGAGCTTATCTTCGGTCTTCAGTCAGCGACGAAGACGAGACGCTCTCCTACCCTACAGAGGACGACATGGAATTTGCCGAAGCTGGTGGTGGTCCACGGGAGCACGATGGCCGCTTCAGGAACAGGATGGGCCACAGCAGGGCTAGGGGAGACCAGGAAGATGGGTACAGGCACCGTGGCCCTCAAGGGTGGCGAGATGGTGACTCAAATGACAGTAGACCAAAGCGGAGGAGGTACTGACCTGCTCACGGCAATAACCGACTAATGCAGAAGACGTTGGCCTTTGGGTGGACTGATTGATGAATCTGCACCATAGATCTCTCAACCAAACCCAACACTGTTTTGCCAGCGTCTTCCCTTCCATACATTGGTTTGTTGCATTCTTTTCTCAGGAAGACATGGTGCTGCAGTGTGTTATCTACAGGCACCCTGCAGCTTCTGATACCTACTCCTCTGTCAAAATCAACCCTGGATCCTGCTTGATAAGCTATGCTGCTCATGGGCATGGAGGTGAAGACACTGAAATTTCAGGCCAAGTTCAAAGTGAATGAGTACTTTCTCTAAAAGCCTCCGGGCATGTGTTGCTCCGCCTGCTTGAATCGAGCAAGGAGATGAAACCTCTCTGGGCAAAAGCTACACTACACTGTACTTTTACTTGCAATGGTGCTGGTACGGCTCTTGTATTAAAGACGTCTCTCTATAATTTGGTTTGAGTTGATGTGTGGGGTACGGCAGCTGTGGGGCCGGTACCCCTGTGACCCAATCTCCGTCGTCCAGTCTGGTTGGACTCGCCGGACCTTGGGTGTAAAACTGCCGGGCAATGTGCGCCGAATAAAAGTATTTGTGTTTCTTTTTGGGTACCTGTCCTTGTTGGTTACCTGGTTGGGGGATCCGGTGGTCCTGTGGAAAAGGTGAGCAGAGCACGATGAGGGCAGGCAGGCACTGCGGCTGCGGCTTCGCTGGAATTTGGCGTCGGGCGTGGAACTGGAAGGAGCGGCGAAGCAGCAGCAGCTCCTGCCGCCGTGCACGGCTGGATCGATGTGAACGTTGTGCGAATGCGATGCGTACCATCGGCGCTTGACTTGTTGACGAGCTTTGGTTGATCGGCTTGGCTGCCGTCCTGTTCGTGCTCGAGTGGTGACGTGTGGCCGTGCGACTCAACCTACTAATGGTCTAGGGTGAAACCAGTTTCAACGGTTTGGACTTCGCTTGGTATGCTATTGGTTTGGTTGGAAATGGGGTAATTTTATAAATAGTTTGGTTGGGTTTGGGTTGCTACAAAATCTGGTTTAGACCGGTTTGGTATGGGCTTTAGCGAGCTGGAGGCCACGACTAACGTAGACCTCGAGCGTGTACTTCTTATTCCTTGCGTTTCGTTTGTGTTGATCAGAAGCTAGCTTGTCTTGTTAAATAGAGATCGATAGGTAAGCATTGGCCTGTTTCGCTTGGCATCTAGATGCAAGAAATATCTAGGTTCTGAGTAAAGCAAGCTAGCGCAGTCAGTATCTGTGTGCCATAGAAGTAGAATAGCAAACAGCTAATGGGTAGTCAGATCATTGTCTCCGGTTGAAACCAGCTAATGTTTATGGTTCGGTTTGGTTTTGGTTTTAAAAGACCGATATATTGGTTTGGTTCAGTTTCCAAGGTATACAGTTTGGTGTAGTGATGTTTGATTGGTGAGCAAAACGGTAAATAATTTGGTGCGGGTATGGTGCGGTTCTTAGACCATTAGCACGTTGACGTGCGACATGATGTGCTGGGGACCGTCTGGTTTGACGTGGTCCGGATGCCCGAGCTCGATGGGCTATCCGCTTGTAGCGTTGTGAGAAGAATCGAGTGGTTCGTCGCTGGACCGGCGTTGCTGGTCGTCGCCGCCGCCGGGCAAAGTCGCGTTTTTGTTTTGTTTCTCGAGCTTCTGGTCCGACTGCGGCCATCCTGTGCTCTCGTAGCGGCGGCGGCGGCACGACATGGGAGTGGGATGGATAGCGGGCCGTGTAACCATGCCTGCTGCGATCATCAAGGCCGAGGTACGGTGAAATACCGCGGTCTATGTAAATGGAGAACTCAGGCTCCCAAGTCCAACAAGCAATCTCGCAGGCTTAGCTTCATGAGAGCACGCCGGATAAGATCTTGTTCAAAGATGTGTCCGGGGGCTCGTTAACACCCGGGTGGAAACAAAATGAGCAGGCAATTAATCCCGTCTCCGGAAACCGGCCGAATTCGAGGATGGCGCGGCGCTCCGGAGAAAGCTCCACCGCCTCCGGAAACCGTCGTCGGCTATATGCATGCATGGGTCACCAAACTTGACTTCACATGAGAGAAGTGGGCTGCAACCACACGATAAGGCCTAAAACCATTCGGCCCATGACGAACGGCCCAACATATACCAAGTCATCCCCCATCGACTTCACCCTCTGCGTTCCCCTCGCCGCTGTCGTCGACGACACGCCGTCCGCGCGAGCCATGGATCCAGCCGCTCCCCGCCGCGGGCGCCTACAGATCCACCTCCTGGTGGTGGCCCTCACCGTACTCGTGGCCCTCGTCGCGCGGTCCGGCGCCGAGGTCATCACCCTCACCGAGGAGACCTTCTCCGACAAGGTAACCCCCCCCTGCCTTTCTCGTATCGGGCTCTCTTCTCTCTCTCCGCCGTACCTTCCAGACGGGGGATAGATGAAGACTTGGGCACGCCTGTGCTGCACTGTTTACTGCGCTCGTCGACCAAGGATTAGCGATGCTAGGCAGGTCGGCATGCTTAGTCATGGAGCTCTAGCAGTTGTATGCCAATTCACTTTCATGAGTGCATAATGGTTAATTTGCCAGTCCTGTCATTAAACGGATGGATCGTAACCTCTTACCTGTTATAGGCAGTGCAGGAATTCAAATCTATTATTGGTTGCTACTTTCATATTGAATTGTTGATATTGACATAGCTTGCAGCCTTATAGGATGCACAATTAGTCAAACAAAGGCCAGAAAGTGCTATTGCAGAGCTACTGTATTGTTACATATGCATGCAAATTCGAGTTGCTTTGATACCACATGTTTGTTTTGGTCAACAGAGTATGATTCTGAAAAATTCTCTCTTGTTTAGATCAAGGAGAAGGACACGGTATGGTTTGTGCAATTTTGCGTCCCCTGGTGTAAACACTGGTAAGGCATGCTTTGTCATAGGTTGTTGGTATATCGTGTATAACCTTTTGGTTTCCATGATGCCGATTTTTCAAGTTTATGCTGTTTGCAGCAAGAACCTTGGGACGCTTTGGGAGGACCTGGGAAAGGTTATAGAAGGTGAGGATGAAATTGAGATAGGGCAAGTCGACTGTGGTGTCAGCAAACCAGTATGCTCCAAGGTGGATATCCATTCCTACCCAACATTCAAGGTGTTTTATGAAGGCGAAGAAGTAGCAAAATATAAAGGTATACTTTGCTTTACCAGCTCACTGTACTTTTGCAACTCCTCCATCTTAAACCAAGCTTGAGCCTTTTAGTTTTGATTTGTTGCCCTTATGAGCGTCTATGGATTATGGTTAGGGTAAGAGCAGGATTTCAAAGTAATATCTCTGAACAAATTTCACTTTGACATTTCAAGGCATTTGCATATCAAATAAGCATCCACTTCCGTGAAGAATTTACTTTTAGATCACTAGGTCACCTCTTCTATCAAGTATCAAGATTTTGCTAAATGCACTAATCATGGTGCGGTTACTGCTGTGCTGGGATTACTATCACATGCAAAAACAAATTAACGGAAGTGGATGACTGAACGATGATAAGAATACCTCATATTCCATAAATCAGTAAATTGGATGCTTACTGAGCAATTGAATCATGCTAGTTTACTGTCAAAATGAATATCACTGCACCTTGCTGAACTCTTTGGAATACTGAATGCTATGATACTATAGATTGTTGAAGTTCTTGCTTATCTGCCTGTGTAGCTAATTTCTACTGCCCCTGTGGAGGCTGATTATATGCAACTGTCGTCATTAGTACTAAAAAAAAAGTTCATTTTCTTATGTAGCAGACTAGCAATCACCAGGCACACAGATTCATCCATCTATTAATTTATACTTAAGTACTTAACCTAATACATGATTAATAAGTCTTTCATGCTTCATAACTGTCACTTGTCTATACTACATATTCTTTTGTTTCTTCCGTACTCTGGTTCAACTTGTCTTTTTTTGGTTTTCTGCCCTCTTTCTTTTGACGGCATTCTGTATTGACATCTCACATGAAACTGGATTCACCTCTGCAGGACCAAGGGATGTGGAATCACTGAAGAACTTTGTGTTGAATGAAGCTGAGAAAGCGGGTGAGGCAAAGCTTCAAGCTGATTGAAGCTAGAACATGGGCGTAGACAAGGATCTTGCTTAGATCTTTTTTATCTTGCCACCGTGTCCTGTATCCTGGCATTTGATAGAATACAAGGACAGTTCCTAGAAAAGAAAATACCTTGTATCGTTTGAGTTTTCACCTGCTAGTCCGAATCAGCTAATGGAAGTTCACATGTACTCCAGTCCATACTAAGTGTTCGACATTGATAAACTTCACCACTGCTTAAAATGCAACGACACAAAAGCCTATTTATATCACTTGCGCATTCGCCGGCAGTTACAATGGTCGTTATATGGATTGTAAATTTATGCAAATATGCTGGTGGGGAAATGGACAAGCATGCATCTTTGATGGCTGCTGGATCCGCAATCTTTCACTCGACAGATAACTAACACATGAATCCCTTTGAAGCGTCTCCACATAAAAACATACTTAATAGTTGAGTAGTTAGGAACGTTGAAGCTCGTTTGCACTTATAAGTTATAACTATTGGGACTCTGAACATCTCGTCGTTCAGAGTTCAGATTACGCATGAAGTATAGCGACAGAACGACGTACAGAACCATACAAAAACTGCAGAGTATTAGACGGCAATGGGCAGTCCCGCCTTCCTGGTGTGTGCCTGACGAGTGACGACGACCTTTCATGAACAGCAATTCAGCAAACCATTCATGGCCACAACTTAACAGAAAAGCAATCCAGCATTTAGCTAGGCCTCCAGGCTCTAGCTGCGATGTTTCAGCAGATAAACTCAAGTGCAAATTGCAAAAGAAAGAAGACGATTAATTTCTCCAGCCCAGCCTCAGAAAGACTGAAAGTCCAAGCAAAGTATGTGGTCAAGCCTGTCGGGCTACCTCACAAGCAGTTTGCAGGAGATGGAGAATGTAAATGGGTTAAACTACTATCAAAGATTAATGAAGCCTTTTCTTTACTCAAATGGTTAAAAATTTCACAGCTGTCGCAACTCACAGCGCATGATTTTTTTTTCGGCAAGACACATCGAGAGGTAAAATTACAAGAAAAGATGCACCCTACCAGAACAAAAATCCCCCCGACAAGAGCTCTCGTTCACTTGGCCGGCGGCCCCGGCCACGTGCTGATCCGCTCCTTCTCGTACTTGACGAACAGCGCGGCGGCCGCGGCGACGGTGTACGCCTGCAGGAACAGCGTGGCCGGCTGGTGGTACTTGACCAGGGCCTGCCCGCAGCCCAGCTCCACGAGCAGCAGCGCGGCGAGCCCCAGCGCCGCGAGCGCGCCGTTGAGCCGCTCGCTGTACGCGGTGAAGCCGAACTCCACGGGCGCGCCTCGTTCACTTGGCCGGCGGCCCCGGCCACGTGCTGATCCGCTCCTTCTCGTACTTGACGAACAGCGCGGCGGCCGCGGCGACGGTGTACGCCTGCAGGAACAGCGTGGCCGGCTGGTGGTACTTGACCAGGGCCTGCCCGCAGCCCAGCTCCACGAGCAGCAGCGCGGCGAGCCCCAGCGCCGCGAGCGCGCCGTTGAGCCGCTCGCTGTACGCGGTGAAGCCGAACTCCACGGGCGCGCCGAGCGCGGACCGGGGCTCCCGCAGCGGCACGGGCGGGAGCGTGACGGCGTTGGCGGACGCGGACGCCGCGCCCTTCCTCTTGCGCGCGCCGCGCTTCTTGGGCCCGACGCGGGACTTGATCCGCAGGACGCGCTCCTCGAAGGCGTCGTCCGCGGTGGCCGTCTTGGTGGTGGTGGCCGGGGACGGCAGCGCCTGCTCCTGGTCGGCTTCGGCGGTTTCGTCGCCGGAGGAGGAGGCCGCGCGGGGAGCGAACGGCAGTAGTTGCAGCGCGCGATGCCGGAGCGGGGAGCGGAGGACGGTGGTGGGGGCGAAGGGGCCGGTGAGCGGCGTCGCCATGGCTCCTCCCCTGCCCGCGTGCACGCACCAGCACTTCATGGCTTGGCGCGAGGGAAAGCGGGTGCGTCTCGTCCTGGCTTGGCTTGCCTCTGGTTTTGGATAGGGTTGTTGGGTTGGCAGGCGAGTGGCTCCGGTGGCTGCACGGTGCGTTGAAAACTGCCTCATGCAGCACTGTCGTCGTGTGCGTGAGGATTGTTCCCTGAGAAAATTCGGGACAAAGTGGCGGAGAATGGTTTTTATCGTGACCACTTTCACATCACACACATGTCATGTTCATAATTCGGGCCTCTCTCCTTGTGCACACGTCTGTGCTAAAACTTCGATGGTCCTTTGCCCTTTAGCCAACCAAATGAGCATGATCTATGTTGATTATGACAAAGTGCTCTGTTTGAACTGATGAAGTCCTAGTTAACAATGGATAAGTATCGTTGACTACTTCTGCACCGTCATACTACTACAGAGCAAAAGACCTTTGCTGACAGTCACAGGCTAATGACTGGATAAAAACATGCATTAAGAGAATGATTCATGAATGCGCCTTTCTCTGCGTACTGTCTCAGTAACAACACCACAATCTGTAACCACTACACACGAGAGTACATTTGCTAAGTGTGCACAAATTGGTAGTAATAGGCCCGTAGTACTTGAAATACTATTTGTCTTGACCGACGCAAGCACGGCGCGCTCTAGAGTCCAGACCATGAAATGGCATCATCCAGTTCGATAAATGATGTGACTGTGTGCTGACTGACAAAGGAGATCAAACAACTTGGCTGCTAACAGAAAGTTTAATAAAGTTCCACACATCGGACGACACGTACAAACTTTGCCAGGCCATTGTATTCAGATGGAGGAATTGGAATTCTATTGCGGTAGTTTTATTATGGTTGGAAAGCCTCGGCCGCCAAAACCGCCCGTTCTCTAATTCCCTCGAAGGCGCCGGCGGCGACCACGCAGCGTGCAGAATGGGCTGGATTTGGACGGGCGGGCTGGACAAAATATGCTCGGGTTGGGCGCGGGGGCGAGAGCTGACCTGGATCCTAGTTGGAACGACGTGTTGGCGTCCACGTAGGCGAGAGTGGTAAAAATGTAAGGATTTTCTCTCTCCAGTGCTAATTCCATGCACAAATCGGGTACGGGGAAACATTCTGAGTAGAGATACAAGAGTTCATGGCCCTAGACTAGTACAAAAAGAAAGAGGGAGTAGGGAGAGAGCAGACCGTCGGTCGGCGGCGGGGCGGACGAGCTGGTGGCTGCAGGCACCATGGCGTCGATGGAGTCGAGGATGGAGGCGAGGAAGTCGGAGTCGGTGGAGAGCGGATCCGGCGGCGGCGATGGGCGGCGCAGGTCGCGACGCCCTTCGGGCCTCCACCGGCACTGGCCGGCGACGTGAGTCGAGGAAGGGAGCGACGTGGTGGAGACGGTGGAGCTTCCCGTCGGCCTCGCGCTTCCCTAGATCGGTAGGGTTTCTGTGGGAGGGGTTTGTGGCGGCGAACCTCGTGGGCCGAGCCCCGACACCCCTCCCGTTCTATATAGCGCGGGCGACGGGGGCCCACCAGCTAGACGGGCTGGGCGTCCCCGATCAGGGCGCGTCAAGAGAGTCCGACTCGGTCTTTGGGCCGAGTCGCGAGATCAATCCCAACATTCTCCCCCTTGATCTCTTCTTGTTTCTTATTTTTGTTCTTCATCTGAATTATTCCATCACAGATCAGTGTATAGGGCGTGCCTCGTTATGACAATTATTACTATCAGATTAACAGCCACAATCACCTTTCTGGTCTGAAATAAAATTCTTTTCTTTGGGCCACTCTTCGTCTAGAAATTATAGGCTTTTCCTTAAACCCATGCCGGCTAAGTGTTTTCTGAACACATTGGGTGGTAGGCCTTTTGTAAGCGGATCCGCTAACATCTTGTTTGTTCTGATATGTTCTAAACAAATTGTTTCATCCTAGACTTGCTCGTTAACAACATAAAATTTTATGTCGATGTGTTTGGCAGCACCACTCGACTTGTTGTTATGAGCGTAAAATACTGCTGGTTCATTATCGCAGTATAACTTCAGTGGTTTTTCTATGCTGTCGACCACTTTTAAACTGGCTACGAATTTCTTGAGCCATGTGACTTGCCCGAAGGCCTCGTAACATGCTGCAAATTCTGCGTACATCGTGGAAGATGTTGTAACTGACTGTTTAGAGCTCTTCCACGATATTGCTCCATTTGCAAGAGTGAAGATGTATCCTGACGTGGATTTCCTGTCATCTACATCTCCTGCAAAGTCTGAATTTGAATATCCTTCTATTTCTAGAGATTCTGTTTTTCTGTACGTTAGCATGAGGCCAGTAGTGCCCCTCACATAACGTAAAGCCTTCTTTACCATCTTCCAGTGCTCTATGCCTGGATTATTTTGGTATCTGCCAAGTACCCCGGTAACAAAACTTAAGTCAAAGCGAGTGCACACTTGTGCATACTGTAAGCTTCCGACAGCTGAAGCATAAGGCACTGCCTTCATTTGCTTGAGCTCATACTGATTCTTGGGACACTGATGTTTCCCGAAACTGTCGCCCTTGACTATTGGAGCAGGTGTGGGCTTGCTCGCATGCATACCGTATTTCTTTAATACTTTTTCTAGGTATGCTTTCTGTGACAATCCTAATACCCCTTTTCTTCTATCTCGGTGAATTTCAATTCCTAAAACGAATGAAACTTCACCAAGATCCTTCATATCAAAATTCGAGGACAAAAATTTCTTTGTCTCCAGTAGTAGGTTAACATCACTGCTAACTAGCAAGATGTCATCCACATACATGATAAGGAAGATAAATCTCTCATTCTTAAATTTTGCATAGATGCAATTGTCTTCTTCATTTTCTTTAAATCCAAACTTTCTGATTGTTTCATCAAATTTCAAGTACCACTACTTTGAGGCTTGCTTCAAGCCATAAATTGATTTCTTTAGGTGGCACCCTAAATTTTCTTGGCCTTCCACAACAAAACCTTTCGGTTGTGCCATGTAGACGTCTTCATATAGATTCCCATTTAGGAATGCCGTCTTCACATTCATCTGATGTAATTCTAGGTCATAATGAGCCACTAAGGCCATTATTATTCTGAAAGAGCCTTTACATGAGACCGGAGAAAAGATCTCATTATAATATATTCTTTCTCTCTGTGTGAAGCCTTTTGCCACGAGTCGCGCCTTATATATTTCTATATTCCCTTTGGAGTCACACTTCGTTTTGTAGACCCATTTGCAGCCTACTGTTTTGGCTCATTTGGGAATTTCTTCTAAGTCCCAAACTTTATTGGTACTCATTGATTTCATTTCATCTTCCATGGCTGCAAACCACTTGGACGAATTTGCGCTTTTCATGGCTTCTTCAAATAAGGTGGGATCACCCTCAATTTGTATTTCTTCGCTATTATAGACTTTGTAATCGTCAGAAATAGTAAATTTTCTAGTTCTTTGTGGCCTTTGTGGGGCCACTGCAACTGGTATTTCTGGTACAGGAGGCTGCTGATGCTTCCTCTCATCTGCGACAACGGGTTCTGGTTGAGCATGAGGAATGAAATCCTCATTCTCATTCGCCGCCACATTAGGAGAACTAACAATAGGCGTTGGCACTGCAGTGCTCTGTACTGCTGGTGCCACACCACATGTAAGCAGAAATAAGGTTCTTGAGTCATCGGAGTAGGGACGAATACCCGCTTTTCCTCAAAATCAATTTTTCTGGCTACCATGCTCTCCCTGATCATCTGATCTTCTATAAAAACAGTGTCTTGTTTCTACAAATTTCGTGTGTCTGTCAGGGCAGTAGAAACGATATCCTTTTGATTTTTCTGGATAGCCAATAAAATGGCAATTGACTGTCTTGGGATCTAGTTTCCCAATATTTGGATTAAACACTTTGGTCTCAGCCGGACAGCCCCACACTCGAAAATGACTAAGTGAGGGTTCTTTTCCTGTCCATAATTCATACGGTGTTTTCGGCACCGATTTACTTGGCACACGATTAAGTATGTAGATGGCGATTTTTAACGCCTACATCCACAAGTTAATCGGTAGCGTGGAGTAGCTCATCATGCTTCTTACTATATCCATAATGGTACGGTTTCTTCTTTCTGCTACTTCGTTCTGCTGAGGCTCGCCCGGTGTGGAATACTGAGTAACTATACCATTTTCCTGTAAGAACCTTGCAAAAGGTACAGGAACTTGGCCATACAGGGTATGCCGACCGTAGTATTCTCCTCCACGATTGGATCTGACAATCTTGATCTTTAAATCATGTTGATTTTGTACTTCTGCTTTAAATATTTTAAATTTATCCAACGCTTCTGATCGTTCTTTGATTGGATAAATATAGCCATAACGCGAATAATCGTCTATAAATGTTATGAATGAATCAGAGTCATCTACAGTAGTAACAGGGAACGGTTCATAAATATCTGTGTGGATTATTTCTAAAATTCTCTCACATTGTTTGGCGCCTTTCTTTATGTTCTTGACATATTTTCCTTTAATGCAATTGATACATCTTTATGTTCTTTATGTTCTCTTGTAGTTTTGGTAATTCTTTTGGGGGTTCTTTTTCTTTTGGTGCTGGACTTGAAAGACAAGTTCACCACCACCATTGGCGTTTTCCAGCCTTGCTTCTTCCTGAGCACACATGACAATCAGCTTGTCAATGACCCAGTTTTCTAGAAAGGTGTTGTAATTGACGTGAAAAGTCGCAAACTCCTTTGGAAGGGACTTGAAAACAAGCTGGACAAGGAATGGTTCTGGCAAAGGCATGTCCATTGTCGCTAGCTTGTTAGCCATATGGCTCATTTCTAGGACAATAATGTGCATGCATCAATTTAACTTTGGTCAAAATTAAAACATGCGATATTCTGTACATTAAATCTAAATCACCGTTGGGCAGAAAAAGATATAATGTGTATGAAATTCTAAACAAAATTATAATACTGCAATATCAATTTTGGTCAGAAATTACAATATCATAATATACTGAGAATTCTGAAAAATAAATTCTATATGCCTCTATATCAATTATCTCGTTGGTTCAAATTAACATAGAGACAAAATAAATTCTTTGCAACGGAAATATGTAAAGTTCTAAATATTCAGAGATATAATTCTGTAAATTTCTACTCCAAAAAATAATACACGTTGGTGCAATTATTTGTGGAGAATAAATTCTAGACAAAATTCATTCAAAATTGTTTCTGGAAATAAAAGAAAAATTCAATTTCTGCACTGTTCATTCGGCCCGCAGCCGAAATTGGCCCACGGCCTGCCTCGCGCTGGCATTCCCCCGCACACGCGGTTCCCACCTGGGCCTCTTTTAGCCCAAGCGCCGCCCGGTCGCCGGTGGCCGTCGGATCTGATCCGACGGCCGTCCGCCCTCCTCGGCGGAACAAAACCGGCCGAACCGCCGGCTCCCCCAAACCCTAGGGCCATTCTTCGCCTTCCCTCCCTGCTTTCTCGGAGCGGCGACGGCGCCGGCGGTGGCCGGTGCCAGGGAAGACGGCGGCGCTGCCGCAGCTGCCTCGCCGACGGCGCGCTCGCCCTAGGATGAGCGCGCGACCGTCGAGGTGGCCGCGGGCGGCGCCCCAGTTCTGGATCTGGGCCGGGTCCCGCGCACGGATTGCGTGACGGCGACCGGCAGCCGGTTTCTTGTGCGCGCGCCGACGAACGGTGGCACGCGCGGTGGTTCTTGGCCGGGAAAGGTAAGTCCACCCCCCCTCCTTTCCCGGGTTCTTTGGTTTCTTGGGTTAGGGTTTGGTTCTTCTCTGATTCATCGATTTGTCATCGATTCTGAGTTCTTTCTTCGATTCTTCCCCAAAGGGCCCGATCTACAGCTAGATCGGGCATCTGATACCAATGTTAGATTCATTCTTTCTGGATTTCTGAACGGGATCGAATCTAATGCACAAATCGGGTATGGGGAAACATTCTGAGTAGAGATACAAGAGTTCATGTCTCTAGACTAGTACAAAAAGGAAGAGGGAGTAGGGAAAGTGCAGACCGTCGGTCGGCGGTGGGGCGGACGAGTTGGTGGCTGCAGGCGCCATGGTGTTGATGGAGGCGAGGAAGTCGGAGTCGGTGGAGAGCGGATCCGGCGGCGGCAATGGGCGGCGCAGGTCGCGACGCCCTTCGGGCCTCCACCGGCACTGGCCGACGATGGGAGTCGAGGAAGGGAGCGACGTGGTGGCGACGGTGGAGCTTCCCGTCGGCCTCGCGCTTCCCTAGATTGGTAGGGTTTCTGTGGGAGGGGTTTGTGGCGGCGAACCTCGTGGGCCGAGCCTCGGCACCCCTCCCATTCTATATAGCGCGGGCGACGGGGGCCCACCAGCCAGACGGGCTGGGCGTCCCCAATCAGGGCGCGTCAAGGGAGTCCGACTCGGCCTTTGGGCCGAGTCGCGAGATCAATCCCAACAAGGCGGGCTGGACAAAATATGCTCGGGTTGGGCGCAGGGGCGAGAGCTGACCTGGATCCTAGCTGGAACGACGTGTTGGCGTCCACGTAGGCGAGAGTGGTAAAAATGTAAGAATTTTCTCTCTCCAGTGCTAATTTCGTAATGCCAAAAACAAAAATGCTATCTCAGGAGGTGCACATCGTTATAATAGTATTAATGACTAATTATTACTCCATTAACGGTGGCAGAACTGTGCGTGTACGATGATTTTTTGTTAATTCAGTACTGTTATTAGATGGGGAAACATCGAAGGGATGAAATAGAAAATTCTCTTCAATAGTTCTTCAATTGTTCATTTTGACTTGTAACTATAACGTATTAATTCTTATTCGAGAGCATTCGCCCTTTATGCACCTATTCACTTCAAATTCTCCATAGGAATAAATCTAAAGTAGTCTATCTTACAGGTTTGGCGTGTTAATGATCGTGAAAAAACTTTCCTTTCTTCCTCAATGCAAGTTCTACAGTGGAGATTTATATTGCTTTCAATACACCTACCCATGAGTTAATGGAGATATATGTCTTATTGGTACCTGTGTTTTGGAAAGAGGAGTGTCAAGATAGCTGTTTTATGTATTTTCCATCTGTTGTATTTGCACATATGATAGTCCATATGATTGTCTGATTAATACATTGCCATGGCAATTTATTATTGGCCTTGTTTGGTTTCTCCATGCTAGTTTCTAGCACAGATTTTTTTTGCATGCATGGAGTACTAAATAAAGTCTATTTGCAAAACCTCTTCTGGGATGGATGCAACTTTTCGCGATGAATTTAATGACAGTAATTAATCGATGATTGGCTACAGTGATGCTACAGTAACTATCATCTAATCATGCGCCAAAGGTCTCATTAGATTCTTCAGAATTCCTAGCGCAGGGGTTCTGGAGTTAGTTTTGTAAACTGTCATTATTTAGTACCCCTAATTATTGGTCGAAGTTGCTACAGTTTCTGGCGTAGCACAAACCAAACAGGCCATTGTTCAGTGCATATGTACTGTATCACTAATCAACTATGTGTTTTGCGTCGTTTATTTGACTTGCTAAGACGAATCATTGTTCAGTGCATATGTTTGCCATTGGCTGCAGAAGGAACTCGCCGACTGGCAGGTCTGCTCCTCTGCCAGGTTCAAGCACAAGGTCTCTATCTCTCTGACAACCTCCAAATGTGCTGCCACTTCACCGTGGCCTTTCTACCCGACTATTCATAGTATCTGCTGCTCTAGCCAGTAATGCTTCAGCAGCTATTCTTTCCGATTACTTCAGTGAAAACCAGCACATATTCACAAGGTCAGCTTGAGGTTCATTTTTTTTTTCTCATGCTCTTCTACAATTTCTGATCTAAGAGCTCTTGTGTGATAATTGGTAGTATCCTCGTTTTTTATTTGATTTGACCCAGGTTTTGGGTTCCATGTATTGTTCGTATTAAACTTTCCAGCTTGATTTACTTTTGTAGATTCAGATTTGCAAGTGAATGGCAGGCTGATTTTTCATACTTAGCATTTAGTGGTAGAGTAATAATTAGTCATTAATGGAGGATTCTAATTTACGGGCGACCGTAGGGAGGGCTCCCTACGGTCGATTTCTGGCCGTCTTTTTTCTATCCGTTTTTAGTATTATTTTGTTATTTTATGATAAAAATTTTTACAGAAACTTTTCAAGAAAGAAGAGAAAAAAATTTAATGAGAAAAAGTTTAGAAGTGAAAGTTTTAAGGACAACTGAAAAAAAATTTGAAGAAAAAAAATTGCACCCAAAATTAGTCAAAATTTTGAAGAAAAAACTTTTGCATCCAAAACAAATAAAAACTAGAAAAAATGTTTTGTAAAAACTTTTGCATCCAAAAATTAAAAAAAAAGGAAAAAAGGGGGAAAACAATGGCGGTACCCCCGAGAAGCTCGCCGCCGGGAGCGAGCGCCTGACTAGGACCCTGCTGCTGCTGCGCGTGGAGCTCGCTCCGAGAAGCCGCCATCACGTCGCTCGCCCATGAGGTGTGAAGCTCGCAGACCTCCCCGCCGCCGCACCTCCTTGCCACTGGGCCGCCCCCTCCCCCTTGGCCAGACGCCGCGTCACGCCTCCTCGCCGCAGACCTGCCGAGCTGCTCGCCAGAAAATGCTCGGAGTCAGATCCAGAGAGAAAGAGAAAAGAGAGAGGAAGGGAAAAGGAACGGGAGGCTGGCGGCTAGAAGAGGATGGTAGGAGATACTCACGTGGGTGGGGGGCCCGCCACTTTGCCGGGTTGCCCGTGACTTCGACCGCAAAACCAGCATCGGGGATTCAACATTCTCTATTAGCAACTACATAGATTTATTCATTAACGCCCCTTTATAATGCCACCAGTGGAATACTATATCCCAATATCTGTAGGCCACATCTAATGGAATTTGGATTTCACAAATGGTGGCTAATTGCATGAAAACATACTGTAAGTCTTCAGACTTGATTTTGTTTGGATATAAACAGCAATGGAGACAATACTTTCAGAATGTTAGTTCGGTGATATTTGGTTCATTGGATTCATGGCTGCAGAGTACGATTAGATAGGCTTTCAATGATTAAGTACCTTTTGGTTTATCAAATCCCCAGTAATTCAGGATCAAAATTATGTGTACAAAATAACATAAGAGACTTGACTGCTTGCAGTAATTCAAAACTCGAGATTCAGGCACTTCTTTAAAACAACGTATTTGTGTTAAACTTGCTCCAGTCTAGTTATCACGATGAATCAAAGACCACAACCGCGGGGGCTCTATCCCCATGCTGGGTAAGGAGGTTGCTACCAAGGCCGTCGTTTCCAACAGTGATCTGGTTTTGCCAAAAAAAATCGACTATCACCTGCTGGGTCGAGCGCTTACTGCTGCAACCACAAGTTGAACGTGTCCCGCAAGGTCACCAACGTCACCAGGTAATGCTTCGTTTCCTCCCTTTCTCCCATTCTCTGATGTGTGTGATCTAAAGGTGATATGCTATTACCGCTTCACATAACAAATTTGTAGAAATGCCCAATATAACAATATAGCCAGGAATCTGGGTTACAGTTTATTTCTACTGCCAACTCAGGTCTCCATGTCCCATGTGTGTCATTGTACATGACTACAAATGTGCTTCACAACCTTCTTTGGAACTTCTTTCTATCATGTGATGATCAAAACAACAGTTCAAGACTGTGGCCATCGGATGTTCCACTAGGTCACCGATCCAGTTTAAAATACATCAATGAGTTAGTTCGCTAGCGCCACTACCATCTGTTCTGGAGCCACTGATTACTGAGGACTGCAGGAACACTAATGTGTCAAGGCATGGGCATTCAACTAGTGATTATATAATGGCCCTTTTGAATGTAGCAGCAGTTCGTGGCATTTCACTAATGTGTCCGCAGAAGCAATTACATCATCTCCATTTCATACTTCCTTGGTTCCATCGTGACACGCTAAAATGTTGAATGCCTACTTGGTGCCGTGCTATAGGGCGCTGTCTCGCGCCCGACGCACACAAAAATCTTGTGTGTAGCTGAAAGCCTGAATCTGCTTACACTGTAGGGAACATATCTAGTGCAAACCAAATTTTGGTGCAAATTCTGTGCAAATCTACTAAAATACATCTCAAAAAATTCTGAAAAAAATCATGAATGTGTTTCTCAGCTTACCTCATCTATATATAAAATTTCATGGTCAAATTCATCTTACCCTAGAAGTTACAGAAAAGACAGATGAATTTGACCATGAAATTTTATATATATATGAGGTAAACTGAGAAACACATTCATGATTTTTTCAGAATTTTTTGAAATATGTTTTAGTAGGTTTGCACGGGGTTTACACCAAAACTTGTTTTGCACTGGATATGTTCCCTACACTGTAATCCGGTTTTGGGGATACAATTAAGCTATGATATAAGCATATTCAATTGGATCTGCTTGTGGTTAGCATAATATGTAGGTGAGCTGATGTACTTCCAAGAGAAGGAAAGACATGTCAAACACTAGTATCTGCATCTATACGGCCGCACATGAACTGAACACTCGACACTGCAGTTGAGCGACAAGGCTCTTGTGCAAACTCTGTTTCTAGTAGGATGGAAGAGTAACAATCAAACTGCCTAAATTGTAAAGAAGTACTACCAATGAACTAGAACCACACCAAACTCTGTTTCTAGGATGGAAAAGCAACAATCCAACCGCCTGATAAACTGTAAAGAAGTACTACTTACTACTACCAATGAACTAGTAGAAACAAACGGGAAAACGACCCATCTCGCTCACAGGCGAGAATACTCAACGTCAAAAACTCGTCGTTGCGTCGATTTCACTCGGTTGATGGGAAGGCAGCCTCCTGAGCCCGAGACACCTCCGCGGCTTGCCGTACGCCTCGTCCTCCGTCTTGTCCCGGGCGTGGATGTTCTTGCAGAGGTCATCGTTGCAGTAGCAGAGGAGCTCCGCCAGCGCCCCCGGACCGTGCAGCCTGGTGACCGGCTGGTTCAGGGCGATGATGTCGCACCAGATGTAGAAGCAGTCGTCCTGCTTCTCGAAGAAAAGTCAAATTTCTACACTCTTCTCCATAATTTAAGATCATGTTTAGTTCTTTACATGTAAACGCAAAAAAGTCGTAAACGCATTAAAGTGAAAAAGAATCTTGCTAATTTGAAGTACTAAATGAAGTCTATTTATTAAACTTTTTGCATTGATGGGTTGTAAATCGCGAGACGAATCTAATGAGCCTACTTAATCCATGATTCGCAACAATGATGCTACAGTAACCATCCGCTAATTATTGATTAAACATGGATTATTTAGCATCATTAGATTCGTCTCGCGATTTACAACCCATCTATACAAAAAGTTTTGCAAATAGACTTCATTTAATACTTCAAATTCCCTGTTTACATTTTTACACATTTTTGCAAAATGAACTAAACACACCCTAAGGATAAAATATTTTTCATTTAGTTCACTAGAATATCTAAATAAAATAAATCAAAAATATTTCTAGGACTAGATATTTTCATGGACGAGTTTAGAATTTAGATCGAGGGCTATGATTTTTGCCACAATAATATAATGGCTTTGTAACCCTATAAATAGAGACCCCCTTCCTTGCCATACCATTCATCCAAGAGCATGGTAGATGAGAGCAAGATAGATAACTAGATGAGAGCATGAGAGGGTGAGTGCTAGGTAGCCACTAAAGAGTGTCTTGTGTAATACTATTGTGTTGTAATAAAGCAAGTATTTTGTAAGTGTTAGTCTCCCAATTTCTAAGTACTTAGTGTATAAGTTGTGATCTATCGTAGGTTGGCTCTGCCACTTGGGATAACAAAGGGTCTGGGCTTCATCGTAGGAAGGCTCTGCCTCTCGGAAGCCAGCTTCATCTGTTGGCACGTTCTGCCATCCGGAAGCGAGAAGGCGGCTCTGTCGTCGAAAGAACCTTATACACTAAGTATCTAGAAATTGAAAAGGCTAACCGACTCTAGAGTGACTTGGCGTGTGTTTTAAGTGTAGGTCCTTATTTTAGTGGATATTAGGGCCACCTCAGTTTCCAACACTACTCCGACTCCTCCAGCTCTTCCCTCGCGATGAAATCCTTGAACATGGCGGACTCGATGGGGCTGCCGTTCCTGGGCAGCCGCTTGGTCTGAGCGTAGCCGCTGACCTTGACGACGTGGCACCCGGTGCTCGCTGTAACCGGATGAGGATGGTTTCGTCCTTGAGATAATGATCTGACTCCTCCGTGAGGTTGTCGAAGCCCCAGGAAAGCATTACGGCGGTGAAGGTGACCGGCCAGTTGGTTGTTCGAAACCAAAATCAGCATGGACGTCGGCCTTGGGCTCGCAGGCGAGCACGAGGTAGAGCGCGATGGAGTCGGGCCCGCCGCACTCCTCGCCAGCGCCATTGGGGAAGACCCGAACGTGCCAGTAGTGACTTGCCGCCTTGAACGCAGCGGACTCCACCCACTCGCCGGTGCCGAGGAGCAGCTTGGCGTGGGAGTAGCCGCTGAGCTTGAAGACATGCAGCCTCGAGGCCGACGTGACGGAGATGGCTGAGGCGGAAGGCTGCGGCAGCGCCACCACGTGGAGCGACATGGCTGACAGCTTTGGAGTGCCGGGTTGCAGGGACAAGGGAAGCAGAACAGGTGTGTGGATCTTTTTTCTTGCGCTGCTAGCGAATACTGATAGTGATTGTATTTTCGGAGCGACGATGTTGTTTATATAGAACAAGCTAAGGCGGTGGGCATTTTGGGGACTTCGAATTCTCCTGGGATTCGGGCACAACAATTCTCCTAGGATTCGGACTCTCCTAGAGTCAAAGTGGCAACTCTACTGTTTACACCCACATCCACGTGTGAAAAATATTGTAACATGGTGGTCTTAAAGGGGAAACAAATACTGTAACGCGTACTAGTGATTAGTAAATAGTACAATAATTAATAATAAATCCTAGACTAATTCTTAACTTGAAAATACCCTTTTAAAAAAATCTTAACTGAAAAAGCGATCGATCCCTGACTCAAATCAAATGGAGAAAACGGAATCAATAACTAGCTCCTCGGCGATCAGCGATCCCCACTGGCGCTTCGCCGGGAAGCGGAGCAGCGCCTCCACGGTGTCCTGGCTGGTCCTGCTCCGGGCGCAGGTGCGGGCCTTGGCGTTGCAGACAGGGTGGTCGGCCGGGCAACAGGTGGCGCGGTCCTTGCAGCAGGTGGCGCCCTCGGCGGGGCAGCATCCCCAGGCAAGGCACATGCCCCGGACGCCGTAGGTGCAGCAGCAGGTGCTCCCCGCCAGGCAGGCGCTGTAGCGGTCGCAGGGGACCGCAGGCGTCGGGGACGGGCCGTTGGGCCCGTCTTGACGGGGTACGACGCCTCCATGGCGATGCCGCACTTGCCGGCGCGCGCGCTCACGTTGCGCGCCATCCGGATGTAGCCGGCCTCGCCCCAGCCGGCGCCCCACGAGTTGCGCACCAGCCAGTAGTCCTGGCCGCCGTCCTCCGTGCCGGAGCCCACCGCCACCACGCCGTGGTCCAGCGACGTGCCGCACCGCCCGGTGAACACGCCCTGCAGTGCCGCGTGGCCGTCGTCAGTCTTTGAAACAACAAGCAGACAGGACGCCCGAGGTGAGGTGGCTGTAGAAAAGCTTAGCTTACCGACTCGTAGAGCTGGAACTCGCGGCCGCCGGCTTCGATGGCGACGGCGACGGGCTGGTGCGCGACGGCCTTCTGCAGCGACTTCTCGTCGTTCCGGGGGACGTCCTCGAAGCCGTCGATGGAGACGACCGTGCGGGCCTTCTTGACGAGGTCGCACCGGCCGTCCCGGGCGGTGTAGGGGTAGTCCTCGTCGGTGTCGATGCCGCCGTTCCTGGCGATGAAGGCGAACGCGTCGTCCATCATCCCTCCGTTGCACCCGCTGTTCTGCCCGTTCTTGGAGCAGTCCACCAGCTCCTGCTCCGACAGCGTCACAAGGTCGCCGGTGACGATCTTGTTGATCCCTTCCACCGCACCCACCGCCGAGAACGCCCAGCAGCTACCTGGGTAGGTCACCACACCAAGCAAAAGCATCAGGTCACTCTGCAAGCAATGCGCCAATGCGATCCAGTGATGTTCTTAGTTAGTTCTTACCGCATTGGCCTTGGTTCTTGATGGGAGCCACGGCGCCCTTCTGCCTCCAGTTGCACGCCGCCGCCGCCGCCGCCGCCGCCGCCGAGGTAGACGGCGCGGAACTCGTCGTTGGTGAGGTCGGCGAAGCTGTTCAGCCCGAGGCGGTAGCCGCGCGCGCCGGCGCGGGCGTTGTGCGCGTCGACGAAGCGGAGGTTGTCCCAGAACGCGCGGAACCGGCGCTCGCGCTCGCCCAGCGCGTTGTACGCCCTGCCGTGGCGCGCCAGCCAGAGGTCGTACGCCGCGCGCGCCTGCGCCTCCGTCCGCGCCATGCCGCGCGCCGCGCCGGTGCCGGACGTTCCTGGCGCAGCCGCGGCCGCTGCCGGCGAGGTGAATAGGACCACCAGGAAGGCCAGCGCGACCGCGACGAGGACGCGGCCGACGCCTGCCATGGTGTCACGCGTTCCGCCGGCGATGCCGAGGCTCCTGTCGACTTGACGAGTTCACTAGAGAGGTTGCGCGTGCGTTCGTGCAGGATTTTTGTACGTGTTGTGATTTGGTTTGTGGATTGGATGTGCAGGGGGGGCGGCGTCCCGTGGTTTTATGGGTCTGGCCGCGGAGCTGTGGTCGGAACGTGACAGTGGGAAGTAGTTTGTGTTGTGGACACGTCACGTACCCGCACAGAACTTGGAACGTACTCCAACTCCGATGCAGTGCAACGATACATAACGAGTGTACACGATCATGATGGTGCTCACGAAGCCGAAGGCGTCTGAATTTGATGTGGGTTCGAAAATCGAATCGACTGTCACGTATGAAAGGAAACTGTTCCTCCATGCGCCACGGCGGGCGGCAGATACACGACCGGTTCGGACTTCGGAGATCGTACGGCCCAGGGGAACCTGATCAGGCTCGGAACAGTGTCCCAACCGGGCCCGCTCAGCCCATTGACGTAACCGAGCCGTACCTGTGCAGGCCCAACCCAGGCTGATCTCTCTCCCGGTCCTCTCCCCTTGTGTCCGATCTCTCTCCAGGCTCCGGCGGAATTCTGTAGTTGTGCAGCTTGTGCTCTCCCACCTTGCCATCGTTCGCCGCCGCCCGCCGAGCCCTCGGGAAGGACAGCACGATGGTTCAGAAGAAGAAGAAAGCAGCCGCGCCGGCCAAGCTCCGCAAGCCGCCGAAGCGCGACGCGGTCGCAATACTTTAGTGGCCCAAAATTTCGCGCTTGGATCCTCCACGAGAGCAGGAGGGATTTGACTTTCCTTTTTCTCTCTCTCTCTCTCTTTCGTGCTCGATTCCTTCGCAGGGGAAGAAGCTCGGCAAGAAGGCTGACATGACGGAGTTCAGGGCGCAGCTGGACTCCCTGGGGCTAAAGATAGTCGAAGTGAACTCAGATGGCAATTGCTTTTTCAGGTTTAGGACTAATTTCTACTCATTGTGCATGTCCCCGTTTAGGACAGGCCGTGCGAGTGCGGATGCAGATTTATTATTGGGTGTAGACTGATCTTTGGAATTCTTCACCGTTTCCGATAACGGCAAACCGAACGGATCAAGGATGTTAAACATCATTTATGCCCTCGGGATGGAAATTCGAGTTACCAGGATATTTAATTATTTGCCGTTTTTATCAGAATCGTGTCCACTCACCCACCTCCGCAGCCCTGCCGACCGAGGGAGTGCTGGAAGTGACAAGAAGCCTGCCGCCCCGGACATCACTGCACCTCACCACTGGTCGCTGCTGCACACACTGCGCTGACGGTCTTTATCTATGCCGACGAGTTTCGTCCTCTACTTCCACAACCAACGGTCAATATCTCTCTCTCTCAACCTCAAGAACAAGCATGTTTTATCCATTGTCAAGAAAAGTACCCTAGCTTAATCTACTTCTAGAAGATCCAAACTCTAACAATATGCAAACTCCGGCTTGGAGGAGTGGCAAATATGTAGAAGTCAAAATAAGGATGGCTTCCAAAAAATGCCACAGGTAAGGATGACAAATAATTAAATACCTCCGCAATAATTCACGCCACGCGGTTCCATCAGCTATTGTATTTCATTCAACTGCTAGGGGTGCCGAGAGTGAAGTTCCACATATCGGACGACGCATACAAACTTTGCGGAAAGTTAAAAGTTGAACACATTAGACCAGTCTCGGTGGGAGTGTCATCGACACAGTTATCTAGACTGAAATTTTAAGAACTGTGCCACTGGAGTGTTATGGTGATGACACTCCTCTCACATTTCATGACACTCCTCACTTCTCTCTCCTCATACTATTGGTACATATTAGCAAATTTAATGTTTATAATACTCTTATGACACTGCCACTGAAATTGTCCTTAGACGACACATACAAACTTTGCCAGGCCATTGTATTCAGAGTAATTGGAATTCTAATGCGCTATTAGTTCGGCTGGAAGCTTCCCGTTCTCTAATTCCTGATGCGGCGCACAATGCACATTCTCGTTCAGCCTTCCCAGACTCTCGTTCAGGTCAGAAAAACTGACGGAATGAAGTTTCTTCACCTAAATTTGCTGGTGGCGTGGCCCGCCTCGGAGGCCACCGCCGTTGACATCTGCGGCAGCTGCCGTTAACTGGACGCCACATTATGCCCTGGGGGAGGAAACCGGCATTACCGTTGCGCGCCTCGCCGTTCCATCGACTAAATGTATGTATTTCATTATTCAACTGCTAGGCGTGCCGAGAGTGCAGTTCACGGAGTCCAGACGGACCAAATGAAACACAAAGCCCCCCAAAAAGGGGAACCATTGCATAAGTAAATGTGGTCGAATTACAATTTGAACTTGCCATGGAAACTTACAAGCAAATTTACACGCGATGCGATACACAACTCCCGTCCCATACTACTACTAATCAGATGATGCGGTCGATCAGAAAGGAAATGGGGATAAATTCCCAAGAAGAAATCCAAGGTAGCCGCCCGCGAAAGCAGGCAGGGCCGGATGATCACCTCCTCTTGTTCCTGCTCCCGAGCAGCAGCGAGATGTAGAAGAGGATCCGGAAGAGGAACCCCCAGGCGACGGTGATCCAGAGGCAGTCCCACTTGGTGAGGTCCGTGACGGCCTGCTGCGCCAGGAAGTCGGGCCCCGTGGTGATGCACGTGGCCGTCCCGATGTCCACCCCCAGCGCCTGGCTCATGGCGCGCAGCACCCGCACCTTGAGCGCCGCCGGCAGCGCGGCCAGCGGCGTGTTGTCGAACATCTGCACGCCGCGCACGAAGCACCGCGCCGGGTCGCTGAACTCGTTCTGCATCACCGCCTCGTACGGGTACTTGACCAGCGACAGGTAGTGGAACCAGATCCAGTACCGCGGGATGCGGTCGCGGTTGATGAAGAAGCCGCTGAACAGGAGGAAGTAGGCCAGCGTCGACACCACCACGGGGTACCCCAGCATCACGTTGGTCACCACGCCCGAGAGGAACGTCGCGAACCCGGACCCGGCCCAGAAGGACGCCAGCACGATGGCCACGAAGAAGAAGAAGCCCCCGGCGCCGCCGGCAAGGCCCACGGCGAAGAAGGTGGTGAGCGCGAACGCCAGGGACAGCACGATCAGGGACGGGAAGCCGACGAGGGTGTGGGAGAGCACGTACGAGGACCGCCGGTACGCGTTGTAGGCCGTCTCGCGGAGGAAGATGTAGCGTTCGTTCAGGAACACGGGGAGCGCGTCGGAGCAGGTGTAGAACATGGTGGACATGGCGATGGCGAAGAAGCCCAGCCGCTCCTGCACGCCCTTGGGGGACTCGTCCAGGCGCCAGAAGATAGTCGCCAGGATGAACCCCGTCACCAGCACGGCGGCCAGGCGGATGACGAAGATCTCCGGCGTGCGCTTCGTGTTGATGAAGGCGCGCCGGGTCAGGACGCCCATCTCCACCCAGAACGGGTTGGCGAACTTGGACACCGCGGCCGCCGGCGCCGACGACACGGACCCGTCGGTCGCGCCGGACACGAGCTTCCCGCGAGAGATGCTGGCGCTGATGGCCTCCTTGAGGGACAGCGGCGGCGACGGCCCGTCGTCGTGGTGCTTCATCGTCTTGGGCGCCACGCGCCGCATCTGCCACTTCTTGTTGTGCTCCACGAGGTCCCTGGCCCCGTCCGGCATGGTCTCCAGCTCCCGGATGAGGTCGAGCGCGAACTCCGTCGGGTTCTCGTTGCCCGGGATGGGCTTGCCGAAGTCGTCGAAGAAGGACGGCAGCGCGCCCGGCGGGCCGTAGAACACGGTCTGCCCGCGGGAGAGGAACAGGAGGCGGTCCAGCAGGCCCAGGATGCGGTAGCTCGGCTGGTGGATGGACATGACCACCACGCTGCCGCTCTGCGCGATGCGCTGCAGCACCTTGACCACCATGAAGGCGCTGGTGGAGTCGAGCCCGGAGGTGGGCTCGTCCAGGAACAGCACGATCGGGTCGTGGATGATGTCCACGCCGATGGACACGCGCCGGCGCTCCCCGCCCGACACGCCGCGGTGGCCCTCGTCGCCGATGATGGTGCCGGCCGCGCTGCGCAGGCCGAGCTGGTCGATGAGCGCCTGCACGCGCTTCCGCTTCTCCTTGGTGGGCAGGGACCGCGGGAGGCGGAACTCGGCGGCGAACATGAGCGTCTCCTCGACGGTGAGCATCGGGTACAGGAGGTCGTCCTGCATCACGTACGCAGAGATGACCTTGAGCAGGTTGCCGTCGAGCGACTCGCCGTTGAGCGTGACGGAGCCGTGGAGGCTCTCCTTGACGATGCGGTTGGCGAGCGCGTCGATGAGCGTGCTCTTCCCGGACCCGCTGGCGCCGAGCACCGCCATGATCTCGCCCTCCCGCGCCTCGCCGGAGATGTTGTCCAGCAGCGTCTTCATCCTGGGCGCCTCGGGCTCGGCCGTCTCCCCGCCCGCGCGCCCGAACGGCAGGCACGAGCCCTTCTTCCGCTGCTTGACGCTGTACGTGAGGTCCGTGAACTTGAGCACGAACGGCAGCAGCGGCCCGCCCCCGCCGCCGCCGCCGTGCATGTGCTCGCTCAGGTCGCTGCCGGTGGAGCCCGGCACGGAGCCGCCCAGCTCGATGGTGTAGTGCGAGTGCGTGGGCGAGGACGTGGGCGACGACGCGTCGCTGCGCGCCTCGTTGACGCGCTTCAGCAGCTGCGCGAGCGTGAACGACGACTGCTTCGCCGGCGGCGGCGGCTGCGGCTGCATGAGCAGGCCGCTGTGGTGCGGCGGCGGCGGCTGCTGGTGGTGGTGGTGCACGTGCAGGAGGCCGTTCCGCGGGATGTCCTCGGCCTCCTCCATCGGCGACGACCTCCGGTCAAAGAACGGCAGCTTGTCCACGAACCGCGACATCGCCGCGCGCGCTCCCCCTCACCGGCCGGCAAGCCCCGTTCCCCTGTGCACCCCCCGCCTCGGTGCCAGCCGCGGCGAGCGAGTGAGAGAAAAAATTGAGAGGTAGACAGGGAGGGGGTTCTCGGCGTTGGCTTGGACTCCGGGGATCACACGAGTAACCATTCTTATAGCTTCCTCACTGGAGCAGTCAAAAGCGGCGCCAGGTTGGTGAGGGGGGGATTGGCTAGCTGCCGGCTGCCCCCACGCCGGGTTTTCTTGCTGTTAGTTGGAACGGTTAAGTAAGTTGCCGCGGCCACGGATGCGGGGGGACGAAGGAGACGGAGGGGTTAGCTTGGGTTTAGGAGCGGGGTCAAGGCGGTGGGTGCGGTGGGTGGAGCTCCCCCCGCCCTCAGCGCGCGCGCGAGGGATGGCGCTCCGGGTGGTTCAGCGTCGCCCAGCCAGAGCCCACCAAATGGGCAGCTAACACCAAGCGTTAACAGCAACAGCGCCGGGCTAGCCGAGCTGCGAAAGTATGCCAAAGAATGCATGGAGGGGTTGGCCAAAGGCCCAAAGCCATGAATTGTAGGAGACGACGAAACAAATTGAGATCGCTCTTGCTTCAGAGCAGCACACAATTGGCAGGGCGTGTTCAAATCCATATCTTTTAACCGAGACTGGTGGGTTTAATTATTGATTCTCTCGAAGGAACAAAGAGTTGTTCGAGTCATCTTCAGGTCATTATTAGGGGAACATATCTAGTGCAAACTAAGGATCTCGTGCAAACCCGTGCAAACCTACTAAACAAAGTTTCAAAAAATTCTGAAAAAATCATGAATGTGCTTCTCAGATTACATCATCTATATATAAAATTTCATGGTCAAATTCGTCTTACTCTAGAAGTTACAAAAAAGACAAATTTGAGATGCATTTGAACCATTATTGTTGTCAGAAAATTTGTTTTTTTTGTAACTTCTAGAGTAAGACGAATTTGACCATGAAATTTTATATATAGATGAGGTAAGCTGAGAAGCACATTCATGATTTTTTTCAGAATTTTTTGAAACTTTGTTTAGTAGGTTTACACGGGTTTGCACGAGGTCCTTGGTTTGCACTAGATACGTTGCCCATTATTAGAACGTTTCCAGTTGTGTCAGCTTAATTGTTTCATGGAGACAGGACGACGAGCATATGCTTCCAGCACGTGAGATGTTGGGCTGATTTAGCTACTTACCTTACAGAATCAGATCATCCACCGCGTTACATACGTGACAAGATAATTATCCAGACAGTACGGACGCTGGAAATTGACTCCACTTTCTTTCTCTCGCTTTTAACAATGCAGTTAGGTCTCGGGCGCAAGCTGCCCGGCACGTCAATGGCTGCTTGTCTAACCTAGTACGTGACTAGTGACTTCGGAATCTTAAACAACACCACGTATTGGCAGCCGCTCTCGTCCGAAATCGCGGTCCGCCAAGCTTGCAAGTCTCGTTTCTTGTTGCACCGCTCTTCGCGTAGGCGAGCGCCCGGAGGCGGTGAACCAAATCGCCATCTACCCATCGGCATCTCAACGCTCCAGGTCTTACCAGCCGCATCCTCACTGACCGGAATGCCGAATGCAATTTCTAATCTAAAGAAAAAAAAGGGGGTGGATGCATGGCCATGTTCCCATGCTATTTCCTGGCATGCGTTTCGAGCAACCTGTGAAAGCGAAAGGAATGGTGCGGGACCAGCACTCCTAACCAAGTCAACCGTAAGTTGACCAACACTATCTGCTCTACTTTTCAGGGTTCTTTTACAATTCGGGCTGTTCCTAACGAGCTAAAAAGTTAATGCTTAGATTTTTTTTCAGATGGATAACTTAACTGGTCCAAGCTTCCACCATATAATTTTTCAATTTTTTTCTCGTGAAAATATACGAGTGTTTTAAATGATATTCGATGGACGCGAATATATTCAAGAGTCCAATTGGATCAGTTTCGATAATGGTCCATCTTACTACTAGATGAAAGTTGGAACGAATAGAATCCTCAATTGACATGCCCACTTCATGTTTTCATCCAGCTCGAGAAAATCAGAGAGGAGGAGGCAATACTCCTAAGTCCAAGGGAAACCAGTTCTTTTTTCTTTCTAGGGAAAAAAAAGCACAGCTAGATACGGGTGGGCCACAATCTAACCAATTCCGGAGTCCAGTTCACAGCCCGTGATGACTAACACGAAACGGCCCATCTCATGATCTCAGACGTCTCTGGTCTCTTCCCCACCGGCGTCTCCCCTCCAACCCCCCCCCCCCCCCCCCCCCCCCCACCCCACGCGGCACCCGCCGTCGGCCGTTCCCCACGGGCCACTTCCCCGCCGGTGCTCACTGCCCACGCTCCTCATTCCCATTCCCATGGGCGACCCGCACCTCCTCTCCTCCGCCCACTCTGCCTCCGCCACCACCTACTCCGCTCGAAAACACCCTAGCCCCATCGACGAGCCCTTCTCCGATCCCAGCCCGTCCGTCACCAAGCGGCCTAGGGTTGCGGCGGAGCCGTCCGCGCCCAGTGACGCGGCTCCGCACCCCGAGGCGGAGGTCCGGTCGCTCGTCATGATGGCCGGAGGAATCTACCCGCTGGCGCGGGCCGAGGGGCTCCGCGGCCTCGCCGCGGTCCTGGAGAAGGTGGATGCCGGCTGCTCTGTCGGCGCAAGGATTGCGGACTGCTGCTACGAATGCGCGGCGGAGCTCATGAGGGATGACGACGAGGGCGTCAGGCTGGCCGTCGTTCGATTGGTGAGGCGTTGTCATTTTTGTTGGTGCTTTGTTGTGCTTGTATGTTTTTCGTGGGGTTAAATGACTTTCAAATTTGAGGCTGTTGAGGTAATAAATCTCCTCCTGCGATGTATAGGTAGGCCTATGTGCTCAGAAGTTTTCTGCGAGAATGGATATCGATGCCAAGGGCCATGGTGACCTCATGGACTTGATTTTCCTACAGGTATGGTTCACCACACATTACAGATCTGCACTACACTAGTATTGAATGGCAAAAAGAATAAGCGCTCTCTGATAAATATTACATTGAGATGGTTGACTTCCGACAGCATTTGATGTTTTTGTATTTACGTGTTAGACTTATATTTCCCACACTGGTTACTGTATTCACGTGTTAGGAGAAAGTGTTTATCCTGAATTAAGGGTTGATATTGAATTCTATTTTGAAATATCACACTTCATATCTGTGAATAGCAAGTTTTATTTTTCTGTAATGCTTATCGCTTTCTTTCTCTTCTGGTGCTTGTCTGCTCAGCTTAGCTCCATGGCTAGGGACATGTGCACAAAAGTGAGAATTGAAGCATTCAGTGCCCTCGGTAAAATGCAACGAGTTTCTGAGGGTGTATTACTTCAGTCGTTGTCTAAGAAGGTTATAAAAACTGACACTATGAGTATCATCAACGGGCAAAAGTTACTTCCTAAGATAAAAATTCCCTGTGCTGCTGGCATTTTTGCCCATGGAATTGAAGATGAGTTTTACCAGGTTCGGTCATTTCTCTTCTACCATGATTTCCCTTAACACAGCATTAATTTTCTTTTTCTTTAATTGTTGTTTTCATATCACAGGTGCGAACAGCTGCTTGTACATCATTGGGAGCACTGGCAAAGTTTTCTAGTCAGTATGCGGAGAAGGCCTTGGACTTGTTGATGGACATGATGAATGATGATACAGAAGCAGTTAGGCTGCAGACTTTGCAAGCACTATTTCATATGGCAACATATGGATATTTGAGTATGGAAGAGAAGCACATGCATATGGTATTACTGACATTCTTTTAATCAGTGACTAACTGACTACCTGGTACTTCTTACTCTATTTATAGGATATGACTTGCAACAATATTGCAATTTATTGGATAAAATGGTAAACTGGTATTAAGGACGTAAGCTCACTGTCTTTCCATTGATAAATATATCCTCACATAGTTATCTGTCAGGGTCCTCAATGTTTTTGTCAGTAGCCAACAGTTTTCCTTTCACAAATCTATGAGTGTGTTAGCAGAATGGCCATGCTTGTTTTAACATGCTCTACTGATCACACATCCTTATTATTCTGAATACAGTGCTCTTTTGTCGTAACTGTAGGGAAATTTGTGGTAACCACAGTTACTAAAGCCAGTACCAGTGTCTTGAAGGATGAGTACTGGCTGGAAAGTTATCGGGAGGAATCTTAATTGACAGTGATCTGACCTGTTAAATTTGCACAATGTTCTGCAGACTACTATCAACATGCAAGGATAATGAACTAGGCCAGAATCCACATGAAACATTCATGAACAATTTTGAAGAAAAGCAGTTCAATTTTGTAGTTCGTATAAATGGTGGGTCCATATTTTCGAATTTTTTGTGCATTCATTGCCTCAGAGCAATCTTAGGTCTAGTTTTTTAAGTAAAAGAGGACATGCATAACCAAAGATCAAGCAGTTTAAGTCCTATTTTTTTAAGTCCTATGAAGTCTGAATAACTTGTAACTAGATTTGCATGTGTTTAAACAGATCTTCTAAATAATCAAATGTAGTAATGTAGATGAATATTTGCTGTTTGCTAAATGCTAGTAAAATTTAGAAACCTTATGTTATGTATTTGCTTTTGTAGTTTCTTGGCTTGCTGGTTGATGCCAATGCCTTAATTCGAAATGCAGCACACAAGATCCTTGGGTTAGTCAACCTGCCCAAACTTCAAATGTTCAAATCTGCACTTGATGGCCTCATTACAAGTTTGGAGAAAAATCCTGAGGTATGTTAGTCTCATACCTATGCTGAACAACCATCACAACCCTTGCTATCTCTTAAATTTGTGTCATAGGTCATCATGTAGAATATTCACTCTATTACTCTAAATGGGTTGAGTATATGGCTTCATTTGACATAAGAGTTCGCTCTTGTTGCAGGAACAAGATATATATGGTATTCTGTTTTCTATTGGTAAGAATCATGGGAGCTTTTCAGCTAACATAGCTAAACATTTGGCCAAAGAGGTATTCTCAAATTTCCTAATTCCAGTTTTGTTTACATTCATACCATCTGAGAATTGTGTTGCTAGTTGTACCTCTCTGTATTTGAATACATAAGTTCGTTTTTGCATTCAATTATCACTGTCTAGTTATATATTTTTTGGATTCTTTTATCATATCTATTGTTCTAATGTTACTTTATCTGCATGTCTTAGATCACTATGGCATCTCACGGAGAGCTTATCTTGGACAAACCTAGGATCAAAGCATTGCTAATAGTGTCAATCTCAGCATCTTTTTCTGATGATAAGCACAAGAAGTTGGACATACCTTCAATTATCTTCTCACATACAATTTCCCTATTGGAGAAGGTCTCATCTGCACTCGGAGATGAGGTTAATGAGGATTCGATTTTATCCTACTTGTGTCATAAAGGTGGAATGCCATTTTGGGGAAACAGATCAATATCTACAGAGTTTGGAGTATCTGAAAGCTGCAAAGTTGAAACTGTGGAAATTGGCGCCAAAGTAGAAAATACTGCAAAGACAGCTAAGTGTCTAGACAGAGTTCTGGTAATGCAATCCATGGAATCCATACTACAAACTGTTGAAGTAGCCTGGACTATGAAAATGTCAAGCGATATTTTTGAAGCCCAAACTATTTTGAGGTATCAATGGCTCCTTTGTTTTCTCTTTAGCGTGCAGTCAATATATATGTTACTGTATTTTGAGTATATTTCAAGTGATTTTGAACTTTCTTGATCGCAGAACATGCAAAGAAGAGCTAAAAGTATTGGCTGAAAATTCTGCTGGATCAATTGGTGCGTTCTCAAGCTTTCTATGCGAGTATCTTCATGCAATACACTTGATCATTGAAATATGGCAGTTGATTAAATTGGATAATTCTTATACTTTTGGCCTAACATCACATGATATTTTACTGGAGAAGTTTAATATATCCATAAGAAGGATGGAATACTGTTATGCTGGATTAAATAGAGAATTGGAGGTTCAAGTGTTGGAGCTTTCTTTGTTAGCTAATTTATTTGGATTGTCAAAGATTGGAGCTTGTTCAAAGGTAGTTCTGGGTAAGTTGCTTTGGATTATTAGTCGCCTAGAAGGTCTGTGTGCTGATGGGTCCTGTGAGCTGTCTGACTTCAGCAGAGAAATTAAGAAAGCCTTGGATGCCAACCCTAACGGCGATACTCTGATCGGCAACATTCACACTTTGTTTGAACTCTTCCATGTAAAACCAACAACAGATTTTGGAATGGTTAAAGAGATAAGTGCAGTGTTGCAAGTTTGTGATAACAGTTCTGAGAATCCACTGTCATACATTTGTGGATTACCAGTGGGCGTCAGTTTTAACATATCTCTGTGGAACATATCTAGCCATCATAGATTATGGTTCCGCATGAGCATTGGTGAGTCCGTGCAACATGCCTTCTTAGAGTTTTCCTCATTTGAAGGTAATGAGGAGGTGAAGAATGGCTCTATGGTTGTTCCTCTTGATGCCACTCCAATGGCACATTCATTTGTGCTGAGGGTATGTCTGCTAATGGAGTGTTCATATGGTATCAGCACCAACCAGGGAGGACATGGAGGACCGAGTGATTGTGTTGTCCAACTCTCTGATGAACTGGATGTTTATTTTTTCAGTACTGGGCAAAGGTGATGAAACCAGTGCTCATCACATGCGCGTCATCTTCAACACTGTGCTCAAGTATCGTGGATGGTTCTCATAACTTTCACAATGCAAAAAGTAGATTGTAACAACAGGCCAGAAATAGGAGTACCATGTTATCCATTGAATTGAATTACTCATGTTCCATGTGGATGGACGAGGCAAGTGACTTGAAAATCCTCGCCTCAGCCCTCAAGTCATCCAGGATTTCTGATAAAAGGTTTCTTTTGTGTTGAGATTTTTGTAGCAGGAACAGGAGCAAAGCATATGTGCCACGTGTTATAACTGAATGTGTAGTTTGGAGGTGCAAATGGTTTGCGATCATGTTGAAGCTATTTTGGAGTTTGTACCGATTGTGAGCCTGATGATGGAGAAGGCCCAGCTTAACCTGCTGTACTGCTCAGTACAGGCAATGCCCTTACCATACTCGTGATATATAGGCCAGTGTACTTGGCTAGTTCTTACTAGGTTTTATTTTGTGTAGTTTACTAAGGGATCATGTCCAGATTATTGAGATATCTGCGTCATGGACTCATGGCCCTGAGATGTGCGTCAATTGATAAGCTGGTTGTTGTTTTGCGAACCGAAGTAGTCAAACTTCTTGGCTCTTGCTGATGAATCAAACTCCCATCGCCCTACAAATTATCTTTAGAGTTCTTCGCAGAAATATCAACACACGAACCATGATGCAAACTGAAGTGTGGGAAACGATTGATTCGAAAAATGAAACAGTAGACAAAATATCTTGCCCACATCTACCACTGCCTACGAAGAATCATCTCATGCATGAAACAAACGTAGTCAATTCTTTGACTACTCATCTGAGTTTTATCCATTGTCTTCTAGTACTACACCATTTTACAAACTTCTGCATCTTGGACTGTACTAACATTTACAATTGAAGAAAAACAAAGAAAGAAACAAAACCCTAAGCAGGCTTGCTAGTTGCTAGCCCTGAAGAACTAATCTAAGATGAGCTTGCGCCTGCCCAGCGGAAGAAACTTGGCTGAGATGGCGCGAACACTGCACCGGACGCACTTGCACGAAGTTTTCAGTTGCCGCCTTGCCGGACAACCGCTGGGCCTTCCTTCTCCGGTGGGCGGCGGCCATCAGGCTCTTCCGGCCCGTCGCATCAAGTATTCAAGTGGTCCTTGAGAGCAGGTACCTCGCACGGATCGCCTTCACGAACCGGGCCTCAGCCTCCGGGCTGTCGAACGCCAGCCCGGTCTTCACCCGCGGCAGCGCCTCCGCGTCATCGGGCGCCGCCGGTAGCGTCGTCGCCATCTCCGGCGCGCTCTCCTCGTCCTCCTCCCTTTGAAAGGGGTTGTCAGCGTGATCGGGCTCTGGCGCCGGCAGCGTCGTCGCCGTCTCCGGCGCGCTCTCCTCGTCCTCCTTCCTTTGGAAGGGGCAGTTGTCAGCGTGATCGGGCTCTGGCGCCGGTAGCGTCGTCGCCGTCTCCGGCGCGCTCTCCTCCTCCTCCTCCTCCCTTTGGAAGGGGCAGTAGTCCCTGAGGTAGCTCAGGCGGCGCGAGCAGGCCTCCTTCCTCTCCGTCCAGCGGGCGACTAGCTCACTGCCGACCGGCGTGGCGGCGCTGCCGGCGTCGGCGGCGACAGACGCCAGGAACGCGGCGGTCATCTCCGGACCCGAGTGCCTGAAGCTCTCCGGCGGCTCGCCCAGCACTCCTGTCGGGAACGGCGGCGGATCCACCGGCGCCGCGCTGGTCTCCTGATCCGCTGCTGGGAGGACGAAGCGCACCCTGAGCCCCGTCCTCTTGCGGATGCCGTCGACGGCAACGGCAATGGCCTCCGGCGCACCATCACCGCGAGGGCTCCTCTTCAAAGCCGGTCGCAAGCGCTGCGGCGGCGTCCTCTGCTTCTCGACGTCGGCATCGCACGACTCCTCCTCCTCCTCCTTCACCGCCCTGATCCGCTCCCGCCTCACCGGCGCCATGATCTTCCGCTTGAACTCGTCGCTCCACTGCCGCTTCTTGGCTGATCCATGCGCTGCTTCCTCGCTGGCCGGGAGCGTATCGGCAACAGCAATGCTGAAGCATGTGAGCATCTGGAGCGTGCGCAGCGCCATGGACGTGCGCACGGAAGACGATGGCCGGCCGATCGCCTGCTCGGTTAAACGATGAGTTCTCGTGAACTGGGAACGAGCGGGCGGCTTTGCCTTATACGCCTCGCGGCGACCAGAGTCCGAACGGGTAATCAGCAGATCTAATCTCGGTTACGAGAACGAACAGATAGTTAATCTATCCGGCATCCACACGGGTCATTTTTATACGGTATAAAACAAGAAGAGAATTACCGGTGTAAATCCGAACTGAATCGGCCGTGCAACTACAAAAGAATCCAAACTGAATCGGACTTAGAAAAATAGTTAGATTTCGGTGCATGCCCACATACCTCCGTAAAAATTCAAAACTACGCCGTCGTAGCATTCTAAACTACCCACGTTTATCTCTCGTCGTCGAATTATCGAAAAGAAGAGGACGCAAAACATGGGCCAGAATTGTACTTAGGCCTGCAGCCCACTGTTGGCCGGGTGATGATTGATACCGGGCCAGAATCACAGTGGGCAGCAGAACGACAAAGTGGTGAATGACCGGGTGGCCATGCTTGTGCCGATACGCTCCAGGAGCTTACGGGTCCGTTTGGTTCATGTACTAGTTTGGCCAGGCTTAGATAGTAAGCCAGGCTAGTACAAGCCAGGCTAGTGCAATACAACTACATTATGTTTGGTTGCATGTATCTGATAAGTCTGTACAGAATAATTCTTGTTTGGTTGCACGCATTGCTTTGTGTAAAATCACCTTCTCTATTCAAGAGTAAGCTTACAACACTTATTCCACACATGCCACAGCAATCAGCAACTCGCCAGTCCAATGGCCGCCAGCTCCAGCGATAGGCCATCTAACGAGCGAAAGCGGAGGCGCCGACGGTGGACAAGCACAGCCGTTTCTGCAGGCATGCTTGGGAAGCAAAAAAGGAACAAAAATTTAACAAGAAAAAAAGGGAGGAAAAAGGCTTCAGAGTGCCCTTGTCTTGAAGATCGAAATCAAATCAAACAAACCACCAAGCAATGTTGAAAGCTTCTTTCCCCGGCAAGATTTTTTAGCGCATCGCCCTTTGAAGTTCTGACGGCTGGGAAGAACGAGGCCCACGAAATCCAATTTCTTTGTGTCGCCATTGCTATCTTCCCAATCCTCTCAATCAAAGCGGAGCTACGTCCGGTGGCCCTCATCTAAGTTCAGCTATGGCTGGGGCAACCGGCTGCCATGAGGCGTTGAGCCTACAGTGCGCTGAAGGCCGCCATGGGCTATGCGTCGCCGCCGGTCACACAGGTGAGCTTCACGGGGCGGGCGAGCTCCGACCTGTAGGGAGCGCATCCATTATGTGGCCGGCCATGCATGCGGGAGCGCCGAGATCCGGCATGGGTCCGTGCGAGTGCTGCGAAAGCCGCGTGCGCTCACCGGAGGCCGGAGGCGGAGACGAAGGGGGTGGTGAGCGGAGGTGAGGGAAAAGGCGACGGTGGTGACTGGACGGGGGAGGTGAGTGGAGTTCACGGGCTGCACAAACCGGGCCTGGCTTAGCTCCTAGTGCGGCCGAATTTCGCGTACTAGCTAAGCCAGGCCAGCAGACCTTTTTTTGCATTGCCACAGTCTGGCTAACTGGCTGTGCAGTCATCTAAACAGGTCCACTCTATATTACTGAAGCTTGGTTAGGGTCTAATGCAGGTAACCAAACGCACCCTACTTTCCTTACAAAAGAAATTCTTTCATGCAATTTGTTTTCTTATTTATGGATTTTCTTTCATGCATCAGGTGGGGGCGCACGGAGGTGCGGGTGCACCGGAGTCCCCCCAAATTTTTTTCCGAAATGACGCGTCCAGCGTGGCAATAGCAAAACTGTGTAAACGACAAGAAAAGGTGAGTTCTTTTTTTCCCTGCAGCATACCAGGAAATCAGATCACATCTTCCTTCGCGGTCACGGAAATTCCGGCGATGCACTGTTAGTATTTTTTTAAGGGGGAGATTTTATTACTCTCTATTTTAAATTGTAGGTCATTTTTATTATGTCTAGAAACATAGAAAATACTATATATAGATTTGTCAAAACACCTCCAATTTGCGACAGAGGAAGCAGTTTCAAGCAGAATTATATTATCACGCAGTAGTAGTAACCATGTGGACATGCCGTTCGTTCCATCAGCTCCGGGACGCACGTGTCAGCATCACTGCCCGAGGCCAATCCCTTTCGCTGAGCTGGTTGCGGCCTTGCGGGCTTGGCAGCGATCCGCCGCCTTGAATGCCGGAGGCCGGAGAGGGACGGGGTTGAAGGCCGACGAGGAGGCGAACGCCGCGCCGTGCTTCCTCCGCGGAGGAGGCGGCGACGACGCGCGAGGTCGCGGTTCGGGTTGGCGCCTAGCGCGCCCCTCTGGTCAGAGGATCCCAGCAGCCGAAACAAGAGTAGGAGTGGTTGGCGAGCGATCGATCCGATGAGGGGGGATGAGCTGATGACACCCGGCATCTCTGCATCTGGTGCTGCGTGGCGTGCGAAGCTACCAGTTGCGGTTTTTTTTCTAGGGGCGGCAGCAGCCAGCAGCTTGGACACATTAGCCGGGCGAGCTGTCGCGCCGTGATCCCTTTCGCTTCACTTATTGTAAGAGTAGTGTTCCCTGCACCGTGGCGTATGCTTGGATTGCTCTGGTCTACGAGGACAGTGGACAGCGACTGCTGGAGCATTGGGCACGGAGGCATGCATGTTCAGTTTAAGCGTTGTTGGCTTGCGGCGGCGGTAATCTAAGATTTGGTTTGTTACGCAAGTGACGTGCGATCTATAATTTGCGATGAGCCCGAGCTTAACTCGTGACAGCTGATACGGACATGTTTGTACATACGCACTCCTGTTTGGACTTTTCAAGTGCTTTGTTCAAATCAAGGTAGCCCAGAGACGTGCTAGCTAAGCACGCACAGTATCACGCGGCCCCGTGTTTTGTGTTTTGTGTTTGTGGGCATGTTTGGTTTTGAGGTGAAAAAAAATTTCGCAGAAACATTTTACATTTTTGACCACTATTTCAGAGTATTAAATAAAGTTTAATTATAACACCACCTACAGGACTCCTGGTAAATTCGTGAGACCAAACTAATAAGGTCTTTGACCGCACGACTAGAAGATGTTTACTGTAGCATCACTGTAGCAAATTATGGATTAATTACCGTAATTAGATTCATCACAAAAAGTTACACCGATTTCTGAAAAAGTTTTAAAAATAGACTTTATTTAGTACTCCATGCATACAAGATTCTCTTTTCGCGAAATGTTTACTGTTTCAAACATTGCCTGTGTGCCCTGCAGACTGCAGTAGCAGTCCAAGCGTCGGCCAAACCTTCCAGCAGAAACCTCCCATTGTTTGCATCCGATTCCAGCACGAGGCATGAGCGCGCTTGCTTTGGCGGTCGCTGCTCGCATGCCTCACGGTAGCTTTCGCTCGTCCACCGGGGTGGGGGTGGGGGATCACGGGTTCCGATCAGCCATCGGTGGATGTGGATGGACGCCAGAGCGCATGGGGCACACTAATTTACGGTCGCCCGTAAAATTAGTCCCGTGCAGTCGATTTCAGACTAACGGAATAGTTCATTTGCGAATGTGCGGAAAGGCCCCACCCTATTATCTTTTGGCTCCGCATCTCTGCCCCGCCAGTTATAACTAGTTCGTTACTCCCAAGTCCCAACACACGCCAGCTGGGCGACAGACTTCTGATCCCGTACCCCACAATGCATTGATTTAAACAAAAAAAATACACTGGTGGTAAAGTTTGTATTATAAAAAAATACGAATTGAAAAATTCATGCATTTTTTAGTAACAATATGGAAAGAGAAAAATTGCAGGAAACATTGGAAAGAACAAAAATTGATAACAAAAGTTATGGAATTTTTTTTGAAAGGAACAAAATTCGGAAACAAAATTTTAGAAGAAAAAATAGATCAATTCCAAAAAATGAAAAAGTTGGAGAAATTTTTTGGAAGAAATAATTGCAAATCAAAAGTTGTAGAAGAAAATTGGAAACACAATTTGTACACCGAAAAATAAAAAAGAAAAATATATGGAATTTTTTTGAAAGGAATAAAATTTGGAATAAAAAGTTCGAAATTCCAAAAAAAAAGTTGGAGAAAACTTTTGAAAAAAATAATTGCAGAATAAAAGTTATAGAAGAAAATTGGAAACACAATTTGGACACAGAACAAAAAAAAAAGAGAGGCAGCAGCGTGGCAGTATCTCGAGGCGAGTGGAGGTCGTCTGAACCTGCCACCGCGCCATGCACCGTGAAGTACGCCAGGCGGTGCCCCGTCGCCGCTTCTCGCCCTGCTCGCCGGGCCTGCTGCCACTCCCATCGTGGCCAGCCCTCACTTCTCTCACCGCTGTTCCTAGTGCAGAACAGTAGCGTGGTGGTACTGCTCCAATGGAACTGCGAGTTCTCTCTAGGGATGAAAGCGGGAATGGTAAAATCCCGTACCGTCCGACACCGTATTCCGAATATACCGCCCGTATCCCGAATTGGCGGGAAAAACAGGAACAGGAAACTTCCCGAGAAATATGGTCAGGAACGGGAACGGAAGTGGTTGAGACGTTTTCCCGCCCGTATTTTCGATTTCCCGTATAGAGCCGGGAAAATTCCCGCGGGAATTCCCGTACCCCTACCTCATTTTGGCCCATTTCTTCCGATCTCAGCGGCCAAGCCCAATTCGGCGCCCCGTGCACAGCGCACACCAAAATTTGGAAGCGCGCCCCGCTCTCCCGCTCCCCAAACCCTAAAGGCGCCTAATTTTTCCCCTTTCCCTCCCCATATCAGCCGCCCGCCGCCGCACACTCTCTCTGAGTCTCAGTCTCTCTCTCTCCCGCAGACCGCGGTCTCGCACTCTCGCTCGGCGCTCGCCCCGCTCGCCCGCTCCGCCCTCCGGCAGACCTCCCGCCGTCCCCCTCAGCCCCTCCGACCGGCGACCGGTGCCGCGCCGCCCGCTCCGCCCTCCAGCAGTCCCTCCCGCCGTCCCCCTCCGACCGGCGTTACGCCGCGCGCCGCCCGCCGACCGGCGAGCGACGGCGAGGGCCGCACCCCGGCAGCCCCCAGGACGCGACACACGTGCTCTCTTCCGTCCTCCGGTCCTCATGCCCGCCGCCACCACCAAGGATGTCGCGTCAAAGAGGTCCTGGTGCTGCCTCATCGGCATCCAAGCGCCGACTCACCCTCGAGCCACCACGGCCGCCGGTGTTGCTGCACAGCACCACTCTTCCTCCAACGTCAACCACAGGTAATTTTCAAAATCAATGTGTATGTAGTTCACTAGTTCATGCTGCTGCTATAGTTCTCGATAGATCTGTCATCTGTACATGAGTAGAGAATAGAGTAGATCCTCCTGCTGCATTTTATTAGTATAGTATAGAGTAGTAAATTGATTTGTAGTTGCGTAGTTCCTAGTTTTCGTACTGATTCAATGAAGCTTATTATTTAAAAATGGGTGTATGTCTTTGATTTTTTTTCTCTTGGTAGGATCTAAGGGGTCAAGCTCATCAAATGGAAGCCCAAGTCCTGTTCCAACTCAAGATCTTGGTCTCTGTCTATCCAGTGCAACTCCTATATCAAGATCTAGCCCAGGAAGTGGTGCAGCTGGTGGAGGTTCAACTGATGCAGCTGTTGGACTGTCAAGTGGGGGTGTTAGTGATGTAGCTGGTGGAGGTTCTGGTGATTCTTTGCCAAGTGGGGCTGTCACTCCTCTCAGTGGTGCTGTTGGTGATGCTTCTGGTGGTACTGCTGCTGTAAATCTTAGTGGTGCTACTGGTGGACAGGGAGGAGAAAGAACAGATGCTAGAAATGCCATCATTGTTGAAGGTGATGATCCTGCTGTCCATAATTTTGTGCTTCTCAAAAATTAATTTTCAAATCTGCTGTACATACTTGTATTAGAAACCATGCCAAAGGTTGCAACCGTTCATATCAAATCTGTTAACCGTCCTCTTGTATTGTAGGATGACGATGTTGTAGACAGTGATGGAGAAATGAATGGGCAAGCCGATGTGAAGCGTCCCCTCATAAGAGAGAACTTAAATGTGATATAAAACACCAGTCCCAGGAGGCTGATGCCACATTTATTACATCAGATGGTTCATAACCGTACAAACCTTGGAGGACACTCGATACAGATGATAATGAAAAGTAACCAAGCTACGACATAACACCAGACTGCAACCCACATGGGGTCTAACTCAGGCTCAGAGTACTGCGTTAGCGAAAACATCTCGGTCAGGGCCGGTTCCACAGGCAAGGTTGGGTGTAGAACGATAACCCTACTCAGCGTCGTCTGGTACGAAGTCTGGGTCTTCCTCTGTAAAAAGTAAGAATGGGGTGAGTACAAACGTACTCAGCAAGTCCAACCACACCCACGGAGGGGGTTATATCAGAATAATATGCATAGGTATATCAAGGATAAGGTTACGGTTTAATTTGCAGAAAGCTAAATTTTATGCAGGGGTTTATTTAGCAGAAAACATTTCAGAAACTAGTTTTTGTTTTGAGTAACACGGAGTTCAAGTTTTAAACTGCTACCGGACTCCCCGTCCGTCGTAGCACACGGCACAACTGCCGGACACAATTCCAAAACAACTCACACCATCCCATCCCAAGAAACACTAGTTATGTGACCACACCGTAACTCGCCCAATACCGTGGGCACGGATATTCGAATAGCTTTTAACTCTGCAGATGTGTGCAACTTTACCCACAAGTAGGATACCACATCTCGAACACCGTCGTGTCGGTGTAGATCCCAACATAGCCATTACCCACCTTAGCTAAGCCTGACTAGCCATCACGGGATTCACCAAGGGGTCATCGACCTAACTCTGAGGTATAACCGGGGTATAAGTCACACTGAGCATATCCCTTCTCCTTGGTCACCCGTTGCTCTCAGCCCTCCTGATGGCTATCACACCAACTAGTGGGATTCATGCTACGTCGTTGCCCATTCAACGGTCGAGTGGTTTGCACGATAGAGGAGTTAGGTGAGATGACACACCAACTCGGTCCTTAGACACGACAAGATGGATATCTCCCTTCTTTGCCCTGCCACATTGGCACGAGCACACCAAATGGCAAATCCGTAGAAATGCCATCCATCCCGTCTGAACTTTCTTTACAAAAACACCACATTTATCCCATCCCACACGCACACATTTTCTTTATAAAATAAATCGTATTATGAGTAAAGTCCTAAGCGTTCTAATATCGATTAATGTCCAAGCAAAATCAGACATTAATCTAGGTGGTCAAGGAATGGTCATCACAAATCAAGGGGTGGCTATCCAACCGTGTTTTTATGCAAGCAAAATATATGCAATTTTATAAAACAGGCCATTGGGATGTGTTTATAAAAACTAGGACAGAAACATGCATCAAAGGATGGGATTGAACTTGCCGTCTTCGAAGCCTTCGGGGAGGTCCTGTCCTTCGGGCTCGGGGTCGCGGAACTGGTCCTCATTCACTTGTTCGCAGTACTGCTCGTTAACGGGTTCTCCTTTGTTCACACCGTGGTCTACGACGCAAATAAACAAGCACACAATCAAGACACGGTAAATAAAAGATTTATCGTCGACCTCGAATCGGAAACACATAAAATATGGAGTATGGAGTAAAGTTTTCGAGTGGATTCCTAAAGGCATGGCCGAAACTGAGTTAAGAGATACTTGGTAAAGTTTCGGGTTGATCAGAGATCGTTTGGTACATGAAATAATAGGTTGTGTAAAAGTCTAGGGGTCAAATAAGGGTCTAGGGACCTGTTTGTAAATATTTCGGGAGAACCAGGGGCCTGTTTATGATTTCTAGAAATATTTGGGCTTATTAGGAAGGTGTAGGGGCCTAATTATTATTAAGTTTAAATAGTGGAGGATTTGTTTGCAAAATAGGAAAACAGGGAGGGTGTTTTTGGGAAAAATGTTATAAAGGGAGGGGCTCTTTAGTAATTAGAGGGAAGGTGGGGGGCTATTGGCAAAACTGCCATCCCCTTCGGCGGCCTGGGGGTCCGGCGGCGGCTCGGGGTAGGGGGAAAATGGGCAGCGGGATGTGGGGGATCGATTCCCCGGCTCACCTCGGCTTGGGGCGCGGCGAGGAAGCGGGGCGACGCGGGCCGGCGGCGGCGGCGCTGGCACTGAGGAGGGGAGGCGGCGGTGGCTGTGGCGGCTTGGGATGTGGAGGAGCGGCGCCGGCGGGTCGCTTTATAGCCGTGGAGAGGCGGTGGCGAGGCCGGGAGTAGGTGACGGCCGGCGAGCCGCGCGGAGCGCCATTAATGGTGTGCTCGCGTCGTGATGCGGCGTGCGGGGAGGGCGTGGGCGCCGAGGCCGTCGCCGGGCACGTGGGGGCGACGCTGTTTGGCACAGCGACGGTGCGAGCGGCGAGGCAGGGCACGACGAGTGGTGCTGCGGAGTTATGGCGCTCCGGCCGCTTGCTGGCATCGGGACGCGGTGGCGCGGCCGGCGAGGTGGCACAGCGGCGATTTGACCGCTCAGGCAGGCGGCGAGCGGGGCCAGTGGCGCTGTGAGGCACATGAAGGCGGCAGCAATGGTGGCGGGGCGGCGCACGTGGCCCGGCGGAGCTCGCGTCGCTGCGGCTCGGCGCGCAGCGTGGCCACGCGGAGGTGGCAGCGGCGGGGGTGCGGGCACGCGGTGCACGCGCAAGCGGGGATAGGCGGTGGGCGGCGCGCGCGTTCGGTCGGCGGCTCGGCACGGTTGCGTGTGCGGGCGGCCGGTGTCGCGTGTCGGCGTACCGCAGCGCGGCGAGCGCGTGCGCACGCGCACGCGGGCACGGCCAGGCCGGTGCGGCGCGGTGCTCGGCCTGGGAGGGAGTGGGGCGCGCGTGAGGGGAACGGGGTGGCGTGCGAGTCAGGTGAGCGGAGGGCTAGGGCGTGCGGCGCGGGGAGGGGGTGGGCGGTGCGCGGGAGCGGGAGCGGGAGCGGAGCAGAGTGCGGCCGGGGTGGCGCGCGGGAGAGAGAGGGAAGGAAGGAAGGAAGGAGAGAAAGAAAGGGAGAAAAAGAAAAAGGGAGGAAGAAATGGAAAAAAAAGAAAATGAAGGAAGGGAGAGAGAGAAAGAGAGAGCGGGATTCGCGGCGCCGTTGTGGCATTTATCTTTAAATTTGGACTTGTGAACTGCTGCCCGTTGTGGCATTTATCTTTAAATTTGGACTTGTGAACTGCTGCCCGTGGTGTTGTGGCATTCATTTTTAAACTTGGACTAGTTGCGAGTTGCATGTTGTTGGTTGCCTGCTGTACTCCTGTGCTGTGCTCGTTGCTGTACTCCTGTGCTGTGCTTGCTGCTCGGTGCTCTTGTTGCCTGATGTACGCCTTACTGCCTGTACTCATGTTGGTGGTAGTTGGTAGCCGCCAGCGGCCAGCCGTATGCTAGATTGCTGTGTGCATACTGCATAGTTGCTAGTTGGAAGTTGGAACTATCTTCTCGAGCTTAATATTTCAAGGGGTTACATATATATTCCCATCTTGAGTTCCCGGTTCCCGACCGTAACCGGCATATTCCCGATCGAACTCTTCCGTTCCCGATGTCCCGTATTACCGATTTCGTTTTTCCGCCCGACGTTCCCGTTCCCGATCCCGATCCCGGTCAAAAAATATGGTGACGGGAATGATTTGAGGATTTTCCCGCTCGTTCCGACCGTTTTCATCCCTAGTTCTCTCGACGCAGGTACTCTGGAGCCATGAGTGTGGTCATCTGGATAAGGGAAAAGAGACAGAGAACATGCAACGGGGAAAGGGAAATTCAAGACATAAATAAAATGATGAGAGGTCCACCATGTGGGATGGGATTATGTGGGATGAGACGGTCGGGACTCGGGACGCGTGGGCAATCGACCGTGAGTTTTAAAACCTTGGGAAAATTGGTCTCATAGCACTGAAAGATTGCGACTTCCGTAAAATACCACCGAAAGCGCGAGGCCTCGTAAAATACCACTGAAAGTTGCATTCGTTACCCAAATTTAACATTCTGTTAGATTTCAGGTCTGGATCTGTTAACTTGGACATATATACCCCCAAACCATTTTTTCACAGGAAAACAGGCACAACACATGAGAAAAAAGCATAGAGCTAATACTTGCACCATTTCAACAAAAGAACATTATCAATGGCAACATATGCACTGAAAATTACGAACCATAACTAGTGGTTCCTGTTAACACATCCAAAAGCCAACAAATTCACACAAACAAGTGGTCTGGTTCCATATATCTTACACAAGGGATCTCCTTACACAAACAGGAAGCACCTAGTCCTTTTGCAGCACACTAATTGTTTTAGAACATGAATACACCACACACAAATTTTGTACTAACAATACAGCACCACAACCATGCTTAGCTTATGATGCGCCTCCTAGCAATGCCTCCTGGTGATATGTCTAGTTGTGCAGCCATGCTTCTGGTCATGGGCCCTGGACTCAATGGTGAAGCGGAAGGTCTTCTTGGAGTAGAAGTAGAAGCTGACATCCTTCTTGTTATTGGTCCTAGACTAACTGGTGCTTCAGAGACTAAAATAGTGGAGGGGGTTGATGCTGCTTGAGCCACTGAAGTAGTGTTGCTGGATGTACCAGTCTTCTTGGACTTTTTGGAAGTCTTCTTGGATGTTGAAGTACTAGCCTCTCCTTTCCTCTTCCTACACAGCAACAATTTAGTCAAGCCATTATGCAGCCATATAGAGATTTCATAGTAACAAAATGGGAACAAAATTGAAGGGAGTTTCAGCTTACTTAGATTTGGCAGGAAGTGAAGGTGGTAATTCAGCACCAAGTTCAGTAGGGGGCTCACGACATCCCTTCTCAATATGACCAAACTGGAAGCATCTTTTGCATTGGTAAGATCCCCTTTTACCTGGCTCACCTCGACTCTTGATCCTTTTCACTCTTGGCCTACCAGCAGACCTTTCTAGCTTTGGAGGTAACATCTCAAAACCGGGATTACCCACACGCCATTCTGATTTGTCAACCATTGGATTAACCACAAATTGATATGTAGCCTTGAAACGCTCAAGTGAGTAGTAATCATGCACATAGTCCTCTAGTTTAACCCTTCTAAGCGAACCTATGAATGAGATAGCATGGGTGCAAGGTTTACCAGAAATCTGCCACTGACCACATGAGCATGTTTTCATATCAAGATCCACAGCATGCCTCCAAGGGTAGTTGTCCTTAGTCAATCCAGATACCTCGGCCTTTAGCCCACCACTCGCCTTGATCGTGTACTTCAAATTTCTACTCTTCATCTTGAGCTCATTGATAACACTAGGAAGAATTGGCCCTTCAAGTCTCTCAGCTATATGTTGCCTAATTGCTATCTTTTCCATGATCATCCCCCTGATTGTGTCCATAAGAGCATCAACAGGCAAACCTTTAGTCTCCCTAATCCAGCTGTTGAAGCATTCTGATATGTTGTTGTTGACATAATCAACCTTGCATTCTCCTGAGAACTTAGCACGTGACCAGATCTGTTTGTGCTCTGCTTCTAAGTAAGGAACAACATCTGGACAATTCTCTACAATTTTGTCCCAAAGCCACTTATGCCTTTTAGCTGTACATGCCCAAGCACATGGCCACATGTATTTCAACACATCTCCTTCAAAATGCTTTCTAAAATTTTGCATGAGGTGTCTAAAACACTCTTTATGCTCAACTTTATCAATCTCATCAATTCTGAAATAGTAACAGTGCACAAATCAACAACATTTCTTACCTTACCTACCTGTCTGTCTTATTTGTTGCAATTTCCAGTGAATCACTACTGACCATATCCAATGCATACCACAATCGGGCCGAATCTGACCAACAAATCCGTTTCCATCTACTATCAACCTGAGGAACTCTAAACCTAGAGGAACCATGTGCAGTAACAGAGAGGGAGGGATGGGAGAATGGGAATGATTCTTACCCTTCAGGGAGCTCTGCTGGCTCCATCTCTGCTGGCGGGCGACGCCCCAGCTTCACGCGCGCCGGCCTTGAGGCCACCCCTGCTGGGGACGCTCGGGCGCGCCCCTCTTGCCCGCCCAGATGGGTCTGCGGCGAGGCGGCAGAGCGGGACGCCGCGCGTGGGGGTCCGGCGCTGGAGGGACGGGGCGGCGGCGACCCGGGAGGGACAGGACGGCGCCGGCGCAGCTGGTGGAGGCGCCAGCGGCGTGCTGCGACTCGACGCAGGAGGGGCGGGGTCAGCTCGCGTGAAAAACCAGCAGGGATCGGTCGAAGGAAGCAGAGGATAAGGTTTCTATGGGGCCAAGGGCAAATGAGTCATTTTATGTCCTTCTTTTCTGCTGAAAACAGATGACTGTAACCCTTTGGTGAAGAAAAACTAACGGAATGCTAAATTTGGGTAACGGATGCAACTTTCAGTGGTGCTTTACGGGGCCTCGCGCTTTCGGTGGTATTTTACGGAAGTCGCGATCTTTCAGTGCTATGAAACCAATTTTCCCTAAAACCTTCGGGCGATAGTAGAATTAGGATTGGGGAGCGCCATCCCTCTCCAGTCTCCACCCTTCCTTTTCTAGCCAGTGGCCTCGCACTGTCGCGTCGAGCAGACCCCTGATCGACTGGTTGGTGGCTCCCGTGCGCCCCGCCATCCATCCGCCCATCCGAGGCCGTCGCTTGTGCGGTTCAGCCTGGCAGCAAGCCAAGCCCCCACGAACGGAAAGCGAGCTGGGCGGGACGGGCCCCGCCACGCTCCCTCCCTCCCTAGTGCGGACACGATTCGGAGTATCTCCTCCTGTACCGCGCCGTACCGCGAGAGCAGAGAAGCACAGATCTCTACCTGCCTTGGCCTCGTGGTGGTGGTGGCCGCCGTCCTCTGCCACCATTCCCGTTCGGTGCCCGTCATGCGCTGCGCTGCAGCCTGCAGCGCCTCAACAGGCAAGGCAACCCGCAGCAACGGCGTCGCGACGTGCGCGCGCGCCAGAGCCCAGATCTGCGCGCGCCGCCCGCCCGTCCCCTCCGCACGTCGTCCGTAGCACGGCGAGCTCCGCGCCGCCGGGCGGGCGATTCCGCCAGCGTGCGCGCCGAGGCCGCCCGCACGCGCGCACGGCCGCGATCCGGCACGGCGCGCCATGTGCGCGCTCTCCGCGCTGCCGCGAATCTGCGTGCCCCCGCTGCGGCCAGCGTACTACAGTAGTAGTAGCAAGCCGGCAGCCGTACGTCTCGCTCGGAACGATGCGGCCCGTGCCTCCTGGCCGCTCGGCGCCCAGACGCTTCCAAGTTCCAAGAACCTTCCGCAGCCTGCCACTGCCAGACTGCCAGTGCAGGCGAGGGAGCAGGCTGGCCCACGCAATGACGTGGCTTCTCCCCATTGGTGGGAGTGGCGTCACCGGGGAGCGGCTTTTCCCCGGGCGACGTGGAGGAGACCGGTTGGCTGGGCTGACGTCCGCTTTCCCGAAAAGATTCCTCGCGGCCCGATCCGAGCAAAGCGCAGCGCGCGCGGGCGACGCAAAGCCGGGCACACAGTCCCGTCCTTCACAGCTCAATGAGGCGTGGGCCTGGACGCAAGGCGGAGCCCAGGTCACAGTCTCACGGGACAGAGGACGGCAAAGGCTCGGCCGTGGCCCGTGGGGACCCTTTTTGCCCGTGCTCGCGAAGCCCAACAGCCCTGGAAGCCCAGATCCCCGGACGCGAAAACGTGGCGCCACCGGGTCAAGCAAAGCATCATCTGTCCGGCGGAACTCCAAAGCTCCGTAGCTTACTGGCTAATTTCGTTTTCGCGAAATTAGTTTTTTTAGGGGAGTTTTCGCGAAATTAGTTACCGGTTAATTCCCGCAAGCCTCATCATCGCATCGAACTGACACTGGCCTTTCACTGACGAGATGTCCCCACGCGCGCGCGCCCTTGGGGGCCCACCTGCAGAGCCGTAAGAGTCCCAGGGGGCGGCGAGCGCAGCCCACGAATTACCCTTTTATTAAACGCATGGAGTACGTACTAAACTATTCCGCGAATCGATCGGTCCACTTACCCCCGCGATAATAAAATAAGTTTATTCGCCATAAAGAAAAAGAAAGGCCGCTCAAAAAAAAAAAGAAAAAGAAAGGAGAAAGCCTCGTCCCCCCTCCCCTTTGGCTTCTGCGCAGCGCCACCATTCGCCATCGCCTCCTCGCCCAGTCTCCGCGCCGCCTCCTCCTCCTCCCCCTTCTTCCCCCCCCCCCCCCCCCCCCCCCTCCTCCTAGCCTCCTAGGGTTTCGGTTCCATGCGATCTCGAGCCCGCGGCGGCAGGGAACACTAGGGAGCGCCTCCTCTCCGTGCGAATCTCGAGCCGGGCGACCCAATGGGCAAGGGCGGGCAGGACGAGGGCAAGCGGCGGGACGGATCCGCCTCCTCCGGGGCGGACACGGCCCAGCCGGCCTTCCCGGCGTGGGCGCGCACCCCGAGCGAGTGCCTCGCGGAGCTAGGCGTCTCGGCGGACCGCGGGCTCAGCACCGAGGAGGCGGCCGCGCGGCTGGAGAGGTACGGGCCCAACGAGCTCGAGCGGCACGCCGCGCCGTCCGTCTGGAAGCTCGTGCTCGAGCAGTTCGACGACACGCTCGTGCGCATCCTGCTCCTGGCGGCCGTCGTCTCGTTCGTGCTCGCGCTCTACGACGGCGCCGAGGGCGGCGAGGTCGGTGTGACCGCCTTCGTCGAGCCGCTAGTCATCTTCCTCATCCTCATCGTCAACGCCGTCGTCGGCGTCTGGCAGGAGAGCAACGCCGAGAAGGCGCTCGAGGCGCTCAAGGAGATCCAGTCCGAGCACGCAACCGTCAAGCGTGACGGGCGCTGGTCGCATGCCCTCCCGGCGCGCGAGCTCGTCCCCGGGGACATCGTTGAGCTCCGCGTCGGCGATAAGGTCCCCGCGGACATGCGCGTGCTCCAGCTTATCAGCTCGACCCTCCGCGTCGAGCAGGGATCCCTCACTGGTGAAACGGCTTCGGTTAACAAGACTAGCCACAAGATCGAGTTAGAGGACACAGACATCCAGGGAAAGGAGTGCATGGTTTTTGCCGGTACCACTGTTGTTAACGGCCGTGCTGTCTGTGTTGTGACGGGCACAGGCATGGCAACCGAAATTGGCAAGATCCATGCGCAGATCCAGGAAGCATCCCAGGAGGAGGATGACACGCCACTGAAGAAGAAGCTCAATGAGTTTGGCGAGGCATTAACTGCCATAATTGGTGTGATCTGTGCCTTGGTTTGGCTCATCAACGTCAAGTATTTCCTCTCCTGGGAGTATGTGGACGGTTGGCCTAGGAATTTCAAATTCTCATTCGAGAAGTGCACATATTACTTTGAGATTGCAGTGGCACTGGCTGTCGCAGCAATTCCAGAGGGTTTGCCTGCTGTCATCACCACATGCTTAGCACTGGGCACAAGGAAGATGGCGCAGAAAAATGCCCTTGTGAGGAAGTTGCCCAGTGTGGAGACATTGGGTTGCACAACTGTGATTTGCTCTGACAAGACAGGAACTTTGACTACCAATCAGATGTCCGCTGTGAAACTTGTAGCAATTGGGAGGTGGCCTGATACACTTAGGAGCTTCAAGGTTGATGGAACCACTTATGATCCAACCGATGGGAAAATACACGATTGGCCAAGCTTGAGCATGGATGAAAATCTCCAGATGATTGCAAAGATTGCTGCAGTTTGCAATGATGCAAGCATTGCCCACTCCGAGCACCAATACGTTGCCACAGGGATGCCCACTGAAGCTGCTTTGAAGGTATGATTTGTTCATGTGATAAATTTTCTGTTGTAAATCACTGCAACCATCCTTACCTTTTAATTGGAATGCTCTTAAGAGTCTTTAAGTTGATGCCTATTACCTAATTTCCTTCAAGTAGCTTGGAAGCAGTCTGTAAAATGTTAATAGCACCTTATCCAATAAAACAAAAGATAATGAAAGCACTGGTATCTACTTTACTGTCCCCATACAAGATTTAGATAGGTAATTTATTGGACGGTTCCGTCTTTGGGATGCTCAATATCTGTTGTAATTTACATTATTGTATGACTTTGTTATACTTATGGCAGGTTTTGGTTGAGAAAATGGGGCTTCCTGGTGGTTATACCCCATCTATGGATTCTTCTGATTTGCTAAGTATGTTGATTACTCTGCCTTTTTTTCAAAAAAAAATCCGGATGCTTCTTTGGAGAACAAGTAATAATTACTACTGCTACTACTGTTTGAAGGGTGCTGTCAGTGGTGGAGCAATGCTGCTAAGAGAGTAGCAACTCTGGAATTTGATCGCACCAGAAAATCAATGGGAGTTATTGTGAAAACAGACTCTGGGAAGAATTTGCTGCTTGTCAAGGTATTATGAATTACTCATGATCTATTTCTTCTGTAATTAACATTCCTTCTACTTTTAGATCATCAGTTGCTACTGTACAGCAAAGCAAACATCTGTTCTAGTTTTGTTCTGTTTAAGCCATGAGGAAGATGTAAACAATCGCCTGTAGGTCATCATGCTCCAACCAACAGTCCCATTTTGTTGCGTCCTGCTTTTCCCTTGAAGGGGTGCAACTTTTTGTTATAATAATTTGCTTGCTTATTAAATACCTCTTTTGATGAAACTGGCATGTTTCGCCACTAGTTGCTATCTGTTTGCTATGTTTTTTTCTGTTATCCTATTAGTGTTTAATGGTGGAAGTAAACTTTGCAGGGAGCAGTAGAGAATCTGTTAGAGAGATGTGGCTATATTCAATTGCTTGATGGTTCTGTTGTGCTCTTGGATGATGGTGCCAAGGCACTCATATTATCCACTCTCTGCGACATGTCAGCTGGTGCTTTGCGCTGTTTGGGTTTTGCGTACAAGGAGGATTTGGCAGAATTTGCAACATATGATGGAGAAGAACATGCAGCTCACAAGTACCTGCTTGATCCTTCATACTACTCTTCCATAGAGAGTAATATGATATTTTGTGGTTTTGTTGGTCTAAGGGTGAGAACTTGTACTTCATGGAACCTTTTTTGATAAGATTATTCTAATATGTAGATGCTGCTTCATGTTTACAAATACATGCACTTTATAACACTCAAAACTATGACAGGATCCTCCGCGAGAGGAAGTCCACAAAGCAATTGAAGATTGCAGAGCTGCTGGGATTCGCGTTATGGTGATAACAGGTGATAACAAAGAAACAGCAGAGGCCATATGCCATGAGATTGGGGTGTTCGGTCCTGATGAAGATATCAGTTCAAAGAGCTTCACAGGAAAGGAATTCATGGCACTTTCTGATAAAAAGAAGCTCCTAAGACAACAGGGTGGCCTTCTCTTCTCCAGAGCAGAGCCAAAACACAAGCAGGAGATTGTCAGATTGCTCAAAGAAGACGGTGAAGTGGTTGCAATGACTGGTGATGGAGTGAATGATGCGCCTGCTCTAAAGCTGGCTGATATTGGAGTTGCAATGGGCATTACAGGCACTGAGGTATGACTTATTTCATTATGGTTGAGATTCTCAGGTTTTGTTGGGAGAGTTTCTGACTTTGCCTTTTCCTGTCAACTTGTGCAGGTTGCCAAAGAAGCTTCAGATATGGTGCTTGCGGATGATAACTTCAGTACTATAGTTGCAGCAGTTGGTGAGGGGAGGTCTATTTACAACAACATGAAGGCCTTTATTAGGTTTGTTTTCATATAACTTATGGCCAACCTTTTGTTTTGTGTACAATTGTTGGATTACATTAAAAATATGGTGTTGTGGCAGTTAAGTTCATGTGTGTCAATGTAAAATTGCAGATATATGATCTCCTCAAACATCGGAGAAGTTGCGTCTATATTCCTGACATCAGCTTTGGGTATCCCAGAAGGCCTAATCCCGGTGCAACTTCTTTGGGTCAATCTTGTCACAGATGGCCCGCCAGCGACAGCTTTGGGTTTCAACCCGCCTGATAAAGATATCATGAAGAAACCTCCCCGAAGAAGTGATGACTCATTGATCACCCCTTGGATCCTGTTTCGGTATATGGTATGTTTTCTTACGAATCATGTTATTGGTTGATGGATTTGAAGTTAAGATGCCATGCTCATTTCTTTTTTTCCATGAAGCTGCCTTGCATTTTATACATATTTTTAAATGAAAGACTAAATCTAGCGGTGAATATTGAATTAAACCCGTAAAGGTTATGCCTTGTGGCTAGTCTCACGAAGCTCTGCATCCCAGTTGAATGACACCAATTCACTGAGCATACTTGGATATTGTAACTCAAGGTTTAGGTTGTCTTCTGACACGATTGATGACATGGAGGGAAAACCATGAATTCGTCGCAGCTGCACTATTGATGTTTAAGTGCTCACAACTTAGATTAAATTTGCATCTATTGTGTAGTCACAAAAAGAGATAATGTGGCTCCATATTTTTCTTTTCATAATGTGAATGGAATTATTTCTGAAGTAATATATTGACCTGTCAAATCTGATCTAACTGATCTGCAACTAAAGGATAAAGAAATCTGGCTAATAATTGAAGTATGAACATACAATAGGGAATCATGATTCATGGAAATCTATTAAATAGCCAAAATGCCACCTTAAAGTAGTAATTTGCCATTTTTTCCATTTGGTTAATGTGTATGTGCACCACATGAAACATAATTTACCGACATTTTTTTCTTACTTGAGATCCTTGTCTTGGCATATATAGGTTATTGGCCTTTATGTTGGGGTTGCAACAGTGGGTGTCTTCATCATCTGGTACACACATGGCTCTTTCCTGGGAATCGACCTGGCCAGTGATGGTCATACTCTTGTGTCATACTCCCAGCTATCAAACTGGGGCCAGTGCTCCACATGGGAGGGCTTCAAGGTGTCACCATTCACAGCAGGAGCAAGGACCTTTGGCTTTGATGCGAATCCGTGCGATTACTTCCAGGGTGGCAAGATTAAAGCGACGACCCTCTCTTTGTCCGTCCTGGTGGCCATTGAGATGTTCAACTCGCTTAATGCCCTGTCGGAGGATGGCAGCCTTCTGAGCATGCCACCATGGGTTAACCCGTGGCTTCTTCTGGCCATGTCCGTGTCTTTTGGGCTGCATTTCTTGATCCTTTATGTGCCTTTCCTCGCTCAAGTGTTTGGGATTGTGCCCCTCAGTTTCAACGAATGGCTCTTGGTGATAGCAGTGGCCTTCCCAGTGGTGCTGATCGACGAGGTTCTTAAGTTTGTGGGACGGTGCCTGACAGCGCGTGCCAGAAAACAATCAGGGAAGAGGAAGGCAGAGTAGATGCTAGTGATCATCAGTATTAGATTTCTAGTAGTGCCACGGGGAATCGACATCTGATGTGACACCCCATTGTTTTTGAGTTGCAAGGGCTCTCGATCTTTTCTGAGAGTGTTTTTTAGATTGAGCATATGACCGTGCAGGGCAAGTTAGGCTACAATATAGAACTCATAATCAGATCGCAAGGTGAACAGACTGCATTTATTCGTTGTAACGGAAGTTGGTATTGTGAACGTGCTGGAGATACAGCATGTTTGCCTTTTCCGCCTAATGTTGCATTTTATATGCCTGCTGTTAGTGGTGCGAATTTTCTAACATATGTTGCTCAGTTTATGTTTGTTGCAGTGCCCTGTTCGGATTAGTTGTGAGAGATTCCTCTTTGTGCAGACGATGATCCGCAATTCTGGAGGACTCAAGCCGTTCTCTCCTGACAAAATATAGTGAAATAAAGTACTGTACTTTCTTTCTACAAGGGGGAATGTACATCGTTTGTTTAAATTTACATATATGGAACCAAAACTGAGATGCTGCCTTTGAAATCCTGTACGTGGGATGATGTGGGGATGCGCAAGGTAGTCTTGGCTTTATATTTTACCTACCCTCCTCGCTCTTGATCATCTTTGAGAAAACTCTCCTCATGGACATGCCATCGAGGTCCCCCAAGTTCGCGGACATGGTGGCGGCAGACCCATCGCTGGCTGTCGACAGGTTGCGCTGGTACTTGGGCGGCGCAATCCCGGGAACGAGCTTCGTGTCGTCCGTGGCGGAGCTGTCCGGCGACGCCTCCTGCAGCTGCAGCTGCAGCGCGTACTCGAGGCACCAGAGCACGTCCCCCATGGCGGGCCGCTCCACGCCGTACTCGGCGAGGCACTTCTCCGCGGTGTCCGCGAACTTCTTGAGCGACTCCGGCCGTATCGTCCCGGCGATCCGCTGGTCGACGATGCTGTCGAGCTCGCCGTTCTTGAGCCGCTTGGTGGCCCACTCCGCGAGGTTCACCATGTCGTGGGGGAGCGTGGGGTCGATCACCGGGCGGGCGCAGAGCACCTCGAGCAGGACGACGCCGAAGGAGTAGACGTCGGACTTGTCCGTCAGCATCTGCCGGCGGAAGTACTCCGGATCGAGGTACCCGAAGCTGCCCTTGACGGCGGTGCTGACGTGAGTCTTGTCCAGCTCCGGCCCGATCTTGGACAGCCCGAAGTCGGCGACCTTGGCCATGAAGTTGTCGTCGAGGAGGATGTTGGCCGACTTGACGTCCCGGTGGATGATCGCCTTGGCCCCCGAGCCCGTGTGGAGGTAGTGCAGGCCCCTGGCGGCGCCGATGCTGACCTCGAGCCTCTGCTTCCACGACAGGGGCGGCAGCTCCGAGTCGTAGAGGTGGCTCCGGAGCGTGCCCCTGGCCATGTACTCGTACACCAGGATCATCTCGCCGCGCTCGTCGCAGTAGCCGATGAGCGACACCAGGTGGCGGTGGCGCAGCCGGGAGAGCAGCTCGATCTCCGTGCGGAACTCGTTGAGCCCCTGCTGCGACCGCCGGTTGCCGCGCTTCACGGCCACCCGCGTGTCGTCCCGCAGCGTGCCCTTGTACACCTTCCCGAACCCGCCGACGCCGATGACCATGCCCTCGTCGAACCCGCCCGTCGCCTCCTGCAGCGCCGCGAAGGGGAACCGGTACCCGGCGCCGGCGCTCTGCCCGAGCGTCACCGTGTTGTTCCTGGTGCCGCCGCTGCTGCTCTTGCTGAAGCTGCGGGAGCCCAGCGCGCTCGCAGAGAACGCGGCCCAGGTGCTCGACGGTTTCTTCTCCGGCTTCTTCCTTCGCCGCACCCTGCGGACAAGGAACGCGACGGCCATCACCACCGTGACCGCCGCGCCGGCCGCGCCGGCGACGATTCCAGAGATGATTTTCTTCGAACGGCTCCGCGACGAGGGGTCGCCGCCGCCGCCGCCCGTGCTCCCGACCATTCTCATGATCTCGAGGCCGTTGAGGAGGCCGTCCGGATCCACGTTGTCCACCATCGCCGGCCCGACGCTCACGGTGATATTGCCCGTCGCGTCCTCGGCGCGCAGCACGAAATCCTTGTACAGCGGCACGGCCAGAGATCCGAAGGTGTCCTTGTTGGTGATCTCGTAGTTGGAGAGCACGGACCACCCGCCGATGTACACGTTGAATGCCAATTCGTTCGCCGCCTTGCTGATGATGTCGCAGAAGTGGAGGCGGAGCAGGTACGGCCACCCCGGCGTGGCTGGGAATCTCCACGTCATGTTGAACTGCGCGTTTATGGTGCTGCTCATCAGGGTCTTGTTCAGCTCCGTCGCCGTCGCGTACACCATGTCCGGCGCCGCCTCCAGGGTGGCGAAGCCCGGCGTGCGCTGGAGCGTCGTGGGCGGCACGTTCTTTGGCTCCGCGACGGTGCGGTCGACCAGGAAGGTCCCGTCGGGAAGCCAGGTCCTCCACAGCGTGTCGTTGCTGGGCGTGATCTTGGGCGTGCCCATGTTGATCCTGTGGATCGTCTCCAGCGCCTGCGCGGACAGCCCGTTGTACTGGCCCAGGGGGTTCACCGTCGGCGCCGTGTCGCCGTAGAGGTCGTCGGGGTGCGACACGACCTCGATGGCGTTGACGAACGCCACCTTGCCCGCCGGCGTGAACGCGATCGCCAGCGTGCCGCCGGCGACGTTCACCGAGAGCTCCCTGACCGTGGCCGTGCCGTTGGCGGGCGCGTACGCCCCCTCGGTGAGCGGCACGCCCTGCACGGACACGCTGAACCTGGCATCCGCGGCGAGGTCCCCCGACTGGTACCGGAAGGGGAGGAAGTGGAGGCGCACGAAGTGGCGCCCGGGCTTCTTGATCGCGAACGTGTACGTGGACGGCGCCGGGAAGATGCGCGCGTACCGGTACAGCTCCGCCTCGCCGGAGGAGTCGTTGGCCGCTCCCGCCGACGCGTTGGCCGCGGCGCTCTGCGGCGCCGAGAGCGCCGAGGCCGGCAGGGTGGCGTCCCCGACGAACGTCCGCCGGCCGACGGTGGCGCTCGCCGCCGTCCCGCAGAGGACGAGGTAGCTGTCCGCCGGGACGACCGCGGCGCTCGCGGCGGCGAGCAGCGCGGACAGCGCGACGACGGCCCGCAGGAGCATGCCAAGAACGCGGCGCGAGAAGGATCGCGGCAGAACCATCAGCTCCTCGCTCATTCGCAGCAGAAGCATCTCATGGGCGGCTCCCCGGGGCAGAGACGTGGAGCCCGGCCGCGGCGCGGAGCAGGCAGCATCAAGGCCCCATGGGAGGATCCATGGGGAATGGATGATTAATTAGCACAGGAGGTGCTCTGAAAACCTGCAGCTTGCTCGGCGACGGGATGAGTGAAAGTGAAACTGGGAACTGGCGAAGACAGGCACAGCTGCTGCAATAAGTCTAGAGCCCACCCACAGGAAGGTGAAACCGGGACTTGGGGATTGGAGATTTTGGCTAGAGGCATGGAGGTAATATTGGAGGAGCATCATTTGGATTGGATTAGTGGGGAAAGCATATCAGTGTCACTTTCCGAGGATCTCAGGTAGAGGGTGGCATCGTCTATTTTAACGGGGGGGCTTTTAATCCTGTCATTTTCCTGGATTACAGGTTGTCAGGCAAGCACTGGCTGTTTGATTTGGTTGCTCGTTGACGCGTGATCCCGAAGGAAAACCTTGTTTATTTTATTTACCACCATGACATTAGCAAAGCTTTTGTATCTTTAAACGTTTTTGTTTACAACCACAAAAGCAGAGGATGAGAGGAAGCTGTAGGTTCTTTTTACAGGGCACCAAGTCAGCACCTCAGCATCCATCCCATCCCAATCCTGCGGCTCCGGTTGGTCCCCGGACCCCGTTTGTGCGCGCACGTCGAGCTCAGCGAGGTTCCATTCCCATCCAACGACGACGACGCATCTGAGACGCGAGAGCAAGGAGGGATGGAGCAAACGAAGGATCGAGAGCGGACGTGCCTTTTGTCAAGGAGAAGGGAAAAAAACGCCCCTGATCCTCGTCCCCCGATGAGGAAAAGAAAGGCGATCGGTTTGATTTGGTCGTCCTCGTCGCCGGCGGTGGCGGTGGTGGTGCCTGGTGCGGGTGCGCTCTGCTTTCCCAGGTCCTCTCCGAATCCCTCCCTGCCCTGCGTCGCGACGTGACGGTGGGAAGGGCCGCGGAAGCCTCTCCTCCACTCCACTCCACTCCGACGTCGGGCCCGCCGCGCCGCCACGCAACCCGATCGGACACCAGGCAGGGGCAGGGCGCGGCCGTCGCTGTCGCGTCGTGCCGTCGTGCCTCGTGTGCCCCCACCACGAAGCCATGCGGGTCCCGCTCCAATGGAAATGCTCCGTGCGGCGCGGCACCTGATGGCTGACGCCCTCGGCTGGAGGCAAAGTCTGAGCGTCTGGTCAACGATCAACGCCATGGCATGCATGGGTACACACTTGGGTTGGGTACGAGGCGCTGCCGGATGCAGCTGCGTGTTTCGCGTGCACGCGGGGTGGCAAGCAAGATTGCTGTCGTGCGGACACGAGGACCAGGGAAAATGAGTGGAAACCCGCACCACTTGTCAGCAAGATGCTGCTGCTACCATGCTCGTGGCCGTGCATCAGGCCATGTTTGGTTTAGGCGTGAAAAAGTTTTGAGGAGAGAGAAATGATGCTTTGATCATTAATTAGGGGTATTAAATAAAATCTAATTACAAAATTACCTCCACAACTGTGGTACTGTAGCAGGTACGCTAACTAATGAGGCCTTTGACCGTACGATTGGTGAATAATTGAGTGACGAGTGCGGTCACTGTAGCATCACTGTAGCTAATCAATACGGAACTTGAGTCATTAGATTCGTCTCGAAAAGTTACACTCATCCCTGAAAATATTTTGTAAATAAACTTCATTTAGTATTTCATGCAAATGTTCGTCTTTTTGTGCAAACTTGATTTGACTGGTATCCAAACATGACCTCAGAGGATAACGCGCGGCGACCTGAGTGGGACGTGTGATCTCTACCTGCCAGAGCACGCGTCGGCGCCGCGGAGGGGGGCACACGGACAACGGGCACGGGCACCGTCTCGTGCTCGTCGCCTCATCCGAGGGGCAGCGCAGCGCGGTGGGGTCGTGTACTCGTGTTCCTGTGCGCGGGCGCGAGTTGACTGGTGTGATGGACTCGGACGGGGGGCGCCGGCGGGATGGGGAGGCGACGAGACGGAAATGGGGAGCAGCTGGAGGCACAACGACACGAGCGCAGGAGACCTGGGTGGCGGAAAGCGACTGCCTCACGCGGCATTTCGCCATTTCGGCTCTTCTTTCCTTGACTTGACCAACTCCCTCAGAAAAACAAGGCGGCTGCGTGTTCCTGACACAGCTGGTGAGGGTTGATGTCTTGATGAACAAAGCACCGCGCCCGCCGCACCTAGGAGCATGAGGACATTGTTGCCCGCGGCGCTGTTGCCCAATTTTTTTTTTAAAAAAAGAATAATCAAACGTTATTAACGAGCATGGCTGGAGAGATACTCGAGCACATATATTCTTGCACTCATAAGTCATAACCAAAGTTCTAAATAGCGGGCTAAGGGGTTTAGCGGCTGGACTCTAAAAATATCTAATAGCGGGCTAAATGAGGTTATAGCGGGCTATAGCGACTAAATTACACGTGAGTTCAAATAGCGGCACCATACATAAATATCTATAGCGGGGTCTATAGCGAAAACTATAGCGGGAGATTTAAAACTCTAGTCATAACCATACACGAACAAACAGATACCTACTCCCTCCACAATTGAACAGTTCAAACTGGTTTGTGCCAAACTGGCAACCATTATGGATACCAAATACAAACTCACTATATAGTATTCCCTCCGTGCATAACTAGAATTGCATTCTTTATTAGGATAGAGTATTATGTTTGTTTAAGCATCGTACTGCTGATCTTACGGACGAGTTTCTTGTCCGGTTCCGGCAATACTAGTTTGCTCAAGGGCGATTATTACGGAATAATACTCCCTCCTCGACTTCCCCCTCCTCCCTCTCTCCTTCAGTGCGCTTTGGAGACAGCAGACTCGTGCTAGAGCTTGCGTCCTGCGAATTCGCTGATTATCTCTGTTAGAGGTAGCAATCAGATGCCGTGTTGGGAACAATGGGGGCATGAGGCACTGTTCTGTCATCCGGACTCCGCTGGGTTTAACTGCCGCTTCCGCTGCCTATTGTACCCAGAGAAGACTTCAGTCTAGAAACTAAACGATCCGCTTTGGAGATCTTATTGGTTCCAATTTAAGTGACAAAAGCGGCATGGCATGGAAATGATCCTTATGCTGATTCAGATTCCTGTATGATGTGCTGCTATTTTAGTACTTGCCAGTTCTAGTGTCTGATTCTACATTTTGAGAAAAAAATTGCAATATCAGGACCGCAAACATTGACCATTTTGAGCCAGCAACTCCTGTTAGCGACTTTGATTGTTGCACAGGGTGACTACTCTGCATATTTACTCTCATACAGCAATCACTTTCCTAGTTAGTTGACTTCAGAATCAGAGGACTTACTTATGGTCTGAGTTTTGATGTATGGTTTAGGCTTGCTACCATCTTTAGTGTAGCAATGTAGATAAATAGATGCATTTGTTCACGATTGTCTCAGCATGTTTCTTGTGTTAAAGAGATAAATGTGCACGGGATTTCAAGTGCTGAGCTGCTGATATTTCTTCAATTCTGTTACCTGTAAATCTAGCACCTCCGTATACCTTTTCTGCTTGCTCAAGATATCTTTAAAAGGGTTAGTTTAATTAATTCTTCCTATAACATGCAGTTTATGTGCTTGTGTGAACCTTCCAAAAGGACTCCGCAAAGGACTCTGCGACAAATCCTTCTCCCGCAATGCTGCGACAAATGGATACTGGAAGAGAAGCAGAAGGTCAAGCCCCGCAATGCTGCAGAGAAGAAGAAACTTGATGAGGAGAAGGCCATTCTCAAGGAACTACTTCTGCTTTGATGTTGGTTGTATGCAGTAGTCATGTAATTTAAGACACTTTGGTTTGGATAACCAGTACTTATGTGATGAAAACCAATGAAATGTTGGTGAAATGAACAATTTTTTGTGATGAAAACCAATGAATGTTGGTTTGGATAGCCTATTTTTTATGCACTGTTTTGTTTTTTCCCTCACGCGCACGGTCACATATAGCTGTTTTTGTTAATTTTGAGATATAATGTTTTTTTTACAATTATCATGTCGAGAAGACAGGCGACATTGAAGCTGCAGAGAAGATCCTGGTCATGTCCCGGGATGCAGGGTACGTCACCACTAAGATGTACAACTCGGCCCTGCGCACTTATGCGAAGGCTGAGCTGATGCCCCTGATAATTGAGGAGCGCATGGAGCAGGATAAGGTGGGTATGGTGACGATGGATCAGGAGACCAGGAGACTCTTGAGTTTAACGAGCAAATACCCAATTGGTGAGGTCTCAACGTTGATGTCTTAGATGTGCTGCTAGTTGAAGGAATGGATGTTTCAGGAAGCAATGTGTATCTGCTCACTTCAGTTTCAAGTACAGTACAAATAGGCAAATAGCAAGCATTTTGTTTTGAAGCACAATATATTTAGCACACACCTCCTTCCTTGCTTGCATGCTCTCAACGTTACTTCACTTCTCTACGCCACTTCTTCCTCACTTGTTCATGCACTGAGCCACTCTTCTAGCCACCACATGGCTGATTTTTTGCCTGTGTTCGATCTTAACGAGCCTGCACCGGAAGATGACGACAGCAACATTGGGATTGATCTCAACATGCCTCAAGATGACGACGGCCTGGATGAAGTTTATATCGACAAGCCTCAAGATGACGACAGCATGGCTGAAGTTGACATCGACGAGCCTCCATCGGAGAATGAAAACGGTAATGCATCTGTTTTTTTTATTGCACTAGCGGATATGTACGTGCCACAAGCACGTATTTAATTTTTCTTTCATCAAGCAATGATGTTATTTATTTTTCTTCCAAAAATAATACACACCTTTCTTTTTCTTCCATAAACAATTATATCAATTATTACCCTTCCAAAATAAACAATGCCCCAAATTATGGGTGAATGCATGTGGAAAGGAAAGTAAAAATATGTGCTAAAGAAAAGTAATATGCGGGTATAAGAGGTGAGTATAGAAAATTGCTGGTGTGAAAAGTATTAAGATTTTGGTGGAAAACATTGATGAAACCAATCTCCTCCTCTCTTTCGCCAAACCTTTTGGACTGACAAATGGGGCCTTCGTGAGGGATATGGTGGGTCTAATCTTGGTGAAAAAAAGTTTCAATTGTTTCAACTTTTTTATAGAATTGACTCAATGCATCTGATTTCGATGAAGTTGATTAGTTTCCTTTCTCATTTCGTTTCTCATTTTGTTTCTCCTTTTTCGGATAGTCTCCTTTCGTACCACAAACCATCAGTACGTTTGTTGCTTTTTAGTTGCATCAATTTTGATGGGACGATGGATAGTCTGTTGCAAGTGCAAATGCAATCATGCAATTATTACTCTTATTATTATGGGAAAAGTCAAATTTTCACCCTCAAACTATCGTAAAAGTCTGATTTTCAACCTTCAACTACGAAACCAGACAACATAGGCCATCCAACTGTCAAAACCGAGCAAATTTGGCTCTTAAAGTGGTTTTAAAGGTGATTTTGTATTTTCTAAAAAAATTAAATAAATCTAATTAGATCTAAAAAATCAAAACTAATTCACTTTAAATCAAAAAAATATAAAACTAGTACCAAAATTTTTCTAAAAATGCAACCTATCTATTATTGCTCCATTTGAATCTTAGTTATTAAAAATAATAGGCATAATTGCAAGCAACCAAATATTATGAACATAAAAAATTTAGATCTGAATAGCTCACAAGTCATGTGACAATAGATAGGTTACATTTTTAGAAAACTTTATACCCATTTCATAATTTTTTGACTTAAAATGAATTACGTATAAATTTTTTAGTGTAAAATTGAATATTATTAATTCTCATAAAATGGAAAACCACATTCAAAACCACCCCAGGGGCCAAATTTGCCCGGTTTTGATAGTTGAATGGCCTATGTTGTCCGGTTTTTTTTTAGGGTCACCGGGGGGAATCCCCACCGGTGACCCTAAATCCCCACCTGAATTTCATTAAAGGACCTTGGGTAGGTCAAAATATTACAAGAGTTTCAGCAATAAAAAAATAGAGGGAAAGATACACCCGAATACAACATCAGTGCCACATACACTTTTAGAAAATAAAGGTACAAGCCGGAGAACGAGGACCAGTCGCTGACAAGAACCGTCATTGGACAACATGCTCGCCTAAAGAGCCACGGCCGTTGCACATCCATACCATCCCTCGTAGCTACGCCGCTCCGTTATCACCCTCCATCTGAGGGTCAGGCCAACGGAGTGGGACTAAAAATGGTAGAAGGTGCGCAGACCAGGACTCACTGGGGACACGAAGATCCCCCTTGAAGCTGATGGTAACACCTTTCGTAGCATATCCGAGCTCCACCCACCACCATCCAACGTCGTACAAGGGGAGGAAGCCTCGTAGGGGAATGACAGAAGAGATGGAAACACCACCCGGCATAAGATTTGATGACACCATCAACAAGAGGAGCGTCGACGGAGTAGAGGCGCCAAATGGAGGCACTCGCCAAGCCACGAGGCAAGCCAACGACCTGTAACAGCAGTTCCAAAAGAATATGCGTAGAAGAAGAACAAAGCACCAGTATTGCCAAGAGCACATGGGGCATTGTGAACGGCGGGATGAGGGGATATTCCAAAGCGATGCCTTCACCAAGGGAACGGCGTCGAACTGATGCCGCCACCGCAAGATAGGAAGATCGGAATGGGTTTTCACCCGAAATCCCTCGTAATGAAACTTGGCTTAGGGGATCTACAGCGGCGCCTCCAGGAAGGAATTTGAAGCCCAAGGGCATCACTGCCGCCGGCACCGGCATTACACCGGGCAAAGCTTTCGCCCAGCACCCATCAATCACCAAGATCACATCAACAGCAACAAGATTGGACCTGCCGTTGCTGAAGAACCGCACGTGTGCGCGCGTAGTAGCGAGGCACACCGCAGAATAAGGGCATCGACGCGCCGACTGCATGCCGCAGCCGCACACGAGCACCCCCTCCGATTAGACCGTCGCCGCCGTCACTGGCACCGGCCGCGACCAACCGGCAGCAACTGTTGCCCATGCGACGTATGCCGCTAGGGGCGACGGATCCAGTTCGGCCGCCACCGGATCTGGCAGCCAGGGCCTCGAATCCGGCCATCCCAGCTGCCACCGCGAACACCCATCCTGCCGCTTGAGTCCTCAGCAGCTCGCTCGAGCAGGGAGAGATAGCACATCAGGCCGCACCCGTACATGCAATGCCTCAGTCTGTCCCCGGGCCCCCACTCCTTGCGGCAGGAGGTGAGGTCCGCACCCAACAACTCGGGAGGGGGGGCAGACGCCGGCCGGGAAGGGGCCAGATGTGGCCGCCGGCGACCCAAGGACTGGCTTCCCCGGCGGAGCAGAGTTGGGCAGCCGGGCAGGCTCCGGGCATGCCGGTCTCCGCGCCAGCACCCCCGCCTAGGCGCTGGCACTGGGGAGGAGCAGATCCGGCCGGGGAGGTCCCAGATCCGCCCGCCGGCGACCTAATCCAGCGTGGAGCACGCCCAGCCATGGTGGCACAGAGTTTGGGGGAAGGGAACGTGGGGGAGAGGTGGATGTGTGGATGGAGGCCTCGCCGCCGCCGTCACTGCGCCCGCGCGGGCTTCCGGCGGCGGCGAGGGGGACGGCCGGGAACGAGGGGTGCTTTGGGGGGGGGGGCGGCGGTCCGCCCGGGCCGCCCTTGGGGGGGGGACGCGAGCGGCGCATGGGAGGGGGGATCTGCTGTGTATGATGTCTCAGCGCATTCCAAAATTTGGACTTTCTATGTTGTCCGGTTTCGTAGTTGAATGTTGAAAATCGGACTTTTGCGATAGCTGAAGGGTGTAAACCGGACTTTTCCCTTTAGGGTTCTGCTTCAATCTGTATCTCGGAGAATATGGAAAAGGAACTTAGATATCTCTCATTTCCCATGTTCAGCTTGAATAACCCATTTGTCAAGCACAGGGATAAAAAAACGAATTGGAACCAATTGCTATATATACACAAAGCAATCAAGAAGAGACAGATCAAGCGGAAAGAATATGAGGGCGGCTCGTAGCCGGCTTGCGGCAATCTTCGCGGCTCGCGAGGGGACGGCTGCTCATCGCAGAGTCGCAAACTGGCGGAGCTCTGACCGGCGTCGTGCGACTCGCTGCATGGTCACCCTGCCAGCCTCCACTTCGCCACACCATCCACACCCGTGTGCTGACACGATGAAGCCGAGGATGCTCTCTTCTTCAAACTTCAAAAATTAAACATATGCGTCAAGCAACTCATCAACCGTGCCATGCACCGACGCCGGTAGATGTCATATTCAATAATGTGCCGGATTGAGACTGACTGTGTGATAAATGGAGGTGATGGTTAGCAGTGGCGGAGCTTGTGCGAGTAATCAGGGGAGCCAGCTATAGTACTTTGTCTTGAAAATTAATAAATAATAGCTGGTTTACTGTTCATTTAAGACATGGCTCCCTTTCAAATGCCCTAAGCTCCACCAGTGATGGTTAGTAGTCGCTGTCGCGGTGTCGCTTCTCGACAGATCGCCAGGTGCGACGAAATCCCAGTCATTGTGTTGTTCCGTTTTAGTAACCCGTCTGGTGGATGCATGTGACTGCGAATGCATGTACGTCTCGAGCAACCCGTCTGCCTCTTTCTTGGTTGATGTATGCTCATCCTCGGTTTGATGTTGATGAAGCCCAATGGGCCACAGGCCCAACAATCCACGAAACCACCGGATCGCTGCCGCTCTCGCCTCTCGACAGATCGCCAGGTGCGACGAAATCCCACTGTCTTTGTGTTCCTCCGTTTTAGTAAAAAGGTGGCAGATCGATGAGCCTAGGTCCCGCAACGTTAATGCATCATGGCCAGAGCCACGCGATCGAGCCTATTTCTACCTCGCCGATCAACGGGAAGAAACCGCTCGGCGAAGTGACAGCCCCGCCTCAGCTACCCCTCCGCCATCCCCCTCCCCCTCCCCCTTCCCCTTCCCTTTAACACCAGAAAACCGCAGCAATCCCCAGTGGCCAGCTCTCCTCGCACTGGACCCTCCAGTTACGATGGAGCCTACTGGTGCATTTCTTCCCGGTAGAGATCAAGATCACAATCGCACGCCTATCTCTACCTGGCTTAAATGGCTCATCGTGTGCATCGCTACGTTGGCTCTACTCGCCTGCTGCCAGTGGCGGAGCTTGAGGAGCTAACCAGGGAGGCCATTCATGACAATGTACTCTAAAAATTAATAAACAGTAACTATTTTACTATTCATGCAGTGGGGATTTCCATTCGGCCATGGCCCTCCTTGGCCACAATGAAGCTCCGCCAGTGCCTGCTGCTACTGCTGCTGCCGCTGGTGCCGGCGGCGGTACCGGCGCCGGCAGCGCGACGCGGAGAGCGGCGGCAGCAATGGGGACGTCGACGCGGCGGCGGTCCCGCGGACCGTCGAGTTGCACGGGCTGGCCGCGCCCAGCCAGCAGCTTGAGCTGGGCGGGCCTGCCCGAGCGAACCACGCGTCGGCGGAGATCGTCGAGATGCACACATCGCCGAGCGGTCTCCCAGCGTTGATCGTGATGGGAGCGGACGACGCGGAGGCCGGCGCCAGCAGCAGCAACGGCAACATCGACGTCGACGCGGTGGCGGCCCCGCGGGCTGTCGAGCTGCACGGGCTGGCCGGCGCGGCGGCGGCCCCGCCGAGCCAGCCGCTTGAGCTGGGCAGGCCTGCCCGAGCGAACCACGCATCGGCGGAGATCGTCGAGATGCACACATCGCCGAGCGGTCTCCCAGCGTTGATCGTGATGGGAGCGGACGACGCGGAGGCCGGCGCCAGCAGCAGCAACGGCAACGTCGACGTCGACGTGGCGGCGGCCCCGCGGGCCGTCGAGCTGCACGGGCTGGCCGCCATCGAAACCACCGCCAACACCCCACCCCCCACCACCAGCACCACGACGCCGACGCAGCAGATGGCCTCCGCCGATACCAACCCTATGGCAAGAAAGACGGCGGGCCTGCCTGACGCCGAGGGCGAGGTGATCAATCCTACGCCAGAGGAGCTAGTCCGAAAACACCAGGCGGAGCAATCTTTCCTCCCCGAGATGTCGCCGCCGCCGTTGCGGGCCTCTAGCCCCAAGAGGAAACAGAAAGAGGAGTCGATATCCAGAAATGTGGCGCAGCGGAATGAGTTCCAACGGGTAGCGAAAGGCGAAGTGGGCGTCGACGTCACCCTGGAGGAAATGCCCTGCGCCGCTGTCCGGAAGATCACCAGTGACGTCAAGAACAGCATCAAGAAAGAAGCAAGGAGATTGGAAAAGGAAGCGAAGAGACTGCAGGCAGAGGGCTGCACGCAACCCGCAGATGTCGCAGCAGCAGCGGGACGCCGACCCTGCGGACACGGACCCCCTCAAAGCTAACTATGGTGACGTCCACCAGCATAATCCGGAGTCCAAACGATCTTGGACAGAGATTGATGAACTTTGCGTTGAAGCAGCCGGACAATCTGTGCTGGTTCGTGGCCGGGTACAGGCCATTCAATTCGGCCACTCAGTAAGAAAATTGCCTTCGTGATCCTGCGGGATGGCACGAACACTGTGCAATGTACGCTTTCGGTTGACGCTGAAGCTGGAGTTACTCATATGATTCGTTTTGCTACAAATTTAACCAAAGAAAGTCCGATCAATGTTCACGGGATTGTGTTCATCCCTGAGGAGCCTCTGAAATCAACGACAAAGAAGGTATGCAAACCCAAACACACAAAGAATTGTTTCTTATTTGTCAGGTTTTCAAGGTGTGCACCTGTAATGTTGGTTATCTACAGTATAGCATCATGCTTTTGTTATTCTGCCATGTCACATATCATGCTTTGTTACTCTGTTGTGCCTTATTTCGTCTTTACTGGTGTTTGTGTCTTAGACTGCTGGTACCTGACGTGACAGAATTCCAATCCATATTCAGGAAACTCCTTGAAAAAGAGATGAATGCTTTGGTCATATACATATAATTGTTGTGTATTCTTATTGTTGCGGTGGTAGGTTCTTAGTTGGTTATGGACATAAAAGAAATTGTCTTGAGTACATATTTTGTGGAAGAACACACACTGGCACGGGGTAACAGATTTGTTGATATTCCCTTCTAAGCGAAATATTTGGATTTTGGAGATGATTTTTTTGAAATGCGGTGCTTTAAGATAATTGATCAGAGCTGTATAAATCCCAATACCTCTCCAAAACTGCTCACATCATCTCATTTAGTCTTGTTGTGAATATAGAATGCTGATAATCTGGGACTATTTGTGCCCATTCTGGGGCTCCTACGAGGTCCATCAGGGTCTTGTCCGAAAGAAGTAAGATGTATAGAAATGCTTTATTACGCGATATGAATAGGGCTAAGGACCTCAATACAGGGACAAAGATATTCGATAAATCAACTAATGCTTACTATACTTGTCCAGAACTGGATCAGGATATAGATGATTTTTTTCACGAATACTAATATGGATACAGTAGCGCAGAGCCCATACATAGGGCTTATTCGCTCTGTACACATTTTAGAGAACGAGGGGGATGGACCTGCCCCAGCCACTGATGCTCCTCGCCCTTCCGAAGCCCCTCAGGCAACGGATTTAGTAGCAGGTAGCCCTTCTAAAGCCCCTCAGGCTACGAATTAGTAGCGGGTAGCCCCTTGGATCAATTTGCCATTCACCTAATAATTCCTCTCGCTCTTGGTCTCGGTTTGTTCCTACTGTTCCTGGGAATGGATGCGAAACTTTCGAAGATATTGGCTTCTTTTTCCTTGTGTGGCTTCTTTTTCCTTGTGTTTGATGACTCATCCTTGAGTAGTTCTTATGATCCTAATGAAGTTCTTTTCTCCAATTGCCACTTGATTTTAAATCAAATACTTCATGTTAGCGTTAACAGATCTCACCCACGTGGCTCTTGAGTTGTTTGTTTCGCTTCCATCTTATTCTCTTAATAACCTAAAGAATTGATGCTTATTAAACTTGTGATTTATATGCCGAGTCACATTTTGCATCTGTGGTATGTTTGAAATGTTTGCGTTCTGCATAATGATTTGTCAGGTTGAAATTCAAGTTCGAAAGATGTATTGTGTCAATCGTGCAGTTGCAAATCTCCAATTCAATTTTGAGGACGCTACTCATAGTGAAGAAGACATGCAAAGAGCAAAAGAAGTATGTAATGTCCTTTCTCTGAATCATGCAAAATTATGAGCTTCACTTTCATTTCCCCACCCTGGAGGCTAGCTAACTCAGTTTCCAGCTTTTATGTCTTAAAGTAGTATTTGATTTGATTTACAGAATGGAGAGAAATTTGTCTGTGTGAACTTGGAGACACGTCTCAACAATCAACCATTGGATTTGCGTATTCCAACAAACGAATCAATTTTCAGGATCCAGAGTGAAGTTGTTTTTGTGAGTATTTTGCATTGTACTCTCGGCCCTTCTGCCTTGAATCTAAGTGGTTATTGTGTTTCTTATTGGACCAACTATATCAAGTCTAGTGAACCTTCATTCTCTTATGTTTGTACTTTAAATAATCTGCTCCCGGAGCTTAGACATACTAAGCTTAAGTGATTGCCTTGTGACACATGTACATTACCATCTATCTGACCGCATCGCATAAGTCACTTTGAACAATGAACATGAAACACGAGTAACTGGTTCGTCAGGGCCATGTATGTGTGATTCATATGTTGAGTGCGTGATCATTTCACCATCTTTTGTGGTTATTTTGGGTTTCCAAGTGACAGATTCTTATCATGTTATTTTGTCGAATACTAGTTTATGGTGTTCTTCTATAGTTTGTAATTGAAAACATTGTTGGATGTTGTGCAGAAATTTACCACCTTCCTGAGAGAGAGAGAGAGGCTTTGTTGGGATCCATACTCCTAAGATCACGCCTGGACTGAGTGAGGGTGGGGCTGCAGTGTTCAAGTTTTACTACATTAACAACCAGCTGGCTTCACTTGCACAATCACCTCAGATATACAAGCAAATGGCTGCCCATGGTGGTTTTAAACGTGTATTTGAAGTTGGGCCTGTATTTAGAGCAGAAAAATCAAATACACACCGCCATCTGTGTGAATATATCGGCCTACATGCAGAAATGTAAATAAAGGACCACTACTTTGAGGTATGGAATGTACTTCTTTTTCAGGAAAAATGTTATTGTTCATCTGCTGAAAAAATGATGACAATGTATGAATTGTTTATTGACATAGGTTTGCGATATCATTGATGAATTATTTGTGCAATTGTTCAAACATCTAGAGGAGAAATGCAAGGACAGTATTGAAGTAATTAAAAAACAGTATCCAGTTGAACCTCTAAAGGTAAGCTATTGTAGTCTCTTTATTTGTGGGTACTATTACTAGCTACAGTATGATCCGTTGACCACCTAGCTAATTGTTATCATTTATGCAGTATTTGGATAAAACAGTGAAGCTTAGATATGATGAAGGAATTCATATTCTCAAGGTTTGTTTAAGGAACATTTTCAAATATTGATCGAACTTTCAACCCTAGTGAAAGTCAGATATTTATTAACCTTTTTCCTAAATTATGATTGAATATTTACTATTTGACAGGAGGCTGGATTTAAATTTGAGTACACAGATGATCTTAATACCGTAGCTGAAAAGAAATTAGGCCAACTTGTCCGAGACAAGTAGGTTTACTCTATTTTTTTAACTGTAATAACTACCTCATTGTTATTTCCATATTGGCATTGTATTTTTTTTTCTGTAGGTATGGAACGGATTTTTTTTATTCTTTATGAATACCCATTAGCACTACGTCCTTTCTACACTATGCCATGCTTGGATAAACCAGATTACAGTAACTCATTTGATGTCTTCCTTCGAGGTGAGAACATTTGATGTATTTTTATCTGTAAAACAGCAATATGGGTGGCAAAACTATAACAAGAGCACACTTTTAAGCAATAGATGCAACGTTGCCCTATAGCGTACTAGGCTCATTTGCTTGTCTTAGAGGCCTATCCCATTTCCAGTTTGGTAACATTAGGATATTTGCCATCCATGGCATCAGAGTAACCAAATATCTATGGACTGGCTCACCTTGCAACAAATGCGCACACCCAGGCTTGGGCTTGGGCCCTTAAAATCTGTTGCGGGTGTTGGTTTTGTGATGGTATGACCAAATAATGTGCTTTTGTGAAATTGAATATATAAAAAGTCAACATAGGGAATAGTATTAAAGAATACTAGGACAAATTCATTCCTTTGAGCAAGAAAAGGGCAATTTTCTCTTGGATTATACTCCCTCCGTTCCAAATTATAAGACATTCCAACAATCTTGAAGAGTCAAAGTTTTTTATGTTTGATCAAATTTATATAATAGAATAATGATATTTATTATATAAAACTAAGTACTATTAGATTCTTTATTAAATATATTTTCATAGTACATTAATTTGATATCATAAATCTTTATATTTCTCTCTATAATCTTGGTCAAACTTTAGATTGTTTTGACTCTCCAAGATTCTTGGGATGTCTTATAATTTGGAACGGAGGGAGTATAAGCTTCTAACTGCATGGGATTGTTCTAAAAGAATCATTGGTAACGACAGGAGAAGAAATCATTTCTAGATCACAAAGAATACATACTCAAAAACTGTTGTGTGCCCAAAGAAAGAAATCTAGAATCGATGCTGATTCTCTGAAGGGCTTCATTGAGTCTTTCAAGTAAGTTTATTATTTGATATCTCATATCATCATCATCCAGCATGCAGAATACTAATCGTAGGCAAATTATTACTACACTTTATCTTTGTTGTAGGGTCCACTTGGCATGCTAAAATTTCTTATAATTTTTTTGTGGATCTGTATTGCAGCTATGCACCACCTCCTCATGGAGGTTTTGGTGCTGTACTGGAAAGGATCGTGATGCTGTACTGCGGGCTTGATAATATCAGGAAGGCTTCAATGTTCCCGAGAGACCCACATAGGATAGTACCTTGACTCATGAAGCCTAGTTTCCAAAGTTGCTAGAACACAAGCTGGAATATGAGAGTTTGCATACAATCTACTAGCACAAGTGTAGCATCTTCAAAGGTCTAGAAGCAACGTTGGTAGGAAAATTTGATTGATGTAGGTATGGTTCACTCGGTTAAAGTAATTGGCTGCACACCTTGCAACGGGCTGTTTGAGCGAAAGAGAGGATGCAACACTATCAGCTTTTTTGTGATCTGTTCCATAGATGGAATCAGGGATGCAGCTTTGCCATCTGCATAGAATGTTAACATCGATCATGTTTTCTGCGGAGCTTGTATGAATTCAGTGTTTGTATCAAGTCAGAATGTTTCTTCTGTATCAAGCTAGAATGCTAGTGCTACCTGTATCTTCTTTTCTTTTCTTTTCTTTTTTGAGAAGAACTACATTCTTGCCCGCCTGAACTTTTATTAGATGTGGCAAATCACAGATTACAAAGCATAGAGGTACACCTCAACACAAGGAGGACAAGGAAAATGTGGCAAATCACAGATTACAAAGCATAGAGGTACACCTCAACACAAGGAGGACAAGGAAAACACAACTTGTACAATTTAAAAGATTTAAAAAGACAATACTACATGGTACGGGGCAAAGGACGACCACCTATCGTTGAAAAGAGCCCCCACCGAGCAACATGCTCGCAGGACAAACAATGGCCGATACGCATCCACACCGCCCCTCGTAGCTATGCCGCTCCACTGTTGTCCTCTATTGAGGGACCGTGCAATAAAGTGGGGACTAAGGGCAGTGGAAGGAGTACCAACTGCAGCTCGCCAGACACGACCATTGTTGGGGATTGGGCCTTCGGGAAGTTCCCCGGAGATTGATCCCGGCCTCGAAAACATCCCCTAACCTGTCTGCAGGGCTCCAATGGTTGGTGACAAATACGCCCGAAGGATAATTGGTGCCTTCCGGGACCTGCGAAGAATCAAGGAGCTCACCTTCGGGAGGCCGAAGGTGACGATGGATCACCCGGAAGCACAAGCCTAGGGATCAAGACCGGCGAAGCATAAGGGAGATCACCTTCGGATGGCCGAAGGTGACGAATGATCACTCAGAAGCACAAGCTTGAAGACCAGAACCTGCGAAGGACCTCAGCACCCGAAGGATATTGGGGACAGAATGCAACCTAGATGAAGGACATCAGAACATTCGTCGATAGTGGGCATGCGTGTAAAACGTGAATACGTGAGAAGGTCGGATTTGTGCACCTCTCACCTTGTAATTTTACCCTGAAACTATTTGTAAGTGAGCTGTAAATGAGTTGGAAGGGGACAATTTGGGGAAATCTGGCCGAGGGCTAGGGGTATAAATAGCCTCCTCTCTCCACAGTGTAAAGTATTGAATTTTCTAGTGATTTACTAGAGAATTAACAGCCTACTTTTATTGCCACTTTTATATTGTTCATGCTCCCTGTCTGGGCCTCTGTTACGCGGATACTTCTAGGAGGCGGCATATTCGGATCTGACACGTTTTGGATACGGATACGCCTCGGATATGTTTCCAGACGTATCCTGGAAATGCAGATACGTTTTGTGTTGGATACGTGTATCCGACACGTTTGGGCCAGATGGGATATGGCCCAAACCATCAGTCGGCCCAATTAGCCCACCCCAGATCTGATTTTAGACCCCCACCTCCGTGAGACCGTGACCTAACAGCAGCCGCCGCAATCCTCGACTCCTCGTGCTCCCGTTCCTCCCTCACGCCCGACCTCTTGTCGCCCTCTGGATCTGGTGGCCGCCGGCGAGCTCCTTCCCGGCAAAAATCGGTCGCCGGCGAGGCTCTCCCTTCAAAACAAGTAAGTTCTTCCCTCACTGGACAGCTACCCCTCGGCCTGCTACGATGCAGAGGGAGTAGAGCGGGGCTGGAGGGAGAAGGAAAGCACGGCGGCGACGGGCGACCAGCAAGCAGGGGCAACCCAGCCTGGGCGGGAGAAGGCAAGCACGGCGGCAACGGGCAACCCAGCCTGGGCGGGAGCTCGGTGGCGACGGCGCCCTCCCTCATGCTCAGCTAGCGGCGGCGTTGCTTCCTTCTGGGAGGAGAAAGGCAAAGACGTGGCTCTAAGCTAAACCCTACTGGACCAAATGGGCTAGCCCATGTGGAAGGACTCCTAGACTGCCAGCCCAACAAGTCGTTTTTATCTTTTTTGGACAATTAATCATGTAGATGACCTGTTGCTTAATGCTGATTATGTGATATTATATATATAATTATTAATACTAAATTAACCTAGCCGTATCCCCGTATCGGTATTTTTTGGGGAAGTGCGTATCCGTGTATCCGATACCCGTACTGGTATATGTGTAACATAAGTCTGGGCATCTAAGAAACAAATATCCCAACAACCATCTCCCGTGAAGTTGAAGGCAACACCATATGTATTGCATCCGGGCTCCACATACCCAACAACGCCATGACCCATGAAAGAGTAGAGAAGAAGGCAGCCGCAACTGCATCGGAACTCAACTGGGCGCCGCGGCCGACTCGGCCCAAATCCTCCCCCGAGAAATTTGATGAGTCAACCGCTGCGCGCGGGTCTCAGGCGCGGGCGGGCGCACGCATTCGTCGGCCGCGCGGCGCCACCGGGACGGGGAGCAGGGAAGAGGCACCGCCCGCATCGGGGCATTTCCTCCGCTCGCGCCCCCGCCTCCCTCCCGTGCAGGAGACGCGCTCCGCCTTTTTTTTGTATCGGGTTCTGAGGCTCCGCGAACGGGAGGCGGAGGAAGGGTGGGAGGAAGCCGACAGCCGACGACCGGGGCGATGTCGTGGCTCCGCAGCGCGGTGCACCGCGCCGTGGAGGCGAGCGGCGGCCGCAGCTCCCTCCTCACCCGCACCGTCCGCACCTCCCTCGACACCGTCGTCCACCACGCCGGCCAGGCCGTCGTGGGCGGCGCCAGGCTCATCATCGTACGGACCAACCCCCCACGCGCCCGCCCCCGGCGATCGGAATCGTGACTAGGTTTTGCGCTTGCTCTCTCGCAGGGGAGCCGGAACTACAAGAGCGTCAAGGTGACGGCCAAGAGGCTGGAGGAGGAGGCGCTCTCCTACAAAGGGGCGGAGCGGGCGCAGCTGCTGCGCCGGTGGCTCGTCGCGCTCAAGGAGAACCAGCGCGCGGCCGCGGCGTTGCTGCGGGAGCCGCAATTTGGGGACGATCGGGACCAGGCAGCGCCCCTGCTGGTGAGCACTCCTGGCTTAGTTTCCACAAGTTTTTTTTGGAATCGTTTTGCGTGATCCTGACTCCTGAGGCGCCGGTGCGTGCCCCGCGTTGCAGGATCTGTACGTGGATTACGAGAGCGGTGGGGAGCTGATGAACTTTTTCCATGTCTTCCTCTACAGCCATGCGCTCGAGTGTGTTGTTCTCTCCATGGTGAGTTGGGTTTGTGGCTGTGCAATTTGACATTGCAAAGGTCTCGTTGCTACCATGTAGGTACCAGTGGTTGATAATTCCGAAAAGTTAACTCGTCCTCTATGATCAGATTCTGGGAGCCCCAACTGATGAAGAAGTTTCATTGCTCTCAGAAATTTTCGGGCAAGTTATTCAACCGTTAGATGTCTAGTCATTTACTCCGTTTCTCGTTTTTATTTTTGTAGTTTTATAAGACTTCAGGAAGATAATGAAATTTTCCGTTTATATATATGATCATTACAGCATCTTGTATGCTTCCCATGCTCGATGTGATAAAAATATGGGTTACTTATACCTGATCATAAGTGCAGTGTTTAAGACATTAAGGATTAACTTACAAATGCCTTGCCTCCCTTAAGTACATTTGGCACGTTAATATGAATTTTATTCCGCTTTCATTCTTACAAGCTTACCTCTATGCAAGCAACATATAATGCCATAGTTCTTCATTACAGAATGTGCCTTTCAGGAGGGAAGGATGTGCACAATGCACTCCTGAGTAGTGTAAAGGACCTGGCAAGGTTAATCTCAAGTTATGATGATGAAGTGCTGGTAGGCATTTGCTGTTTGTTTAATTTTTCAGTACTCTACTTCTAGAACATATTAAGCATAAATTGCATCATGTATGATGTCTACTTTTATGTTTTTCCTTTCTAGGCAAAACGTGATGAGCTGCTTCAGTTTGCTCAGAGTGCGGTCTCAGGGCTAAAGATAAATGCTGAAATTGCAAGGTTCTCTCTTTCTCTTGGCAGGGGTTAAAGGTGTTTCTAGTCCTATGTTTGTATGCTTTAAAACCTCTCTTTTCTCAATTCCAGGTTAGATAATGAAATTTCACAGTTGCAACAGCAGATAAATTCAATGGATGCTCTCCGAGCTACTTCAAACAGCAATCGGAATAGAACATCTCAGACGACCACTGAGGTAGGCCTAATTAGAGTTATTCAGTTTGCACAACTGTGGGTTACCATCCAACAGAAAAAACAACTGTGGAGTTATACACCATGTCTTGGATTTTTTTCAATATCTAAACCTTGTATGCAAATATGTTATGTTTAGACAAAATTCTTTTTTCAACTGTAAGAGAGGATTCAAGCAACGCCTAGTTCATTTTTTTAAAAAAAAAAACTGCATTACGAAACCCTTTTTCTTGTCTATTCCTAGCGTGCACCTCTCTGTTAACCAAGGTTATTTGTTCAATAATGTTCCAGTATGGTTCAACCTACACCTCTCTGTTAATTATGGTTAATATAAGTAGATTCAGCTGTGTGTTTGTGGTAATATTCGCAGGGTTTCAAAAAGGCAGTTGCTGAGGTCCGTGTTTGCTCTAGAATGGAAGAACTTATATTGAAAAAGAAATCAATACATCCTGGTGACTCAATGGAGACTCATTTTGAGAAGGCATGATACTCCTATTATTTCTAAATTATTTTGGGATTCTATGTATACTGCATGCTTCTTCACTCTGGTACTTAAATAGTTAAATTTAGTAGAGCATGAGAATATAAATTGTTCCTGTTTGCTGTAACTTATTGTCCTGCGTTTTTAACTGATACATGGTTGATGTCTCAACTTTGCAGGTTGACAAACTGAAGATTTTGTCTGAATCTCTTTCAAATTCATCTGCAAAAACAGAAAAGCGTATAATGGAAAACAGGTTTATATCTTGAACATTTTTTGAGTAGTATATCTAGTTTTAGCAACTTAGCATATAAATTAATATGTAGGTAATGCTGTCACTTGTAATTCTGGCTCACTTCCTTTTCTTAAATGAATCAGCAGAGCTCCTGCTTCTTCTTCTTTTTAAGAAAAAAAATCATGCTGCAACCAGTCATTCTATGTTTTACATTGCAGACTACAGAAGGAAGAATCTCTTATCTTCCGGGTTACCAAAACAAATGAAGTCAGTGGAATAGAAAAGGTATTTTTCTGCTGCTAGCTTGTGACTGAGTCATTTGTAAACCACCATAATATTTTTTTTAGCTAAATAAGTTATGTCAACGAGCTAGAAAGGAAGTTAATCAACATCCATGTCGATAGAAGAAAGCACCCCATAAATTTCCCAAAGCAACAGAAGTAAGACATTGGGAAATACCATCAGTCGCAAAAGGGTAGACATAGCAGGATATCTGAGCTGTTCCAATTTTTTTTAAAAAAAAATCCTTCATCCATGCATGTCTTATGCTTCTGTAGTTCTGTGATCTGTCTGGTTGATGCTGAATTGGTTAAGTTTTATGAAAGGAACTAGTTGCTGAAATCTCTGGACTTGAGGAGCAAAGGGATAAACTTGAGGCAGAACTGAAGAAGGTATGTTGTTCTTTCTATTCCCACCTTAGTTCAGTCTTTTTTTTCCCAATATATTTCAGCAATTTACAAACTAGCAAAATTGCTTTGAATTTCTTTTTCCTAAAGTTTAGAGCCCACTAAAATCCTCATTTCATTACGGAGAGGAGACAGAACAAATAAATTATGTTGTGGAACATTCATGTTATATATATATATAGTGGATACAAAACTGATAAGGCATCATAATTCATAACTGGGTTCCTCTCAAACTGCTAATACAAGATGCAATTTTATAACGTAGCTGAGTATCTCTAAACTATGGCCTGTGAATGTAATACCGGTACCTCAGAAATGATATTATCAGTGTTAGAGAAAAGAGATGATATTATTATGCATCTCAAATGTACTTTTAAATTTTTATGAATTTATGAGCTACTTTTTTATGGAACAGTTTTTGAAAATTTGACATGCAGTTTTAAATCTTTATCAGTTAGGGTTTCTTTATGTGTAGAAGATATATTAACACGAGATGCTTGTTTTAAGAGTGATTCTGAAACTCAGATTACAGGTGAATACTAAATTGAAAGCGGCTACAGTGAAGCTTAAAAAAACTAGAGAGGAGAGAGACCAATTTGATGAAGCCAGCAATCAGATTGTGTTACACCTCAAAACAAAGGTTAACTTTCTGTTAGTTTCTAGTTTATATGAACTTAAAACGCATTATGGAAGCACAGTTTTCACTAGTTTGTTTTTGTTTTCTGGCATATCTTTACCCCAGGAAGATGAACTCTCAAGATCCCTCGCTTCATGCAAAGTAGAAGCAAGCACTGTCAGTGCGTGGATCAGCTTTTTGGAAGATACATGGAAATTGCAGTCCTTATTTGAAGAGCTAAAAGAAAAACAGGCCAAGTATGTAGGCTCTCTCCCTGAACGGCACATTTTGATAACCAATAATCATGCTCAGATATTGTAGGCACTAATATTTTATGATATATGTTTGCTTTTACATTAACTGCAGTGAAGAATTGGATAGATGTGGAGTCTGCTTTGCGAAATTGATTAAACATCATGTTTCTGCATGCCTGGTACTTCATTTGATTTTTACTTTGAGGAAGCTGTTAGTTGTAACAACTTGTTTGTTTCTTACTGAATGTTTCTTTTGGAGTTATAGGAAGAGCTGAGCACTTCTATTGATCGTATCAAAACCTTTGTCGATAACTTGAAAATATTCGGTGACAGGTACAGTTCTCTTTTTTTTTCTTATTCTAGTTTGTTGAAACAACTGTTCCTGTGCCTGAACACTTTTAGTTCCATGACCAGATCGATGTCAGGAGAGGATGGAGCTAATAGTTCGTCTAAGCAATCAAACCCACGTAAATACCTGGAGGAAGAATATCTCCAAACAGAGAAAAAGGTGATCCTGTTGACGATTCTTGCCCTGCTTACTGATGATAAACATGCGTTGCTAATTGAAGAGAACAGGGATTTCAGTTATAACAGGCATCATCAACCCTATCTCCAAAAGGACTTTTAACGCCACTTCTGATCCTTTTATACTTTTAAGTCTATTTCAGGTTGTGGCTGCATTCAGTTTGGTTGATAGTATACGAGCAGTTTATTCTTCTAACCAGGAGTACTACAAGACGAGGTAGCTGCTCTTCAACATCCCTCTTGCACTGTGCCTATCTATCCAGGCTACATAATTTGCAGTACATAACACTAGCAGATCTGTGCCTATAGTTTGTGCAGGCGAGAGGAGCCTGAGGTCAAAAATCTATTCGACACCACCGACAAGCTGCGCGTTGAGTTCGAATCCGTGCCACGCCCAGTGCTTCAGATCGAGATCAAAGAACAGGAAGAGAAAGCAAAGCGATCCCGTTCCTTGAAGGTTTCCCGGTCCCCGGGCCATTCGAGAAGCGATTCCCCGATCGCGCCTCAGCTGAGGACACGGCTGCCATCGGAGTCCGAGTCGGAGCTGGCCAAGTTCGATCCGGAATACAAGGCCGACGAGATCAGCGGGTGGGAGTTCGACGACCTCGAAGACGAGCCAAGACCTGGCTTCCAATAATCTGCGTAGGCTGCAAAGGAGACCCATACCTGTAGTAGTTGATGTAAAATCATCATCATTAACACGAAAAAGCCTGGGAAATGCATAGTTCAGTGTACACGAAAAGGCCTGGGAAATCATCATTAACACGAAATGCAATTTTGTTTCCTTTTTCTGTCACGTCATGTGGACGTTGTCTTCCGCAACCTGCGCATATGACAAGTACAAGCGAACGCCGTTCGCATACATGCATGGTACAGTACATGTTTCCTCGGGTACGATGACATCGTGACAATTGCATAGAAAAGTCAACCCCTTCCTCTTTTACCCCTCAGCATCGTCATCCTTTGTTTGCCTTTGTTCTTTTTCACAGCTTTAGTTGACAGCGGAAAGATCACAGACGCTAAAAGAACGCAAAGGAACAAAAGAAGCTCTCAACCCTTTCTCTGCGCAAAGGTGTTTTATCCTAGCTTTGTCAACCTATACTTTTGTATTAACTCGTACGTGCTCATCTAACAGGCAGTTAAAACGTAACAATCTTGTGTTCTCGGTAGTTTCTGCTGACTTTGGTCCTGACACCACCTGTAAAAGAAAATGTGCAGCAGTGTCAGCAACAGGCTAACAGCCAAGAGCTCATCATCCCCCACCAGTCCAGTAGTCCACCACACTGCACTGACCCTCTTCATCATTCAACCACGTTTTGAGCCCTGATTACATGTTACAAGTACACAAATCTGGTTACTGTCTGCTTTGTGAATTCCGGCACAATACGGGAGACTGGGAATAGTACAGTAGTACGCTATACTGTACAGTGTACAATACACACTTCATGGCATGGTACAAATTGTACAAATACTCCAAGAAGATGCTGAAGCTGAAGAGCACACCCACATCTGAAATCTGATGTGATGCAGGAGTGAGAGTGAGTGAGCACAAGACAAACCCTGGAATCATACATCCAGCCCCAGCCACTGAGCCAGCCTCCAAGACAAGGGGGCCCCAGCCTACCACCCCCACCCTGGAATCATACTGTCTGTTTTCTTGGATCCCTCCCTGCGCTGCCACACTGCCACTGCCACTGGCCACTGCCATTGCTTGCCCATAAAATTTTTCAAACTCCTGAAGCTGCCTCCCCATATTAACCCATCTTATCCTCCCCCAATTCCCCCCCGGCCCGTCGTCGGAGCGAGCAATGTGCCCCCGAGCCACGGCTCAGCACTGCGGCGCCGCAATGGCTAGCGTGTGCTCGTTCGTGGAGGAGGAGTACATCGACCTGGATCTCAGCTCGTGCGGGGAGTTCGAGTTCCGGGTGCGCCGGAGCGGCGGCGCGGCGGACGAGCTGCTCTGCCGGGGCAGGCTGGCGGCCGCGCCCCCGAGGAAGGTGCAGGACGGTGATGCCGGCAGCGGCGGCTGCGGCGGCGCCGGCAGGAGGAGCGCCGCGACGGTCGCGCCGCTGCAGCACTCGCACTCCGCCGGGTTCCGCGACGCGCCGTCGCCCGTGGTGAGGCTGCGCAAGGAGGGCTCCCGGCGCAGGAAGGCCGCGAGGACGCTGCACGCCAAGCTGCTGGCGTCGCGGGCCTTCTTCCGGTCGCTGTTCGCCAGGACGTCTTGCTCCGACGAGCAATGCCGCGGCGCCGGAGACGTCCGGCCCAGGGCCAGGGAGACGCCATCTGGCGAGGACAAGAGCAGCTGCTGCAAGGCGTCGCTCGGCCAAATCAAGGGCGGCTACCGCCAGGACCAGGTCCGCCACAGTAGCAGCGGCAGGGCAGCGCCGACCACCCTGCGGAGCAGCATCGAGCAGGAGAAGCTGATGGACGAGGAGGAGCTCGCCGCGGCCGCCGTCCGGCAGCGCAAGTCCTTCTCCGGCGTGATCAAGTGGCGGCACGCCGCGGCGGCGCCTGCCGCCACGCCGCCGGCGAAGCCGCTGTCCTCGTCCTCGGCGCGGAGGAGCTCCGGGGCCGGCGGCGGCGGCGGCCCGGCGCTGAAGCGGAGCAGCAGCGCCCGGTCGGAGTCGGAGGGTCTGATCCAGGGCGCCATCGCCTACTGCAAGCGGTCGCACCAGCAGCTCGGGCTCGCCAGGAAGAGCGTCAGCGACGCCGCCCTCTGCTCCGCACCCTCCTGGCCTAGCATCCCAGCTCGACCAGCCGTAGCTTACTGCCACTAGCAGTGACGTGTGCAGAATGGAGTTCAAAAGTGATCACGATAATAATGTGAAGCCCATCCTCTCTTTTCTCGCTAATTACGAGTGCGATTTTCAAATCTTTTCATCTCGTCTCGTGCGCCAAATTCTTCATCAGATGAAAAAGAAAAGAAAAGGAATTTCAGGCTCACAGTTTCAGAGCTGACCCAACAACATTCTGAGCAGCATTCAGGTTTCAGAGTGCTGCCGTGCCCCTGTAGATGACGCCATTTTGTTCTTGAAAAAAAACAGCTACTACAACAGGGCCACGTTTTCAGTTGTCTTCATCGGCGTTACTCCTGGTCTGCCGTTGCCGGTTCAGGTTCAGGATCGCCTGACCAGCTGCCGGCGCGGCCGCCCATTCAGTGCGAGTAAAGACCGCCAGAACAGCGAGCAACGTCAGCGCGGCAGAGCAGCTACGATTACGACACGAGCTCTTCTAGTACACGCCGCCACGCCAGCAGTAGCTGCCGGCCGCCGCTGCAGTGCCCCGACGTCCACGAGGACCACGAGCGCTGCCGGCGCCTGCTGGTCTTGGAACAGAGCTCGCGTCCCGGGGGGCGGCGGAAAGGAAGATGGAAATGGAATCGCGGGGGCCGGCCGGCCGGGGCGGGGACGCGAGATCTTTATTCTCGCGGCGATGCCGGTGGGGAATTGGATTGGATTGGGTTGGGGTTGGGTGGGGGAGTGGTGGATCAGCGGCATGATGGGCGGGCGGATCGCCGAGGAAAAGCAAGCAGCGCGATAGGCCGGCCACAGCGCCGGCATCATTGAAGGCCGGAAAGGGAGGTCGCGAGAGGTGCGATGCTGCTGGTGCGCAACCACCCGCGCTCGCTCGCCGGCCGGCCGCACATGACCTGACGGGGGCCTCTGTTTTCTTGTCACGGTTCGCTCCGGCAATGCGGAGGTGGTACTAGGAGGAGGTCTTAATTCTTTGACCGCATTCAATGGCCCGACGCGGACCGTGACAAGAACGGCATGTTCCTCGTTCTTGAGAGTAAATAAAACCAAAACAAACCTGAACACGAACTCGGGTTAGCTGGGTTAAGAGCAGGTTTAATAGAGGCGCCCGCGACTCGCCGGCCGCAGGCGACTATGATGGCGGGGCCCGCTACTGCGCAGGCTGCTCAGCCAATGCCAGCAGGGGCACTGCTATTTTGCGGTTAACTGTGCAGAATGGATCCGTGCGGTCGATTTCCGACAGCCCCGCGTGACCGCGTCAACTCGCAGTCCGTGTTCTCTTTCTGCAGACGCGGGGAATCGATCCGTCAGGGGCCATCTATTTTTGTAAGCACACGTGATTCCTTCCGTCCGGCCAATCGTATCATGTGCCTAGTGCTTCAGTCCGCACCGTCTCCAGAGTCCTAGATGCTCACGTCACCTTGTCTCGCTTCCCCCTCTCTAGCAAAATGATATATAGTGCTATATTTATATATTATAAAAAAAAGACTAACCTAATCTATACAAATAAATAACTGAACCAGACTTATACAAACAATTCTAAATAAAACTTTTAGAAACAAATTTGAAAGAAAAAACTCTAAACAGAAAGCTTCCATAGAAGTTTGGACTAGAATATTTTGAGATAAAAAATTTTTGGAGAGAAAAGTCGTGGTGCAATATTTTTGTACAAGAAAAAAACTGGAAGCTAAAAAAGTCCAATCAAAAGATTCTGAGATACAGAAATTGGAGATAAATGTTTTGACACAAAATTTTAAGATAAAAAAATTAAAAGAAACAAAAAAGTTGAAGACAAAAAAATTAGAACACATAAAAGTTTGGACTAGAATATTTTGACATCGATAAATTTTGAAGAGAAAAGTCGTGGTGCAAAATTTTTGTACAAGAAAAAATTAGGGAGCCAAAAAAGTCCAAGCAAAAGATTCTGAGATTGAAAAATTGGAGATAAATGTGACACAAAATTTCGAGATAAAAAATTCAAAAGGAATAAAAAAGGTTGAAGATAAAAATTAGAACACATAAAATTTAAAAAAGAAAATGTGAAAATTGAAGCCGGGAAGAGCACAGTACATATGTAAAAGCGGAGCCACTAGCACCCCCACGTGCGCGGGGAGCGCGTCAACCGGGCGGAGCGCTCCGTGCGGTCGACCACCAAACCAGCATGGGGTGCCAGCAGCCGCTGGTTGGTTTCGCCGGCCCGAGCGGGCGTGTAGGGAGTCGTCCGTCCTCTTCTCTCTTTATTTCTCTCATGTAGGATATGAGCCAACTAGTAGCCCATCATAATACTTGCTCTAAGACATGTGCTTTGCTGATTGGTGATTGCTGACGTCCAAGCAAGCCGATGGAGATTGTCAAGAACTTTAGTCAATCTAGATATAACAAATAGTAAAGCCACAATGACACTTGATTGAAATCACTTGGATGGCTGCTTGTCTACGGATCAGATGGTCTGAATCAGTAGTAAATCACTTGGCTGTAAAAAAGTCAAAGCACATTGACACTTGACAGTGAAGACTGGCTTCGGCTGTGCACAGCCATATCCTGATTCCACCTTTTGGCTTGCTTTCCTTATCCTTAGTGCAATGTTTAGGAGCTACTACGTAGTACAACGAAGGGTTCTCTACTTTTCCGAGGCTAAAGGCAGTAGGAGAGAGAGAGAGAGGCGCGCTGGGGACGTGCAGGAATCGATCGCCCAAAGCGACTCCAGAGAAATTTCACGCTTTGGAGCCGGGGATGATAAAAGCCCCTTTGCACGGCGCAACTTGGCCACGGCCCTTTGCCCTAGTTTTCTCCAGGCAACGGCAAAGGCGCCAGCGCGCCACCACTCGAGTAGCGGTAAAAGGCACGAGACCTCAAAGAGACAAAGACCTTTGCCTCGGCCTCGCCATGTGACGAGAACGAGATCCCGATGAAGGTGAGACGGACGCGTCGGGTTCAGTGCCACGGCTGCTCTGGCCGTCTGGGCCGGTAGAGGAGAACGGGCACTACTGCAGACTAGCAGCAGCACTATAGTATCATGAGGCCTTTTGGATCTGGTTCCAATGGCGATAGGGATGGCTGCTGGTGGCCGAGTGGCCGTGCCCGCGGCCCGCGCGCGTACATGAGTGGTGGCCGCCCGGCCGGGGTGGCCCAGTGCGAGCGGGCGCGCATGTGTGGGAGGCTGGGAGCCGAGGGCGAGCCGCGAGCGCACGCGCCTTTCGCTGTTCTCCAACGCAGCAGGCGGCAGCCTGAACAAAGGCGATGGCAACCGGACCGGGCGGCGCGAGTGGATAGGATACCGATGCCGCGCGACACACACACACACTGGCGTGCACGGGTCGTGGTCGCGGCGACACAGGGGAGGGCCAGGCCAGCCTTTACGTGTGTCTCGACCCTGCAGGTACAGGAGGCCGGCCGTTCGCCCAGGGGGGCAGGAAACCGTAGCTGTACCGCTGCCGCAGCAGTACAAGGTCAACTCCTCCCGGTCGGTCGCTAAAGACTGGCCAAGGGTTTTGTTTTTGTCTCTGTACTAGTGTCAGAGCCCAGCGCGCCCCAGCGGTATCTCCACTTTTTTTTTGAACAATTGGTATCTCAACATCGGTAACTTCTTTTGTTACACAACAATTTTAGCCGCCTTCTAAGCATCGTATATCCCTAGGAGTTGATCCAATTTAGAATTTGATATTCAAACAAAACGAGATAGATTATATTAATTGTGCATCCAAATCTCTTTGCATGCAGTATCCTACTCTACTCTATTGGCCTCTTTATGTTAGAAATATGTAGATCAAAACTTTACCTTGAGTAGCATAGTGCCTGTGAGTTGTTACAAGTAATATAAATTTCAACCTATATGTACACGAGATCACTAATTTTGTGCTCTTTGACTTTGTGCACGAGCCGTGCGGTGACCCCCGCAAGGTATCAATTATCCAGGTTTCGATTGGGATTTTGTTGAATTTATTCGGGTTCCAATTAGCATTCCGATTGATTTGCCCGTGTTCCAATTAGGATTCCGATTAACGGACCAAAGAATCATTGCTTGCTTTGAAAATACCGGTATAGTGCCCCGTGCAACGATACGGGTAGTATAATAGACCTACGTAATACCATCAACTTTGTGTTGATTCACTTCATATACCGGCCGTGCCGTGATTGTAAGAGATATTGATTCGATTGGGATTCAGATTGATTTTTCCAAATTCCAAATAAAATACCGATTGATTTGTCCCAGATTTTGATTGACTGATCAATGAAACATTGGTTGCTTTAGAAATAAAAAATAAAAGTAGAGATTTAACAAGTATCAACTGTGGGCCGCGGACTAGCCCATATGCTGAGCAATGCTTGGAAACTCAGCCCAAAAGTTATATTAGCCGTGTACTGGGCCATATGTTCAGCAGACCAGGTATCTCAGCCCATCCGGCCTAGTTAAAAAGAGTACACACACGGTCCTCTAGAAAAAAGGAAATTTCCGTCTTTATCAAAAAGTTCAGCGAACGGTCTACTAACTGCGATCTAGCTACTGAAAAACAAAAGCAAAATGTTAGCCCGGCTCGCGGCACGGCAACCTGGCCATATGGTCGTCAGATTGCGTACATCCTCTTGTAATCCTCCTCGACCCACTCGCTCTCCGACATGCCGGAGTTGGAGAAGGTGCGGGAGCGGCTGAGCGAGGCTCGCTTGCTGGTGCGCATCCGCTTGGCCTCGACCCGGTGCGCGATCACCCAGTAGAGCATGGTCCCGATAGTGGTCACCAGGATGGTGCCGCCCATGATGGTGACGGACACGGCCAGCCACCGCTCGGCGCGGCCCACCACAACGAAGGACAGCGCCAGGAACGAGACGCTGATGAGCACGCAGGCCACCCACATGAGCTTGTTGATGACCGCCATCATCTGCTTCTTGGCCTTGCGCTCGATCACCACCACCGACGTCTGCACCACCACGACGGCCAGCGAGATGAAGAGCGAGACCGAGTCGAAGACGAAGAAGATGATGAAGGCCGTCTGGTGGGAGATGTTGGCCTCGCCCAGCTGCTGCCCGGGCGCCAGGCTGCCGGGGTCCTGCTCGTACTCGCCGGGCACCGTGAAGATGGCCGCGAACGCCACCGTGGCGATGAGCACGGCCACCACCGTCGTGGAGTTGATGGCGTTGTTGAGGCCCTCCTCGTGCAGCTTGTTGATGCGCTTGGCGATGCCCTGCATGCGCACGCGCGTCTGCCGCGTCTGCTCCAGCTGCGAGTGCACCTCGTGCTTGATGTCGCTCACCTGCTGCTTCAGCTCCCGGGCCTGCTTGCCGCCGCCGCCGCCGGGGTTGATGGCGCGCGCCGACTGCACGCCGTGCTCCGCCAGCAGCTCGGCCACCTCGGTGTTGCCCATCTTCTCCGCCGTGTCTAGCGCGGTCTCGCGGGACCGGTTGATCGCGTTCAGGTTCGCGTCGGGCATAGCGAGCAGCCGCTTTATGATCTGCACGTCAAAAAATAATTAATATAAGAATTCGGTCGCTTGCTTGCACGCTGCTGCTCGCTCGATCGACCAAGAATCTGACCTCGGGACGCGCCTTGCGCGCGGCGATGTGCAGCGCCGTGTTCTCCTTGGTGTCCGGCTGGTTGAGCAGCGCCGGCTCGGCGGCGAGGAGCGCGTCGACGAGGTCCAGCCGGGTGCTCTTGGCGGCCATGTGCAGCGCGGTCTGCCCCTTCTTGTCCGTGCGCAGCGCGATGCTGGGCTCCGCCTCCACCAGCGCGCGCACCACCTCCACGTGCCCGTTCCGCGCCGCCGAGTGCAGCGCCGTCTTGCCGTTGCTCCGGGCGATCAGCGCCAGGCTCCCGTCCACCTGCAGCAGGAGCCTCACCACCTCCATGTGCCCCTGCGTCGCCGCCGTGTTCAGCGCCGTCGTGTTCGACGCGTCCACCGTCATCGACAGCTGCGGCAGCGCCTGCAGCAGCTCCCTCACCACGTCTGCATATCATATTTATTTGACGGCACAAAATGTACCATCGATCACATCATCAAATTAATCCATCTCCATCTACTAGTAGTAGTTTACCTCAGAGATAGTATCATTAGTATAGACTTATGAGGCTATGAGCTAGCTAGAGGCAATGGCGATCAATCAATACCTACATCCCCTTGCTTGGCGGCGATGTGGAGCGCGTCGTAGCCGCTGCGGGCCTTGATGCTGGCCGTGGCGACGTCGTGGTACTTGATCATCTCCGCCACCAGGGCCACGTACCCGTACTCGGCGGCCACGAACAGCGGCGTCTCGCCGGCCTGGTTCTGCCTCGACAGCACCGCGGCCAGCTCCTCGGCGTCCTTGCCCGACAGCATCTCCCGCATGGCGATGAGCTGCCCGGCGCGCGCCGCCGCGTGCATCGCCGTGTCGTCCCGCTTCCCCGTCAGCTGCTTCGTCATCTTCTTGCGGCCGTCGCCGCCTGCGACGCCCTCGGCGAGTCCATAGACGTCGTTGTCGTCGTCGCCGCCGGCCCGCTGTCCTCGCCCGGTTGGCTCTTCGCCTCCATCAAGCTCGGACACACGTCGTCAGAATGCAGCTACCAACAATGGCTGCCAAGAAACAAGATGAAATGAACCTCCCATCACTCCATCAGCGTGTAGCAACATTCCCCCCTGCCTTTTCGTCTCCTTTTCGCCCACTTGGGCAATCCACCTACTGCAAAATTCCCAATTCTAGCCCCTCTCAGAAACAAATAACTTTCCCCAAATCCCAGCTCAATGCGGAAATAAAATCCAAGAAAAAGGAGCGACAAAAAAGTAGATCACAATTAAAAAAAAAGTATGAACCACCCAATTGTAAAAAAAAAAAAAGCAAGGCCATGCAATGCAAGTGCCCTTCCCGCTCCATCTACCCACGCGACGGCATCCCAATGCAATTCGCACCACGCAAGAATTGGACACGAGATCAGGAGCCGACCGCACCCGACGCGGCTAAGCAACGCGCCCCGACCTCACGATCATCTTCCCGCATCATCCCCCGTTTCGTGACGACGCGAACGCAACCACCGCGAAAAGCCTTCCACCTCAGGCCTCGCCGCGAAAAGCCGGCAGGATCAATCAGTCAGAAGTGGCGCATAGGAAACCCTAGCGGGATCGAAAAGGAAACCCCCCCCCCCGGCGCGATCGCAGCAGCAGCAGCAGCGCGATGGGAATCCGGAATCGCGCTAGGGATTATAGAATCTCCGGCGCCATGCCATGCCATGGCATCCCCGCCGCCGCGAACAGGAACGGGGCGGCGGGCGGACACGGACACATGGGTGGCCGGGCCGCGGGGACAAACATACCGGCGTGACGAGCTCTGCGCGTCCCTCCCCCCCGGCTCGCGGCGTCCATGTGAGCCATGGGACCCCCTCATCCATCCACAGCCGGGATCGGCGAGATGATGCGCGGGAGAAGACAAGGGCCGGGCTGGCCGGTCGCGATAAATAAATCCCCAGTTGGATCAACGCATGAGCGGGCAGGGGAAAATGGAATCAAATTAAATCAGGTTCCTTTTTTTGTTGCCTTTTTATACAAAAAAAAAGGTTCTCTGCGTGCTCGTTTGCTTGTGGCTAAATTAAGAAACGAACATGGCTAATTGCGAGCCGTGGCGTGGCTCCATAACTAACGCTGCATTATAGTGATCGCCAAGAAGCAGAAGCAGTTGGTCGCCGATGCGAATGTTAGGTGACCAAAGATTTTTGTTTTTTTGTTTTTTTGAAAGATAAAAGAAATTGGCTCGTTCATGATGTTGTTCTTTCTTCTGTTATCTTCCTCGTGTGTCTTAAGTTACGTTGATGTCATTTTCGATTTCATGCATTAATAAGGAGGTGCGTGTCATTTTCCATCCGCTATTCAGCTCTTTGGTTCGGGTGCTGACGAAGCAGTTGTTTTGGACGGGAGAGCGAAAGGTGGGCGTTGACCGTTGACGCGGCAAGGGCGCAGTGCGGCCTCATCCTGTCATCCATTGACGCTGGCAGTAAGAAGATGCCGACACATCAGCGAACGGCCGGGACGGAGGCTGCGGGGCGATCGAACGGTTCTCCTTGCTAGCCGACCTCTCCAAACCGATCAGGCCATCGACCGGTCGGCGCTTCGTGCTGAGACCTCGCTGTCGATGTTCAATTCAGTTCAGGAACCCTGAAGTCTGAACCCACGCAATGATCATACCAAAAAAATTGGACAACATCAGAACAGGCGATCGATCGTACGTGAATGTGTTCTAAACAGTTTTTTTTAAAAAAGGGCAAAATCAGCTGCATGCATCACTGACTTGATAAGAACGTTCTTCTGTCCTACAAACTGCTATTTAGAAAGCCTGAGCCTTTACATACATGCTACAAAGCGCGGAGCTTTACAAGATTCGCATATGCGTAAAGCTCCAAAGCGAAATCGTGTTTCCGGTGGTGGCGCACTGACGACGATCTCCAAGCCTCCCTACATCCATCAATCCATGAGCCCACTCGGCGAACTTCGTCGCGAAGGAACTAAAACGACAGTAACAATTGTGAAGTGGCCATCCTTTCGGTTCGGCAGACTTTACCTGCTTTGGTCACTAGGGATTCTTTCCTCCCATCCTTTCTGAACTGTAAAAGTTCGCAGCTAATAACTAGTATTTCTCTAGGAAAAAGTTCAATGACACCCCATAGCTGCTACTATATCAGTGTGATCTTTGCAGCCACCGTCAGAAACCCTGAAATATAGCCCTGAAACCGTTGCAGGCACAGTGTGGTTTTCACCTGCTAATCAAGGATAATCATTCAATCGACCAATCATGTAATGAGCATTGCATTGACTCCGAGATAACAAGTCAACAGGTCAGCCGTCAGGGCCCTCACTTCACACGGCTTTCACGCTTTGGGTTCTCCATGCGTAAGCGTAACCACCACCACCTCTGGTGTCAGTTTCCTTCTAGACCCTTTACCATCCGATGACCTTCCACGCATGCGGTTTTCAGAATCCAGACACTGCAGTGACACGAACGGCGATCAAGTTGAGGCCAGGCTCTCGTCTCAGTACATACCTCCTCCTGATTGCCCGTCTCCATCGCCATGACTTCCAAGTGCACTCCAGCTCCAGGGTGTCCTGTCCTACAGAGAAAAAAACACTAAGCAACAGAATACCAGAACAGCGAATTTCTCACCTCTCACCTGTCGTGGAAAACGACTGGAAAAAAGGATCTTCCGTTCTCCTGTCTCCTCTCCATGGATGCGTCTCTGAGGACAGAATATCAAAAGCAGGGTATCCGAATATATCATGCTACTGTCATTTAAATTGACTAACGGTTGAGATGAATTTAATAAAGGCCATGCATAAGAAGCACAACACTGGCTGCGTATATAATATATATTCTGATGACCAATCTATCTGTAGTAGTAAACAACCAAGACCATCGCCTCCTGCTAATTCAGGAACAAGGGGAATGGCAGTTTTACACCAGCTTATTGGAATGTACAAAGTTAACCCCCATCTCAAGGGTTGTGATCGATGTTCATAATTACATTCGTGTTGTATCACTGCCAAAAGATTTGGAGGAATCAGCTGGTACTGGACTCATATGGCGTATATCCGGTCGATCTCTGAGTCTGAGAACTCCGAGTTCTGCTGCCATGAGTTTGAGCCGCTCCTCCTTGTTGATTTCACCTTCTTCCTGATTTTTCGCGTGCGCTTGGACTTCACCACGTAGTAAGTCATTGTCCCAAGCACACCGGTCATGATCACCCCGCCGATCAAGGTCACCAGAAGCGCCGCCCACCGGAAGTGCCGCCCCACCACAATGTACGAGGAGGATATGAATGCGACTGTCGTGCATACTGAAGCCAGCCACATCAGCTTGTTGATGATCTCGACAACCCGCCTCTCTGCTTTGGTCTCACCCCTAACCAGTGTTATCTGAACCACCACAACCGCTAATGAGGTGAAGAGGGCAATGGCATTGAAGATGAAGAAGACCTTGAAGGCTGCCGCGTGCACAGCTATTGCTACACCATGGTCATCGTTACCGCCAGGCACTGTAAAGATTGCAGCAAATGCCACTGTGGCGAAGAGCACGGCCACAACAGTGACTGAATTTGTTGCATTATTGATGCCTTCCCTGTGGAGTTTCCTTAGCTCCTTTGCGATACCATAGACATTTTTGTTGGTTTTTCTGGCCTGCTCAAGCTGAGTATGTACATCCTTTTTGATCTCTGTCACTGTTTTTCTGAGCTCGTCTCTGGGCTGATTCAGATCATTTGCTCTCACTGCACCAGCACGGGATAAGCACTCCTTTATTTCTTGAGACTCCTCTGATAGCGGCAGGCCCTCTGCTATGTCAAATGCAGTCTTCCGATCCCTAGTCAATGCATTCACGTTCATATCTGGAAGAAGCAGAAGTACATTTACGATCTGCAAAAAGTAAACAAGCCTGTGAGCAGAGAAAGCTGCATTTTGTATGGAAGAAACAAAAGATAGATGCTATTTTACATTCGATAAACGGGGCAGAATAATACCTCTGATCTTTTCTTTCTGGTTGCAACATGCAAAGCTAAATTGCCATTTCTATCAGGTAGCATGACTATAGCAGGATCAGCATTCACAAGCCCTTGAACAACTTCAGCACTAGTTCCTTTCACTGCCATGTGTAGAGCAGTCTGGCCTTTCTTATCAGTCCTCCGAGCAAGCTGAGGGTCAGCATCTAGCAAAGCCTTCACAATTTCAACATGCCCCTGCCGGGCAGCGAAGTGCAAGGCATTCTTTCCATTCGCTTTTGATAATTCAACCAACCCAGAGACACGCTCTAGCAGCAGGTTGACCACCTCAGTGTGGCCTCTAATGGCCGCAGTTATGAGAGGAGTCACATTTGATTGGCCAAACGTCTTCCCGAGGGATGGATCATGGTCCAGAAGTACCTTCACACTATCTATGAACAAATGTCAGGAAATAAGTATACATAAACACTGAAAATGGAAGCAGGCTTCGTTCACTAGCTTGTAATTCTATATTACTATGTAAGTGATGATACACTACAGCCAGTATAAGTATCAGTACAGGTCTATTTCAGCACCCGACACTGGAAGACTTGGTAATCAAGTATAGCAACAAATGAACATGACGATTGATTAAAGAGTAACAGAGTACATGCTCGAATTAAAGACCTATCAACTGAGACTGATCTTTAGATCAACTTGGTATCAGAATGGTTAGTGATGCGAGGGGAATTAATGCTAACCTCGGTGACCCTCTTTTGCAGCGACGTGCAGAGCATCGAATTCGGACTTGTTCTTCCTTGTGAGGCTGTCCTTGTCGGAGTGTTTGAGCAGTTCAACGACGATGTCAAGAAACCCCTTCCCGGCGGCGATGAGCAGAGCAGTCTCCTCCATCTCGTTGGTCTCGTTCACTATGGCGGCGCGGATCTCAGCGACTTCGCTATCGAACTCCTCGCCGGTGCCGGTCATCTGCGCGTCGATCTCTGCGATGATCTGGCGCACGGCCTCGAGGTCCCCGCGCTGCGCGGCGAGGTGGAGCTCCGTGTCGTTGTGGCGGCCCGTCACCTGCTTGACGTACTTCTTCCGCCCCGCCTGGTCCATCCGCTTGCCGGAGTTGGAGAGCACCAGCACCGGCGCCGCGGCGGCCGCGGCCGTCGGCGACGGCGACGGCGACGGCTGCGAGCTGTCGAACCGATTGCTGGAGCCGGACATGACGAGCACGGGCCCCCTGGCGGGCGCCAGCGACGGCGACGACGCCGGGGAGGACTGGTCCAGCCGGTTGCTGGAGCGCGACATGACGAGCACCGGGCGCGCGGGCGACTGGTCGAGGCGGTTGCTGGAGTGGGACATGACGAGCACCGGGCGCGACGGCGACGCGGCAGGCGACTGGTCCAGGCGCTTCCCGGAGAAGGACATGACGAGGCCGGGGCGCTTGGCCGCCCGCGCCGGGGACTGGTCGGGCCGCTCCCCGGAGGCGCCCGCGCTGGAGGCCGGCGACGGCGCCCCCTCCGAGCCCGGCGACGCCAGCCCGATCTCCAGGTCGGCCACCCCTGCGCGCAACAAACCCGAGAGTCGCGATCCCTGAGCGATCGATCAACGGGGCACGAATCGAACCAGAGCAACCGAGGGGAGGGCTAAGGAAGAGGCGGGCACCTTTGGCGGGATCGGCGGCCATGGCGGTCGTCGTCGGGCGGCTACGGGCGGGCGGGAGGCATCGGGCGCCGGGAATGGGAGGTGGGGAGGCGAGCCGCGGATGGCACGGAAGCGACGGGGTGGAGGAGGAGGAGGAGGCAGAGGGCAACACGGACGGGAGGGATCGCGCTCGGCTTGGAGGTGGGGCGGGGTGGGGTGGGCTCGCGTTGCGGTCTTCTCCGCTGCGCTGCTGTGTGGGGGGGGGGGGGGGGGGGGGGTCCGTGTGTGATGGAGGAGAGGAGGTTGGGTTTCCTTCCGCTTCCACTGTTGTTTATGTGGCTGGGCCTGGCGCGCCAGGGGCCACCTGCCGGTATGCGTTGCATATGGCCATTTGTCGCTTTCCAAGCTGAATAATTATCTCCCTGTTGTTTCTGCAAGTGACAGTCAGGATCACATGCCCCTTTTTACATAAATAAACCCATCTCGTCTAATATTACGGACACATGGTAATCTACCAACGCAATACTCCATCTAGGATGGTGATGGCATGGTTGGTAGAGCAACATAACGGTGAGCATTGTAAAATAGGGAGATGGCGTCTAGGTGTGGAAGCTAGGGTTGCGAGTTTCCTATTTAAATGCCGGGTTCATCTAGACATGTCAAGAATATAAAATTGATCTTAAAGGTTTAAATCGTTGTAATGTTATTTAGCCACCCCTGTCCAGAACAGATAAAAACTCCGGACAACAAATCTTGGAAGCGAAATCTTAACGAATCGGCTACGAGACGCTTCTAAGACAAGGCACATGCGAGCTCGCCTCACCCGGCAGTGTAGATGATGCTTGGTGTGGCGTGCTACTGCCCCCCCACTCTGCTATCCCCTAGCTCAAATCTCAAGTTGCAGATGGCGCGATGCCACCACCATCCGGCAAAGGGAATCGTCATCGGTGGAAGTGGAACAGGGAATCCAGGATCGTCGCGGGGCCTCCCGCTCCACTCCCGCCGCCGCGCCAGCCGCGAAACAGACACACGCGCACGTGCAACCCTGCCTCACGCCGGCCGATACGCGCCCCGGGCCGACGCGCACACCGAGCACACGTTTTCTCCCTTCACCTTTTTCTTTAACGGCAGCCTCGGCTTTCCGGGCAACCCAAATCAAATGCCATCAAGACATGCTAGAGCAATCCCAATCCAAGCCACTGCCAGTAGTTATGTATTGCCATCATACAAATAATATCTATAAAAATTATATCCCAATGAATATATTTTTAAAATAAATTATTATCCAATCATATCTTCTCGGTCTCTTTTCTCTCCCTTTAATCCTCTTTTCTTTTGTTTTGATTTTCGTAAAGATATAATTTCTTCATATTTTTTTCTCTACTCGTTAACTCTCATATTATCTCAGTACTCGTTCCGTTCCAAATTATAAGACATTCCAACAATTTTGGAGAGTCAATTTTTTTATATTTGACCAAATTTATATAATAGAATAATGATATTTATTATAAAAATTAAGTATCATTAGATTCTTTATTAGTTATATTTTTATAGTACATCAATTTGATATCATGAATTTTTATATTTCGCTCTATAATTTTGGTCAAACTTAATATTGCTTTGATTCTCCAAAATTCTTGGGATGTCTGAGTAATTTGAAACGAAAGGAGTATATGATAACTTTTAATTTAATTCTTTATAAACCTGCTGAGTTGGATGGTTGGAACCCTGTAGGCTGTAGTGCGCAGCCTGGGCTCGGAGAACCAGGGTCGCTCGCCTGCAGTGCAGTGTAGTGTTGGTTCCGTGAGAGCGCCTGCATTAATCCGGGCCGGCCTCGCATGGTGGTCTCGCCTGCCGCCGCGGCGACGGACGACGGAGCGGACCCGCTGCTTCACGTGGTCAGCTAATCTTGACTTGCCGGTTGGTGAGGTCAACGAGTCAACTCCTCCGCGGGCCCCACGCGCCCGACAGCAAGGAGGGGGACCTCGGTGGGCAGACACGTCAGACTGTCAGGGGAGTCATGCGGGGCATTATGAAGATGCCAACAGGGGAAACGAGGGCTGCTCAGGAATCAAATCACTGTCCTTGCAGCTTGAGGGGAAGCTTGTCTGCGTCGACCGTCGACTCCGAGTTGAAAGAGGTTGCGGATCAGCGGGCCTTTGTTGCCCTCTCTCGTGGGCCGCGGCCCGCGGTTTGGTGGACCCAAGAGTATAGGGCCCATGGGCCCAGCTCATAAGAGAAGGATTTGGGCCTTTCCATCGCAATCATTTTTATTCTCTCTGTGTTTTTTTTGCCTAAAATCGGTCCAGCAAATCGAGCCACTGTGTTTTGTTCTCAGAACATTTTTTATTTTAGAATATTTTTTTGCACGAACAGTAACAATTGTTCTAGCAACAAAAAATTATTTTAAAATTTAAAATAGTTATTGGGGCTTGTGTGACGATTTAAATGTCAGTCACACTTGGAACTCCTAACATTTGCGTTTTCCAAGTTCGAACCAAAAAGGCCGCTGCCTCCACTTGGTCAAATTCAATGCAACTTGTTTTTTTGAAAAAAACATACATCCAAAATGGAGTCCGTAGCTAATCAAGCAACCAACTGCTTGTTGTTCGTTCATGACACTCGTAATTGTATGGTATTGGTATGGCCGGACGAGGGACTCCTTGGACCGCAACTTCCACACGGGGAAACAATCTCATACATTAATGGCTACGACGTGCCATCCGTGATATGAACTGATACAAAAAGGGGGGAAATGTCATAGGGAAACATACTACAAAATATAAAAAAAAAACGCGGCCGGAGGGGTGAACGGACCCCACCGTTTTTTCATTAAGAGGAAGCAACACGACTTCTCCCGGCCACGGAAAAATCCCCGAACCCTGGCCCATGCCCGTGAGGGCCAAGCCTTACGGCGAGCACAGCGAGGAGATTTTTTTACTCACGGGCGGAAATTCGTCCCAACTGGAATTCGAACTCGCGACCTCATGGGGACGACCATACCTCAGCTCATCTAACCAACTAGACTAGAGGAGCTTTGGTACTACAAAATATCAAGGACGGATGAATATATGAACTTGATCATGTTTGACAAATTAATGGAACAAGGGAAGCATGCAGGAGCTCTGATGTCTTTTCTTAAGATGGTTCTTTTTAGATGTTTGTTGTCTTGTTTGACAAGTTAATCTTGCGAGATAACAACAGGGCCATTTCTCACGCCCTCAATAAGCTACAAATGCCACCCGTTTGGTGCCGTAATCAACAGTTGAGCTCTGACCTTCAAGCTATTTTCTTTGGTCTTACACCACCTCTGACTGCGATACAGGAACAACAAGTCGAGTAGCATGTCCAAGTCCAATAGCCATATACTTAGCGTGCTGTTCTAACAGCACGAGGTGCCTTTTCAGCTCAAAGTACAGACACCATCCCATAAGACTTCTGTTAAGTGTACCAAAACAATGTGACTGGTTGTTGAACTGCTTGTTTTCTTCCAAACATAGTTATGGAAAACAAATTAAGGCTTTGGTTATTGACACGCTCGGTTTCCAGCACGATCGAGTTGCCTTTTTCAGCTCTAAGTCCAGACACCATCCCATGAGACTTCTATCAAGTGTACCAAAACAATGTGACTGATTGTTGAACTGCTTGTTTTCTTCCAAACAAAGTTATGAAAAACAAATTAAGGCTTTGGTTATTGACACGCTCGGTTTCAACCTCTACCGTACAGTAAAAGCAAAAAAAAAATCGACCACAGTGGGAGTCGAACCCACGACCTTCTGATCCGAAGTCAGACGCGCTAATCCACTGCGCTATGCGGTCGCTGGATGCCTTAGCTTTTAACTAATGTAGATGTACGTAAAATCCTCACCGATCAAGAGAGAGAACAGTTCCACGCACATGCGGCATCTGCGGGGGACAAGCCACTGCGGCAGGAAGCATCGCATTCGATTCGGCAGGTGCGGGCCCACCAGGCTCCCCTCCGCATCCCACGTGTCACTCCCCACGCGCCTCCCCCTCGCCTCGCCGTCGCCGCCACCCTTCTCCGCCTCCTCCTCCGGCGAGAGGGCGCCCAGCGATGAAGCAGCTGCCCCGGCAGTCCAGCATGACCAAGCAGCACCGCCCGCACCACCACCGCACCTCACTCTCCCGCACCCTCGCCTCCTACCTCCTCCGCGAGCAGCGCCTCCTCTTTGTCCTCCTCGGCTTCCTCCTCGCCTCCTCCTTCTTTCTCCTCTATCCCTCCCTCACCCCGCATCCCGCCGCCGCCGGCTCCTCTGCCGCTACCAATTTCTTCGCTGCTGCCGTCGCCAGAAAAATCCCCCGCGGCGGCGTCTCATCCGTATCCGCCGCGAGCGGCGCGCGCCGCCTCCCGGTTGGCGTCCGGAAGCCCTCCCTGCGCGTCGTCGTCACCGGTGGCGCTGGGTTTGTCGGCAGCCACCTCGTCGATAAGCTCCTCGCCCGCGGGGACAGCGTCATTGTCGTCGACAACTTCTTCACGGGCCGCAAGGACAACGTCGCGCACCACCTCAGCAACCCGCGATTCGAGCTCATCCGCCACGACGTCGTCGAGCCAATCCTCCTCGAGATCGACCAGATCTACCACCTCGCCTGCCCCGCATCCCCAGTGCACTACAAATTCAACCCCATCAAGACCATCATATCCTTCCCGCTTCGTTTTATCTCTGTTTAATTCGTCCACATCCTCCATGTTTGTTTTTATTCATTTATGGATACGGATATGATTTCCTGAATGTCAGTCATATGATGCACATTTCACATGTGACATTTTGAACTTTCTGCCTTCGTTGCCGGGAAGAGCCTGAATTTTACATGTGTTTGTTTTGTTCTTATCTTGCTCTTCTCGAATTGTTTCCTTAACCAATGATGTACAAGACAAATGTCATGGGGACCTTGAACATGCTTGGACTAGCTAAGAGGGTTGGGGCCCGGTTCTTGCTGACTAGTACCAGCGAGGTGTATGGTGATCCTCTTGAACATCCACAGAAGGAGAGTTACTGGGGCCATGTAAATCCCATAGGTGTGCTAATTTTATATTATTTATTATAATAAAGAATAACCTGGTGGTATGGCCCATTTGAGCCTCTCCTGTCCACTTCATTGTGATATATATAGCTATGCTATTATGTGCAGGTGTTAGGAGCTGTTACGATGAGGGGAAGAGAACAGCAGAAACTCTTACAATGGATTATCATCGTGGCGCTGGTGTTGAGGTAAAACTTCAGTTTCTGAATGGGGATCTAAATCTAACTACAGGCTATCTTGTTGGCAATAAAACATTTTAAAACAATAGGTCACAATGTAGGGTCAAACATGTTATAAGTATATTAGGAAGGTTTTGGAACTGAGCTGCACACACTATCAGCTTCGAATGTCAAATATTGAGCACAAGTGATCCATGCCCTCTGGTATATATTTTCTCATACACTTCATTTGGGTGATTATTATGGTTACACATACTAGGCCATGGATTTGTCATAACAGGCGTCCAGAAATTGGTCCGCTGTTAAATTTGATTTCTTAACTTTATCTAGGGTGTTTATTCAGAATAGTGATTGCACAATATTTATTGATGGGGGGAAGTCAGTAAGGGGCTGCTAATCGACCAGATCCCTTGGTAATTTGGAGCTTCGAATTGATGGCTGGTTATCATTTCAGAAAGATCTTTAGTGCATCCTTCGTTTATATGCTGCAACGTTACTTGTGCTTATGGATTATATGTGTGCTTTATTTGCATTCCTCTTCTTGAAGGAAACTTTGACATAAGACTGCTTCCCTCAGGTGAGAATTGCACGCATATTCAACACGTATGGCCCTCGTATGTGTTTAGACGATGGTCGAGTTGTTAGCAACTTTGTTGCACAGGTTTGTCTCAAATTATGGCTCTCAATTTCTCATTCGTTGGTGCAGAAAAGTAACATAAAACTTCATTACTTAAAGTTCACATTGTCTCATTTTTAGGCTTTGCGGAAACAACCAATGACAGTATATGGTGATGGAAAACAGACTCGAAGCTTTCAATATGTTTCAGATTTGGTACTTACACATGCTTTTCTGTGTCCCTTTCTACAAGCTGAAGTGCATTTGTTTATGTATTCCATAATGATTCTGATAATGCATCTATGAATTATGGCGTCGTAATTCTAATCACCTGCCCTGACAAATACTTCATGCGCCATAATGAGTGCATGCAATGTTCTTTTTTTCTCAACTTTTTTCTTCATAGTTCACTTTTTTTTCTGCTGAAAGTTTATGTTTTTCCACATTCATATGTGGAAAATTTACACATCTACGAATTTATAGGTTGATGGGTTGGTAATTCTGATGGAAAGTAACCATATTGGACCTTTTAACTTGGGAAATCCTGGAGAATTTACAATGTTGGAGCTTGCGCAGGTCTGCCCTTACACTGGAATTAACTACCCATTCTTCTTTGAAAATACCTCGTATTCTTGTGCCCAATGCACCTAGCAGGAACCATGACACCACACTATTTCGCTGCAGGTGGTAAAAGAAACAATCGACCCTGGTGCATCTGTCGAGTTCAAACCCAACACTGCAGATGATCCACATATGAGAAAACCTGACATCTCTAAGGCCAAATCTCTTCTGAATTGGGAGCCCAAAATCTCACTGAAACATGGCCTGCCGCGTATGGTCTCGGACTTCCAGAAACGTATAATGGAAGAGAAATGAGGAGCAGAAGCTGCCGGACTCAGAATACTGTATCATACTGACGGATCCTTTTTTGGTGCCTTGACAAAGCTCAGATGAATGACCACTTGCCTAAGATTTCTTCCTCCAGGGCAAATTCTTTTTTGTGATAGGACATCTGTTCTTTGGTTTCGGTATTGTCGATACATAAACTTTGCCATAGAATTACATGTTCAAGTTGTTATCAAAGCCGTAGCCATAGTCGGTACATAAACTTTGTCATAGGATCTACATAACTGTAGGCTTTGTTCTGTTTTATATGCTGTCTTTGCATCTCACTCTGTTCCATTTTAGGATTTCAGATTCTCATTTCGCTTTCCTTCTGGGAGATTTCATCGTATTAAAGATACTTAATTGACTCCATACAATGTCACAATACGCTGATGCGATCAAAGCACCTATATATCACACTACATACATGGCAGAAAAGTGAGGTACTTGGAAACACAAACGTTGCACGAAACTGCAGAGCATCGTAACCTGGAAGGACAGGAGCTTGTAATGGGGGGCAGCTCATGCTTAAATGAGGTGCACGTTGAACTGGAGGATAGTCTCGACGCCGTCGGTGGTGTGCTGGTCGCCGCGGTGCAGCGTCTGGATGGCGGCGAAGCCCTTGGCGTTCTCGTACTTGCCGGTGCCTCCGATGATGGCGATGTGGGACTCCGGCGCGGCCATCCGGTGGACCCCGAAGAAGCTGAGCGTGTCGCCGTGCGGCGCCTCGGGGCCCTCGAACATGGCCGTGAGCACGATGGTCTTGCTGGTGCCGTCCTGCGAGCTGGCGACGTAGAACCCCTGCGCCCTGCCGATGACCCCGGCGCCGATCTCGTGGCCCTCGGTGAGCTCGTCGTCGATGACGGTGGTGGTGCCGAAGAGGAGGTTCTGGAGCGTGACGCCCGACGGGAGGTCCCCGGCGTTGACGTAGGGGATGTTCTTGTTGCCGCCGTTGACGGGGTTGCCGTTGTTCTGGACGAGGGTGCCGGAGGCGCCGCTGCCTCCGAGCCCCGCGACGTAGGGGGCGTTGTTGCTGTTGATGAGGTTGGCGGCGCCCTGCGGCAGCGGCACCGCGCCCTGGATCGGGAAGATGTTGGTGTTGGGGCGCGCGAACGGGAGCTGCCCGTTGGCCGCCGCGCTCGCCACCACGCCGGTCACGATGCGCCCCGACGGCTGCGAGCCTCCGAGGATGTCGTGCATGAAGAACGTCAGCGGGTGGTCGCCCGCACCGGCTCCTGCGTTCGCTGCAGTGCCGCCGTTGGCAGCTCCTACGTTGCCCGTCGCGGCGGCGGCACCAGCGGTCGCGGCGCCCGCCGCGCCCGCGCCGGCGGCTGCGGCCGGGCCGGCCGCTGGCGCCACCACCACCGGGTCGGTGGGGGGATCCGTGGGGGCGGGCAGCGGGTCGACCGGCTGGGGAGCCTCCACTGGAGCCGAGGGCTGCTCGTCGAGGACGCGGCCGGCGAGCGCGCAGTTCGCCACGGCGAGCGCGAGCAGCAGGTAGAGCGCCGCCCTGACGGCTTGCACCGCGTTCCTGGCCATGACGCAGGCTGCTTGAACGTCACTGGACGAGACCGATGAATGTGTCGCGTAGGCAGTCAGCTGTTGGTCGGTGGATCACCTGTGGCTGTGCTAGCTGCTATCCATGGCGCTGCAAGCTGCAAGATTTATATAGAAGTGGCGGGGCGTGCGGCGCTGCAGGGCTTGCAGGTGCAGGTAGGGGGCATGGCATGGGTGGAGTCGTTTGTTGGCGGTGTTGTGCGTTAGTTGTGCGAGGACGTCCAGGAACCTAGACCTCTTGAGATGAGAAGCGAGGAACGGTTGGGGCAGGGCAGGGCAGGAACCGAGGCGCGGCGCCACATATCGCTGCGCTCAGATGACCTGCGACGCAGGGGCAGGTGCGCTGAATGCTGATTGGGGGAGTTGTTTGCCTTGCCCTGTGAGTCTGAGGCTCTGAGCTGTGGTGCGAAGTGTGATCCCATCCTGAATCGGTGTGGCTCACTCACTGTAGAACATAGGCACACCGTCGTCCGACATGCATCAGCTCTTCATGTACACGGTTGGACAATGCTCTTTTGCATAAGCTGCTTCTTCCAAATGAGCATGCCACACACCAAATCGCAGGCCACAGCACACCATCACAAGAACTAAGACCCGAAGATCACAATATCTGAACTAACACCGCCATTATTGGATTTAATAATAGACATACTGAATGCCAGCAGAGATTGATTTACACTACCTTATACCAAAATTGTACATTTCTATTCCACCATTATGCCACCAAAAAAGTACAAGAAAAAAATACAGCTTTGGAAGTTTGGAGGGAAAGGCTCCTGGACTACGTTATTGAGTTGGGAGCAAATGGTAACATATACATGATACAACCAGGTCCAACTGAGGATCCCGCTTGTTTGATGCTCCAATATCTACCTAAAGTCATCTCAGCCCATGCATTTCAGTAGCCATGGGGTGAATTCCAGGAATTCTAGGTCTCTCCAGCGATTCATCGAGGGCTCCTTTTCATTGGATTTTCACCAGCCACCACCAATCCATATGCGTACGCTTACAATGACTATTGATGGAAAACATTGGCCAAATCTAGCCACAGAGCTTGGCAGATTTAGCCACCCCCAGGAAGTCAGCCACGATTTCCTCTAGGAGATCTTCTTGCAAGATACTCCCAATATCACTCCGTACCAGATAGGCACCATCTTCAGAACCAGCCCACTCTACACTTGAGAGCAGGCTTCTCTGATTAAACTCCATCTCTTCCCGTAGCTGGACCACCCTTTGCCACACCATCTCAGCAAACTCATCCTGGTCCCATCTCAGTGAGCATATCCTCAACAATCCCGTTGAACAACTCTGCATTAGAGAGGCAATTATATCCCGGAGAACAACACTCGTGATATCGAACAGGAGCTTCCTCTCAGCTGGTGGCCATAAAATGAGGCAGCTGTACTTGTTTTCAAGTTCATCATATAAATCAGGGCCTGCAGGACACTCCAATAAGTAGCAGTTTTCAAGCAGATCATCCTGGTTGGCAGTATGAATGCCCAGACCAGTAAGCATATCAAGCACGTAGGAGAAATCCCTCTCTTCTTCATCCCTAAAAGCCTGGGATTCCTCAATTTCAGGAAGTGGCTGACATGCCGCTTTGTCATCACTCAATATAAAAAGCTCAGTGCCATCTCCACTATTTGTAGTCTCCCTCTTGAGAAGCTGAAGCTGCATTCTGAGCTCTGCAATATTTACAATAAATCAAATTCAAGAACTGAGATTAAGAAGGAAGACAAATCAGCCAAAAAAAATTGATCACTTGCCTTGAAGATCTGCGCTAATTTTCTCAAAATCTCCTGAGTAAACATCTTCAGCGTCCATGGAAGAATCAAGAACTGACACTGGACTTTGCTGGTCATCTTTGCTGGAGCTCATTGGCGATTCTGATCCATTAGGTGGAATACAAAGGGTTTGATTGTCATCCCCGTGGTGATCATTAATCTCCACAGGAGAATCTGATCCTATTCGGGGATCATAAACGGTAGGGTAGCCATCAGCATGATGGTATTCAATCTGCTCATCCTGAATTCAAAATCATTAGCAGTTACTAGGCGTGAAATGGAAGAAGGAAAAAAAAGCAAACCACCAAATGATCACAAAGGAAATATGATTGTATGCACATATGAAAACGGAGAAATCAGTGATTGTGACAAATGGAGTAGTGCACATTTCATGCTTCCAGCAGAACATAGTGAGTGCAAACTAAAAGGTAGATACAAAAGAAGGAATGGTATCTTCACCTTAATACATAAACAAATCGGAGGAAATTTAAATGGTTTGTTCAAAAGAAAGTACCCGCATGGTTGAAGACTCACTAGAGGGAAGAAGAGGAAAGAAATAATGTAATAAGGGTTTGTACCTTTGTCACCAGATCATCGAGATTGGTGTCAAGAAGGCAGTCATCTAATGCTGCTGCTGTCTGTTTAAGCACTTGCTCGTTCTGTCCAGTAGAAGAAAGAGGTGATTTATTACAGCCAGGGATTGCAGAACTGGTACCCAGAACACCTACTGCATCTAGTTCATTGTCAGGATTTGCATGATGTAGCGAATGTTCAGATGTATGTAGCACGGCAGTACTATTCACTGGCTCCTCGTAATTTACATGTATATCACGTTCAATTACCATTCTTTCCTCGTTATCTGGGGACATCAGATCAGATTCCTCACCATGAACTATATAATCTCTACCTAGAGATTGTCTTTGCCTGCCATGACATGCATACTCAGAATAGTGGGGTCCCACCTTAAGAACATCTTTAAGCATTGAAAACTCATTATATCTAACACTACCAGCTCTTTTTCTACTGTTTGATTTTTGAACTCCGCAGATGAAGGATGGTGGAAGAGACTTGGACCTTGTCAATTTACTAGTAGCCATGTCTCTCCAACCATCATCTGTGCTGATGCCAAGAGGATAGATGCATGAGCCTTGCATTCTATCACTCTGCAACTCTCCCTCGGGACATTTCCTGTATGACATTTTATGGGTAGCAACTTTTGATGCATCCTGATCTGAGATAACAAGCACATCCCAGAGCGTGCTGAAGCCATCACTCTCAATTACTTGATCCTGACACTGATGGGTCTTCTTCCATCTGTTAGAGAGGTGTTTCTTTGCTTCCTTGCTTACTGATGTTTCAGTTGAATACGTTGGTGAAGAGTTGAAGCCAGAAGAAGCCCAAACATCACATATCTCAGAAGATCTATGAATTGCCTCTGGAGTTTTGAGCTTAGTAACAGATGGCAGGAACTGTGACCTTTCATCTGAAGCAAGAGTTATGGTCTCTGATTTGATATGTTTCCTACTTCCACCCCTAGCAGCCCTCATTTGTTTGGTGATCTCCCTAGCAATTTCTCTAGATCCCTTCCCTATACGGCTTAATGTTTCAGAATCTCCAAGGGGCACCTGACATATGTAATCTTCAGTATATGGACTCCATCTACCAACATCCTGATATTCTTTGTGCTTCTTATTATCAGAATGAGGGATTTCATGATGCAGGGGAAGGGCTCCTTCAACATCATGAGGTTTGTCAAGACTTGGCTTCAAGACAACAATCCGGGTGGGACAGCCTCGTTTTCCAGTATTTTCCTGGTGACTGGACCTTGACAGTTTCTGCCTCAATGAACCAGACTCTTCTTTTAGGGATTGAGAGGACATGTTAGAATATTGTTTCCTCAAAGAATGTTTCATTTCATTTTGCTCATTGAAGTTGCTCTCGGTGCCAGTAACTTGATTTCTTCGAGATGGCTTCAATATCGTAATGCAGTTTGCAGTAGATGATGGAGAACGAGAACCATGACTATGTGGGTCCCTTCGGACAATAGGATCAAATTTTTGAAGAAATTCCAACAAAACATCCCTGTTAGATACTAATGCATCAAGCGTGTCATTAAATTCTTCTGACATATGAAGGGATTCGTCAGTAGAAAGACGCTTGGCATCTATAAATTTTTGCCTTATGTAATCTATATCGGCACCGTCAACCTTGTCAGATCTGGAACTTGTATTTCTATTTTTAGATCTTGGGCTCCGGTGCGTTTTTGTTTTTGTGGCCTCCATAACTTCGAAGACATCAATGATATCATGAGCGCATCTCCTGTGTGGAGTGCCTTCGTGTAAACCATTTCGATCATGAAAACCATCAGGTGAAGTCTTTGGTGCATGACTTTGGGTATATCTATGCTGCTTATGGGTTCCAGATGAAGGCAGTGAATCAAGACCCATTAGCCTCCCTACAGCACCTGGTGAAATGTGCCTAGCATTGACATCATTTGAGAATTCTTCGTCTATTAGCATTTTCATTGGTATAACACTGGCTTTTCTTGATTTACTTTGCCTGTTTACTGCAGCAAACTGAGAAGGGAAACAGAGAGAGAGAGGGCATAGCAATTCATTAGTTAGCTCTTGCATTTACACAGTAAGTTCAACAAATAATCAGTTGATAAAAGTATAAAGTTTAATAGATGAAGATGCAAATGAAATACAGTTAATTCTCATAAATAATTATCAGCAAATTTCACTAGATACAATAAAGAATAGCATTTAAGACATGTTTAAATTACACCAATAACATATGCATCTCAGTTTTATGGCATACTTTCAATAAGTATCGCTGGATAACTAAATTCTTTAACTCCAAACATGTGAATCATATTCATATGATACACATCTTGAACTAAATACAGATAACTCACCACAGAATCAGATAGTATTGCTGGATAAGTTGCTTGTTTTCTCGAGGACACAACTCCTGAATTCAAAAGCAAAGGAATGGTAATTAATCTCTGCAGGTCAAAAACAACAACGACAACAGTAGCAACATGATAAAATATCAAGCAGAAGATATTTCATGCCGAACAGGATTTGTAACACCATGAGGGTAAGGTTGAAAATGCAATTCACTTGTTCCTAGACTCCACCTAGTAGAAGTAAAATGAATACAAAGATATCTATTGCTGGGCTCAATCAGGCAATCGTCACAAGGAGTATAATTCATAATTTACTAGAAATTAATATGGAAGTACACATCTGGGAGAAAGGTACTTCAGAAGGAAGCATAAGCATCCATAAACATCAAAGATTCAAAGTGTTCATGCAGCGTGTTCCCATGTTGCCATTTATTTCTTGAGATAACAAGCTCATACAACTTTGTTTCAGCAATTCAGAATTGAAGCAATGTCAATCAACAGCTTATCCAGAAACCATACCTTCCTGGAACACCTGCAGAATATTTGTAGAAACATTTGCACAATACTAACTGAATGAAGCTCAATTCAGAAATATAACCTTGAATGTTGATTAAGCATTTATGACGAAAAAAACTTTCCATTTGGACTCTTTAGGGGCATCACTGGTGGAACCCGAGGGGCCCTCAACATGTAAATATGTTATTGCTGCTACAACCATACAGCTACATAGCCTTTCAACACATGGAGCCTCTAATAAGGACACATCACAATTCACAAGTAATCATTGCTGCATGGTTTAAGGAGATGCAACAAGCCAGAACCACACAGACAAGGTACAAAATTTGTAGGACCACCTAACAAACACAAACCATGAACAAGACCGCACAGTATTTGCTTCAATTTCACATGGCATTAGACTGAATTTCTACAACCCCATGTACTTCCTTTAAAGAACAAGCAGAAGGGGTCCAGAGCAAGTTTCACTCTTAGTGCTTAAAGCAGTTGTACTTTCTTCTATAACTAAGTGACAAATCCATTTTTATCAAATATTTGCTTAGTGATTAGCATCTGAAGACCACTTGGCCATGAACCTTCACGGCATCCACAGACAAGAGTACACAGAATAGAAGAATTTAATGCTTTAACTTACATATCCAGCAAATTACCAGCAAGGCAGGTTTATTTGCGTGATTTTGTGAGAATTGACAAGTTGACAACACCATACATTTCATTTATGCAACTATAAATTCTACCATCTACAGTACTCCAATAATTCAAGGCACGCAATGCTGTAGAAATTTATTCCAATATGGCAAAACTGGATGGGAAATTACATCCTTTTCATGCTTAGTTTTAAAATTGGCCTACAACTTGTGCAGAATCTAGGCCACTGCAGCTTCAAATGAAAGGACAATAAAGAAAAAGAAAAGAATTGTCCGCCAAAATGGTTTGAAATCGGAAGAAAGAATCTTTCTCTCTCCAATAAAGGCATGACTAAGACCTAAAGTCCACGAGAAAGCTATGTCCCCGCAGCCTAAAACAGGGGGGGTGGGGGTTAGAAAAGATTACACGCCCTGTCACTCAGCTACGTCAAATCTTCAAGGACTAAGTTGATTTATGCCAAACTATCTGTCCTAAGAAATCGTATTATTAGCTAATGTGCACAAACCCGGAAAAGGACGTCCTTTCCAACACCAAACTTCACCCCTAGGAAGTGGATATGACGGTAAAAGACGGGATTTAATTGAAAACCTAAAAATGGATTTTGACGAATGTGCAAGCAATCCCAAGCTCCCGATAGCAGCACCAGAACTACGACGGGGAAAAAACGAAACATATGTCCTAATCCCCTAAGGGCGTAGCAAGAGAAAAATAACCCCAACAACCATCACTATCCAAGATCAAAGATGGGATCTCCATCACATGGACTCCTTACGCTAAAGAAAAAAAAACAAGTTGCGCAGAAAAGAACCCGAAATTTCATAAGAGAAATCAAGGAGCATCATAAGAATCTGTAACAAGAAAGTAGGCACGCGGGTACCTTGGTGATCGGAGCTGGGGACCATGGAGCACGCGGCATTCCGCTCCGACGAACCGTCGCCCTCTCTCCGCCGCGATCTGCCGCGCGCAATGCTCGCCATGCTCACCTCCGTTCCTGTGCACGACCAGGTGCGGCGAGGAAGCAATCTCTCATCCGCTGCGCACAATCGGGCGACGGGGGAGAGAGAGAGAGAGAGTGGTGGACTCGGAGAGCAAACGGGCGAGTCGATTTTGAGTGGGAGGGGGAGGACCGGAAGAGGAGGACGGGGAAATAGGCCTGTTTGTTTCGTCTGCCCGTTTCTTGTCTCTCTCCAGTCTCTCTCCTCTCTGGAGTCTGGTGGCCTGTTTCTCTCTCTAAAATCTCGCTTACCTATGTGGGGCCGTGTTTAGTTAAAAAATCAAAATTCTAATTTTTTTTCCGGCACCTGCGTATATGGAGACTTAAATGTAGACGAAATAAAAAACACATTGCGACTGCTGTCTGTAAATGACGAGACGAATTTAATGAACCTAAGTAGGCTGTATTTAGATGCTAAATTGCTACAGTAATGCTACAGTTAATAACCTTTAATGATGGATTAATTAGTCTCATTAGATTCGTCTCGCGATTTACAAACAAATTCTGTAATTATTTTTGTGATTAGTTTATGTTTATATTTTTATAATTAGTTTATGTTTAGTACTTCAAATGTAGAAATATGTCTTTTCAAAAATTTTACGGGAGGAAACTAAACATGGCCTGCGCTTCTCTCCTCTCCAATCTAGTATGTCACTCTCTCTCTTTTTTTAAGCCTATATATCAACCAGCAGTACAGTATCTCTACTGAATTAATTTTGCCATAGCTTGTCATGCACTCTGTGCTTTTATTTTGGTTTTGTTTTGGCCCTAGGTCCCTCACCAATTTTATATTAGAAGTATCGCTATATTGCGCTTTTCAGTTTCCCCCTTCATCATTAGAAGGGTTTAAAGGTGGATCATTAGGGTCTGCTTGCAATCATCATTTTCGCCCAACGCCGTTGTTTAGATGCACATGCATTTAAAGATCAATACTAATCATTCTTGGAAGTGATCGCATTTATTCTAGTATAGAAGTACTATCGCCATCAAAGGTTTTCAAAATGTAACATATTAGCTGCAAACCAACCTTTCCGTACAAACTATGGAAACTTTAATCTGAGTCATTGGATCAACATCCAAAAGGAGGAGCACAGGAGGGTGGGAGGGGAATTTGCAAAAGTGTGATTATCCAATCCAAGGGAGGGTCCAGATTGAAAAATTATCCAATCTCCCATGCCCCATGGATGTTGATCCGATGGCCCAAATTGAAGTTTTTATAGTTTGCACAGAGAAGTTAGTTTGCACCTAATACGTTCCCTTCCAAAATTACCGCCAAAATTAGCGAGAATGGATAATACTGTGCGATCGTCGATGCTTATTTCGGTTTGGAACCAGAAATCACAGGGATAAGGAATGGCTTCGTAACACAATGTAAAGCTTAATATAAACCAAATTATATTGTTTCAGGCAGCCTACAATCAATTCTTAAGCTGCGTGACCATCAATACTCTCTATGATTGTTACTGCTATATATACTATACTAGAACGGCGCTTTTACTAATGTCATCTCGTAGTCCAAACTTACAGCCATTCAAAGCAAGCCTGTAAATTTAAATTTGTGGACAAGTGGAGTAGACCCTTTGTTTATAGCCATTCCGTAACCCAAAACCAAACCACGTCCATTGATACTCGCGTATACAGCGGCGCCGCGCATCACTCCCAACAGTTGTTGGACAAAACAGAAGCCCCAAGCGCACGCTCCCCCTGCTCCACGCCACCGGTCCCCAAGGCGGTTTGAGTGAATTGTTCGAAGCAAGGGGGCCGATATGCAAAAGGCACCCGGCACGGCCAGCCACCCAGAAGAACCCAAAAATCGTTTCCCCAACGACATCCGCATGCGGTCAGAGTCTACAGTGCACCCCGCCCTGGACCACCTGCCGCGGTGGGCCCGCCCGCTCACACGTGTGGATCGACGGTCGAGCGAGCAGGGACCCCGGCGCATGTCCACGCCTGGGATGCCGCTCCGCGCTGGCTTGGGATGCCGCCGCCGGCTGCCGTTGCCGTTGGGAGACCTTGCCCTTGCCCTGCTGCCTCCCAAAGAGCCCCTCCATGAAAGGTACGGTCCTCGGGCCCACCGCGCCGCAGAGCAAGACATGCGGGGCCCGCTAGCAGCCCGCGCTTGGTGGGGTGGGAAGTGGGACCGGACCCTTGGCACCGCGCGACGTCGCCATGCGGATCATTTGCGGTCCTGTTGTTGTCTAGCGGTGCGTGGCTCCTACTAGAGGACTGGGCCACTGAGGGACTAGAGAGAGGGGAGATCGGCGCCGGCGAGCGATCATGGCGGCGGAGAACGCTGAAGGCCCGAAGGGAGAAGGACCGGAATGCAGGCGACGCACGCACGCCGCTGCTGCAACTCGGTCGGGTCGGCGGCCTTCAATTCGGGACGCCCGGGATGTGCAGCCTACGAAACGACACACGTGCGCGATTTCATGCAGACGGGGAATCTCTCGAGGGCACACGTTGTGAAGCAGTAGCAGCAGCGGTGCTGTTCCAATCGGACCGATCCACGGCAACAGGAAACCTGCCTACCAAATGCTCCATCATCATCTACGGATTCTTGACGGATCAGGCACGGGTACTGTACCGCCGGGGCAAAGAAAACGGGAGCCGAGAGCAGTGGTGGCCCTGTGTGTGGATGGCAATACGGCACGCGCATAGAGTCAACGAGATTCCTCACCTCGCGCGCCGCGCCGCTAGTGCTGCGGCGGGGCTGGCTGGAGAGCTCTCCACTGCCGGAGATCCGGCAGGCAGGCAGGGCGGCAGGGCTTTTCGTACACGACATCGCCCATTCCTTCCCTTGAATTACGCGGCGAGGTACTCGCACACTTCAAAAGAATCGCTGACGGTGAGCGCCCGTGTCGAGAGGAAGTAGTAGTTGTTGTACGGGGCAGGAGAAGGCAGCGGCCAGCGCGCACGCGGATGTGATTAGTCCTACTGTATGCGTGTTGGCACGAGGTCGCTGCGCTCTATTTTGGTTCCTGCACGGAGAACACGGCACCAACGAGATTCTCCGGTGCAACCTCTCACCAGACGCGCCCCCGAAATCCTAGTCCAAGCGGAGTCCTAACGGGAGAATCTGACGGCTTTTATCTGCGTTCATGGCAGCTTTGACAAGATTGATCGACCCCTGTATTCTCGATTCATGGCGGTGTCCGTGCGTGTCGTGTCGCTTGTGCATTTTTCTCTTCAAAACACACTGCCCACCCACAACGAGAGTACGAGACGACGATCGAGGACGACATTGTGACACATTGTTCAAACAAGGTCAGTGGCGGAGGGCAGCCAAAAAATTAGGTATGATGGGATAGATAAACGCTAAAAAATTGAGAGAGAAACGCTATAAATATGACTTTGTTTAGATTGAAAATAAGTTCGTATCCATTGAATTATTTTGGTCAAGGTATGGCAGCTGCCACTCGTTGCCACATGGGGTCCTCCGCCACTGACCAAGGTTGTGTTTACATCCAAACGTCAAAATTTCAAAATTTTTGTAAATCGCCTCCCTGATGTATTAAATATAGTCGAAAAAATTACATCTAATGAATCTAATTAGGTCGTGATTGGACACTAAATTGCTACAGTAAAGCTACAATAAACATGCTCTAATGATGGATTAATTAGATTCGTCTAATTAATTTTGTGATTAGTCCTTCAAATATGAAAAGATGCTTTTTCAAAAAAAAATTAAGGGGAACTAAACACGGCCCAAAAAAAAACACCAATCACTCACACACAGTCACACACCCAGCTCTCCAAGGTACGGCCAAGGTTAACCTAACCGGTGGGAACCGGTCCGGTTTGACCGGTTACCGGTCAAACCGGTTCCGGTTCCGGCCGGTACCCAACCGGCCAAAATTCAAATTTTAAATTTGAATTCAAAAAATAAAAAATTCCCAAAAAATTCCTAAAAATACTTCAAGGTGTGATGAATCTAATGGTGTCAAATTTTCTCAAAAATTCATTCATTTAGTATAGTTTGTGAGAATTTAAAGTTAAATCAAAAAAGAAAAAGAAAAAAATGGGCCGGCCCATGAAGGCCCACCGATCAAACCGGTCAAACCGGCCGGTAAACCGGTCAAACCGGTCGGTAAACCGGTAAAACCGGCCAGTAAACCGGTTGCACGGGAGCGTTTGAATTTCAAACCGGTCAAACCGACCGGTAAACCGGTAAAACCGGCCGGTAAACCGGTCGGAACCGGTTGCATGGGAAAATTTGAATTTATTTGAATTCAACCGGTTTCCACCGGTTACCGGCCTAACCGGTCTGGTAAACCGGTACCGGAGGGCGGCGGTAACCGGTTTCCGGTTGGGAAATAAAACCCTGGGTACGACAGTGTCGCTGCTTGTGCCAGTCACCGTACGCGTCGCATAATCAAGGGCGAAGCTATGGCGCCTTACGCTTTGGCAGCCATCCCGCGCACGTGGCGGGAGCGACAACACGACACGACCGCCACCTCGCACCATGTACGAGTACTCTTGAGAATGGATTAGGCATAATCCAAATCCAATTGAATTTTGGCACTTGAACTCTATTGGATTTGAATCTAGTTGCATATGGACATCCATTTGCTTTGGATGTAATAGAATTGGATTATGTTAGATAAAAAGTATAGGATAATCCAAATCATATTGGACTAACGAAGGCAGCCCATGAATGTGAGGCACTAATCGGCGGCAAGTTGGATCCAGGCGTCGGGCACTAGACCAAGCTACTCCTGCTTATCGGTAACCTCCACATGTGTGGTTGTAACACCCCTGTGTTAATCGAGAAGCTAATCACGTATTTAACTAGCTAATTATGGGCCTAAGCCATGTCATTAGCGTTAATCGAGATCGCGTGTTAAACATCGATTTAGCCATGTTCGACCATGTTTTTCTCCTTGATCCAAGCCTCAAATCAACTTTCGCCCAAAACAAAAGTTATAGATCCTCTCTTCCTCTACAACTTCTATTTTGGCCAAATTTCAAGTTGCTACATGAAAATTTGAGTTTTGGGTGGTCAAAATCAGGTCAAACATGGTTACTGTTCCTTCCTGTGCACCACTGTGCTCGCCGACGCCCATACCGGTGAGCCTCCTCCACGCGTCGGCCATTGCGCCCGACCCCTGCGCGAGCTCGAGCTTACTTCTCCCGGCGCCCAACTCCGTTTTCCCCTCCCTTTATCTCCTTCCTCGCGCTCGGGTTGAGCTGAGCTCGAGCAGAGCCGCCGCCGAGCCCTGCTGTAACGTCCCGAAAAATTTACCAAGATAATTCACGCGTTGAAAATATTTTTTTCTCAAAATCTCTTTTCATCGATGAGCTCAGTACATTCAAAATCGTTCCCTGCCCGATTTCCCAGTCCCGACATCCGAATCCAATTGCTGTCCTGTCTCCCTGTTCTTCCTTGTCCAGCGCGTCACGCCCGTCCGGCGTGCGTGCGCGTCCGGCTGCAGTCGCCGCCGCGAATCTCTCTCTTTCTCTTTTTCTTTTTCTTTTTCTTTTCTCCATTTCCTTCCCCTTTTCTTTTTTTTCTCTTCTCTTCTTCCCTCTCTCTCTTTCCTCCCTCTCCTCTGCCGCGCTCTCCCGCTGACTTGACGTGCGCGCGCCCCTGTTCGCCTAGCCCATCGCCGTTGCGCACGCCGAGCCCCCTCGCTGACTTGACGCGCACCCCTGCCCACGCGTGCGCACGCGCTTCACACGGCCGCGCGCTCGCCGCCGACTCGTTCTGTCGCATCCACGCGCCGCACGCGCACGAGCCCGAGCATAGCACGCGTTCCACGCGGCCGCGCCGCTCGCCGTGCCGCTCGTCGATCAGCACCGCCTTCCTGTGCTCGTCTCGCAGCCGCACTGCAGAGCACAGCGCCCCGCCTCGCCGCTCGAGCCGCGCAACCCGACGCCGAGCCGAGCAGCCGGCCCCTCCATGTGCTCGTCCTCCCCTGCGCGCCCTCCCTGCCAGAGCCATTGTGTCGCCACCGCGAATCGCGCTCACGCCATTAAAGGCACCCCGCCAAGCTCGCCGGCCCCTCCACCGACGCCCCTCCTCCCCACCGCCTTGCCACGTCTATAAAAAGGGCCATCCACCTCGCCTCCGAGCACCACAGCCACCCCAGCTGCCGCTCGCCTCCTCCCTAGCTCTGCAGCACCGCCACGCCGGGCTCCAGAGCCCGCCGCCGCCTCCTCGCGCTGTCCCCGCCCAAGGTAAGGGGCACAATAGGATCCCCTCGCCTCCCTTCTCCTTTTCCCCTAGCCCCGGCCGCCGCCACGAACGCCGACCGCCGGCCGCCACCCACCGCCGTGACGCCGCCCCTGCAGGCCGTCTCCGCCCGAATCAAGGAGGGGAATCGTTTCCCTATGGCTCCCTCTCCCTTTTTCCCTTTTCCCCGGTCGCCGCCGTGGCCCAGAATGCTGGCGAGGACCGCCGTCGGCACCCTGCGCCCCCCTCCTCTGTTCCGCACATGAGGAGGAAGAAGGAGGGCACATTTGCCCAAAACCCCCTCCTCTTCCCTCTATTCTATTATGGGCCCCACCCTTCTAAACCTTTTTTCCAAAAGAGACCCTTCCTATTTTTCTTTTTGCAGATAAACCCTACCACTGTATGAAAATAATTCTAAATAGATCCCTGCTCTTTCCAAGAGTGACCCTGACCCTTTTCAAATATTACAATCAAGTCCTTTCCTTACCAAAGCAAATTACAAATAGGCCCCCGGACCCTTATTTAACCCCTGAACCCCTCTTTAACTCGTCATTTCATGCGCCAAACATTCTCCGATTGGCTTGAAATTTTACCACGCCATTTGTATTATAGTTTTGGCCATGCCATTAGAAAACCGCCCAAAAATATTACTCCTATCTCCATATCTTAATTGTTTCCGATTCGAGCTCAGCGATAAAACCTTTATTTTTTTTGATTGTGTGCTTGCTTGTGTGCGTCGTAGATCACGGTGTGAACGAGGGAGAACCCGTCGACGAGAAGTACTGCGAGCAAGTGAATGAGGACCAGTTCCGCGACCCCGAACCCGAAGGACAGTACCTCGATCAGGACTTCCCGGAAGGCTTTGAGAACGGCAAGTTCAATTCGCATCCTTTGATGCATGTCTTGTCCCAGTTTTTATAAACACAACCTATTGGCCTATTTTACAATACTGCATATGCTTGACTACTGAAAACATGGTTGGATAGCCACCCCTTGAGTTGCTATAACCATTCCTTGACTACCTAGATTAATGTCTGAATGTGATTTGTTTGGACGTTAATCGCTACTAGAATACTTAGGACCTTAAACACGGTACAATTTGTTTTATAAAAAGAAAATATGTGAGTGTGTGTGGGAAGGGGAAAATGTAGAATTTTCGAAAGATGAGTTCAGACGGGATGGATGGCATTTTTGTGTGGATTGCAAAATGGTGTGCTCGTACCTGTGAGGTTGAGTAAGAAAGGGAGATATCCATCTTGTCACAATTAAGGACCGAGTTGGTGTCATCTTGCCTAACTCCACTATCGTGCAAACCACTTGTCCGTTGTATGGGCAACGGCTTAGCATAAACCCCACTGTTATCTGATAGCCTTCAGGAGAGCTGAGAGCAACGGGTGACTAAGGAGAAGGGATAAGCTCTGTGTGACTTATGCCCCGGTTAAAACCTCTGTGATAGGTCTATGGCCCCTTGGTGGATCCCGTGTTAGCTAATCAGGTCTAGCTAAGGTGGGTAATGTCTATGTTGGGATCTGCACCGACACTAAGGTGATCGTGCTGTGGTACCCCGCTTGTGGGTAAAGTTGCACACCTCTGCAGAGTTAAAATCTATTCAAATAGCCGTGCTCACGGTACTGGGCGAGTTACGGTTTGGTCACACAACTAGTGTTTCTTCTGGGAACGGATGTGTTGGCGTGAGTGGTTTTGGAAAAGTGTCCGGCAGTTGTGCCGTGTGCTACAGTGGATGAGGAGTCCGGTAGCAATTTAAAACTTGGATCATGTGTGGATCAACCTATGTGTTACTCCGTGCAAGATAACGGCTTTTGAAACCCCTTTCTTTCAAATAAACCTATGCATAAAAATTAAGCTTTCCGCAAATTAAACCCTAGCCTTATCTTTGGTTTACCCTGTGCATTATATTCTATTTATACCCCCTCCGTGGGTGTGGTTGGACTTGCTGAGTACGTTTGTACTCACCCCTTTTCTAATTTTTACAGAGGAAGATCCAGACTTCGTCCCCGAAGATGTTGAGTAGGGGTTTCGTCCTACACCCAACCTTGCCTGTGGATAGGGTCACTCGCAGGAGATCCGTATGGCGCAAGACTCTGATGACCTCTTCGTAGTCAATGTCATTGTGTGGGTTTTAGTTGTTATCCTCGCGATAGTGGCGCTTCACTGCCCATTACCGCGTAGAGTTGTACGGTGATGTACCATCTAATGTAATAAATGTGTTATCAGCCTCCTGGGACAGATATTTATATCACATTTAAGTCTTCTCTCATGAGGGGATGCTTCACCTACGCCGGCCGAACCCCGCCACCCCGCCTCGATCCTCCACGCCCCGAGTCGCTCCACCTCGTCCTTCATCTCCTGCGCCCCTCCACGAGCTTGATTGAGCCGTTTCTCGGCCGAATCGAACCCCACCACCGCCGGCCACCATTGTTGCCTCACCTGAGCTCCGCCCCTCTCCGTCGATCTCCTACCTCCGGCCTCCCTCCACCCAAATCAAGCCCACGGTGAGCTTGCCCGCGACCTACTCGTTCTCCCTGACCTCTTTCCCGTTCGATTTCGACGCCGCCGCTGCCGGAGCGCAACCGTGCCACCGTGGCCACCGTGCTGTGCCGCCGGCGCCCGCCGCGAGCCACCCCTACGCGAGCCCGCTGGCCACCGCCGCGCGCCCCGAGGTCGCTTGGCCTCCCTGAGCGCTGCGCCGCCCAGCCCTGTGGACGTCCTGCTCCGCCTCGGCCGGAACGGCCCTGTCGCTGCGCGCCGCCGCAAGCCGCCGCACCAACGCCGCCGCCTGGCTCCGCCCTGGGCCGCCCCCATGCGCGCCCCTGCTCGGTCGTGGGCGCGCTGGCCCCGCGCGCTAGCCCGCCGCGCTGCTCCGCTGGCTGGCCGGCCCACGCCCCGCGCGCGCGCCAGGCGCGCCGCCGGCGTGCGTGGCCGGGGCAGGGGAGGCAGCGCAGAGCGCCCTCCCCCTTGCTCTCTCTGTCCCACTGCCAGGTGGGGCCCGCGGGTCAGGGGGATTTAAGGGTGGAATTTATTCTTTTGTTGTTTTCGGCTGATATTTTCTAAATGCATAATAAATCACAGAAAAATGCTAAAAATGCAAACTAAATTTTGTTAGTTTTTTTAAATCAAGATCTTTAGAGAAAAAAATACTCATTCATGTGAAATGTCAATTTTGCCCCTGCTAAAATTTTGGGTTGTGTTTAATCTAGTTTATTTTGTATCTGTTGTTCTGTTTGTCTAAAAATCCTGAAAATTTTGTGGTGGCCTTCTCTTTGCATGAGTAGTTCACTGAAAAGTTTTCGGATGCATAGCCTATGTACATGTTTGTGGATCTACTATTGTTTGATTTCCATCCTAGGGCTAAAATGAAAGTTTTCGGTCACCGATAAATTTTGATAAATTTTTGTTACACCCTTTATCAGTATGTTATCATGGCAGTTAATTTGTGTTGCTAGATCATGCCCGCAAGTTATGTTTTTGCCTTTGTTTAGTTCCTAGCTATAGCTTTGCCTTTTGTGTTGTTTCTTAGAATTTACTTGCTTCATGTTAATTTCAGCAGCTTATTTGTTTCAGTTGACCATAATATGGATTGTTTTTATGTACCTTGGTCATGCTTGCTTGTTAGTGAAATAAAATCTCTAGTTAATCCTTCTTGCTTTGTAGTGTTGCTTGACTTTTCTAAGTAAGTTTAGTACTGCTTTTGGAAGTGAAAAACTTTAGTTATATATAACCTGCTGGCTGTGTGCTGTTGAGCTAATTAGTTCTTGAAAATTTAATGCCTTGTAGTATATTAACCAATTGAACCTGTGTGCCATGTTTGATGTGCCTGCTATCCTTCTATGGTACCCTTGTGTGATGTTTAGCTAACCAACTCTGGGTGCTTATGTCATTTCATGTGACCTTATGCTTGCCATGTATGCCTTTTAAATGCATCGTGCGTTATTTTCCTTATGTTCATGCACTTGCATCGTTGCATCTCACCTAGGTATGCTAGATGTGCGACGCGTGGATCTGAAAGGCAAGGTTGGAGCCGAGCCAGAAGATGGCGTAACGGTGGACACGGACGCATCTAGAAGATGGACGGATGGACCCGATGTGCATGACCAAAGGAAGATGCTCGCCAAGCGAGTATCGTCTAACTAACGCTGACATAGTGTTACTCCCAGGCAAGCCCCAGAGCATAACCCCTACTTTCAGTATTCAATGTTATTATTTAAGTATTGTGCATTAAGTTTTCTAGGAGTTGAATGAAACCCTAGTATGCATGTCTCTCCCTAGGTACCTATGAGTCTCTACTAGCATACAAGTATCGTTAGAAATGCTGTGCTAAGTAGAAACCCGATAGAAGTCAAGTGATTCCTGTCACTCGCGAGATATAGGTCCTTGTTACTTATGAAAGGGTTACTAGAGAATGAATCATTGGGAAAGAAAGTAAAAATGGAGACCGGGCGGAGATGAATTTGGTTATGGATATGAAAGGTATGGAAAGTGAGTCTCCGCCTGTCTCGATTGAGGGCCGTACCGTTGTTGGCACTACTGATCGAGGATTGAACAGTACTAACCACATGCCGGAAGTAGGAGATAGTCGAAACCAGTAAGTTGTGTACCGCTTTACAATGATACTTTGAATCCCTACCTGCTACGCTGGGCGTGGGAGTTGGCGGGTGTTGGATGGATGCCACCTTCGGATTCTCTGGGAGTTCACCGCGAGGGGCCCAACACCTGGGTTTTAGCAGACACGATTCAGATGTCGTGGTAACGATGGAAACAATTGATGCGTGTGGCCCGACGGGGTTTACATGTGTCGTATTGGTTAGGTCTACTTTGCAAGGTTAAATCGAATCGATTCACCGTGACTCGCGGATATGAGAACCTTGATCTCTCTGTCACATCGTAGTAAATGATGGAATTGGGAATGGAAAGTTGAGAATATGAGATATGGCTGTGGTACTCTGAAAAGATAATGTGATCAACCATGCATGCTCTAGATGTTCAGGCAAATCTAGTCGGTATTTGTATAATAAACTTGAGCTAAAATACTGAAAGTAAGGATCCACTATTAGTAGCTTTTCAGGAAAATAACTCCAGAGCCAAACAGCTTTGCATGTCTAGGAGTCGGCTAAGTATATACCATAGTCGGGTAAGTCTTGCTGAGTATTAGTATACTCAGGGTTTGTTGTTATCCTGTTTTCAGGTGTAGCTGCTGCTGGTTGGAGCTAACCAGACTTCACATCGGTGGGCTCGATGTGACGTCCTCACGTCTTCGTAGATATCATGGTTTTCAAAACAGAGCTTTTATTTAAATTCCGCTGCATGTTAAACTCTGAGAATTTATTTAAACTTAATTTGTAAACTTCTGCATTGTAAATTAAAATTGAGAGTTTCCATCTGCTTGTAATCATTTGTGCACGTCTTCGTGCGAGATTTCCAGTGTTTTTGATCCTTAACCCAACCGGCTGTCGGATTACATCATTTTAAGTGCGTGGTGATGTGATTAATACTTAAGATGATAGTTAGTGCACTTAAGCCGGTTTAATTTAGGCGGTTCTGTCACAGTGGTTGTCTCACCGGAACCCGCTCAGAAGGCCCTCTCACAGTCACAGGCGCGCACGACCCGCTACTCGCCGCACACTGAAAGTGATCTAGGCCCCTAAGTGGGTTTTGGTGGTTAATGACAAAACACATGTGCATTTAATCGTGTAATTGAGCATGTGTGCAGGTGGTGAACAAATATAGGTGAATCAAGTGACGATATACGACCCACAAAAAGGAAATGAAAAAGCGGAGTTCAAGTTTACTCAAGAAATTAGTTTTTGAATTTGAAATTTGAGTATAGGAACGCCGTACTATCAAGAGGGACTTGGTTCAAGGGTTTCGATTTAGATCCTGTGCTAAAGAGAACCTATACAAACATTTGTGAGCCACAAAACAACTCAAAGGAGCCATAAACCGAAGTTTTTCCCTGCCTTACCCGGATACTCCGGGTATAGGGCCGGATACTCCGGACCCCATTGCCCGGAGTGTCCGGGTGCTGTTTCCGGGCTGAAAAATCAGGGTTGCCCGGAGTCTCCGGGCATATACCCGGAGTATCCGGGTACCCTTTCGCCCAACGGCTATTTTTGGGCTGAAGACTATAAATACTCACTCCATACCCCTTCAGCCCTCTCTCTTGCCCCTTTGGACGAACAGAACTCAAACCTAAGCCAAAGAGAGCTCCTTCACTCTCCCTTTTCCATTCTTGAGTGATTCCCTTGAGGGATTTGAGTGAGAAGCAAGCAAGAGCAAGGATTCAAGCGAGTGAGCCTCATTCCCATCTCTTGAGCGCTTGGTTTTGGTCAAGCCCGCGGATTCAAGTTTGTTACTCTTGGAGCCTTGTGCTCCTAGACGGCTAGGTGTGCTTGTGATTGCTCAACCAAGGTTGTGAGCTGCACAAGAAGTTTGTAATCTTCATTCCTCGCCGAGGAACCCATAGTAAGTAACCTTGGGCTTGAGAGGTGATCTCGCCCTTGGGAGAGGAGCATAGGGGTTCTTGAGCACCGTCTCTCGAATCCTTCCTCAACGGAGACGTAGCACCTTCGGGTGTGAACTTCGGGAAACAATTCCTTGTCTCCTTTGTCTTAGTTTACTTGATTTCGTTGTCATTTGCTTGTAAGACTTCTTTTCTAGGGTTTGAGCTCGATCTACTCACTCACGAGTTTCTAGTGAACTTCGTTTGTTGGAAATCAACCTTAAGGAACCCCTGGTACTCTTTATCTAGCTCGATCTAATTTTCTTGCAGAGATACTTGCTGTTTCGTTTCAGGTTGTTCAAACCCGGAGACTCCGGATATAGCTCCGGATACTCCGGACCACCAAACCCGGAGTATCCGGGCACATACCCGGAGTATCCGGGATAGTCTGTGTCTGACTCTTTTGTTAAGTGTTTTTAAATTGCAGATTGCCTATTCACCCCCCCTCTAGGCATCTTAAGATCCTTACACACACACAGTCCTCGACTACAAGCACGCAGGCGCGCACGACCGGCGGCTCTCCGCGCACGCCGTCCTCGACTCCAGTGCGAGAAAATTGCTATTATAGGACTCCAAACAATAGATTTCGCTATTATAAGACTTCAAACATTGACTTCGCTAAAACGACCTTTAAAATATTGTAACGGACTTGCTATGAATCAGAGGGTAAATGGTCCTCAGATTGGAGCAGGGAAGGGGAAGAACAGGGAGATCGGGAAGAAGACGAAGAACAGGAGAAGCAAGAAGAATAGGGTAGCAATTCCGTTTTCATTCCATAACCATCAGGGGCAGCCGATGGCTGTCATTTATACTGGTTTACAAGGCCTTCCGCCCACAAACGGCCCACGGCCGGAGATAATAGCCCAATGGCTAACTGAATCAAGTTGAACAGGGCGGCTAACCGCCAATCATGACATTACCCCCTCCCCCCTCAAATTTCAGCTTGTCCGCAAGCTGAAGCACCAGGAAATCGTCGAGCAATGTCTTGAGCATCTTCCCATGTAGTCAATTGAGGATGGATATCAGACCACTGCACGAGTACTCGAGGTCGGGAAGAAGATCCCAGGGACACCAGTCGGTGGTCCAGAATTGCCAGCGGTACCATAACCTGGGAGGGATTAGCTGGAAGCGAAGATAGATCAGAAGTCACCTGTTCATGCGGTGGAACATGGAGCTTGAGCTAAGACACGTGCACCACGGGGTGTATCCGACAAGAATCAGGGAGGTCGAGCTTGTAAGCCACCTTGCCCACTAGTTGCAAGATCTTGAAAGTGCCAAAGAACCTGAATGCCAATTTCTGATTCGAGCGAGGGGCAACTGAAGTTTGAATATATGGCTGCAACTTCAGGTATACCGAAGTGCCAACAGTAAACTCACACTCTGTGCGACCTTTATCAGCTTGAGATTTCATTCTTTGCCGAGCTCGGGCCAAATGTTGCTGAATGATTTGAGTTAACAAGTCTCTCTCCTTTAGCCATTCCTCCAATTCTGGGACTGGAGCAGCACTCAAGTTTGATATCCCAAAGTGACGAGGCTGATGACCATATAACACCTCAAAAGGGGATCTACCCAGAGCTAAATGGTAGGATGTATTATACCAAAATTCAGCTAATGGTAACCATTTGCACCACTGCTTGGGATAGGCATGTACAGCACATCTGAGGAAAGTTTCCAGGCACTGATTGAGGCGTTCGGACTGACCGTCAGTGTAACATCCTAAAAATCCACCAAAATAAATCACGCGATAAAAATATATTTTTAAAATTTTTTGTCATCGTTGAGCTCAAAATCCTCCTAAACCCTAATTCCCGGAACCTTTTCTTTGTCCCGAACACCCGATTTCCAACACATGATTCCATTCGTCGATTCCATCTTTTCTTTTTCGCCGACCGTACCTCGCTCTCTCTTTTTCCACGCCGACGTCCCGTTCCGCGCCGCTCGGCGGCCTGTCGCCACGCGCGACCGCCGACCGCGATTATCGCTGGCCGCACGCGCCGCTGCCTCCCCTGGCCCGCGTGCCCGGCCGCGCACGCCTCCCCTGGCCCGCGCACCCGGCCGCGCATGCCTCCCTTGGCCCGCGCACCCCGCCATCGCCGCCGGCGTGCACTCACTCCCCTCTCCCCTTCCCTTTTTCCTTTCCCTATTTTATTTCCCTTTTTCCCCTCTTCCCTAATTTTCTTCTCTTTTTCTCCATTTCTTTTCCCCTTTTTCACTTTTCCCTTTTTCCATTTCCTTTTTCTTTTCTTTTTCTCTCCCCTCCTCCTTTCTCCTTCTCCCTCCTCTGCTCCGGCACGCCCCCGGGCGCCGCGCTCGGCCCGTACGCACGCCTGGCCCGGCTCACCCTCCCCTCTCCCTCTTTCCTTCCTTCCTTCTCCCTTCCCCTTCCCTGTCCTGCTCCCGCTCGGCCCACGCTCATAACTAGCCCGGCCCCAGAACGCCGCTCGCCGCCCAGACCCGCTCGCCCTGCCCACGCGCGCCGCCCCGGCCGCCAGTGAGCACGTGCACGACCGCACGCACGCGGTGCCCAGCACGCCGAGACGTAGTGCCCGCGCGCACACTGCTCGCCCACGTGCTCCACCCGGGCCGCCCGCCGTGCCATCCGCCGCGACGCCGCTGCCAGGCCGCCCGCACACGCACCCCGCGGCAGCGCTAGCACACGCGCACGCTGTGGCCTCGCCGCCCGCGCCACCTCACAACGCCGCTCGCTGCCCCGCCCCACTCAGCGCCATTCGCGCGCACGTGCCGCGCACAAGCATCGCCGCAAGAGACGCCGCTGCCACGCGCGCTCCACGCTTCGCCCACGCGCACGCGCACGCGGAGCACCGAGCCGTGGCGAACGCGCCAAGCCGCAACACCGTGAGCTCCGCCAAGCCCACGTACGCACCTAGCCTCGCCGCGCGTCGCCCGCCGCTGCCCTGTCCGGCCGCACAGCGCGGCACTGCTCGCCCCGCCTCGCCGCTCGCGTCGTCCCTCTCAACGCCGGCCCACTTCACGTGCTCAACAGCGTCTCGATGCCCACGCCACTGCCGTACGCCACCCCGCGACACGCAAAGCCTGGCTGAGCGCCATTAATGGCCGCCCGCGAACCGCGTTAGCCGGCCATCTACCCCGCCCGCTCCACCGCCATACTCGAGCTATAAAAGGGCCTCGGCGTCGCCCTCAACCTTCTCATCCCCGACCGCCACAGCCCGTTCCTTCCCAAGGCTTCCAGCGCCGCCGCCGCACGCCGCTAGTGCCGCCGCCGCCTGCTCCTGTTGCCCCGCCTCCTCGCCGTGCCTCAGGCCAAGGTGAGCGGGGGGATCGAACCTCCACACCCGCTGCCCCTTTTTCCCTACCCCGAGCCGCCACGGGACCCCCAAGCCGCCCGAATCACCGGCGCCGAGCGCCGCCCTCCCCTCTCCTCTATTCTGCGTGGGGAGAGGAAGGGGATGGCGATTTTGCCGACCCCCCTTTTTCTTCTATTCCAGAAAGAGCCCTTCCCCTTTTTGGCCATTTTGCAAACCAAGGCCCTTTTTATGATGTAATCCAAAATAAACCCTTACCCCTATAAACATAATTCTAATTAAACCCTTGGTCTTTCTAGGATAGTCCAGAGATTTCCAAAATTTATAAACAAGCCCCTGTCCTCCCCAAAATATTTACAAATAGGTCCCTGAACCATTATTTAACCCCTAAACCTTTGATTAACCTATCATTTCATGCGCCAAACGACCTTGGATCGACCTAAAACTTTACCACGCCTCTCATAACATAGTTTTGGCCATGCCATTAAGAAACCACCCAAAAATATCACTCCTATCTCCATATCTTAATTATTTCTGAATCGAGCTCAACGATAAAGCTTTTATTTCTTTTTCTTGATTGTGTGTTTGTTTGTACGTGTCGTAGACCACGGTGTGAATGAAGGAGAGCCCGTTGACGAGCAGTACCGCGAGCCCGCAAACGAGGACCAGTTCCACGACCCCGAGCCCGAAGGACAGTGCTTCGACCAGGACCTCCCCGAAGGCTTCGAAGACGGCAAGTTCAATCCCGCCCTTTGATGCATGTTGTTGTCCTAGTTTTTATAAACACAACCCATTGGCCTGTTTTACAAAATTGCATATGTTTTGCTTGCATGAAAACACGGTTGGATAGCCACCCCTTGATTTGTGATAACCATTCCTTGACCACCTAGATTAATGTCTGATTTTGCTTGGACGTTAATCGATACTAGAACGCTTAGGACTTGCTACTATATACAACTTGTTTTATAAAGAAAAGGTGTGTGTGTGGGAAGGGATAAAAGTGGATTTTTGAAAGATGAGTTTAGACGGGATGGATGGCATTTCAGTGTGATTTGCCGTTTGGTGTGCTCGTGCCGGTGTGGCAGGGCAAGGAAAGGAGATATCCATCTTGTCACCCCTAAGGACCGAGTTGGTGTTACATCTCACCTAACTCCACTTTCGTGCAAACCACTCGACCGTTGTATGGGCAACGACTTAGCATAAATCCCACTAGTTAGTCTGATAGCCATCAGGAGAGCTGAGAGCAACGGGTGACTAAGGAGAAGGGATAAGCCCCGAGTGACTTATGCCCCGGTTAAACCTAGGTGAAAGGTCGATGACCCCTTGGTGCATCCCGTGATGGCTAGTCAGGTCTAGCTAAGGTGGGTAATGGCTTTGTTGGGATCTACACCGACACTAAGGTGATCGAGTTGCGGTACCCCGCTTGTGGAAAAAGTTGCACACCTCTGCAGAGTTAAAAACCTATTCGAATAGTCCGTGCCCACGGTACTGGGCGAGTTACGGTGTGGTCTCACAACTAGTGTTTCATCTGGAATGGATGGGTTGGCGTGAGTTGTTTTGGAAATGTGTCCGGCAGTTGTGCCGTGTGCTACGACGGATGAGGAGTCCAGTAGCAGTCTAAAACTTGGATCCCATGTGGATCAACCCCTCGTGTTACTTGGTACAAAAAAACTGGTTTTGGGAAATGCTTTCTTTCAAATGAACCCCTGCATAAAATATTGCTTTCCGCAAATCAAACCCTAGCCTTATCCTTGATTTACCCTTTGCATTATATTCTGTTTATACCCCCTCCGTGGGTGTGGTTGGACTTGCTGAGTATGTTTGTACTCACCCCATTCTTTATTTTTACAGAAGAAGATCCAGACTTTGTACCTGACAACGTTGAGTAGGGGGTACCGTCCTGCACCTAGCCTTGCCTGTGGATTGGGTCACCCGCAGGAGTTACCGCATGGCGCAAGACTCTGATGACTTTCTTTTTATATTTAATATCATTGCGTGTGTGTGGATTGTAATCCTCGCGATAGTGGCGCTCCTCTGCTCACTACCGCGTAGAGTTGTACAGTAATGAACCATCTGATGTAATAAATGTGTCATCAGCCTCCTGGGACTGATGTTTGTAACACATTTAAGTCTTCTCTTATGAGGGGACGCTTCAGGTGGTATCAGAGCCGTAGATTGGCCGTAGGACGTGACCTCTAGGAGCGAGACCCCTTTTTCCAAGCCTTTCCCATTAGGCCCAACCTGTTTAACCTCGCAGACCATTTTTATGCAAAACGGATTCACCTAATCTTTGTTTTTCAGATGGCTGAGGAAGGATGGACCCAGGGCGATTGCCAAGCTGCACCTGGCTTCCCCAGCCTGTTGATCAACGCCCTGGAGAGCCTTGGCGTTATGGAACGCCCAAGGTACTACAGCAGAGAGTACGAGCACCATGGTACCCTCCGGTGCAGGGTGATCATAGTCATCGCCAGAAGTGATCGCTACCCCGACATCCAGTCATGGAGAGTGACCGCTACGGGATTTAGGCACCAAGACACCTATCCCTTGGCCATCAGAAAGGCGCTCCGTTACCTGTGCCGGATTTTCGAAGAACACCTATCCCCCACACCAATGAGGTTCTTTCCGCCGGCCATCAGAACCCCAGTTTTTGAAGCACGCATGAGAAGTCTGGAACGGCGCCGCCATAAAGTGGACCCTTTGTACCAAGTGGCTACCTACCTAGCCGCCTTGGATCAGCTCTTTGACGAGCAAGCCAACATTCTGAGGGAGCAGACCCATCGAGCCGAGCAAGCAGAGCTCGCGGTGAGACTGCAACAGGTACGAGCAGCCCAAGCCGAGGCGAGAGCCGCAGCCGCGGTCAGCAGTGAAGCAGTTGCTCAGGAAAGCCTCAGGCAAGCCCGAGACCGGCGTATGCAGGAATGGACCAGAAGTGAAACCCCAGTCCCGGCAATTGGAGAAGACCATGTTCTACTCGGGACACCCGTCATAGGATGGGGACCACTCGTGATAACCCCACAAGCCCCACCCGAGAACCCCGAGGGGCCTACTGCCGCCATCGAAGGAGAAGCTGCTACGCAACCCCAGGAGAACGGGAACTTAGAGGACGACGAGCAAGGACTACTCGCGCACTCCGCCCCAAAAGAAGGCTCGCCCCGCGAGTAGATTGACCGACGCCATCCTAGTGTTGTACCCTACCAGCCCCTCTGGCTTGAGTTGTACCCTTAGTGTGAACATGTACCCGGACGTGTAGTATGTGTTTAGCCTTGCCCCGTGTTGTACCCCCTTGCAGTAATGAAGTGGTTTGTGCTTGTTGTTTGCTATGTTTGTATGCTTGTTGCTTGTGTGTTTATCGGCAGAAGTTAGATTCTGCCTTTTCAAAAATACGATTTAAACAACTTAAACATCACATAATCTAAATCCCACTCTCACCAAAACCCTACCCAATCTACAGATGGCTTCCCGAAGCGTCACGAGGGCCTCTCGCATTCGGAACCCTGCAGTCGCTGGCACGGGAGTGCAGCCTAATGGACAGAACCCTCCTCAGGATGAACAAGAAGTGAGCCAGAACCGAGGAGAAAATCAAGAAGTGCCACTGCCACCACCACCACCCCTCGGAGACCTGGCCCAGATAATTCACAACCAGACCTTTATCCTAGAAACACTGGCCAATGCCCTCATCGACAAGCGGCCTTGAGAGCAAACCACGAATGACAAGCTGACAGCTTTCCTGAGGACCAAGCCGCCCACCTTTGCTGGATCCAGCAACCCGTTGGATGCAGATGACTGGCTGCGTGTGATCCAAAGGAAGCTCGAGCCATTTGAATGCCAGGACCGAGACAAAGTCCTTCTAGCAGCCCACCAACTCACCGGGTCTGCCTTAGCCTGGTGGGAGAATTACTGCGCTGCTGCCAAAGATGCCTCCACCATCACTTGGAAGGAATTCGTGAAGGAGTTCCGCCGCTACCATATTCCCTCGGCCACCATGAAGCGCAAGGCGGATGAGTTCCGCGCTCTGCAGCAAGGAATCATGTCGGTGGAAGAGTACACCCATCAGTTCATGGAACTGTCCCGATATGCACCAGAGGAAGTGGATGATGATGAAAAGAAGCTGGACATGTTCAAGAAGGGGTTGAACCCAGAACTCCGGACCCTGCTTACCCCTCAGATCTACCTGGACTTCAACACCTTGATGAACAAGGCCATCCTCACTGAGAGGGCCAAAGTTGAAGAAAGAAAGGACAACAAGCGCAAGTTTATGGAAAGCAAGGCCCGCCAGCAGGACCGCTTTCAGAAACCAAGAAGCTTCAACTATACTGCACCAAGGTATCAGGCTCCAATGCAGTATAGGACTCAGTCTCAGGCGACAGCCCCACAAGCCTCTAACACGCAGTTCAGGAGCCAGAACTCCATGAAGGCCCCGCAGAGCAATGCAAGCCAGGTCACCAATAACAGCAATGTTAAGGCCTGTTTCAACTGCCGCGAAGCAGGGCATTTCATCGCCAATTGTCCCTATGCCAAGAACAAGCCTGCTACATCAGTCTTCTCCAACACAGTGAATGGAACAAGACCAGTTCTGTCAGGTGCCAACCGAGCGCCCATCCGCAACAACAACAACACCAACAACAACAGTCAGCAGATGAGGCAGCCCCAGCAGTCGTTTGGACGAGCCCGCGTCAACCACATCAACGCGCAGGAGGCTCAACGAGTTCATGGCGTAGTGCTCGGTGAGTACCTAGTCAGCTCAGCCCTTGCAACAGTACTATTTGATTCTGGAGCATCACACTCGTTCATATCCTCGAGTTTTGTCGAAAAGCACAAAATACCTACAGTACTACTAAAACCACCCCTAATAACCCGGACGCCTGGAGGTGACATCAAGTGTCAACTAGGTTGTCTACGGGTATGGATCAATTTAAGTGGGGTAGAATTTTTAGCAGACTTAGTAGTACTAAAGTCCAAAGGAATAGACGTGATCCTTGGAATGGACTGGTTAAGCCGACACAATGGCCTCATAGGTTGTACCGACAAAGTGGTACACCTAACGAACCCAGAGGGAGTACGATTAATGTCCTAAGCGTTGTACCTGACGAGCGTTCTAGTATCGATTAACATCCAAGCAAAATCAGACATTAATCTAGGTGGTCAAGGACTTGCTGAGTACGTTTGTACTCACCCCATTCTTTATTTTTATAGAAGAAGATCCAGACTTTGTACCTGACGACGTTGAGTAGGGGGTACTGTCCTGCACCCAGCCTTGCCTGTGGATTGGGTCACCCGCAGGAGTTACCGCATGGCGCAAGACTCTGATGACTTTCTTTTTATATTTAATATCGTTGCGTGTGTGTGGATTGTAATCCTTGCGATAGTGGCTCTCCTCTTCTCACTACCGCGTAGAGTTGTACGGTAATGAACCATTTGATGTAATAAATGTGTCATCAGACTCCTGGGACTGATGTTTGTAACACATTTAAGTCTTCTCTTATTAGGGGACGCTTCAGTCAGTCTGTGGATGGTAAGAAGAACTCATGAGGAGATTTGTATCAGTTAGCTTGAATAGTTCTTGCCACACCGAGCTTGTGAAAATTCTGTCCCGGTCAGAGATTATTGCTTCGGGCAGCCCATGAAGCTTATAAACTATGTTGAGGTAGACCTGTGCCACTTGCAACGCAGAGAATGGGTGTGCCAAGGTCATGAAGTGAGCATATTTTGTGAACTTGTCTATAACCACCAAGATAACATTCTGTCTATTGGAGGAGGGCAGACCTTCTATGAAATCCATGCACACTGTGATCCAGGGCTTATTTGGAACAGGCAGTGGCTCAAGTAGTCCCGGTGGCCTCACATGCTCTGGTTTTGCCTGTTGGCACACAGTACAAGCCAGCACATAATTTCTGATGAACTTCTTCATCTTGGGCTAGGCAAATAATGATTTGACCCTGTGTTATGTTCCATGAATACCGGAATGTGTACTGGAGTGCAAAGCCTGCAACACATGTTGCTGAGCTAACACATTGTTGCCGAGCCATACCCTACCTTTATACCTGATGACACCATCAGTTAATGAGTATCCCTTTGCATTGGGGCTGGAGAGAGCTAATTCTGTTAGAAGTTGTTGTGCTGTTGGGCCCTCATCATACCCTGAGATCAGATTCTCAATCCATGTTGGAGAGCAAGTGCAAACTGCAAAAATAGCTTTAGTTGTAGGGCACCTAGAAAGAGCATCTGCAGCTTTATTTGGGACACCTTTCTTGTAGACAATGGAAAACTGAAGATCCAACAACTTTAGTAATGCTTTGTGCTGCAACTTTGTATGGACTCGCTGCTCAGTTAAGTAGAGTAAGCTTTTATGATCTGTTCTGATGACAAAAGGCTTCAGCTGCAGGTATGGCCTCCACTTATCAACAGCCATAAGTATAGCTATGCATTCTTTCTCATAGGTAGACAGGGCTTGATTCTTTGGGCAGAAAGCTTTGCTTAAGTAAGCCACTGGGTGTTCATTTTGCATCAGCATAGCTCCCAGTCCCACATCGCTTGCATCTGTTTCCAAGACAAATTGTTTCTCAAAGTCTGGAATTGTCAGCACAGGTGCCTGTTGCAGTCCCGTCTAAATTAATCCGGCTTAAGTGCGCTAACCATCACCGAAACGGTAACTAGGGTTAACACGCACTTAAAACGGAGTAATCCAGCAGTGCTGTCGGGTAAAATCCCGATTAAACCACTTGAAACAGGATCGACAAAACAGTCCAGAGAATGCAATATTCCACAAATTTTACAGTACAGAGTATGAAAACTGATTGTTATTATTACAAACCGAGTTTGAATTTATAAAAGTACAACAAAGTTCAAGTTTGACAAAAAAACGAACGATAGTCTAGCGTTGAAACCAGACGTCATGATGAAGCCCGTACATGACGTCAACCGTAACCTCCGATGTACCACCTGAAAAACAAAGCCACAAGCAATGCTGAGTATACTAATACTCAGCAAGGCTTACCCGACTAAGGGTATACTTAGCCCTTAATCTAGACATGCAAGACTTTTGGCTTGAGGGGTTTGTTTTGCTGAAAAGAAGTAAAGAGTAGATCCTTAATTTCAGGTTTTAGCTTCCAAATTCTAGTTCAATTAACCATTCTAGGTGAGCATCTATCTAATAGCATACATGGTGGGAAACAATTATCTTTCATCATCCAACCAACCATATTCATCATCATCTTTCACTTCTTACTCTATGTGGCAAAAGGGTTAAGCAGTCCCAAACCGTGAGAAGCGGACGATTCGAATCGAATTTATTAACCTGGCCAGGCAGACCTAACACACACGTATGGGAACCAAGTCACCCACACGACTTTTCCCCTTTCTTTCTGGGTTGTGGATCAGGGTCACCCACCTCGACTACAAGAATCCACGCCACAGTACGTCGGGTCGTGAGCCTTCTTGCACCCGCATGTGGCCACATGAGAACAACGTTCAAAGAGAGTGAGGGAGAAGTCCACTCGCCGGGCCGATCAGGTACTTAAGCTTACCGATTACCATATTTCTCGGCATGTGGTTAGTACGTTCAAAAGCTTAACCACCACTACCACACACTGCGGCCTTAAACATTTTCACTAAATAGATGGGGTATCACAAGTACCACAACCCCGTCCGTGAGCCTTATAGTTGCAGTATGTAGTAGACATTCAACTCCTATAATTCTCGCGAGTGACAGGAAATCACTCGACTTCTACCGAACCATTAGCCTAACTAACTAGCGACCTACACATACTAGTGTTCAAGCATAGGTACCTAAGATCATGCAACTAAGGTTCCAAGCAACTCCTATAAACTTAAATGCGCAAGTAGATAGGAATAATAATAAGTTGCATAAATTTAAAATAGATAGGATATGCTCCGGGGCTTGCCTGGGATTAACACTAGGTCAGTGTTAGTTAGAGGAGAATTGCTCAACGAGCATCTTCCTTCAGTCGTGCACGTCGGGATCCATCCGTCCATCTTCTAAACGTGTCCACCATTCACCGTCTCCTGGCTCGGCTTCAACATCACATCCTTCACATGGTACATCTATCGTACCTAAATGAAATGCAACAATGCATATGTCTGAGACGAATATAATACATTTATTTCTTGACATAGATAGAGGTCAACCAAACTCAAGTTGGAGGGTGCTACTACTTTCTTTTTCATCCTGTTGGGCAGTCATTTATAGAGTAGGAATTTTATCTATACTAACTCATAAAAGAGCTGGGTGTGCTGTTTTTCTTTTATAGAAGGGCAAAGAATCATTTCTACCCAAAAATAATTCTCCAGGCTAGCGAATGTAAGTGCTGGTAATGATCTTTTAACTGAAGATTGTACTCCTTAGGATGAGCTTGTGGTAAAATTTTCAGAATTAAAGGATCTACCCAGAAAGCATGAAAAAAAAGATTCCTTTCTAAGGCATGTATAAAGATAAATTTCTACAGCTACTTCTATTATGTTTTAGAAGCTCATAATTTACCAGAATGAAGATGTACCCAAATAAAAGCTCCAGTAAATATATTAGATTTTTCCAGTTACAAAAACTATTTTTCTTGATTTAATGTATTTCTCCTTACCCAAAAATCATTTGGTCAAATTGAGCTTAACTAAAAATTCTCAAACTTTTTATATAGTAGTTAGGAACCGAAATAAAGGCACTGTAAAATTTCAACTCATGAAAATAGTAGAACAACTTGGAGAAATAAAACGGCATAAATCAAGATATATTTCAAAACCTAAGTTAGGAGTGAGGACTGGTCATCAAATTTTTACACAAGACTACTCTACTAGCATATAGATCACTGGACAAAAATGGTGGCCATGTAGTACATGGAACTTGAGATCTAATTAAGTGACACATAAACTTGCATTTAACATAGAGAAAAATACATTGAGAAAACAGAAAAGTGCATGTAGAGAAAGTTGTAGATCTACTCATGAGGAACTCAGAACAATTGAGTTTGCATTTTTCTGATTTTTCTATGATTTTTAAATGAATTTCAAATTTCGCAGCAAGAAATAAAGAAAACCTAAACTAGTTTTACAGAACAGCCCCTGGATCTTGCACGAAACCCCTTGGAATCTAAAAAGAAATCGCACAGAGGTCCCTGGCCGGAGGTACAATAGGGGAGCGCCGGCCGGCCGTTTTCCGGCGGCTGTGGTCGCCGGCGGCGAGGGGTAGCAGGGGGATGAGCAAGAGGACGTCGAGAGGGACCTGTAGATGGTCTTGGACGGGGTTGGGGGGCGGATTGGGGGTTCCCCGCGGAGCAGTTGCTCCGGCGGTGGAGGCGGCGTTCCGGTGAGGGAGGGGCGGCGAGGACTGGTTGCAAAGCTTCGGGGTGAGGTGGGGGACCGATTCCGAGGACTATCTCGGGCGGAGGAGGGTTGGGGAGGGGTGCTCCATGGTGAGTTCAGGGGAGGCGGCCATGGCTGGCGGCGCCGGCGCCTCTGGCGCAGGGAGAAGCTGGGGCACGGCTCCTAGCGGTGAGAGGGGTGAGGGGAGGGTGCTGAGGCTTGCACTGTGTCTAGGGGAGGTGCACTTGGGCTGGGAGGCAGGGGCGACGGCAAAGGCACGACGGCAAGCGGCGCACGGCGTCGGCGTGTCGGGCAGGGAGGCGTCGAGGGCGCGTGGCACGCTCGCGCAGCGCCAGGGAGGGCTGGTTTTCAGCGAAACCGGGGGCGCGAAGGCGGGTTTGGCCGAGGGCTCTGCGCGTGGCCGGCCAGGTGGCCGCGCCAGCGGCGAGACGGCGACGCCGTGAACGTGAAACAGAGGAGAAGGGAGATGGTGATGAGGGCAATTTCGTAATTAAAGCAAAGTTCAAAATTTCATTTTGTAAACTCAATTTTTCTCCATATTCCAAAGTCAAATGAAAAACTTTTGAATACCAAACTTGCTCAAAATTTTGAGATCTACAACTTTCGTTTTAGGCAAAAGTTCATTTGAGCAATGGTTTGAAATTTAAAATTTAAAACTTGAGTGCATTTGAAAATGTCCTATATGCTTCAGAATTCAACTTTTTCTCCCATTTTTGTGTGCCAACTCGAAAAACTTTGAACACGAAAGTTGTTCGTCATTCGAAAACCTATAACATTGGTTTTGGGCAAAAGTCCATTTAAGCATCGGTTTAAAATTTATTTTGAAAACCTATTTGTTACAATTTGAAAGATAAATTAAATATTTAAAAACTGTTATTTGAAGAACTCGCCATTTCATGTGCAAAACGTCATTTTTTTATCTGTTTTCATATACACATAGACACATATACACATGCATAATCAAACACACACATATATTATTTCCCGAAAGAAATGCATAATTTTAATTGCTCTGATTTATTAAGCATGATTCTATGTTTAGTTTCTTTTGCTTAGCATTTTAAAACTCTGGGATGTCACAGTGCCTCAATGAGAGCCTTCTTTAACAGATCAAATGACTCTTGTGTAGCAGCTGTCCAGAGAAAACCCACACCTTTCTTGAGCAATAATGTTAGGGGCCTGCTCAACATACCAGCCTTATAAACTTCCTATAATACCCAGTGAGACCCAAGAAACCTCTCAACTGTTTCAGATTTGTAGGAGTGGGCCAGTTCTTGACAGCTAGAATTTTTGAGGGCTCAGTTGCCACACCTCTAGATGATATGCAGTGTCCCAGGTACTCAATTTCTGTCTTTGCAAATGAACACTTTGACAATTTGATTAGAAACTGGTGCTGCTCAATGATAGAGAAGACCTGCTGTAGCAGTTGCATATGTTCCTCCAAAGAATGTGAATATATCAAAATGTCATCCATGAACACTAACACACCTTTCCTCAGTAAAGGGGCAAACATCTGATTCATGGCACATTGGAATGTTGCAGGAGCATTTGTGAGGCCAAAGGGCATTACCAGAAATTCATACAAGCCATTGTGGGTTCTGAATGCAGTTTTGTGCTCTTTTCCAGCAGCAATTCTGATCTGATGATAACCAGATCTGAAGTCTAGTTTAGAAAACAGTTGTGCCCCAGACAACTCATCAATTAATTCATTAACAATGGGTAAAGGGTGCTTGTTCTTCACAGTGATGTTGTTGAGTTGTCTGTAATCGACACAGAACCTCCAAGTGCCATCCTTCTTCCTTACCAACAACACTGGAAAGGCGTAGGGACTTGAGCTGGACCTGATGGTCCCATTCTTCATCATTTCAGATAACTGGTTCTCAATTTCTGACTACTGGGCAGGTGCATAACGATAAGCTCTAGTGTTAACTGGCTTGGTACCTGGTATCAAGGGTATGTGGTGATCACAAGCACGAGTAGGAGGTAAGGCTGTCGGCTCCTAGAATAGATGGTTGTACATCTGTAGTAACTGTTCCACTTCAGGCAACAGATCAGTTTGGCGGTCAGAGACTGCCATCACCTCACCTTCTTCTTGCTGGCTAATAGGTTGAGCCCATAGTTGTAAGCAATGAGAGACAGCACCCTTCCTCAGAAGTCCCTTCAGTTTGCCACTACTAATTGCAGTACACTTTGTAACATCAGAAGTGACTCCTTTTAGAGAAATCCTTGTGCCCTTGTGTGTGAACTTCATTATTTTCTTTCTCAAGTGAACCCACATAGGACTATGGTCCTCCAACCAGTCCTCACCAAGAATCATATCATAACACTTGAGTGGCAAGATGCCCACAGATGTAGAGAAGGTGAAACCCTGAGTGGCCCACTGCAAATTTGGAATAACAGAGTTGCATACCATCAAACTTCCATCAGCTGCCATGTACTTGGCTGCATCACACTCTTGAGGGACAGACTATAACTGCTCAGCAAGAGATGTACTGATGAAGCATGCCACACTTCCAGAGTCCACCAAGATAAGTACATCTCTGTCTCCCACCTTGCCATGCAACTTCATCGTTCTCCGCTTTGAGGCTGAAGGAGAAGCAAGAGCACATACTGACATAACTGAATCAGTAACATCCTCCTCTTCACTGGTGATCACATCATCATCTACGGATTCCAGAGCATCCAACACCTCTTCCAAGACATGAATAGGGATCTGTGCTGGACAAGAGTGGCCATGGCCCCATTTCTCACCACATTTGAAGCACAACCCGTTCTTGTGGCGATGAGCCAATAATGCTTTCAATTTGTCATCTGTGGGAGCCCGATCAGACTTGGTCACTTTTTCCGGTTACCCGTTGCGAGACTTGTCTGAAACGGATGGCTGCTGGGTGAAGAATCTTCTGGACTGCCTGAACGAACTCTTCTTCCTGGCCTTCTCGATTTCCTCTTCATGCAGCAAGGCCAAAGCAGAGGCAGCAGCAACATCTTTCGGCTGATGCAAGGCAATAGGAGCTCGGATCTCTTCCTTGAGTCCGCCCAAGAACCGAGTGACGAAATAGGTGTCATCATAGGTAGGATTGTACAGAAGAATACCATGTGAGAGCTCCTCGAAGCACTGTAGATGCTCCAGGACCGATTTATCCTGGTGCAGAGTGTCCAGTTAGCGTAGGTGGATCTTGTACTGGTCCTTGTCGAAACATTGGAAGACGCCGTCACAGAACTGCTCCCAATCCAGAACATGTCCTCGCTTCTCAAATGTGTGCAACCAGGAAGCCGCTGCACCGGTGAAGTTGAGGGCGGCGAACCTCGTCTTTAGGTTGGAAGCCACAGCGTACACCTCGAAATACATGTCACCGTGGTCACGCCACAATCGGGGGTTCTCACCATCAAACTTTGGGAACTCAATCTTTGGCAACGGGGCAGAGCGCCCCGTCCCCTCCCGATGCTCACCAAAAGTAGTAGAAGGAACGCGAGATGGTTCATGCGACGTACCCGTGACCAGGTGTGGTAGATGAGATCCAAGGATCCCACCGCCATCATCCCGGTGGCTGTGGTCATGGTAGTGCCCGCTGGGCCGCTCCAGGGTCCGTGCAGATGGCGCATGTCCTGTTGTGGAGCTGTGTTAAGATCGAACGGATTCGTCCACCTTGAAGTCGGTGGGGCGCCGTGGATGGACGAGGTGGCGGCGGGGGGGGGGGTGGCGGAGCTAGTGTCGTCTCGAGTCGGTGCAGACGCGACGCCATGCGCTCAGACTGTGAGAGCAAGCGGTCGGTCGCCTCCTCCGCGGTCGTCCTCTATGCCTCCAAGCCGGTGAGCTTGTCCAGGACACGGTTCATCATGGATTCGAATCCATCAAACTTCTTCGATAGATCCTCCATGGCGGTCGTCACCTGCGCCTCGAACTTGGTAGGTTTTCGCTGCGCCAGATCTCACACACGCGAGGACGAGTCGGCAGGCAGCGGATTCGCATTCCCCACTATCCTAAGCGGCGCGATAGGGAGCGGTGTGCGGCGGCGCCGGAGCGGCTAGCCGTTGCTATGCGGTGGCCGCCGCCGACGGGAAGTCGGTGGCGGGGCGTGGGCGCCGGAGTCCGAGCGGACCCGGCGGCGGGTTGGAGCGGTGAATACTCCAAACGGGGAACGTAATTGAAAAAAATGAGGGGAAAGCGGAGCGGTGAGGCTCTGGTACCAATTGTAACGGACTTGCTACGAATCAGAGGGTAAATGGCGCTCGGATTGGAGCAGGGAAGGGGAAGAACAGGGGAGATCGGGAAGAAGATGAAGAACAGGAGAAGCAAGAAGAATAGAATAGCAATTCCGTTTTCATTCCATAACCGTTAGGGGCAGCCGATGGCTGTCATTTATACTGGTTTACAAGGCCTTCGGCCCACAAACGTCCCACGGCCGGAGATAACAGCCCAATGGCTAACTGAATCAAGTTGAACAGGCGGCTAACCGCCATTCATGACAAATATGAGCACTTTGTTTTACATGACATTTGGTCCTTTACTCCTTTTAATCAATATTCTCATCTCTGATACATGTATTTTGCCATCTTTTGACCGTATTGGCCTTGAGTCATTCACGTAGGAATTGAATTGACGGTTCGTTTCCTTTCGTCGATCTCCTACAACGCCCAGACTCGCCACACCACCGCCGCCTCTTTCGTCGATCTCCTCCGAGACACTTGACGACGCCGCCGCCGCCCAGACTCCCGACGCCGTCGCTGCCCCAGACTCCCGCCGCCGCCGCCGCCGCCCCATGGAGCCCCAGCCCCCATGGCCCTTCCCTGGCTTTGAGCCGACGGCGCCCTTCCCTGGGCTGGCCACGCCTGGCGCCGTAGCTAGGGCTGCCCACGCTGGGCGCCCAACGCTCGCCGGCCGGCCAAGCGAAGGACAGGGCCGCCGCCCCCGATTGCCAGGGTGCCCTAGCCATGGCCGACCAAGGCATGTCCGCCCTAACCATGGCCACGCTGGGCGCACCACCTGGTGCCATGGCGGCACCAAAATTTCTATTGAGTTCATTATTCCAGAATTTTTATTGTGCTTGTTATTACATAATTTGTATGTTGAGGCAGTGGCGGCGGCCAGCCTGCCAGCCCGGCAGCGAGCAGTCTGCTGGCTGCCTCCAGGCGGTAGCAAGCAGCCCTGGCGCTGCTTGCCCAGGCGGCCAGGCAGCAGCGAGTCAAGCCTGCCTGCTCGCCCAGGTGGCCAGGCAGCAGCGAACGGCAGCGAGCGAGCAAAGCCTGCCTTCAAAACAAAAGAAGGGCAAAAAAGTCTTTTTAGGTCTCAAATACATGTATTTAGATGAGAAAAGAGAGAAAATACCCAAATGTCATGTAAAACAAAGTGCTCATGTTTCAAATGTCGTTTTAGCGAAGTCAATATTTGAAGTCCTATAACAACGTAGCCCATATAATAGCAATTTTCTCCTCCCGTGCGGGGGTGCGCACGACCGGCGCCTCGCCACGCACGCCGTCCTCAACTCCAAGCGCGCAGACGCGCACAACCGGCAGCTCGCCGTCTCCGCGCACGCCGTCCTCGATTCCAAGCATGCGCTCGGCTTCTACGACCGGTCCATGATCTAGCTAGCCAGCTGCAACCCGCTCTAGAAGACCTTGCTGGCGCCATGGCGCCGCGCGTCTTTCTTCCCGCTCAACCTCGCAGCGACATGCGCGCTAGCTATCTGAGAGTAGAAGGTGCGAATCCTAGTGGCCTACCTCCGCGGCCACGCCGGCGTATGCGGAGGCGGACATTAAGGAAGACGTGTATAGCAGCGTGATCAACCTCGTCGCGAGTATGCTCTTCTCCGTGAACGTCGTCGACGTCGGCAAGTGCACCGCCGCAGGGCCTGCAAGCGCTCATGACAGTGCTCATCTTGTTATGTAATTTAGATAGGATTGGACAGGATTGGACGATGAGGACAATCTACCTGGACTGGATTGGAGGATAGCGTGATATCAGTTGGATATTAATTGGATATCGTTAGTTGGATTTTGGATGATGATCCATTCCCAAGAATATGTACGAGTAATAAAGTACGCAGTAGTGGTAGACTAGAGTACTAGACCCTAGTAGTGTTAGAAATCTAGGCAATTTTCGGTATATTTTAATTCCAAAATTAAATGTATAAACTAGCAATATTTCTATGACTTTAAGGAGTAAAATAAAACATGTGAACATGTTTATACTTATCACACATATAAGCATAAACAATATAAATAACCAAAGTTTCAGGGAGTACCCTAAAGCGGGGCCGTTGCCGGAGGCATTGGCTGCGCTGTTACCAACTGGAGTAGACATCTACTCGGTTGGCCTCAGTCGAAGTAGTCGAACTAAATCGGTGCAGGAAGAAGTTCGCAGTGCAGTCCCACGAACGGTCACCAAGATGTAGTCGACGTAGTCGTTCGGCCACCAGAATGTAGTCGACGTAGTCGTTCGGCTCGTCCACCAGGAAGTAGTCGTACAATCGGGCAAAGCCTTAGTATTTTTGAGCAGTCACGCTAAAGCGTTACCCAAAAACCTGATTGCCCGCCTATCCCGTGCAGGATCTCAAGGCGAGCAAGGTTTCGGAGGCCTGCTCACGCTAATTCTGTGCGCGCAGAAATTAGCGTTGGGGAACTCAGTTGTTGCAACTGGAGAGGGAGAAGAGAGGAGCCGAGTTGCCTCAGTGCTCTGGTGCAGGATGGATGAGGGGAATGGCACTCCTTATATAGTGACTCAGGTGCTCAGGATCGTTGAACCTGGACACCATCAGAGTCATTTAGGTGATGCGGTTATGGCCATTAATTACAGATTTAATTGCACGTTTAATCGCACGATTAATTGGATGAGGGGAATGGCACTCCTTATATAGTGACTCAGGTGCTCAGGATCGTTGAACCTGGACACCATCAGAGTCATTTAGGTGATGCGGTTATGGCCATTAATTACAGATTTAATTGCACGTTTAATCGCACGATTAATTGCTGTCAACGGCAAAATAGCCATCACATCGCGCCGCGCCGCACCGCCCGTCCGGCCGGCCGCGCCGCGCCTCGGCCTCGGCCTCGGCCACGGCCACGGCCACGGCCACGGCCACGGCCCGGCGCGGCGCGGCGCGGCGAGGCGAGCGAGCGCGCGCGCGCGTGTGGTTCACCGTCCTCCTCTTACCGGCTTCACAAGTGGTGTACAAGAAGTCCACCTTTTAAGTCGGTTGAGATCCTCCTCAATTCCCGGTACGGAATTAAACATTGATTCCCTAGCATTAATAGTGGGCTTTAAATTCTTTTAATGCTTTAGAATAAATGGGCCAAGCCCATTACTCCAACAATTAGTATATTGCACGTCGAGGTTGACAGTGCCGTGAGGTTGCGGTTCATGGCCGCCGCCATTTCCGGGCATCAATCATACACGCGACAAGCCGCCCCCGCCCGCGGCCCGCCCGTCTTGCGTGCGTGGAAGCTGAAGTTGGCGCGGCGCGGACCCAAGACGTCGACGGATCGGCCGGAGCTTACCACTAATTTGCGGCACCTACCGAATGTTGCCCCTTGCCCGCGTCATCTAACGAAAATTTCGTCGTAACCAAAATGCCCAACCAGCATGTCATTCATATATCCTCCCAAAAAAATAAACCCAGAATACCGTATACAAAACCCCTCGATTAGCAGAGGGCTCTGCTTCAAAGAGATCAGGGTGCCAGGTTGCCTTTTGCCATGCCGTGCCGTCCCAGGCCCGCTGCTGCAGCTTTGCCCGATGAAGAAAGCGGCGCGCCGGCGTGGCCGACTGGCCGTGGAATGTCGGGGCGTACGTGACACTGGAGAGAGGACGTGACCGGCGACGGGACGATTGCAAGTCACATCGGCTCCCCACCCGCCTGATCCGCCCGCCGCAACCTGCCTGCAGGGGCCCGCGGTGGCAATTAGAGGGATCACGACCGCACCGGGCAGCCGCCAGCCCGGAGCAGGCGAGCAGCCGCACGGGCACGGCGCGAGCACGCCGCCGAGGGGAAAGGTGCGCCGCGTCGCGCCCATGTGCTCATGTGCGTCCCGCGGAGCGCCGGGGGCTAGGGCCCGGGCCGGCGAGGCAGCGGCTTGCGCGGGCACCGGTGTTGCCGTGGCAGACAGTGCAGGGCAGAAGGGGAGTGTGACGACCGAGCGCCAAGGAGACGCAAACCTGATGCTTTCTTGTTCCCTCTTTAGCTGGCCCCTCGTTTTCTCGACGGGCCCGGGCTGCCTCGCTGTTCGGCCAGCAGCACGGCTTTAGACACTCGGAAACGGAGGAAGCCAGCGTGTGTCTCGACGCGACGCCAGTGCCGCACTTCGAATGTCGATTTCTTTTAGGATAAGACTCGAGCTCATTTCATGGAGTTACGGCAAAATGCGTAGAGTATGTTCTCAACGCTACCTTGATTGTACGTGTAAGATGTAAGGATGTCAATCAATGTACCAAGAAGGGGTGCACCAGCGTGTGCTAATAATAATCTGAACCTGCACACCCATCTTCACATTGGCTGCAGCCATCTTTTGCCAGTGTTATCGCACCAGCTCGTTGTTCCCATATTTCTACCTTCTTTGAAACACAAGGAACTACTCGTACGGAGTACTCTGAAAAGTTTAGGCCAAGGAACTACTCGTACGGAGTACTCTGAAAAGTTTAGGCCTTGTTTAGATGACTTCTGTAAAATTTTTGAAAGAGAATCTTTTCACATTTAAAATATTAAATATAGATTAATTATAAAACTAATTACAAAACTCGTCTGTAAACTACAAGACGAATCTAATGAGCCTAATTAATCTGTTATTAGTACATGTTTATTATAGTAATTTAGTATCTAATTAGGTTTATTAGATTCGTCTCCCAACTTGCAAGCAAACTGTGCAATTAGTTTTTTTTTATTTCGTATAGATTTAATACTTGCATATGATAATTTTGGAATTTTAAATTTTAGATTATGCAACTAAACAAGGCCTTAATACACATCTGAAGGACCATGATATTTATTACCGACAAAAATGGTGACGCGACAAGTATCTTTTAGCACACTATGCAGTTTTACACGCCATCTAACTCCGTCAGGACTCAGGAAGTCCGGATCCCGGACAGCGACAACTGAACAGGTTAGGTGATGCACTGAAGCTAGCCGGGAGCACAAGGCGCCCTTGCCGCGAGGCAAGGCAATAAAGCAAGTCACCTTACTGTACATCGAGGCTTCCGGCAATTTGCAGCAGCAGCAGCCCAACCACATCACACCAATATTTTGCTTGGAACCGACAAGGCGACAAGATCTAGAGTTAGTTAACACGAGGCAGTTCCATCCGTCAAAAAGAACGGGATTAGACATCAGTGGCCTCAAAGCACCAGGATAAGCTAAACTGCACTGGGGCACTAAACTGCTGGTAGCGTCAGCCCGTCAATCGTTCTGGCGATGGGTGCCAGATAAAATTCACAATGCTGCACTGCTTTTGAATTGGATAAATGAGCAATTAGGCAAGATATTATGATATACATCGCCTAAATAGAAAAAGGCTACCAGCCATAAATACAAAGGCTAAGAAAAATGTATCTATAGAATCGCATGAATGATCCCCACCAATTTAACTCCAATGGATATACAGGTTTACCACCCATGAATTCTGTACAACTACCAGAACAATGTAAGCTTGAACCAATATCTGGAGTAATGAGAAGTAGAGAACTCAGAAAAATCCAACCTGAGTTGGTTGTCAGATCAAAACAGCACGAGGTTGAAATCCTGGACAAATGAAAGTATGATTCAGAGCTAGTATGAGCTTAAATCATATGTCGAGAAGGGTACAACTCTAGAGCAAGTGATCAACAGCATTTATTTTATAGGGGGTGCAAATTGGTGCCCTGAAAATTATTAGTGCAATCTATTAATATTGAACTACTTTTCCATGATATGTTCACATATCAATCTTCAGAATGAAGGCCATTGAAATTTGAAAGCAAGGTTGGAATGACTGAACCAGTTTTGTACCCCATTTTCCTTGCAGGTGCCAGGTCATTGTGTTTGTCAGTATATCTTTCACATGGTAGACTATATTCCTACTTTATTGTAAATTTTGTAATGTTTTGTTTTCCTAATAACTCAGTTAATACAATTTGTCAATTTCTGTGATTGTGTCATGTATTTCCGTACAACAGTGAATGAGCATGTCGACATAAGGAGAATAAAGCGGACTGTAATATGAAAAATAGGAATCACCTCACGACAATATGACCAGTCCAAGGTATATCGATGCACAGAGAAAGATAAATGAAATGAAGCCCCTGAAAGAAAGAACAGCAAATGTCAGTATATGTCTTTATCATCAGGATTATCTTAATACAATATCAAGGGAGAAGAAGAAACTATTGAAATTGCAGAGCGGACCATATAACACCCCATCCAACACCATTGCAGGGGCAAGGGCAGATTTCAGCAAATTTCTCAGCATCACTTGAATGAACTCTTCGGGATATCAAGTCATCGTAAATATCTAGACAGTTCGAGAACATTTCATTTATAAGAACAGATAGTAAATCCTTTATTCTAACATGTAATAAAAAGGGAAAGGCTGTTTGTTTCTTACCATAAACTGAAAATAAGCTGTTCATCACACCTGATGCACACACATTAAACAAACATAAAACATTAAATTTGCAACCATCCAATTTCTGTTCCAGAAGGTAAAATAAATAGAATATGATTGTAGGAAGTCTTCACTCTCACCTATGAATAAGATCACATATTTCAGAATATGGAAAGATGTAAATTCTTGTATGACCCAAACAACAGCAATGAACACAACGAATCCTGGATAATAACATCATAAGTAGCATGCTGCAGAGTAAGGTCTTAAATGGAGATAAAGTCATGTTTATTCATACCAATGCAGAGCCAGCGAAGAAACCACTGCACAATTCAAAAAAACAGATGATAGCGCTTTATTAAATGATCAAGATTACTGTGTGGACAAGTAGGACAAGACAAATGAAGAAAGTCATAATTTGAAACAACCAAACATATTTTAGTGAACTTACATTATCTGCAACAAAAAGAACAACAACCAATGCAAGTATGAAACAACCCGCTGCAATTCTCGTAGTGAGGAGATTTGTGGATGCAAGTATGAAGATCATTCCCCAAAATGATGAGCCCAGATCTGCAATTCAAAACAAAACAGCTGCATCACTGAAGGGATTAAAGATGGATTGACTGAACAAGAGAACATAAAATTCAGAGGATCAGAACAACAAATCTAGTCCAAATAGATGGTTTAGTTTTATGGTTGGAGGGTGATAAAAGAATGAAAGGTTCCTGGAACATTAAAATTAACCTAGTCAAGTTTCATATAGAGGGGCTGTTTGGTACCCAGCCACAGTCTGCCACACTGAACCTGTGGCGGACGCTAGGCGCCCAGAATCGGCGTCACAACTGTGGCAAGCGAATGTGTAGAAAAGGCACTATCGTCTCCTGTGGCTGCCTAAGCTATCTCGTCAACCAAACGGCGCAATATTTTTGTGGCAGCGCCACTGAGTCTAGCGTGACAAAGTTTGGCTGTAAACCAAACACGCCCAGATTAACAAATTAGACCCATGAAATAAATTCATCACAAGCTTGCTCATGGGAAATTAGGTCTATATTGTTTGATAAATTCAACAGTTCAGGTCTCATAACACTAAACTATCCGAGAGAACACAAAAATAGGACGTTGAATAATAGAGAAGCAGCTTCGTTTTTTTATTATCATTGTGAGAAATCATATGAAAAGGAGGGATGAGAAGGGCAGGGGATTTACATCCAGCGGGCAAGATTATCCAGTATATGCCACCCCGAGTTTGAGTAACACCACCCTCATTCGCATGGACCTGCATGCCTTCAACCTGAAGAAGCCAGTCAAAATGAAACATATTTTGAACGAATGGGCACGAGGATCAAATTTGAATATAATGTCAACCTAGTGAACATTTGAGGCGATATCTTATCTGGCATCAATACTGAGGGGATATAATGACTAGATATGGTAAGTTGACAGAAACTGGCCAAAATATTACGTCTAAAAGCAATGCACCAAATAGCCAACTCCAAATGAATCAAAAGACCACATATGGTAAAAAAAAAAACAGAAAGTATAGAGCGAGATAAGTAACTCAGAAAATGTATTGAAATGCCTGGAACATTTCTTACACACATAGTTTTCCATAGACACAATCAGGGGTATCCAAAAATCGAACTGTTTAACACGGGGAGAGCACCAAATGTCCAAGCACATCAAAAGACTAGATCTTTTGAAAAGCAGGCTGAAATTGTTTTAAAACCAAAGTATAAACCAAGGTTTTTAAAGCGGTAAGGCGAGGCGAGGCGATGTGCCACCGCTCGGACGCCTAGGCGATAAGGCGGTGAGGCGAGGCGACGCCTTATTTACGTGTAAAACACATCTATTTACCTCTAAAACACATACATTTACCTGTAAAAAAAGGAAAAATAGAAGACTACTGGGCCTAGAGGTGGAAAATAGGCCCATTAAATCAGCCCAACCCAATTTAACACATCCCCCTCCACCCTATCCAACCGGCCAACCCTACCGCTGCCTCCTCTGCTCTCCTCCCATCCCGCCGCCTCTGCCTCTTCTAATCTCCTCCGACCGCGCCGCCGCCTCTACTTCTCCTCGGACGACCGCGCCGCCGCCGCCGCCGCTGCCTGCACGCCTCCTCCTCCTCCTCCTTCTCCTCCTCAGCTGCTGCCGCTGTCCTCTTCCGCCTCCGCCTCTGCTTCCTCCGTCGCAGCCCACCCCTGCCTTCTCTGCCGCCCACCTCTGCCTCCTCCGCCGTCAGCCCCTGCCTCCGCCCGAGCCCGATGCAAGACCGGAGGAGGAGGAGGAGAAGGACAGGAGGCGGCGGCGCAGCTCCGTCCCCCAGTGGCGCGGCACTGGAACGCCGGCCAAGGCGAGGAATGGTAAGGCGACGCCGACGCCTCAGTTTTTTTACCGCTCGGACGCCTAGGCGACGCCTTGAAAACCTTGGTATAAACTACAGATGAAATCAAGGAATGAAACAAAGGCAAGGAACTACACGCCATCCATCTAAGCAGTTGTTTGGTTCTCCTTTATAATATTAAAAAACGAAGGGCAATTCAACCCCAATGGTTTCACACTTAATCTTGTGGTTGTCTTCCTAATTAAGAGCTGACTTTAGAAGCATGCATTACTTCTCCTTTTATACCGCGCATCATACAGCATGATCTTATTTGGTTCCCTAGCAAAGAGCCATTGGTTTGCATTACCAGGTGGTGGAGAGGGCTGGAGCTTAACAATGTGCCCAGGACTGCACAGTTGCAGAGAGTGGACATTTTTTTTCCTGAACACGCAGGAGAGCTGTGTATCAATATATTAAGAAGAAAAAAGGTTTTAGAAACCCAGAACAAGCATACAGGTTTAGGGAACCTGTACAGATCCCGAAACTCACCAGATGCAATCACCTTTTATCTAAAAACAAGCATGACCTGACCTAGACCAGATAGTGGACATTCGTTGACCAGAGCCCCTCACATGAATGCTGAAGAACAGTACAACTTTACAAGAGCAAGAGATACTTGCCAACAGCAGGAAAACAAAGCCCAGCAACTAATCCAGGACTCCCAGGTCCTTGATGAAATCAAATCCCTGTATGTAGAGGAATGAAAAGACCCACGAATATTCTGCTCCCGTGAAAAGCAAAGCAAAAAAGGCAGGCCCACAATATGGACTCCATGATCCTCACTGATAAGAATTCTACTTATCCCACCTACCGGCACAAAATGATGGGAGAAACCTATTCTCCCCAATTCGAGCCTAATCGAACTTCGATTGCAGCTGCCCAATCGCAATGCCACACCATCACGGCACAGTGTGTGGGGATCCCAAAGCGGGCGCTGGAACGAGCAAAGGGTTCATGACTTGACTTACATCGCCGCAGGTGAGCTTGCAGGCGAGCGCGTGGCTGGTCTCGTGGAGGAAGATGGTGATGAGCTTGAACGGCGTGAGCAGGAACGTCCTCCACAGCTGCAAAAAAGCAAAACCCCTCAGACCACGGTGAGACCGAAACCCCCCTCGTCTCCGGCGGAGTCGCGAGGAGAATGAAAGCAACCGGAGGGAGCATCAGTGACGGGGAGGTCTGCACTCACGAGGAGGATGACGACGGTGGAGACGCCGACGGCGGCGATGAAGATCCTCTGGTTGTGGCCGCAGCAGCCCCGCAGCTCCCAGTTCACCGCCATCCTCGGCCCGCCGCCGCCGCCGTAGATCTGCCTCCGGCTCGAATTCGGGGGAGCGGGGAGGGGAAACGCGAGAGCAGCAGCAGCAAACGGAAACTGCTCGGGGCCGGGGGGTCGGCTCGGCCGAACTGAAAACGTGCGGGGCGCAGGAACCGAGAGCGGGCGGCGCGGGACGCGGGGCGGGGGGCGTGTCCGCGGCGCGTATGGGCCGAGGGAAAATTTTGATTGCTCCCCGCAGCCAGCCAGCCAGCGGAAGCCAGGTCGGAGCGAGCTGACACTTGGAGGCTTGTGGTTAGCGAGCGGGAGGCCGGGCTATTACGTGGCCAATAATTGCAGCTAAACAAAAGCCTAGTAGTGATCTGCCCTCCGGTTGGTGGGGTTCATCCGGCGAAGGAAGACGGCGAGCAGTTGGGGCGGGGACCCGAGTCACCGCGGTGACCTCAGGTCCAGGATCACTACTGGATGGATCAGAGTAGGCGCGGTGGTTGGCCGGTTCGTTGCTCCTTTGCAACCGCGTTGCGGCCGCCGGAGCGTGTCGGACCTCTCTCTCTCTCTCTCTCTCTCTCTCTCTCTCTCTCTCTCTCTCTCTCTCTCCCGGCGGCTCCTTTCGTCTCGCCGATCTTTGCCGTGTGGAACTGGGAACTCGTTTGCCGTTTGCCAGGATCAACGGAGGAGCAGGTCATACCGTACGCGACCGGATTTGGGGATTTGCGTGGGCTTATTTAGCTTAACATCATGATTTCGTGTAGCGTCTCCGCTCGGGTGTCACTGTCTTGGGGGTTCGCCGGATCACGGTGTCTGTCCTGCACTCCTGCAGATGGGTCCGGTTGTCGCGTCACTACTAGCCGCGCGGACAGCGAAAAGATAGAGCGCTTTGGGACAAAGCGACGCCAATGACTTCGCGCGTCGTCGGCCGTGTGTTTGACTTTTCAGTGTTGACGGGTCTTTCGCTTCAGCGGCGAGGCTGCGCACCTAGTCAGTCTGTTCCAAGGTGCACATGGACGGTTTCGTTAGTTTATTGTTTCTTTTTCTGTCTTATAAAATGTTCGTTTTTCTATCAAAAACAAACTAGCAAATGTGTGTGAATCGCCTTACGCAGCTTGTATACTTCACTTCATGAGCTCTAGCCCGGGTGTATTTGGGCCAAACAGCGTACCGAACGAATGGAAAGGCCGGGTGATACTTCCCCTAGTGATGATGGCCCGGTCCACTAGTGATGTCCGAACGGATCGAGGGCCCGGTCCAGTACAGATGTCAAAGTGTCATTCAGTTCATAACCAGTACTACTAGATTGGTACAAAGGAAATCGGTTTTGAAGCCATTCATAAACCAATATGGTATTATAAAAAAAAGCAATATGGTATTTCAGTGTCCACTTAATTTTTTTTCATTGAAACCTTTTATATCTTAATCGAAAGATACGCAACTCTCTTGCGTATTCGATAAAAAAACAATTTTTCATTGAGATTAGCGTTCCTCCACCAGCTACAAGATGCAAGCAAGCATCAGTATCGTCAAGTTGCTGATGTATTAACCACATAGCTCCTTCAATTTGATGGGGCTGCATCGGTGGCATGCGTCCTCTTAGAGCTTCATCAGTGGAAAATATTCTTGCTTCATCCAAAACAATTTCTCCTTCGGAGGCAAAATATGAACAATTTCTCCTCCGTCCACAGTGGAAGGAGGAAATGAAGGAGCAAATACACTGTTTGGCACTGTAGATGCACTGTTTGGCACTGTAGACAGAGAGGGCGTGGGAAACGAGGAGGGAGCAAATTTGCTCTTGCTCCCTCCGCTGTGGTCAGCCTTAGGGGCCTAGACTCACGTAGTTAGGTTCCAATTGAGCTCAACTAAATTTGCAGTGGCTGAATCTATTATATTAATAAGAAAAGGTTAAAAGAAGTCGAAGGAAGATACCACGTTCGCCGAGAGAATCTAGAAATTCACACGTTAATCTAAAAAAGAGAAGATTTGCACCGTTGAATTTTATGAAGATCTAACGGTCTAGATCTCCATATCAAATACAATTAGAAAATAGCTATTTTCGGATTTAAGAAAAATTAGGACATGACCAAAGAGTTCATGCCGAATATGATAACATGGACATGGATTCTATGTTTTCCTTCCCTAATCACACACGTACAGCACCCCATGCATCATGTCCTCTACGTCGCTCACACTATTAAATAGATGCAAGCTAATAAATGAGGGTGAAGCAGATATATATGCTACATTTCGATGGTCTCAGAAACAATGGTCGCTTCTCTATTGACATACCTTTTCGTTTTCCTTACTTTGTCAACCCGCTACCAAAAGTTTTCATGAAGAGGGAAAAAATTCAGTTGACTGAACAGTGGTTTCAGTAAAGAGGTTTTATTGCAAGGAACTAGCCACCTGTTGAAGGTGGTAGTCTTTAATTTCTTTATTTATACTGTTTTGATGTACATTTGGGAGATTAAAACCTCTTCATATGTTTAATATTCTGTATTTTTTATCTATTATATTAATAAGAGAAGGTTAAAAGAAGTCGAAAGAAGGTACCACGTTCGCCGAGAGAATCTAGAAATTCTCACGTTAATCTAAAAAAGAGAAGATTTGCACCGTTGAATTTTATGAAGATCTAACGGTCTAGATCTCCATATCAAATACAATTAGAAAATAGCTATTTTCGGATTTAAGAAAAATTAGGACATGACCAAAGAATTCATGCCGAATACGATAACATAGACATGGATTCTATGTTTTCCTTCCCTAATCACACACGTACAGCACCCCATGCATCATGTCCTCTACGCCGCTCACATTATTAAATAGATGCAAGCTAATAAATGAGGGTGGAGCAGATATATATGCTACATTTCGATGGTCTTAGAAACAATGGTCGCTTCTCTGTTGACATACCTTTTCGTTTTCCTTACTTTGTCAACCCGCTACCAAAAGTTTTCATGAAGAGGGAAAAAATTCAGTTGACTGTGAACAGTGGTTTCAGTAAAGAGGTTTTATTGCAAGGAACTAGCCACCCGTTGAAGGTGGTAGTCTTTAATTTCTTTATTTATACTGTTTTGATGTACATTTGGGAGATTAAAACCTCTTCATATGTTTAATATTATGTATTTTTTATTTTTATTTCAGGAGAAGGGTAGGCAAGGTGATAAATTGTCTTTCATGCATGAAGCTGTTTGTTGAGAATTGGTCAAGCAAAGATTTCAATTTTTTGTACAGCGTGAGAAAAGAAGTCGAAAGAAGCCACTACGTTCGCCGAGAGAGTCTAGAAATTCCCACGTTAATATAAAAAGAGAAGATTTGCACCGTTGGATTTTATGAAGATCTAACGGTCTAGATCTCCATATCAAATACAATTAGAAAATAGCTATTTTCGGATTTAAGAAAAATTAGGACATGACCAAGGAGTTCATGCCGAATACGATAACATGGACATGGATTCTATGTTTTCCTTCCCTAATCACACACGTACAGCACCCCCATGCATCCTGTCCTCTACGTCGCTCACATTATTAAATAGATGCAAGCTCAATTTTAGATAATGAGACACCCGGTCTAGATAGATGCAAGCTAATAAATCTAAGAATTAGCAACATAATTATTGATGAAAAGAAGTTCAATCCAACAAAGAACAAGATCTCGATAGGGTTGGACGGTTGGCTAGGCCGCAATCCGCAGATGAGAAAAATCAATTTGAATAAGAAGTAATTAAATTGAGTCATGAGAACTTCGTTTAGGCAGGAAACAACTCAATCCCGCGGATGAGGAGCTCGATTTGAATGCTGCAGCTTCCATCCTAAGGCTATGTTTAGATTCCAAAAAAAATTAGGACATGCAGTAATTTCGAATGTTTGACCAATAATTAGAAGTATTAAATGTGGATAACTAATAAAACTCATTCCATAACCCCGAGTGTAATTGTGAGATGAATCTTTTAAGTCTAACTGGACTATTGTCGTGGTGTGGCAAACCACAACCGGGTGGCAGAAGGCACCCGCCTAAGCCCAGAGGGGGTGTACTCGGGATTGCGCTAAGCGATCAGGCCTATCTAGCTTGGGGGCAAGAACACAAGAACACACGAGGATTTTAGAGTGGTTCGGGCCGCCGGAGCGTAATACCCTACGTCCACTTGAGAGTAGTATTGCTCTTGTGTCCGTGATGAGTCTATCCTCTGCCTTCTAGTCCTTTTCTGGACTTGACCCTTTCTCTAACGGGCGCCTCCCTTTTATAGAGCAAGGAGGGCGCGTACACAGGTGTTGGACCCCGACAAGTGAGTCCAACATGGATGTATACTATAGACACTAATGGAGCTACAGTGGTGGAGCATCTCTTGCCAGATACGCTTCATCGCCTTGTAGATGCTCTGACCGAGGGGAGTCTTCTCCCGTCCCATCTGTGAGACGCCCGTTGAGGCAGTGTAGGTTGCGGCGTAGACTGTTGGGTCTACCGCGTAGGCGTTATAATTCTCCGTCGCCGAGTTGTCGTGTCTAACTGTCGTGCGTGGCGTGGGCAGTGCCAGAGGCTGCACCACGCGCCTTGGTAACGCGCGGTCAATAGTACAGCCTGTCAAAAGTCGCCTTGGGCTCTGCTGTGGCAGAGCGCACTTACGTCTACCGTATTGAATGCGGTAGGTGGGCGTGTCTTCCCGGGGAAGCGTCGCGCCCCTACGCGTGCCCGCACCTGCGGACGCGTGGCGGCTTCGGACCCCGACAGGCGAGGTGTCTGTTCTCTTCCCGCTAAGGGGTCCGGATAGTATTTGGGGGTCCGGGACCTGGTGGGAGGTCCGGGCCCCCTAGCCGAGCGCTCCCTTCTCCGGGACATGTGGCTTCACCGGACCCTCCCTAAGCATGGGACGGGTCCGGGGTCGTTTGCCGGGAGAGTAGGGCTTCGGACTACAGGGGTCCGGCTGCTCGGCCGTCAGGGCGTAGTTAAGGATAACTACGAGACTCTTGTCTAGGCACAGCAAGAGGGGGTACCCTGGACCTGGGGTACCGACAGTGGCCCCCGGGCCCATCTCGGGAGAGGTACGAACCCGTGGGTGGTGCCATTATTACGATGTGTTTCCGCACAACTTGGTTGTGTCGGTGTGCTCATGTCAATGAGCGGGTGCTCCGGACCCCTTGGAGGCCGGAACACCTGTTGCCAGGTTTAGGTACTAGAGCGCTCTCCATAGGGCAGCGAAGGTGTAGGCTTAGGGTACGGAGCCATGCTAAGCAACTGCACGGACCCCGAACCACCCAGGGAGCGAGCACCATTCCCCGGACCCGGCTTCAGGTGACCGTGGCGAGCGGTCTCCACCGGAGCGGGCCACCGGAGTGGACTTGGAGCGACCGTGGCGAGCGGTCTCCGCCGGAGTGGGCCACCGAAGTGGAGTTGAGTCGACCGTGGCGAGCGGTCTCCGCCGGAGCGGGCCACCGGAGTGGACTTGGAGCGACCGTGGCGAGCGTTCTCCGCCGGAGCGGGCCACCGGAGTGGACTTGAGTCGACCGTGGCGAGCGGTCTCCGCCGGAGCGGGCCACCGGAGTGGACTTGGGTTGTTGCTGACGATCCCATGAATTACGCCACCGGACCTTGCAGCAAGGTGTAGGAAACCAGGCCTTATACTAGAAAGGAGCCCGGGACCTCTAGGGACAGCAGTCTCAGATACTAGGGGACTCGTAACAGGGTAGTGAAGTACGTAGGCTTAGGGTACATTACCAGGCTAAGCTACGCGGAGCTTCTGTACCCCAGGATACGGGCACCACTTCTCCTGAGCAGGTCACTAGAGGTCCGAACTGCCTTCCAGCTAGAAGGGGTGTCCCTACCTGACCACAAGCTAGCAACTCAATTTGGATCGTTAGCAACAAAAGAAAAGACTCCGTACGGAAGAAAGGAAACATGCAAGCTGAACGGACGAGTGCTATCAGGTCAATGTAAAGATAGGACTGAAAAAGTAAATCTCCTTCATTGCTTGATTCGTGGTGTACATCAGAGGTCGGGATCACGAGGGCGGACCTCTACCGCTCTGGACCACTTGCTGGTGTCGCCTGTTTGTGCGATGAAGCCAGAGGTCGGGTTTACAAGGGCGGACCTTTACCACTCTGGTCCACATGTAGGCACCAAATCATTACAAAGGAGAAACATACTTAATCCTATCTAGTGATAACCTACAGCCGCTGCCCCGTAAGGCATGCACGTTGCTGGCCGTAGTGGTGCTGGCACCTTGGGGGCTCTTCTGAGTCGTTGAGGGCGAAGGCGCCCTGGACGTGCTTGTCCAGCATCATCCAGCATCACCTCGGGAGCTTGCAGGGCCCTTCCCAGCATAAGAACTATTTCATGCTTAGTTTGCATGAGAACAATTTCTTTGGCTTTGAATGGGAGTGGCCCTGCAGTTGCCGGTTGCCGTCGGAAGCCAGCCCGATGGCCGCTCATAGTGAGCTGAAGCTTGCCTGGCCCCCTGGGAGCAGCTGATGGACGGGTGATTGTTTGGATGAGCACGGAGCGTGGAGAAGGGCGGTCGTTCGCCGGCTCCACCTTGGTGCTGGCACAGGGCCCCCATGCCTCTCGGTGAGGCCGAGGCCTGTCTGCAGCAGCACCGAAAGAGGCCTGAGCCAGGTGAGGAAGAAGGCGACATGCATCCTTCCCGAGCCACAGCCGTTGGCTCCAGCTCCATTTTGAGAGGAAACCTTGAGCCGACGTTGTGTCGATGGAGGGGGCTCCCGGTGATTGCTTGAGAGAAAACCTTGAGCCGACACTGGAATGATGCAGGGCGACGCATAGCTGGCGTCGCTCTTGCGCACCACCGTGCCGGCTCTGAGGTGTCCTAATGGCGACACACAGCAGGCGCCTCTGCCGTGCGCCACTGCACCGAGGATTCTGCCGATTCGGTGTTGGGGCATGCATCGCGGGTGGCGCCGTGCCCCTCTTCATCTTCTCGTCGTCGTTGCAGAGGATGAGCTCAACCCCAGAAACTAGGAATTGAGCAGGGATCTAGCCAACGCTTGCGTGCTCCCCACGGACGGCGCCAAACGTCGTGGTGTGGCAAACCACAGCTGGGTGGCGAAAGGCACCCGCCTAAGCCCAGAGGGGGTGTACTCGGGATTGCGCTAAGCGATCAGGCCTATCTAGCTTGGGGGAAAGAACACAAGAACACATGAGGATTTTAGAGTGGTTCGGGCCGCCGGAGCGTAATACCCTACGTCCACTTGAGAGCAGTATTGCTCTTGTGTCCGTGATGAGTCTATCCTCTGCCTTCTAGTCCTTTTCTGGACTTGACCCTTTCTCTAACGGGCGCCTCACTTTTATAGAGCAAGGAGGGCGCGTACACAGGTGTTGGACCCCGACAGGTGGGTCCAACATGGATGTATACTATAGACACTAATGGAGCTACAGTGGTGGAGCATCTCTTGCCAGATACACTTCATCGCCTTGTAGATGCTCTGACCGAGGGGAGTCTTCTCCCGTCCCATCTGTGAGACGCTCGTTGAGGCAGTGTAGGTTGTGGCGTAGACTGTTGGGTCTACCGCGTAGGCGTTATAATTCTCCGTCGCCGAGTTGTCATGTCTAACTGTTGTGCGTGGCGTGGGCGGTGCCAGAGGCTGCACCGCGCGCCTTGGTAACGCGCGGTCAATAGTACAGCCTGGCAAAAGTCGCCTCGGGCTATGCTGCGGCAGAGCGCACTTACGTCTACCGTATTGAATGCGGTAGGTGGGCGTGTCTTCCCGGGGAAGCGTCGCGTCCCTACGCGTGCCCACACCTGCGGACGCGTGGCGGCTTCGGACCCCCCCAGGCGGCTTCGGACCCCGACAGGCGGGGTGTCTGTTCTCTTCCCTCTAACTGGTCCGTATAGTATTTGGGGGTCGGGGACCTGGTGGGAGGTCCGGGCCCCCTAGCTGAGCGCTCCCTTCTCCGGGACATGTGGCTTCACCGGACCCTCCCTAAGCATGAGACGGGTCCGGGGTTGTTTGCCGGGAGAGTAGGGCTTCGGACTACAGGGGTCCGGCTGCTCGGCTGTCAGGGCATAGTTAAGGATAACTACGAGACTCTTGCCTAGGCAGAGCAAGAGGTGGTACCCCGGTCCTGGGGTACCGACAATAGTTATTCGTAACTACGCCCTAAGCGGGTCCGGGGAGCTGTCGGTACCGTGCAGCTGGGAAACCCACTCCTACTGTGCCAAGACTCGCGTAGTTATCCGTAACTACGCCCTAAGGAGTTGAGCAGCCGGACCCCTGGGGTCCGACTCCATCTCACCGGACCAACGGTCCCGGACCCGCTTCCCGCTCGGGGACGGGTCCGGTGTCACAACGTGTCCCAGAGGTGGAAATGCTCAGCACCTATGGCCGCGGACCTGGAACCCCACGGGTGGGTCCGGGACCTCCACGTGCCTATCCGGACCCCGTGAGCTCTCGGCTCAGGCGCTCAGCTAGCTGCTCGGGAGGGGTCCAGAGCCACCACGTGTCACGCAGACGCAGGCGCGGGCGCAAGCCTTCCGCTGGAAGCTCCCTCTCCCACCCGCATTAAGTGCGAGTGGTTGAGGCGGGCTTTGCTGCCTCTGGGCATGGGGTAGCTTTTGTCAGTCCACACTGTGGATCGCCAGTTACCGAGGCGGCTCGTCAGCTACCAAGGCAAGCATTAAAGACTCAGCGCCGCATGCATGGGCGATGAGTCATGATGACCAGCTACTGACTGGAGCAACAGTGCACGCTGCTACAGCGGACTGAGTCAGTAGTTCGGCGCTTCATCATGACCTCGATGCGCGGCTGCAGAGGCTAGACTCTACTCCGACAGGACAGCTCAAGACCATCCCTGGTCAGAAGCTACGCACGGAAGCCGACTACAAGATCTCCGGATCTGAGGCATTGAAGGCCAAAGTGTAGTTTATAATACATCACCGGGTCCACATGTCGGGGCCCTGCTCAGTGTACATGCTCCCTTTGGACATATAAAAGGGAGAGCACGCCCACTAGAATACAGATCTCTCAGACTCTCTCGAGACTCAGCTGAGGATACACACAAGCTCACCCAGACTCAGGCAATACAGCACACAGTGGACGTAGGGTATTACGCTCCGGCGGCCCGAACCACTCTAAATCCTGTTGTGTTCATCATGTTCTTGTGAGAGATTGAACTAGTCACTAGCTAACCCTCGAGTACCCACCCTCTGGGCTTAGGCGGGTGCCTTCCGCCACCCGGCTGTGGTTTGCCACACCACGACATTTGGCGCGCCAGGTAGGGGGGCTTTAGCTAGTTTTAGCTCATCTCTTGCCCATCTCCATGGCTCGGGTGGTTGAGCACTCCCACCATGATGATGACGTGGAGATGACGGAGGGTGTGGCGTCATCCGCGCCACACGCCTCTTGCCTTCCTGCGCCAGGGGCAACCGTGCCCGTGGAGCAGCCACCGTCGGCAGCGGTGCGCGCTGCACGTCGGCGAGAGTCAGGGCGCCCGTCAAGGGCTCCCTCACAAGCTGCGAGCGGTGGAGCGACAAATCCCAGCTCGCAGCATACCTCACTCATGTGAGGAAGCCTGCTCTGGCGGAATGCCGACTCCGGTCGCACCAAGCCCGCTCCGGCGGAAAGCCGACTCCGGTCGCACCCCCGACTCTACATCTCTGTAAGTCCTACCTTTAGAGGCCCAGCAGGGAATAAAGCATTTTCCTTTGTAACTAGGTAGTACTTCCGTGTGGTCCAGTCCGGTGAGCCTCCCCCGTGGAGGGGTCCGGACCTCTGCGAACCAGGTTCAGGGAAGCATACTCACCCTCCGGGGAGGTCGGAGCCGTGTAGCCGCTTAGCCTGGTTCCGTACCCTAAGCCTGCATGCTCTACCTCCCTAGGGCGAGTACCGTAGTACCTAAGACTGGGGGCCCAGAGGTCCGGACAGCTCCAACCTCATAAACCCGTGTTCTGGCTTACATCGCACATCTCATGTACATCTAGTTATAAAGGAAAAGTTTATTCTCAGTTCGCCTCTAAGGATGATACATTCCAATTTCAATCTACGCATTCTGTTTGCGCTAACTCCCACGTGGCTTCTTACTCTTGTGCGGTGATTGTGGTCCGAATTGAGTTGGCTAGTTAGTGACTTAGCTCGAGACCCCTCATGGAAGAGAGGGGTTCGGAGCCCTGGGAACCTGCAGGTTCAGGGAAGCGCACTCATTCTCCGGGGAGGTCCGGAGCCGTGTAGCCGCTTAGCCTAGTTCCGTACCCTAAGCCTGCACGCACCACCTCCTGTGAATGAGTGCCGTAGTACCTAGGACTGGGAACCTGGAGGTCCGGATTTTCTCTTAACCTAAAGACCAGCCCCTTGAGCTCCGTTCACTGAACCTAGCTGTCTATCTCAAAGGATTACAGCCAACAGGATTTGGGACCTGTGGGCACGCTACTAAGCATCTACCTTGAGTTATGTGCAGGTCCAAACGTGATGATGCAGCAGGTGACCCAAAGGATGGACGACGCAGGACAAGACCCTTGCGGCGCGCACCGCTGGGCGCCAGAAGCAGCAAAGTTGCTCACAGTAGTGGCCCCACCTGTGGGTTCGTTGCCTCTCCCGAGGCGGGCCCGGGGGCCTCTGTCGGTACCCTGCAGCTGGGGTACCCACTCCTACTGTGCAAAGACTCGCGTAGTTATCCGTAACTACGCCCTAAGGAGTTGAGCAGCCGGACCCCTGGGGTCCGACTCCATCTCACCGGACCAACGGTCCCGGACCCGCTTCCCGCTCGGGGACGGGTCCGGTGTCACCACGTGTCCCAGAGGTGGAAATGCTCAGCACCTGTGGCCACGGACCCGGACCCCCGCGGGTGGGTCCGGGACCTCCACGTGCCATCCGGACTCCCGCAGATGGGTCCTGGACCTCCACGTGCCTATCCGGACCCCCGTGAGCTCTCGGCTCAGGCGCTCAGCTAGCTGCTCGGGAGGGGTCCGGAGCCGCCACGTGTCACGCAGACGCGGGCGCGGGCGCAAGCCTTCCGCTGGAAGCTCCCTCTCCCACCCGCATTAAGTGCGAGTGGTTGAGGCGAGCTCTGCTGCCTCTGGGAATGGGGCAGCTTTTGTCAGTCCACACTGTGGATCGCCAGTTACCGAGGCGGCTCATCAGCTACCAAGGCAAGCATTAAAGACTCAGCGCCGTGCGCATGGGCGACGAGTCATGATGACCAGCTACTGACTGGAGCAACAGTGCACGCTGCTACAGTGGACTGAGTCAGTAATTCGGCGCTTCATCATGACCTCGACGAGCGGCTGCAGAGGCTAGACTCTACTCCGACAGGACAGCTCAAGATCATCCCTGGTCAGAAGCTACGCATGGAAGCTGACGACAAGATCTCCGGATCTGAGGCATTGAAGGCCAAAGTGTAGTTTATAATACATCGCCGGGTCCACATGTCGGGGCCCTGCTCAGTGTACGTGCTCCCCTTGGACATATAAAAGGGAGAGCACGCCCGCTAGAATACAGATCTCTCAGACTCTCTCGAGACTCAGCTGAGGATACACACAAGCTCACCCAGACTTAGGCAATACAGCACATAGTGGACGTAGGGTATTACGCTCCGGCGGCCCGAACCACTCTAAATCCTGCTGTGTTCATCGTGTTCTTGTGCGAGATTGAACTAGTCACTAGCTAACCCCCGAGTACTCACCCTCTGGGCTTAGGTGGGTACCTTCCGCCACCCGGCTGTGGTTTGCCACACCACCACAACTATTATTAGATAATATTGTGCTACAGTAAACAACTTCTAATGACAAATTAATTAGGCTTAATAGATTTGTCTCGCAATTTGCCGTCCATCCGTGTAATTAATTTTATAATTAGATCATGTTTAGTCCTTCTACTTTCAGTTGAAAATTGCTACAGTGAATTTTGTCTAAATTTTTTCAGCATCTAAACACAACCTAATTTGATTTATTTGCTATGCGTACAGAAACTGATCAGCCTGACTAGCAATTCGACAAAAATAAGAGGCACGACTTGCATGTGCCAGTACTACGGGGCTATGGAATTGTGGTTCAAATATTCGCCCTACATATATCGATCTGCACCATATTAAATTGTTTCAACTTAGGCATTCAGCAGGTTTGTCCTCTGATGCTGTGGAGTGCGCAAAACTATATGTTGAGCTATTTAAATAGCAAGAAGCTAGCATCGTGCATTATGAATAGCAAGGCACCAATGTGGTTGAGCCCGTATCCATAATAAGGCGAAAGCACGATACCCTTCATGTGCCACGATGAACCGTACACACGTGTGATATTCTTGATGCGTAAGCAAAGCGTTAATTTCCATTAACATGAAGGAAAAATTAACCTTTCTAAGTATAATAATTAATTATTTATCTATTATCAAATGTAATAGTGTTAAAGGAGACATAGCGTAGTCTAAAGTAACTAGAAGAGTTCATGTTGAATTCAATGAAGATGTAATATTCTAAATTACCCAAAGTCCGTATTACCAAAACAGAGCCCGTAGCAAATACAAAGTTCGCATAAGAATCCATATTTCCATTAGTGTCTTGACTTATACCATATTTTAAAATATTACATATTCCATAATCTATACATAACTTGTGTGGGGAAAGGATAAAGAAGCAAAGTAGATCGGATAAAAAACTAGAAAACGAGAGAAGAGAAAAGAAAGATAGGAAAAATGACAAAAGTGAGGGGAAAAAAGAAGAAAAGATAAAATTTTGGCTTATTCTATTATTATATTACTACTATGTTACTTCATATAAAATTATATTATTATAAAATCATATTATAAATTGTAGGAGTATAATAAAATTTATCTGTAAGGAATCATAATCTAGGAGCACTTTGCATATTTAACATCTTCTATGTATTCATGAAAAAATAGAAGTAGTTTTACCAAACGTTTTCCAAGCTCCATCTCCATTAGAGAAGTTGCTCCATCAACGGAGCTACAACCGGAGTCGTTTCAGCCATAGCCGAAGTCCTGCCAAACTAGCCCTAAGTTGATAGCCTACAACAAAATAATTCAATTCAGTTGGTGTTGTTTCTCCTCTTCGCTAGGAAAAAACAGCAAGAGACACAATCTAAACTCAGCAAGTGAGTCGAACTAAACAGGAAACTACTCCGTTAGGTGCATCGGACGTGAAATACACTAATTGATTTTAAATGTGTGGAGAAAAAAAACGGAAGATGGAGAAATCAATCAAAATAGCTCAAGGAAATGGAAGTCAAAAGAAAAGTGTTAGAAACAACAGCGAAGATATGTCTGGAATTATACATTGCCGAGATGACAAAAGTATGAAGTTGACCAATTATGCAATCATTCAGATGGGCTAAAAATAAATAAAAAAATCTACATAAATGGGGAAAATACCAATATATTTCACTGAATAAAAATTAATATATAGATATATAGTAATATAGCATGTATATAAGTTTTGTATGGACAAGTGAAAATGAATAAAAAATAATATGTTTTGATCGAAGCCAGCAAAGAGGCCCAACCTTTTTCTAAATATTTTATCCATGATTATTTTTAATTTGCTTTCACAATAAGCTAGACCTAAGTCTACTAGAAGCTACTTAGGTATTCTAACAACTAGGTTTGAGATCTTTTCGCTAAAGAATAATAAAATATTGCAAGGTACAAATCGAGGTCAAACATCTATTCAATTTGACCCAATTTTAAATACGATTCTCAAATTGATATTTTGCATATTAAAGTATTAAAATATGTAAATAAACTAGCAAATACATCTTTTCTGTTAAGGTAAAAATACAAAAATAATTCAATAAAATACTAGCTACGCGCGGCTATAAATTCGGAATTAGAAGAATATAAGGAAATTAGGAATTAACCAAAGAGTTCATGTTGGATACAATTATTAAATATATAAAGTCATAATTATAAAAAATAATAAAATTAGAATTATTAGCATTAGCACTTGATATAAAAGAGTTACTATTAACAAAATCGCTAAATTTAAAATTAAATATATAAGAAAATTAGCAGTTCACCGAAGGGTCCTTATCGAATATAACTAATAAATATATAAGTGCAAGAATTAAAATATAGAAAACAATTAGTAGTTAGTTTGTATAATGATTAAGAATCACTAAATAAATAGTTTAGGTCAAATGCAAATAATAAATCCTAAATTTGAATTATAAACGGGACTACAAGTTCTCAAACATTTCATGTTCTATTAATTAATAAATAGCTAAATTTAGAATTTCAATTAATAAATTTAGTAGTTAATTTGTATATAAATTTTAAACAAAGTGCTAAAAGAAGCCATCACATTCGCCAAGACGATTTAAAAATTACCATATTAACTAAAAAAGAAAAAATTGATGAGTTAGCCACAAAGAACCTTAGCCGAATAGTAGCATATTCTACATAATTGGAAGATAGAAAAGTTGCTAAGAAGTGATTTTGATGTGGAGAATGATGAGCGGATGAGAGTCTCTAAACATGAAAACACATAGATAACTAGCCTAGCAAAATTAGAAGCATAGCGATGACCGCATGTGGTGCATCCATATCATAGCCACGACATAATATTAGCCCTATCACCAAGTTGATGATTGCTCTAACATGGATTGCATTGTCTCTATTACCAAAGCATGACGATCAACTAGCGACACCAAGAAAAACTGAGATGGTGATGTTTTGCTACGTAATATTGTCATTTGATGATGATCGAGAGCTAAAAATATTTATAAGAAAAGAAGGCACGATAGATGATACAACCATTATGGAGCGATGATGCGAGATGTAGAACGAAGCAACTTGAAAATTGATGTTTGAGATGCACGCCCATTGATAGCAAGTCAAATATAGTGTTCAAAAGTAGTAGCGTGCACCATCAGTGATGCATCTTCGGTTACCATAGTATAGCGGGCAAAGGTTCTTGGAATCATTATGGAGATAACTATACCTAAGATAATATGAGAGCATGCATTACGAGGCTATATCAACGGGTGATTGGAGGATAATGAAAAGAAAGTATATTATACTCTTATTAATATCTAGATTAAACCACTTACCTAAATCTTCTACCACTTACCTAAATCTTCTTCTACAAATTTTTGAGTAATTTATTTATCATGCACCATAACTAGAACATTCAAGAAAAATCATACATCACAAGTATTTTTAAAAGTAATATTGATGTCAAAATAAAATATATAAATATTTTGTTACTTCAGTAAATACCCAAAAGATGTATTTCTATATAAAGCATTCATTTTTTCTAAATTATAATCCAAAAACACGCCACAAAATATAATAAAAAAATAAAGATGTACCTGTGTGTCTAGACCATGATCATTAGAACAAGACAATCACAAGGATAGAACTAAACAAAACTATTTGCATTCAACTTTTCTAATGTAAGAAAATCTAAAAGTTTAGAGAAAAAACTAGATACCCACGCAAATTGTGCGGGGCACCTTGCTAGTTTAATACTAATACAGAGTGACATAATCCGGAAGGATTTTATAGAGGCATCAAATTTGAACGAGTTCGTGACACTACAGCGATTACACACGGTATAAGAAATAAATGGCTGAAATACATATGGTCTATTGAATTGAGATGTCTCGGTGGTCGGGGGGGGGGGGGGGGGGGGGTTAAGATAGTAGGCGTCTGCCGTCAGGATCCACTTTTAAGGCTCCAAGAACAGTTCGCTAATTTCCTTCCTTTTCCCATCATCTGGTGCACTAACACCATCGCCACCTTGGTAGATGCAGTGGGAGATGCGCGCCATATTCACACAAGCATTTGCAAAGGAGGGAGGGTACTGGCAGTTGTTGTACACATCCTGAATGACTATTTTCCAGGTCTCCATGGTCAGGTCTCTCATGGCTCTGCGAGCATCAGTCTCCATGGTTCTGTTCTCAAACATGTAAATGGCTATGGAAGATGGCGCATCACTTCAACTCTTCCTGCATTCCCGTGCAAGTAATTACGGTATGTCACGGAAAGGTCAATGTCTAATAATGATCTAGTAACAATTAAGTGCAAGAATAGACAGTGCTCTTACAGAATGTTTTGCCAAGTCGTTGCAAAGACGGAATATCTTGGACACCATCTGTACCAGTTTCGGATAATGGCTTTCAAGTTGTTCTATGGACTTTTGGGTGATGGCCTCGTTGAGCATGGGGAAAGCATGGAGCAACATTAGCGGTCCGGAGACCGACATCCATCCATTGTCCAAATATTCTTGGAGGGTTGGCTTGTGATTACTGTAATAATGCCATTTTGCTTCCAATAGAAACGCCTTGCAAAGGTCATGCCACTAAGGGAGAAAAAAACAGTTGGAGTCATCAGATTCACTGATTAACCATGGCATTTTCTGAATTAAAAATGAAACGGTTCTCTGTTGTGCATTGTTTCAACTTCCAATGACGCGGCAAGTTTAAGTTGCAAAGCTCATTGCAAGTTAAATGAACGAACTTGCAGTGTCCAGCGATGTCCCGGTCAGAATCACTGATTCACTGACACCGTATCTGCTTACCCCTTTCTTAAGGAGAAACCGTACATCACATCCACAAGTCCTTTGAACGTGCTCAGCCACCACGTTTGAGAAGTTGAAGATAGTGAAGTAGATTCCTTTCATGTACTCGGGTAGTTGTTCGCTTGCAGTGGCCTCCCATCTGCAAGTGGTAAAACATTTAATTTCTGATTTTGGTTTTGGTGAAATGGTCTTATTAATAATACGGACATTTTTTAGAAACAAAAAGATTATTATAGCATAGATTACATATACATGGTGAAACCTGTTTGGCCAACAGCATTTCTTGTAATAAACTCTTATCAGTCCAAGGATGTGTCTTCCAAAGCAGAGCTTACCTTCCAATGGCATCGGTGAACACTGCAAGTTCATCTAATGTTCCATAGATATCGTAGATATCATCTAAGACCGCAATTAGAGCAAATGCTTTAGCGACCACTTCTCGGCATGCTGCAAGACTAGGTTCCGAAGCGACACCGGTTGCAAAATAGAAGCATTCCATCAAACGATCCCTCGCAAACGGTAATTTTTTGTTCAGATCAGCATTCCTCCACCAACAGCAACATTTGAGGTGTAAAAGATTGTCTGAAATTAAAGCTATCCATCAAGGAAGTACCATTTCGTACATTACCGTGTTATCCTCGAAAGTTCTTTCTGGTCGATGAACCATCTTGCTGTAACACCCCAGGTGTTAATCACCTATAATCAAGATTAATCACGGGCTTAACAAGTTAATTAGAGACATAATCCTTCGGGTACAAATCGAGTCACCAAAATCGACTCAAATTCAGTCCAATTTTCTGGAGCCTGGGAAAACCCGGATACTCCGGGTTTGCACCCGGATATTCCGGAATTACCCGGATACTTCGGATTTGCTTCTGGATAGTCCGAACCTAGAGTTTCTATATCACGTGTCTTAGCTCTTGCACTGTTTCCAAACATTAAAACATTAGCTCTTCTCTATTCCTCACTCCCTCATGAGCTTTCCCTCTCCCTTTGGCCATAAACTCCAAATCCTTCCTTCCAAATCCATTCCAAGGCCAAAGAAGCTTCTACCGGCATGGGGAAATCATCTTTTCTACGTGTTCCACCTTGGGTTGGCTTTGATTCAAGTTCTTCGGGCAAGAAAGGTGAGCTCAAGGTGCTAAAAGCTAGGGCTAGCCGATTTGGGTGTTTTAGGAGGTTTTGAGTGATTTCTCTTGGGTCAATTATCTTCATACGAGTCGTTCTACCAGGGTCTAGAAGGGTTTCAATTTTTGTGGGGTAGTTTTGCCAAAATCAGAATTTCAGTTTTGGGGGCGAAAATGGCGAGAAACCCGGATAGTCCGGGTATTAAACCAGATACTCCGGAAATGTTGTCCCGGATACTCCGGGTATCTGTCCGGATACTCCAGATTTTTGGTCTCGAATCTGAACGGTGGTGAATGTAAAACTAGGTTTATTAGCTTTATATTTCCATGCTCGGTAGGATAGAACTATAAAGTGTATTGTTTGACAATTTTTACATGTAATTTTAATTGTGCTGGATAAAATGCTTTTATAGTTTATAAATGCATAGTTGGAGTTAGGAGAATTCTAAAAATATAAAACTAGTTGGGTTAACTTTGTGTAGACTCATGTAAGGTTTAATTAACCTCCGCCAGTGTAGTTGTTTATAGTTAGGCAATATCGACCTTGTGCTTGTATTGCTCACTTTTTATTGCATTATCCATGCATTCATACATATGCATCGTTGCATCTCGTGTAGATGCGGTAGATATACAATGCGTGAATGTGAAGCACGCGATATTGGAGCCAAACCACAAGACGGTGTTCGGTGGATATCTCCAGAAGATGGAAGGACCCTAAGGGGCAACCGAAGACCCGGCCCAAGGTCGGAAGGGCTCAAGGCCTTGATAGCATTAACACTGACTTAGTGTTACCCCCCAGGCAAGCCCCTGTGCACATCCTATTATTTTAAATTATGACACCTATATACGTAACTATTACTTGTGCATTAGGTTTAGGAATTGTTTGGAACCCTAGTTGCATGATCTCTAGGATTCCCTGAGTTATACTAGTATGTATAGGATGGTAGAAGTGCTATGCTTAATGGTTTTCCGGTAGAAGACGAGTGATCTCTTGCACTCGCGAGATATAGGATGTTTAGAAGTCGAGTAATTTCCGGTCACTCGCGAGATATGAGATATAGTTATATTCCAGTGCATGAGATGTTGAGTTCGATATGGAATAAATGGAGAATTGAGACCGGACGGGAAATGATGAGGATACATAGGAATGGCAGCAGGACAGGGTTCCTGGGTGTCTTAGTCCCGTCTGTGTCGATTAAGGACCGGTCGTTGTCGGCAGTGCTGATTGGGGATTGAATTGTACTAACCGCATGCCGGGAGTAGGAGGTAGTCGAAACCGGTAAGCCGAGTACTGCCTTACTTCAAAAGTACAGGAACCCACACCCAACTCCTGGGGTAGTTGAGTAGTCGCGGAGAAATGGGGATGCATATGTTTACTTTTGGTGGTCTCACGTTGAGCTTGGCTGACCATATGTCGTTGGGCTGGTTCCTGTAGTTCGAGGCGGGGAGGGGAAAGGTCGGTGCGTGGGGTCCGACGGGGCTTTTGTGTGCCGTGTTGGTTAGGTCAACCGTGCAAGGTTAAATCGAATCGATTCGCCGTGTCTCGCGATTATGAGGGCCTTGATCTCCTTGCTGCATCGTAGCAAAATATTAGAATGTGTTATATATATATATAATGTTGAACATATTGAATTATAATTGATTGCACCACCATATTTGCTATAGTTTGTTTATGTAAATATTGGATTAGGGTTAATTTGTATAGAATCTGGGGTTAAAATATTGAAAGTAAGGAGTTACTTTAGTCGATGTTTTCTGCAAAATAACCACCAGCCAAATGCCTTGCATGTCTAGGTATGTGGGCTAAGTTATACCCACTGGTCGGGTAAGTCTTACTGAGTATTAGTTGCTCAGGATTTGTTGTTTACCATATTTCAGATTTAGGAGCTAACTAGGTGTCATATCGGTGGGCTCGATGTGGTGCCTTGTCTTCACGTCTTGGTAGTTCTCGATTTGTCTAGTTTGTTTTATTTATTCTCTAGTAAAAATGCTCTGTAAGTTAGATTCTTTTCCGCGGCTATCTTTTCGTTTGTAAATTTTAAATGTAAAACTGTTTTGTAAAAGTTTTAATGTAATTTACTATTTTTGTAAGTTTATATCGTGCTGGTACCTTCTGCGCTCGCCTTCGTGCGAGACTCCTGGTGTGTTTCGATCGGCCTGTGGGTTGGAAATAGCCTGTCAAGTTATACTTAATTAAACTAATGCGTCTAATATGTTCAAATGATGACGGTTACGCTTAATTAAACGTTTTAACTCGACGGTTCTGTCACACTTGCTTGCAACCTTGGGGCCGCCCAGTGCAGAGGAACGGCCAAAGCATTGTTCACAGAGCTCCTTAGATGAGGACGCATTAACGGCATGCGTTCTCTTAGAGCCTCGGTTGAAAATACCCTTGCTTCGTCAAGGATATCTTCGCCTCCAAATGCAAGATGTGAAGCCTCGTACAGGGAAAGAAGACCCTGTGTGTCCTCCCGAAGTGATTTCTTGAAGCCACCCGTTGCGTCCTTCAGGCTTCGCAATAGCAGTTCTGTTGTGATTTTGTTTAGCCGACTTCGTCAGTTAATCTGCTTAGCATCAATCGGCTTCTGAATGTTTTTTCGTATGGTGTTTTCTGAGATTGGTTACCTGGAGAAGTGGGAGACTTGCTCTGCCTAAGCAATCTGAAGAGTAAGGTCATGAGGTGAGCATCGTCCATGCGATCGATGTCTTGTCCCTCCATTGAGACAGACTTGAGTAAGTCACTGATCTCCTCGTCGAAATGGTAGGCAACACCGAGACGTTGCAAGGTGTCGATGACTCTAAGCTTTGGCAGTAGTTCCATTTCATGGAGAAGTAGATGCCTTATGCGGAACATTAACTTGTCAAAGATAGATGGATCAGCCTAGATCCCAAGAAAAAAGGAATTTCATAAGTATATACTGCAGTTAATAGATATGGTAAGATAAGAATTAGATCTCTCGATGGACACCTTATAATTATGAAAAGGAGTGTGATGATTGACTTGTTCTATTAATGGCGGCCGCTTTGCTATAGTACTCCGATCCAACGTGATTGTAGACTGTCTATTTCGCTAGATCTAGATTGTAGGATCCATGAAAACTCCAGTGAAACTGGCCTTACAAAAATACGAAAACTATCCTCCAATCTAGACCTAGCAGTAATTAATAATTTGTTATTTTAAAAAATACGAAAATATTTTCCATTAGATCTGTGACAATCTATTAGCTGCGACAATGTGTTAATATTAGACGTAAACATATTTTTCTCCTAACCTGGGCCGGGGTAATGCGACATCGTTTTTTCTCCCAATGTGAAGTAACATGTCATAGCAGCAGTGTTGAGGAAATATTGAACAAAAAAATATATCGACACCAACAAACAGAAGAACCTAATAAACTCCTTAACCAGGTAGGCTCATGTTCATTGTTTACAAAAAAGCACACATATTACCTCGGTGATTTTGGGAGATAGAAATAGTCATACCACAGTTTTATAAAATACGTCCATTTATATTTGTTTAACCTATATGACCATTGCTTATTTAAAAAAATTTAGACAAATTAAACTAAAATTATCTTTTCACTAACATGCAAAAATGCGAAAAATCTACGAAGCTTTGATATATTTATTTGCACATTTTTCAACTTGGATACATATATGTGACCGTACATGCAAACAACAAGAAGTTCAAATATTTATTTGTTTTCCATATAAGTTGTAGTATGGTGCGCGCAATTTACTCAGGAATTTAACTACATTCCTTACCATTCCATGTTAATCCCTACCAACAAATCATATGCAACAGAATATTTATTCTCTATCGAAAATACAGTAGAGCTAGGCACAAGAAAAAATAACATACCCCGCGCGCTCACACAGCTGGTGTTAACGGGCAACCGGACAATCTCTAAGTTTTTTTAAATTCACGTACAAAATGTTTTTGAGATGAGACAAGAAAAGTGATATGAGTTTTACATAGTTAAGTTAACCACACCAGATTATGATCATACTTGTTGGCAGCCGCTAACGACTCCATGGAAGCGTAGCTCCAGCTGTTAGGCTGGTAGTTCGCCGACCGACGTATAGGTTCTGGAGGCGGCAACGAGGAGCACCTTGCCGGCGTGTTCTTCCCCACAGCCGAACGTCCAGCCGGCGGGCACGGCCGCTGGACCTGAAACCATTTGGGCGTCGCCATAGCTAGCGCTCACTACTATAGAACAGGCCTTTAGTACAAATCATTTGTCCCGGCTGTCTTTGGACCCGGGACCAAAGAGTACTTTAGTCCCGGGTCCAACGGCTAGTCGGGGCAGTGTGGGGGGCAGGAGTCTTTTGTCCCGGTTGGAGCCACCAACCGGGATAAAATTAGGGGGACAAAATTAGGGGATTTGGTCCCGGTTGGTGGCTCCAACCGGGACAAAAGAGCCCCAGTATATCCTCTTTCTTCCTCCTCCCCCGCCCGAGCCATTCAACTCAGTGTTCTTGCTGTTCTTAGCTCGGGTGGGGGGAGTTCTTGCCCATTTCGTCCACGATTTGTGAAGACTCTTTGATTCCCTGTCCATTCAACAGCTATAAAGGTTAGGAGCTTGTTCCTCCCATCATTCATTTCTTGTTTAGCTCAGTTTTTATTGTTTAGAAATAGAGAAATAATGGGAGGTTTCATTGTGAAAGTTTCTTCATTTTTATACCATTTGAACTTAAATGTGTGTGGTACTTTTAGCTGTGCATATATAGATAGATTTACTTGTTTTGATTTATCTAGATGAGTATAGAGAGTTGATGTGCGATTTTCTTGTATAGAGAGTTGATGTGTGTGATTTTCCATGTATAGAGAGTTCATATTATTATTATAAGGAAAAAAAATCCATTTTTGGCCATTCAATTCTTGCCTCGGTTTGGTTTTGGCCATTGAACTTCAAAACCGGATATCTTTGACCACCCAACTTTGAAAACCGTTTACAAATGACCATCGGGCTGTTTTTGTGGGCGGTTTCGCTGACATGGACGTCGCGTGGCAGTGGGGCCCACTTGTCAGCACCATCTCCCTCTCCTCTCTCTTTTCTCCTCTCTTTTTCTTTCTCCACCACTGGCAGCCGCCGGCCCTTGAGCCGGCGGCACCTGTGCAGCCTCCACCGCGCCCCCGTGCCTCCCCTGCGCCGGCCGCCATGCCTCCTGCTGGGCCGCTGCCGCCGTCCATCTCCTCGTTGAGCCTCTCGCGCCTCACCTCCCCAGATCGACCGAGCTCTTTGCTCCATCACCCGCCGCTCATCCTCTGAAGCGCCCCGACCCAAAGATCGAGGCTAAACCATGTATTAATAACCGAAGCAAGTCTCCGATACAATACATTTTACATCAAGTGGAGTCCAAAGTCATACAAAGCTTTATTCAACTCGTACACGAGGAGTAAAGTGACAACACAAAGCTACCGCAAATAACCATAGGATAACGAGTAGCATAACGACATGCAATACTAGCTCTTCGTCCATCACAGATCCACTCGATCATCTTGGGTGCGGACACGATCTACTCGTAAGCTTCAGGCACAAAGTCAGGATCATCTGAAAAAAATAATCAACAAGGGTTGAGTACGAAAGTACTCAGCAAGTCCCACCTCACCCTTACGGGGAGGGAGTTACAGATTAATATGCAAAGGTCCATTAACCAGCCAGAATAAATAACAAATGTAGTATTAAAGATAACCCAAACAGTCATCCATCTCAGGGGCTAGGTGGCTCAACTAGTTGAGATGTCCATACCGTAACCTGTCCAAACCGAGGACACGGACCATTCGAATGGATTGTACACTCCGCAGAAGTTGTACGCTTTACCCACACGCACTTCACCGTCCAGAGACGGCTCCGTCATAGCCGACACCCAGCCGTGGCTCAACCCCGACTAGTCGCCCATAAACCCCCGGGTCTGGACCAATCCAGGTCTCACCCCAAAATATATCCACCTCGGACGACTACCAGATTAGCCAGTGGGATTAGACTAAGGCTTACCCATATAAGCTCATGTGGTCGTACTGAAGGTAGGTTAGGTGAGATGACACCACAACACTCGGTCCTTAAGGCTCATCAGGGCAGCCAACAACCATAAACAACCAAACCCGAGATGTCACCACGACAGAGCTCGGTCGCAAGTCTACCACCACGGTAGCGTATGAACCAACACATTCTGCCCCTGCCCTAGGCTCATTCTCATTCCAGTTTCATCAATTAACAAGGTCTGATAATATGCCAATCTGACAGTAAATCAATATGAAACATGACTTCAATCAATGGTTTCTTTCATACCCTCAGTGTATCATCTCATGCAATCCCTAAGTCTAGCAAATTTTATATTTAACCTTACTTAGGATTAATCATGGTCAATGTAAGGGATCGATGAGACTTTCCTTCGCTTTCGTACGCGGCGGCGGCGGCTGCTTCCTGGTCTCCTGGTTCCTCCGGACTCTCCTCCGAAATCGATTCTATTTCGACAGAGTCGTGCGCAAACAATCATACAAGCAAAGCAAACATACATCAATACATCTCACAAATATTGTTGTATTAAATAGAGTTTGATTTTATATGAATTTAGGAAAAAGAATTAGATTAAACGGAGTTAAAATGGCTGAGATATTGGCTCTGGAAGTTGACTGGTTGGATAATTACGAAAATAATTAAGGGAGTAGCTGGCTGTCTTGGATCACGTGGGCTCCTGGATTGGCTGGTCCAAATCAATTGATTAGCCCAAGGTTAGGTGGAGGATAAGGCTGATGAGTGGCTTTATCACTTGGGCTTACCGTGGACATCTGCCACGGTCCAGAACGGAAGGGGATCGAGGGGGAGAACAGACGAGAGAGCTCGTTCCTCTCCTCCGCTCGCCATGGGAGCTACTGGAGTTCAAAATCCACACGGGAGAGGGGAGTGGGTGACTGGGGAGAGAGGGGAAAGGCTCCTCGGACCACAGGGAGAGTGTCTTGAGTGGTGATTTGGGTCGAGGTGACGGCGGGTGGCAGCTGCGACCGGCGTGGCGGCCATGGCTGACTGGAGCTCGGGGTGAGCACAGTGGAGGGAGGGAGAAGCCAAGAGGGCGGTGTTGGGAGGTAGCTGGAGGTTCGGCTTGCTCACCTGCTACTCGAATCGACGGGTGCGGGCCTCGGCGAGGAGATCGATGGTGGACGGTGCTTCGGCTGGAGGAGGAAGAAGGGCTCGGCTCGGGGCTGTGGGTGCTATGACAGCGAGCTGGTGCCTGGTGGTGCCGGGGTGCTACGGCGAGGTGCCAGCTCAATTTTTAGGCGGGGAAAGTCGGTTTGTGGCGAGATAAATCTCAGCCGGCGAACTGTGCGCGACGACCCGGCACAGTGCGACCTCGACGCGACTTCCCGAGGCTGGCAGGGCAAGTTGCCGAAGGTGGGGCACGAGCTCGGCGGTGATTGCGGCGGGGGTAATTTTACTATTACCAGAGGATACTCTTGAATGTTGATATTTGCTAGTAGACATCATTTAAATTTGTCTTTGCTAGAAAACATCATTCAATTACAAATATTTGCTTCAAGACACCAAACTAATAAAATAATAATTTCTTAGAGTAGAGGGGAGAGAGAAAAGAGTCGATGGACAAAAATGCCCCTCCAACCTACCAGTCTCTTCTTTTTTTTTTGTCTACCTACTCCGTATCTTCTCCACGGCCCCACACCTGCCCCTGCCCCACCTTGCCACCATGGCCGCTCGGTAGCCCGCCTTCGCGCCGGCCATACATCCGCCCGTGCCCGCGCCGGCCGCTGCGGCACCTCCGCGCGCTCCCCTGCAGCTTCCGCCGCGGCGGCCCGTGCCTCTGACGGCCTCGAGCTCAGCAGGCACGCGGCCTCAGGCTCGTCCTCGAGCTCGACGGGCGCGGCCTCGAGCTCAGCGGGGCCACGGCGAGCAGCGCGGGTGGCCATGGCGGGCCGCACGGGTGACCGAGCGGTGCGGGTGGCCGGCTGCGCGCAGGCTGAGCGGCTCGCCTCCCTCCCCAACGGTGAGCTCCGGCGGCGGAGACCCAAGAGAGGAGGGAGGAGGAGGGGATGGCGCTCGCCGCCGCTCTGCCACTGCAGCTCGGCCGCGCCGCCATCAGCTGCCCCGCCATGGCCTCCAGCGCGAGCAGAGGAGGGTGACGGCGGTGGAGAGGGGCCCTGCAGGCCCGGGAGGACGAGGAGCTCGCGGGGCCCTAGACCTCCACCCACGACGGGAGAGCCGCCGCCGCCGCTCGCTCACCGCGGACGCGCGCCGCCGCCGCCGCCGCTCGCTCGCCGCGGACGCGTGGCCTTGTGGGGGCCCTGCGCGCCTGGCCATGGCCGGCCCCCGCCCGCGCCGGCCGCCGCCGCACGCCTCGCGGGCCGGCCGCCGCCGCGCGCAGCCCTCGCCTGCACCGACCGCCGCTCCGGTCAGCCGAGCGGCACGGCGGAGCGCGTCGCCGTCAGCCCGCCCCGCGCACAGCCGCCGCTCGGCGCGCCGCTGCTATCGCCCTTCCGCACCGGTGCTGGGCGCTGCCGCTCGCCCCTCGACGCCGCGCTGGGCGGCCACCGCTCGCCCCGCCGCGCCACCACCGCTCGCCGCGCCGGCCGGCCGCGTCCCCCGCCACGCAGGCCGGCTCCGCCGCCGCACAGGCTGCCGCGCAGGCCGGCCCCGCCGCCGCACAGGCCGCCCTGATGCTGGAGTCCCATCTGGTGTGGTTCCCAAGGAGCGAGGACATCCTCCCAACTCTTCCACCACTCGCCTGAGGCCCGTCCGTTGTAGCACAGCTAGCGAAGGCGAGGCCTTGTCTCGAGCCGCACGGTCTCGATGGACAAGAAAAATGAATTTGTGGACCACCTAAACCAAGGGCAAAGAAGACTTTTCACATTCTTTCTCTCTCCTCTCAAGCCTGAAATTAATATTTTATTATCTCTAATGTCCACCAGCAAATAGACTCAAAACAATAGTGTCTATCGGCAAAGATGCATTTGAGTAGTGTCCTTTAGCAAATAACGACATTAAAGAGTGTCCAATAGCAAATTTGCCCTTGCGGCGGGTGGCCGGCTGTCGGGCGTGCACGAGGGCGTCGTCGAGCTGCTTGCTATCTCTCTACTGGTGGAGTCACTTCGAGTCTTCTCAAGTCCGGCATGCTCTCTGCACGACGGGTCTTCTCACGGTCGGCAGCAACGCATCTGAGTCTGGCAGCGCGGCGTCAACTCCAGTCCAACAGCGTGGCATTCTCCTTTGGGCAAGGTTGATATGACCAGATGGCAAAGGCTCGACGGTGCACTGAGGTGGTGCATCTTCTTCACGTCGCTTCTCCTCGTCGGTTTGCAAGTAACTGCGGGTAAGTGCTGCCACCAGTTGACGATGAGTTATGGCGTGGTAAGACGAGCTTGAGAGGCTTCCGGTGGAAGATACATGGCGAACCAGCTTCCAGAATGGCTATGGCGTGTGCTAGCTGCTGTTGAGGCGTGTGTGTGCTCTTGGAGAGAGAGGAAGAAGGTATTTGCTTTTGCGTGGACAGGGAAGGAAGAGGGCAGTTGCTTTTGCAAGTGCAAACAGTAGCACGTGGCTGATCAATGGAAATGAATGGGCTGCTGTTCAAAGTTGGAGTAGCACAATGATTTTCGTGGTCTTTGTGAACAAATTTTAGTGTGAGGGTGTACGTGATTACGAGAGTGAGCAAGAAAGTTATCTCGAGAGAAGGAACTAGCTTGTCTATTTAATTATCTAGTATGTAATATCGTCCATATAAAATATTATCATTGGCTCTAATTATTTGTAAAAAAAAATTTTAAAACTAGTTGTGAAAATCAGGATGTTACATCCTCCCCCGCCTCCCCACCGCGGCCGCCCGGGCGAGCTCGAGCTCCGCTACGGGTGAGGCTGATGGAGGGGCCAACGATGCGGGCCCATGGCGGAGCTCGAGCTCACCCGGCCGACGGCACGAGCGGTGCCGCGAGGAGCGGCCGCGCACGGCGAGGCATGAGGGCGAGGGAGCATCGAGCAGTCGCTGGGCCACGGTGAGCCATGTAGGGGCAGCGCGGAGCTGGGCGGCGGCGGCGAACTTGAGCAACAGCCGGTGCAGGGGCTATGCGAATCGGGCAGCGGGGACTGCGCGAAACCGGCACAGCCGGGGCTGGGCGCCGTGGTGCCCGAGCGGCTGCTGGGCCCCGCAGAGCCGGCGCGGCGGCGAGGGTTGGGGTGGCGCAGGCGCAATGGCTCGGCGGATGAGCGGAGCCACGCGGCCCGCGGCGCAGTGGCTCGGCGGAGGAGTAGGGCAAGGCTAGGCGAGGCGAAGGTGCGGGGCTCGCAGCAGAGACAGGGGAGGGCGGCGGTGGTGGCCGGAGCTGCGTGGCACTGGAAGAAGGGGAACGGAGCCTAACGTGTGGGGCCATCTTAGTCAACATGCTGACATGGCTAGTAGATCCAGCGTGGCAGGGAAAATCAGGGTCAAAACCACTTAAAAGGGGTTAAATGGTCATTTGTAAACGGTTTTCATAGTTGGGTGGTCAAAGATACCCGGTTTTAGAGTTCAATGGCCAAAATCAAACTGAGGCAAGAGTTGGATGGCCAAAAATAGACTTTTTCATTATTATAAATTAAAACTAGATTTTTGTTTACAATGAGTATGTATATATTACAATGTGACTATTTATCATTTTATTATTTTGTATTATATTATGAATAATTAGTTGTATTTTGTATGTGTCTTCATTATATTGTTATAAAGATAAGTATAGAGAGTATGAGTTTGCCGCCTGTGAGTACATTGGAGCGTCGTGCGTCCGCTCAGGCAGCGGTACGCAATCAAATGGAGCCCATCGGACATTCCCATGAGTTCCGACCTGAGGAGCGTGTTGGACTTCTGAGACGTCGTATTCGTCGTTGGGTTAAGAGAGCATTTCAATGCTTTGAACTTGGTCGAGAAAATCACAAATTTCAGCGTGAATTTAATGTCGAACTACATGGTACGGATGACGATCGCGAGTTGATGGCTCGATATAATGCAAGGCGTGAAGCGTCAGGGCTAGCAGAATTTGACCGTAATGTGGAAAAACTTCGCGAGGCGGTTTACGAGGCCTCGGTCAATAGGTCTCGTGAGTAGTTTGTATTAGCATGCATGTATTGTATTTACTATTATTTCAGCTTAGACTATTTAAATTATTATGTTTGTGTGATGGATTATGTAGACATTTTAATTAATCATGGTGTATGAGTAATGTTATTACTTTGGACCATTTATTTTTCTATTCATGTTATTTAAACAATGCAGATGGACCGGCAATGGATATATAAAGTTGATCGACATACCAAAGAGTTCATTGATGCCTTGCATTATTTTTTGAATGTCGCCGAGGCAAACAAGCAGAATAGTTTCATGTGCTGCCCATGCTTACACTGCCAAAATAATAAAGATTATTCCTCTAGAACAACCCTTCACAGTCACATTTTTCGTCATGGTTTCATGCCCAAATACTTATGTTGGACCAAACATGGAGAAAAGGGTGTTATGTTGGAAGACAATGAAGAAGTAGATTATGATGGTGCCCAAATTCCAATCCATGCTGGATTCGGTGCCCTTGACGATGATACTGCCATGGAAGAGCTTGAAGCAGATGGTGCAGAAAATGAGCCCACCGACGAGCTTGGGCAGGCATTGTGCGGTGAGCGGAAGATTGTGAGAGTGAAAAAGAGAGGCTAAAGTTCCAGCAGATGATAGAGGACCATCGCAAGTTGTTGTACCCAGGATGTGAGGATGGGTTGAAGAAGCTTGGCACCACACTGGAGTTGCTGCAATGGAAGGCAACATATGGTGTATCAAACAAGGAATTTGGTGAATTACTAAAACTTTAAAAAAATGCTTCCTAAAGACAACGAATTGTCTAGCACGATGTACGAAGCGAACCAGCTTGTTTGCCCTCTAGGATTGGAGGTACAGAAGATACATGCATATCCCAATGACTGCATCCTGTTCCGAGGTGACTCTGAGAATTTGGATGCTTGCCCTGTATGCGGTGCATTGCGTTACAAGATCCGAAAAGATGATCCTGGGGATGTCGAGGGGGAGCGTCCCCGGAAGAGAGTTCCCGCCAAGGTCATGTGGTACTTGCCTATAATACCACGTCTGAAGCGTCTATTTAGAAATAAAGATAATGCTAAGTTGATGCGACGGCACAAAGAGGAACACAAGCAAGACTCAATGTTGAGACACCCAGCGGATGGGTCACAGTGGAGAAAAATAGATAGAACGTACACTGACTTTGCCTTGGATGTGAGAAACATAAGGTTCGGTCTGAGTATGGATGGCATGAATCCTTTCGGTGAGATGAGCAATGGGCACAGCACTTGGCCTGTCACTCTATGCATATACAATCTTCCACCATGGCTACGCATGAAGCGGAAATTCATCATGATGCCTATACTTATCCCGGGCCCAAAGCAGCCCGGAAATGACATCGATGTGTACTTAAGACCATTGGTCGAGAAATTGTTATTGCTATGGCGTAAAAAAGGTGTACGGATGTGGGACGAATACAAACAAGAGGACTTCAACCTATGAGCATTGTTGTTCGTAACTATCAATGACTGGCCTGCTCTTAGTAACCTGTCGGGACAATCGAACAAGGGATACAGAGCCTGCACACACTGTTTGGAGGATACCGATAATATATGGTTGACTCACTGCAGAAAGTATGTATACATGGGTCATCGTCGGTTTCTTCCCATCAGACATCAGGTACGAAGGAAAGGCAAGCATTTCAAAGGGCAGGTGGACCACAGAACAAAACCGAAGCACTGTACTGGCAGTGACGTCTTGGAAATGGTCAAAGATCTAGAAGTAGTATTTGGAAAGGGACCAGGTAGCCAACTGTCGGCGTCCCGACCCGAGGGACCTGGATCCCAACTAGTAAATGCTGCGTGTTTCCTCGTCCCAGATGATGATGCAAGAGGCAATACAGTAACGCACGATTTATCCTGGTTTCGGCCGCGGGGCCGTACGTCCAGCAAAGGGGGTGTGCGAGGGCTCTGTATTATCTTGCACCCGACGTGCTTGTAGTAGGGGATACAAGCGAGGTGAGAGAGGGAGAGAGGCTCCCGAGTCTCTGCTAGAAGAGGGGTTGAACGGGCGAACAGGGATGCCGGAGTGTAAGTGATGATAGATCTCGTCTGGGAGCATCTGAGCGTCCTCCGAGAGAGAGTGTAAGAGAGAGTTAGCCCGTCAGCCAGAGCCTGAGAGTGCCAGAAGCCTGTCTAAAGGAAGCCTGCCTCCTCCTTTTATAGTCACAAGGAGGGGCGGTGCACATGAATGGGGGCGTGGAAGTCATCGTTTTTCCCCGAATCGCGGGGGTACAGTGGCCGAGCACTGTAGGAAGTACACTGTTGGGCATGGCGGCGTGTGTCGCAGTCGTCCTGGATATCGTCCTTGGTCCTGCGGAGATCGCGCCGGCGTTCTGCCAGCCTCCTGCTAGCGGCGTGGTCGTCGCTTGTGTATGGTCTTCTATATATGGCGTGGTGGCGTTCAGTGGGCCCTGTGGGCCAGGGTCCTGCATGCACTAGTGGTAGCGGGGCGCGCGACGGCCCCGGACCCCCTGGTCGGAGTGCGGGCGTGCGCACCAGAAGGTCCGGGGGACACGTGGAGGTCCCGGACCCCTTGAGGGGGGGAGATCCGGGACTCCGCCCGTGTGTGCTGAGCGCCCCTCTCTGAAGGATACGTGACGTCGCCGGACCCCTTCCTCAGCGGGAGGCGGTCTGGTTGGTCGGTGCAGGCAGAATAGTAACGGGAGCAGTGTAGCGCCTGTCTTATCTCGCGTTGCAGGTCCAACAGTGCTGCTATAGCATCCGGTATGGCGGGGTGGTGACTGAAGTCGGCGGATGAGACCCCGGTCATATCCACTGTGGGAATGGCAGCCCGACGCCGCCCGTCCTGGGAGCCGTGGAGGAGTGGCTGGCCTTTAATGCCTCCGCACGGCGAGTGGTTGAGCGGCGGGGCCGTTTGTCCCTTATGCCGAGAGGTGGCCTCGAGCGAGGCGGAGATGTTTTGCCCGCTCAAGGGTAGGTGCGCTACCCTCGAGCGAGTCGGAGCTACGGGGCATAGTCGAGGGGTCTCGACGGGGACCCTCGAGCGAGGCGGAGATCGTCCCGCGGGTTTGAGGGGGATGCGAATGGGCCGCACGCTGTGCTTCTTTGAGTCCTTTCCTTCAGATTGGAAGGAGGCCGTGGGCCTTCGTGGGCCCAGTTGCCTTAGCATGTGTTTGCGTTTTAAGGCGATCTTAGTACCCCGATTATGGTGTCCCTAATCGTGGTACCCGACACCAACCTATTCCGAGCATCAACGGATTGGCGCCCATGTGGAAGAAGAAGTCTATTTTTTGGGAGCTACCATATTGGGAATTCTTAGATGTTCGCCATGCAATTGATGTGATGCACCTCACAAAAAATCTTTGTGTCAACCTGATAGGATTCTTGGGAGTGTACGGAAAGAATAAAGATACACTAGAAACACATCAGGAATTGCAACGAATGGAAGACAGAGATGCCCTACATCCTGAAAAGCGAGACAATTGATGACACTATTTAAGTCCCACCAGCTATACTCTTAGCAAAGAAGAAAAGGAAAGCATGTTTGAATGCTTGAGCAGTGTCAAGGTTCCATCTGGATACTCATCGAATATAAAAGGAATCCTAAATTTGCAAGAGAAGAAATTGACAAACCTAAAGTCTCACGACTGCCACGTGCTTATGACTGAACTTCTTCCCATTGTTCTGCGGGGGATTCTGCCTGAGAACGGGCGGTTAACCATCGTGAAGCTATGTGCCTTCCTCAACGCAATTTCTCAAGAAAATAATTGACCCAAACAATCTGACAAAGCTGCAGAACGATGTGGTACATTGTCTTATTGGATTTGAGCTGATATTTTCACCATCATTCTTCAACATTATGACACATCTTCTAGTGTACCTTGTGAAAGAGATTGATATCCTCGGACATGTATGTCTACACAACATGTTCCCCTTCGAGAGGTTCATGGGTGTACTAAAGAAATGTGTTCGTAACCGTGCTCGTTCAAAAGGAAGCATCGCCAGTGCGTACGGAACAGAGGATGTTATTGACTTTTGTGTTGATTTTATGGATGATCTTAAACCGATTGGGGTCCCTGAATCGCGGTATGAGGGGAGACTAAATGGAAAGGGCACACTAGGGAAAAAATCTCATGTCTGCACAGATGATGACTCGTTCAAGAAAGCGCATTACGCGATTCTTCAACAATCGTCCTTGGTGGATTCGTATATCGAGGAACATAAGAAGATTCTAACCTCGGAATTCCCAAAAAAGTCTGAGACCTGGATTACACGTCAACACATCGACACTTTCGGTAGCTGGTTGCGGAGACATCTAATGCATAACATGGATATAGGTGAACAACTGTTCTTGTTGTCTAGGGGACCGTCTTGGAATATCTTAACGTACCAAGGGTATGAGATAAATGGAAACACATTTTACACGGCAACCCAAGATAAAAAAAAGCACAAATCAAAATAGTGGTGTGCGTATGGACGCCACAGACAACAATATAAAAAATAAAGACATTTTACGGTTACATTCAAGAGATATGGGAACTGGATTACGGTCCCAATTTCAAGGTGCCTCTGTTTCGGTGCCAGTGGGTGAAGCTGACTGGAGTGCTTCTACAAACAAGACATTAGAAATAGATAAATCTTTAGAAATTGCTATTCTACCCAAACCTAAAACTTTTCCCCTTGAATTATCACCATAGGTGACATGTTCATGATCTCCGGGGTCTTCAAGAGTGGTGAACATGCTATCATTGCCGGTCATGTGTTGAGAGCAACCGCTATCAAGTACCCAATGTTTTCCACCAGCTTTGTAGTTCACCTACACACATGAGAATTCATTTTTGAGTTTTTGGAACCCAAACAAGCTTTGGGCCTTGCACATGTGTGACAAGAGCTTTTGGGACCCAAAGTTGCTTGGGGAGCTTCTTCTTTGACTCCTTAGCAATTTTGCCAATGAACATGGCCTTCACCTTGCCCTTCACTTTACTCAAGACAAAATGGTTATTTTGAAACATTGATGAGTAATTCTTAGGTAATTTAGGAAGAGGACGTGATGGTAAAGTGCACTCCCTAGTGTGGTGCCCGGTGACTTGGCAATGTTGGCAATATGAACCAACTTCCTTGATGAAGCTAATCTTGATCTCCGGAGAAGGAGTACTAGCTATGTTTGGCTCCGGAAATGAACCAAGACCTCTCTTGCCATAGTCAGGGGCATTGTTGAAGAGAATCTCCTTGTTGATGTATTCTCCTCTTGAGAGCTTCTCCACACTACTCTTGAGGCTTGCTACTTGATCCATCAATTTCTTTTCCCTAGAAGGGGCAAGCTTGGACAAAGCATTAGTAGCATTATCATTGATGAGTAGGTCATCACATGAAGTAGAATCATTGACCTTCTCAATAGTTTCATGAGCAAAGTTCTCAAGACTTGGGTCAATTGCTTCATAGGCAAATTCAAGTTTTTGATACTTGTGAGCCAACTCCCTATGCTCTTGTTTAAACTTTTTGTGGCTCTCTTCAACTTGCTTAGCGAGTACAAGTGACTCATTGTGCTCTTTGAGCAAGTCATTGTACTTGCCAAGCAAGTCGGAGTGGGCAAGCTCTAACTTGGCATAAGTGCTCTCAAGAATCTTGACTTTGCCCTTTTCCCTCTTGATGACGGATGTATACTCATTAATGAGGTTAGTGAATTCATAAGGGTCAAGCTCTTCATCACTATCATCTTCACTATCCACCTCACATACCTTCGTGTTACCTTTTGCCATGAGGCACATAGGAGGCGGAGGTAGTGGTGGTTCTTCATTTGTGAGGGCGATGGTGACGATATCTTCTTCCTCATCACTTGACTCTTCACTTGATGAGACATCGGTCACCCACTCTTGTTTTTCCACCAAGAAGCTTCTCTTGGTGTGCCCTTTCTTCTTTGGGAAGAGCTTGGTCTTCTTGTCATGGCTCTTCTTCTTCCCAAGTCTCTTGTTTTTGTTCTTCCTTTCTTCTTCTTCATCATCGCTTGAATCATGGCGATGCTTGCTCTTGTTATCCTTGTTTCTTTTGTCCGGCTTGGGGCAATTTGGACGGATGTGACTTTTTTCTCTACAATTATAGCAAATTTTGTTCTTGACATCCATTGGCCGGAACATTCCCTTTTTAGAGTCAAAGTTGAAACCCTTCTTATTGATCTTGTCATTCAAGCGTGTGAACTTTCTCATCATGAGAGCAAGTTCTCCATCATCTTCAACATCGGATGAGCTTTCATGATGATCATCTTCTTCATTGCTTGAGCTTGAATCTTGCTTGATCATCTTGAGCTTGCGAGATTTGTTTGCCTTGGTCTTTAGAGCAATTGATTTGCTTGAAGTTGGCTCTTTGGACATACCAAGGATACTCATTTCATGAGCGCGAATTTCACCCACAAGTTCTCCCACTTCCATTGTGTCAAGATTCTCCTTTTGAATCATAGCATTGATGATGTTATACTTGGGCTTCGGGAGGAGCATGAGAATCTTGCGATTGATGGAGGCACTGTCAATTTTGGATATTTCAAGTGCATTAATGTCCTTGACAATGACATTCAAGCGAGAATACATATCATTGCAATTTTCATGAACTAGTATTTTAAAGGAATCATACTTAGCTCTAAACAAGTGATATTTTTGCCCACGAACTTTAGTGGAGCCTTCATGAATTTCAATGAGCTCCTTCCAAATATCACTTGCTAGGTCCATGCCATTAACTCTAGCAAAGACTTCCTCACTAATGGCTTCGAAAATTACATTTCTAGCCTTGGCATTCCATTTTAATTGTTCCGAGGTGGGAGTTCCGGTGAACCCGGTCTTAGTTGCCAACCACACTTCGGGGGCAATCGCATCAAGGTATGCGGCCATGCGAACTTTCCAATAAGCAAAGTTCTTGCCCTCGAAGTGAGGCGGCGAACCACCCATCTTGGCCATAGCTCTAGGCGGTGAGGCCTAATGATCCAAATGAGCAACGAGGCTCTGATACCAATTGAAAGGATCGATGGACCAAGAGGGGGGGTGAATTGGGCCTTTTTCAAATTCTAAAACACAATTAAGCAACCTTAACCTATGCAATGCTAGTAAGGCACCAATTCACCAACCGGATAACTAAGCTACCTACACAAGCTATGAGAGATAAAACGAGAGGTAAAGCCTAGCAAGGTAGAGCTAAGTTATGATCTCTAAGTCAAGCACCTGAATAAATTGCATGAAAGAAAATGCTTGAATAAAGAGAGTGGACAAGAGACGACCGGATTTTTTCCCGTGGTATCGATGTTTTGGCACACACCCCTAATCCACATTGTGACACTCACAAAGAGTCTTGTCACCTCCCAAGTCACCGAGACGAGGGCGCTCACTAAGAGTCTTCGTTCACCATCCCGCGCGTGGTGGATATCAAGCCACGTACAATCTTCTTCTCCGGGCTCCCACAATCCTTGGCAAGCTCCGCGAGAAACACCTCGATCACCAAGATCGCCTAGGTGATGCCAATCACTAAGAGTAACAAGCTAAGGCCTTCACTTGAGCAAGAACCGATCACCAAGAACGGATGCACACAAGCTTCTCTCTACTCAAGTCCTTAATCTTGCTTCTTGATTGATTGAATGAACAAGTATGTGAAAGATGAAGCTCAAGGTGGCTCTTGACTATAGTATTGAGTGTATGGATGTTACCTGGTGTCAAGAGTGGCAAAATGACCCATTGGAGGGGTATATATAGGCAGCTCACACGGATAGAGCCGTTGGAGAAAAAGCTGCCAGAAAACTGCGTAGCGCCGGTTAATCCGACGTACCTCCAATAGTCATCGTCGGTTTAACCGATGAATGTAAACTGCCCCTTCTGAAAACTAGCCGTTACAACTTGGGCAGATTAACCGACGTATCATCGGTTTAACCGGTGAGTGTAGTTGTCAACTGATCAACTGAAAAACCAAGTCTCTGGACAACTGCACCGACGTTAACTCAAAAACATCGTCGGTTTAACCGGTGAGTACAACTTCAGAAATCCATGGAAAAACCATCTCACTGGTCAATTGCACCGACGTCTCATTTCAAATAGCGTCGGTTTAACCGGTGTATAGAACTTGAATTACCCTGGAAAAACCAACTCTGGACTAATGCACCGACGTTAAATTCAAACACGTCGGTTTAACCGGTGTATTGACTTGTCCAGACTCTGCTGACTTCGTTTAACCGACGTATATAAAAGGGAGAGCGTCGGTTAAACCGGTGTTAACGACTTTTTCTGATTTTGCCTTTTCTGATTTGAGTCTTGAATGAAATCCAAATATTCTTGAGATATAAGTTGAAAGCCACTTATTTGAACTTCAAGGAACCTGAGTGATCATAGTGTGCATCCATTTTTGATTGACCATGTCCATGCTCAAGTTACTTGGCCTTAACCCCTCTTAATAGTGCGATCACTACAAAACTATAAAACCTATACTAACCTAAGTGTCCTTCTCAACCTTGTGACACTTAGCACTAGAAAGATCCTTAGTCTTGACATATATATGAGTTGAATACCGAGATCGACTTTTTGAATAATGAAATTAAGGGGCCTCTTTTGACATATGACCAAATGAGCGATAATGATCTATTAAGCTGCACAAACTCATTAGTCACAATAATGGTTGTCATTAATCACCGAAACATACCTTGAGGGCCTAGATGCTTATAATCTCCCCCTTTTTGGTGATTGATGACAACACAAACATAAATAACGAGAGAGCGAGAAAGATAAAAACAAGATAAACACAAGCAAACTCGAAGAAGGACCAAAGAGCTCAACGGCTCAAACGAAATCCATAGATATGTCTCAAACCACAGCATACTCAAGCGACAAATGTACATATCCATGAACTAACACCAAATGTGATACAAAGCATCAAGGTCCTGATAACTACGAGCTCTCTCTAACTCTACCCTCCCCCTGACTCTGACTCTCTCCCCCTTTGGCATCAAAGTACCAAAAAGGCGAGCTACTGATCCGGCTGTCGTGGCACGGCAAGGAAGCGGTCCGGGTTGTCATCGTCGTCGTCGTCGTCAGACGGTGAACCCTCGGTGACAGACGGGAGCTGCTGGTCAGTACTGCCTGCTGGATCTGAACTGACTAGGGGTGTAGCTGTGGTAGAGGCTCTCGTGCTAGCACTGCCTGGAAGGGGGTCCGTAGACGTGGTAACCGGTTCAGCAGAAGAAGTGTCAACATCTGACGTTGTGAGTGCTGAAGCTGCCGGCTGTGTCGACTGCTGAAGTAAGGACCCCTCTCCTCCTCCCCCTGAAAGTAGTGTCTGTGGAACGGCGGGGAGAGCGACTGTCGACGGTGAGTCCTGGAAGAGTGTGGTCGCTGGCAGTGGCGAGAAAAGTGGACGACCGGCAAACCCAAGAAGTGCTGACATCGAGAACGTGGTCTCCGGTGTCGTCGAGAGAGCAGGAGCTGCAATAGTAACCGGAGGAGGAGCTGGTGTGACCGCAAGCTGAGGTGCTGCAACACCCTGAAGACCTGGCTGCTGCGGGGCGAGTCCGGTGTGAGAGTAAAGCTGTGAGATCATCCCGAACATCGCCATCATGCCCTGCTGCATCTGCTGGAACTGAGCGTCTGTCCTCTGAGAGACTCTGTCAATAAGCCCGACAAAACGCTCCTCGGTCGCAGCCCGCTCTCGGGCGGCCTCCCTCTGTATGGCAGCAAGCTGAGCCTCATGGGCTCTTCTGGCCTCCTCCTGTGCAAGCCGGTCCTCTCTGCTAAGTCACGAGCTGCTGTAGAAGTGTGGTGAGCTCGGACGGCTGAGACACCTGGGACTCAGAAACTGTAGTAGCAGCGGCTGACTCTGGGGCTGGCTCTCTGGACCCCCCTGCCTCGTGGTCGTGACTAGCTGGGGCTGCTGCAGGGAAGTACTCGACGTCCTCGGAGGAGTCTGACTCAAGCTCAGACCAGTGTATCTCATCCTCTCCTCCGGGAAGCTGTGCCTCGGCGGCTAGCAGTGCCTCGTCCTCCTGTGCCACTCGGGTCTGTGCCTCTGGGGACAACTGAGCCATGGCAGCTCTCTCGGCCTGTCTGCCTCTCCTCCGGTCCTGGGGTGCTGTCGGACGGTAAACTGGGAACCGGGGAGCCTCGTCGTGATGGTAAGGAGCGCTGATGGGTGACTCTGCTGGCACAATCATAGATCATATATAGCTGATCCAGTGTGCATATGGAAACTGTCGCACCACACCCATCCCGTCTGTGATCACATCATCTATCTCAGCCAGAATAAAGTCAACTATGTCAAACGGCTCGTGAGTGAGGATGTGTAGAAGCAGGAGCTGCTGCAAACCTGTAAACCCCTCTGGGTAGCCACTCCTCGGTAGCAAAGTCCTCCGGAGTGCCATGTGTACTGCATATGCCTCTGGGGTCAGCAGGCTGGGAACTCTGGCGTAGGAGGCAGGGAACGGCTGGCGGAAGCACTGAGAGATCGCCTCGTGAGAAGGTGCAATCCCGCTAATCATCGCCCTGCGGGGTGGGTCTGAGTCCCCGTAAATCATCTCGTGCAGGGAGACGTCAACCAAGTCAACTCAAAGAATCCCTGCTAAAGTTGCTCTGGACAGACCAAAAACCTGGCCTCCAAACACGAAGTGTACTGCTCTGCGGTCTGGAGCTATCCAAGCTGTGGCATAGAACACTCTAACCCAGTCCTCTATGTATCTGTTCTGCTCTATCTAGAGTAACCTGGGCAGGCCCCTGAAGTGAGCGAAGTGCTCTCTGACGTCTGCTCCCCCTGCGGCTGTCCTCAGTGACACCCAGTCAAGCACTCTGTGCGGGAAGATCCTGTGGCCCCGCCTCTGGTAGGTCTCGTAGAAACTGGCCTGTAGGAGCATCCAGAACCGACGGTCGACCCGGCTGTCATGGGTCACGGGGAACCAGTGCTCCTCCTGAACACTCCACCTGAGCCTCTTGACCTTCACCGCATTGGCCTTGGTCAAGTTCTGGAGCAGCACACCTGGCTCCAGATGCACAACAGTGTCCATTCGGAACACTGCGCGCTCGGCCGCTAGGGCCTCGGCTCTACGAGCTACTGCTGCTGCGGACCTGCGAGGCTCCTGTGGCTGGTGACCTCCTCGCGTCCTCGGTCCAGTGCGACGCTCGATCGTCGGAGAAGACTCTCCTGCTGGGGACGTCTGCCGAGTGCGGCCAGAACGTCGTAGAGTCAGTGACTCCTGTGTGCACTGCCCCTGCGACTGCTCAGACTGCTCTGCCTCTGAATCTGCCTCTGACTCTGTAGCTGTACCTGAACGATCTGACTCTGCTGCTGCTGCCTCAGTCGTGGCTCTGGTAGCCCTGGCACCTCTAACTCGGCCCATACCTCGGCCTCTGCCCCTGCCCCTAGCTGGCGGATCCCTGATCGCGAACGGGCGAGCACGGCCTGACGCCTGCTCCTCGGCGGCCTTGGCCACCATCTCGGCCCTCTCGGCCTCTCTCTCTCTCTGCACGAGTCTGCTTGCGAGCGGGCTTCTCGACCACGACCTCCTTCCCCTTCCTCTTCTCGCGTCCCATCTCGAATAGGCAAAAAAACGAGCACCTGGTGAGCGCGAAGCGGCTGTGGCTGCGGTGAAGCGTGCTGCTGCGTGGGCGGCGTGTGGTGCAGGGACGGCGGCTCTGACCCTGACGGCGGCGTGGAGGCACACGGTGGCGGCAGCGCACGGGCGGCGTGTTGGCGGCGCGGGCACGGGTGCGGGAGCGGAGCGGCGCAGGATGCGCTGAGGTGGATGCGCGGCGGAGGTGACTCGGGCTTGCGGCGTGCAGGCGAGCGGCGGCGTAAGCGTGGGTGAGCGAGGGCGTGGTGGCGTGGAATGGCGGCGGCGGCGCGAATCGAGTCGGGCGGCGGCGTGAAGGGAGAGTGCGGGTGAAACAGAGGAAGCGGGCAAGGGATATATGACAGGTGGGCCCCGTGTTTTTCCTTAACGCCGGTTAAACCGATGACTAGGTTTAGAACACCGGTCGATTGCATCGGTGCAGTTCACCCGTGACTCCAGCAAAATATCATCTGAGCGCCGGTTGATCCGACGTAATGCTTTTTGAACTCGCCGGTTGATTGAAGGGATCACCGGTTGATTGGCAGGTCAGATATGTGTTACGTTCACCGGTTGATCCGATGCTATCACTTTTGTATACGCCGGTTGAACGCCTGAAACTGACTGAGCTGAGACACACTTTAGTAACGCCGGTTAAACCGATGGGTATATATCCGTTGAGCGTCGGTTTAACCAGTGAACCCAAAAACCTTCTCTCAGCTCACACCTCTATGCTAAGTCCAATGAACTTATAAAATTCAACTAAACTCAAGTTAATGGACTTGCATAGGCGACTTTACCCCTCAAAATAAATAGGATAGCACACTAGCTTAAATAATTTTCTTTTCAAACACAAGGAAAAGCCGCGAAGCGAGACAAAGCGCCAAATAAAATGTATGAGCCTTGTCATAGGAATATTGAAGATAGAGAGCTTCAAACTCATCATGACATTGCTCACTAGGCAATAACGCACCTAACACTTTACTCTTTTCACTTTTCATGAATTAAGATCTTGTATATGAAACAAGTCTCATTTTCATCAAGTGATCTCCTTTGTGACCCTTACGCATGCAATGATAATGCAAGCTACAATCACATGCGAAAGTAAGGTAAACATGAAGTGCACATCTATATGACAAGAAATGCATAGCAAGAATTTAAATTCTACTTGTCAAGTTTGAACCCACGGGAAGCTTCTTCATGATGAGTCTTTCTACAAGCCTAGAGGAAAACAAGTGGACCACCACCTCTAGCTAAACCCTTGCTCATCACTATCTTACCATGGTTAGACAAGTGTCCTATATGTATGCATTTTTCTATATGACATGGCAACTTACATGACGTTTGCCGCATCTAACACATTAAGCTCATTTCTTAGCCTAACAAAGGTACTCTCGTCTAAAGGTTTTGTGAAAATATCCGCCAATTGCTCCTCGGATCTCACATCTTGAAGAGATATGTCTCCTTTGGCTTCGTGATCACGCAAGAAGTGATGGCGAATATCAATGTGCTTTGTGCGAGAGTGTTGAACCGGATTCTTGGCAATTTTTACGGCACTTTCATTGTCAAAAAGGAGTGGTATTCTATCTAGTTTCACACCAAAGTCCAAAAGGGTTTGCTTCAAATATAGGATTTGGGCACAACATGCACCGGCCGCTATATATTCCGCTTCTGCGGTGGACAAAGCCACGGAATTTTGCTTCTTACTCGACCAAGAAACTAGAGAACGCCCTAGCAAGTGGCAACCCCCGGAGGTACTCTTGCGATCCACACGGCTTCCGGCAAAATCCGAATCCGAGTATCCCAAGAGATCTAAGCTAGCGCCTTTGGGGTACCACAAGCCTATGCTAGGGGTGTGCTTGAGATACCGAAGGATCCTATTCACAGCCGAAAGGTGTGATTTCTTTGGGTTAGCTTGAAAGCGGGCACACAAGCACACACTAAACATTATATCGAGCCTAGATGCGGTAAGGTAAAGCAAAGACCCTATCATAGAATGATAGAGGGATTGATCAACCAGTTTACCGTCCACATCCAAGTCGAGATGCCCATTGGTAGCCATGGGTGTCTTGATTGGCTTGCACTCATCTATCTTGAACTTCTTCAGGATATCTTTAGTGTACTTTTCTTGATGGATGAATGTCCCTTCCTTCATTTGTTTGACTTGAAAACCAAGGAAGAAGGTCAATTCGCCAATCATGGACATCTCGAATTCCCTAGACATCATGGTAGCAAACTCATGGCTTAGTGAATCGTTAGTTGAGCCAAAGATAATATCGTCAACATAAATTTAACAAATGAAAAGATCCCCGTTGACGTCTTTTGTGAACAAAGTGGTGTCCACCCTCCCGATCTTGAAGCCTTGCATGATTAGGAAGTCACGAAGCCTCTCATACCAAGCCCTTGGAGCTTGTTTGAGTCCATAGAGTGCCTTGTGCAACCTATAAACATGATTAGGATTCCTCGGATCTTCAAACCCGGGAGGTTGCTCAACATAAACAAGTTCGTTAATAACACCATTTAAGAATGCACTTTTCACATCCATTTGGTACAACTTAATATTATGATGTGAAGAGTAAGCAAGAAGGATACGAATAGCTTCAAGTCTTGCGACCGGAGCAAAAGTTTCACCAAAATCCAAACCTTCGACTTGAGAAAACCCTTTTGCCACAAGTCTTGCTTTGTTGCGTATCACCACCCCATGTTCATCTTGCTTGTTTCGAAAGACCCACTTTGTGCCGATGATGTTCTTGTCTTTCGGAGGAGCTTCGAGGACACAAACTTCATTGCGGGTGAAGTTGTTCAATTCTTCTTGCATGGCCATCACCCAATCCGAGTCCTCAAGCGCTTCCTCTATGCTAGTGGGTTCAATACAAGAAACAAACGAGTAATATTCGCAAAATGAAGCATGCTTGGAGCGAGTTCTTACTCCCTTGGAAGGACTACCAATTATTTGACCAATTGGATGATCCTTGGAGATGCGACCATGCTTCACTAGCGGTGCTTGCGTGGATGCTTGTTGGGGTGGATCATGGGTGACTTGCGCTTGTGGTGGAATATTTTGCTCTTCTTGTTCTTGGACTTGGGGTGTTGGCGTTGGCACATCTTCTTGAGGTAGTGGATCATCTTTTTCTTGATCTTCATCCACTTGGGGTGCCGTAGAGGTGCTTGGTGTAGATGAGGAAAGTCCTCCCCCTTGATCATTGCCTTCATGCACCTCTTCCGGCTTGATATCCCCAATGGACATATTCTTCAAAGCTTCATTAATCTCGTCATCACCTACAATGTCATAGCCAACAACCTCCTCTTGGGAGCCATTAGATTCATCAAACTCCACATCACATGTTTCTTCAACTAACCCGGAGGTTTGATTGAATACTCTATATGCTTTGGAGTTTGATGCATAACCAAGAAAGAATCCTTCATCACATCTACTTTCAAACTTACCGAGCCTTTTCTTCTTATAGATGAAGCATTTGCAACCAAAGACTCGAAAGTAGAAGATGTTTGGCTTCTTCCCGGTGAGGAGTTCATATGGCGTCTTCTTGAGGAGTCGGTGGAGATACACCCGGTTGGACGCATGGCACGCCGTGTTGATTGCTTCCGCCCAAAATTTTTCGGACGTGCCATAGTCATCCAACATTGCTCTTGCTAGAGTGATCAATGTCTTGTTCTTTCTCTCCACCACTCCATTTTGTTGAGGCGTGTAGGTGGCGGAGAACTCATGCTTGACACCCTCTTCATCGCACCATTCTTCAATTCTCATATTCCTAAACTTGGTGCCGTTGTCACTCCGGATCTTCACAATTGGGGAGTTGTACTCCCTTTGAGCTCTTCTTGCAAATGTCTTGAAGAGTTCCGAAGTTTCATCCTTATCGCCTAGAAACATAACCCAAGTGTAACGTGAAAAATCATCAACAATTACTAGGCAATAGAGGTTACCACCAATGCTCTTGTATGTAGTTGGACCAAAGAGATCCATGTGAAGTAGCTCGAGCGGCTTGGAGGTAGACAACATCGTCTTGATGGGATGATGTGTTGCAACTTGCTTTCCGGCTTGAAATGCACTACATAGCTTGTTCTTGTCAAAGGTGACATCCTTCAAGCCGGTGATCATCCCTCTCTTGTGGGCTTTCTTGAGGTTGCTCATGCCGATATGAGCAATTCTTCTATGCCAAAGCCACCCAAGAGACGACTTGGTGAAGAGGCATGTCATGGTGCTTCTTTGCTTTGAAGAGAAATCCACCAAGTAAATGTTGCCATGCCTAAACCCCGTGAATACCAATGACTTGTCTTTTTCATGAGTTACTACAACACCATTCTTGTCAAAGGTACACGCTAGTCCAAGATCACACAATTGAGCAATAGAAATGAGATTAAAACTAAGTGCTTCTACAAACAAGACATTAAAAATAGATAAATCTTTAGAAATTGCTATTCTACCCAAAGCTAAAACTTTTCCCCTTGAATTATCACCATAGGTGACATGTTCATGATCTCCGGGGTCTTCAAGAGTGGTGAACATGCTATCATTGCCGGTCATGTGTTGAGAGCAACCGCTATCAAGTACCCAATGTTTTCCACCGGCTTTGTAGTTCACCTACACACATGAGAATTCATTTTTGAGTTTTTGGAACTCAAACAAGCTTTGGGCCTTGCACATGTGTGACAAGAGCTTTTGGGACCCAAAGTTGCTTGGGGAGCTTCTTCTTTGACTCCTTAGCAATTTTGCCAATGAACTTGGTCTTCACCTTGCCCTTCACTTTACTCAAGAGAAAATGATTATTTTGAAACATTGATGAGTAATTCTTGGGTAATTTAGGAAGAGGATGTGATGGTAAAGTGCACTCCCTAGTGTGGTGCCCGGTGACTTGGCAATGTTGGCAATATGAACCAACTTCCTTGATGAAGCTAATCTTGATCTCCGAAGAAGGAGTAGTAGCTATGTTTGGCTCCGGAAATGAACCAAAACCTCTCTTGCCATAGTCACGGGCATTGTTGAAGAGAATCTCCTTGTGGATGTATTCTCCTCTTGAGAGCTTCTCCACATTACTCTTGAGGCTTGCTACTTGATCCATCAATTCCTTTTCCCTAGAAGGGGCAAGCTTGGACAAAGCATTAGTAGCATTATCATTGATGAGTAGGTCATCACATGAAGTAGAATCATTGACCTTCTCAATAGTTTCATGAGCAAAGTTCTCAAGACTTGGGTCAATTGCTTCATAGGCAAATTCAAGTTCTTGATACTTGTGAGCCAACTCCCTATGCTCTTGTTTAAGCTTTTTGTGGATCTCTTCAACTTGCTTAGCGAGTACAAGTGACTCATTGTGCTCTTTGAGCAAGTCATTGTACTTGCCAAGCAAGTCGGAGTGGGCAAGCTCTAACTTGGCATGAGTGCTCTCAAGAATCTTGACTTTGCCCTTTTCCCTCTTGATGACGGATGTATACTCATTAATGAGGTTAGTGAATTCATAAGGGTCAAGCTCTTCATCACTATCATCTTCACTATCCACCTCACATACCTTGGTGTTACCTTTTGCCATGATGCACATAGGAGGCGGAGGTAGTGGTGGTTTTTCATTTGTGAGGGCGATGGTGACGATATCTTCTTCCTCATCACTTGACTCTTCACTTGATGAGACATCGGTCACCCACTCTTGTTTTTCCACCAAGAAGCTTCTCTTGGTGTGCCCTTTCTTCTTTGGGAAGAGCTTGGTCTTCTTGTCATGGCTCTTCTTCTTCCCAAGTCTCTTGTTTTTGTTCTTCCTTTCTTCTTCTTCATCATCGCTTGAATCATGGCGATGCTTGCTCTTGTTATCCTTGTTTCTTTTGTCCGACTTGGGGCAATTTGGACGGATGTGACTTTTTTCTCCACAATTGTAGCAAATTTTGTTCTTGGCATCCATTGACCGGAACATTCCCTTTTTAGAGTCAAAGTTGAAACCCTTCTTATTGATCTTGTCATTCAAGCATGTGAACTTTCTCATCATGAGAACAAGTTCTCCATCATCTTCAACATCGGATGAGCTTTCATGATGATCATCTTCTTCATTGCTTGAGCTTGAATCTTGCTTGATCATCTTGAGCTTGCGGGATTTGTTTGCCTTGGTCTTTAGAGCAATTGATTTGCTTGAAGTTGGCTCTTTGGACATACCAAGGATACTCATTTCATGAGCGCGAATTTCGCCCACAAGTTCTCCCACTTCCATTGTGTCAAGATTCTCCGTTTGAAGCATAGCATTGATGATGTTATACTTGGGCTTCGGGAGGAGCATGAAAATCTTGCGATTGATGGAGGCACTGTCAATTTTGGATATTTCAAGTGCATTAATGTCCTTGACAATGACATTCAAGCGAGAATACATATCATTGCAATTTTCATGAGCTAGCATTTTAAAGGAATCATACTTAGCTCTAAACAAGTGATATTTTTGCTCACGAACTTTAGTGGAGCCTTCATGAATTTCAATGAGCTCCTTCCAAATATCACTTGTTAGGTCCATGCCATTAACTCTAGCAAAGACTTCCTCACTAATGGCTTCGAAAATTGCATTTCTAGCCTTAGCATTCCATTTTATTTGTTCCGAGGTGGGAGTTCCGGTGAACCCGGTCTTAGTTGCCAACCACACTTCGGGGGGCAATCGCATCAAGGTATGCGGCCATGCGAACTTTCCAATAAGCAAAGTTCTTGCCCTCGAAGTGAGGCGGCGAACCTCCCATCTTGGCCATAGCTCTAGGCGGTGAGGCCTAATGATCCAAATGAGCAACGAGGCTCTGATACCAATTGAAAGGATCGATGGACCAAGAGGGGGTTGAATTGGGCCTTTTTCAAATTCTAAAACACAATTAAGCAACATTAACCTATGCAATGCTAGTAAGGCACCAATTCACCAACCGGATAACTAAGCTACCTACACAAGCTATGAGAGATAAAACGAGAGGTAAAGCCTAGCAAGGTAGAGCTAAGTTATGATCTCTAAGTCAAGCACCTGTATAAATTGCATGAAAGAAAATGCTTGAATAAAGAGAGTGGACAAGAGACGACCGGATTTTTTCTCGTGGTATCGATGTGTTGGCACACACCCCTAATCCACGTTGTGACACTCACAAAGAGTCTTGTCACCTCCCAAGTCACCGAGACGAGGGCGCTCACTAAGAGTCTCCGTTCACCATCCCGGCGTGGTGGATATCAAGCCACGTACAATCTTCTTCTCCGGGCTCCCACAATCCTTGGCAAGTTCCGCGAGAAACACCTCGATCACCAAGATCGCCTAGGTGATGCCAATCACCAAGAGTAACAAGCTAAGGCCTTCACTTGAGCAAGAACCGATCACCAAGAACGGATGCACACAAGCTTCTCTCTACTCAAGTCCTTAATCTTGCTTCTTGATTGATTGAATGAACAAGTATGTGAAAGATGAAGCTCAAGGTGGCTCTTGACTATAGTATTGAGTGTATGGATGTTGCCTGGTGTCAAGAGTGGCAAAATGACCCATTGAAGGGGTATATATAGGCAGCTCACACGGATAGAGCCGTTGGAGAAAAAGCTGCCAGAAAACTGCGTAGCGCCGGTTAATCCGACGTACCTCCAATAGTCATCGTCGGTTTAACCGATGAATGTAAACTGCCCCTTCTGAAAACTAGCCGTTACAACTTGGGCAGATTAACCGACGTATCATCGGTTTAACCGGTGAGTGTAGTTGTCCACTGATCAACTGAAAAACCAAGTCTCTGGACAACTGCACCGACGTTAACTCAAAAACATCGTCGGTTTAACCGGTGAGTACAACTTCAGAAATCCATGGAAAAACCATCTCACTGGTCAATTGCACCGACGTCTCATTTCAAATAGCGTCGGTTTAACCGGTGTATAGAACTTGAATTACCCTGGAAAAACCAACTCTGGACTAATGCACCGACGTTAAATTCAAACACGTCGGTTTAACCGGTGTATTGACTTGTCCAGACTCTGCTGACTTCGTTTAACCGACGTATATAAAAGGGAGAGCGTCGGTTAAACCGGTGTTAACGACTTTTTCTGATTTTGCCTTTTCTGATTTGAGTCTTGAATGAAATCCAAATATTCTTGAGATATAAGTTGAAAGCCACTTATTTGAACTTCAAGGAACCTGAGTGATCATAGTGTGCATCCATTTTTGATTGACCATGTCCATGCTCAAGTTACTTGGCCTTAACCCCTCTTAATAGTGCGATCACTACAAAACTATAAAACCTATACTAACCTAAGTGTCCTTCTCAACCTTGTGACAGTTAGGACTAGAAAGATCCTTAGTCTTGACATATATATGAGTTGAATACCGAGATCGCCTTTTTGAATAATGAAATTAAGGGGCCTCTTTTGACATATGACCAAATGAGCGATAATGATCTATTAAGCTGCACAAACTCATTAGTCACAATAATGGTTGTCATTAATCACCGAAACATACCTTGAGGGCCTAGATGCTTACATGATCGATCCGCCACCAGCTCGCCGTCGTCGTGCCCTACCCCGAGCGCCGCCATCGTCCCCGTCCCCGCTCCGAGCGACGCCGTGTCGTCCCCGGCCCGTCATCACCAAGCGCCGGCGCCGCTGCCGCCGCCGCCTCGTCGACCATGCACATCCGTGCCGCCGTCCGCGGGGCCCGACAGCACGCGCCGCCCCCCTCGCTCCCCGTGGCACGCCTTCGTCGAGCACGAGCCCGGCCGCTCCACCGTGCCGTCGTCCTGCCCCGAGCGCCGCGCCGCCGCGTCGTGCTGCCCCGAGTGCTGCCGCGCGTCCTCGACATCCCCACCCCGAGCGCCACTGCCTCGTTCGCCGTACTCCTCGCTGTGAGCCGCCCGGCCCAGACCCCCTGCCCAATCCGGCATTGCAGGCCGGCGGGTGGCAGCCCCGTGCAGGGCACCAATTTGATGCACATGTTGCCCTCAAATTTGAACCTTAAAGAAGGTTCAAATTTGAGGGCAATCAGTTTTTTATTTAGTTTGTTTACTACATTATATTGTTTGTAATTCAAGTTAATTGTGTTTGTAATTTAAGTTAATTTGTTGTGATTAACATTAATTTGATTAGTGCATTAATTTGTTTGTAATTTAACCTCAATTTGGATGTATTTAGATGGAAATTTACTTGGAAATGTAGATGGAAATTTTGATTCTTGGAATTTTGGATCCTTAGAAATTTAGTATGCAAATTTAGTTTGGAAATTTAGATGGAAATTTAGTTTGGAAAATTAGTTGGAAATTTAGATAGAAATTTAGATGGAAATTTTGATCCTTGGAATTTTGGATCCTTAGAAATTTAGTATGGAAGTTTAGTTTGGAAATTTAGATGGAAATTTAGTTTGAAAAACTAGTTGGAAAGTAAGCTAGAAATTTAGATGGAAATTTTGATCCGGTGAATTTTGGATCCTTGGAAATTTAGTATGGAAGTTTAGTTTGGAAATTTAGATGGAAATTTAGTTTGAAAAATTAGTTGGAAATTTAGATAGAAATTTAGATGGAATTTTGGATCCTTAGAAATTAGTATGCAAATTTACTTTGGAAATTTAGATGGAAATTGAGTTTAAAATTTAGTTTGAAATGTATTGGAATTTTAGTTTCAAATTTAGATGGAAATTAAGTTGGATACTTACTTTAATTTGATCAAAATAATTTGTATATTCAATAGTTAGTTAAGATGGATTCGCGACGTGACGAGATTGATGATGAGCAATTCTTAATGGACATGATTGCATCCGGTAGCGCGGCCGCGGCTCCTCATGCCGACGACACCGGTGATGTTGCCAATACCAACATATACCTCAATATGTCCGGTGGCGAGAAAATTGATCAAAATACAGCTGCTGCTGCTGCTGACCAGGAAGGAAACATATATACCTGAATATCGATCCTTATGTTCTAAGTCGTACTTACAATGAGTCATAACCATAAGTCGTACTTACAATGAGTCATAACCATGAATATATATTTATTTTTTTGAAGCCATCTGGATCGTCAAGTCAGCATACCAAAAAAACGAAGCGAGGCCCGACCAAGAAATTGGAAGGGCGATTTATCATAACAGAAGTGACTCTAGATGGTGAACCAATCGCTCCAGAATCAGCCGCAAAGAAATATGTTAGGCAATGTGGTTGTCTTGTACGGGACCACATCCCTATCAGATTTAGGTTATGGAAAGCTAACAATCCAAGCGAGCAAAGGGATGCGGTGCCTGAAAGAGAAAAGGAGTGGCTCTGGCGGGAGCTGAAGAAGAACTTCACGGTTACGGCTGAATCAGAAGAAGCAGCTAAGCGCTGGACCCTGAGCAAGATGGCCGAACAACTTCAGACCATTAAGAAGAATTTGACGAAGAATTATATAAAGAAAGGGAAAATGCCAGAGTTCACTAGAGACCTTGCAAAGTAGACGGACCACTGGAATGCCTTTGTGGCATATAAGTCTTCAGAGCTTGGGATTCGGAACGTGAAAAAAACCAAGGAAAATGCCTCCAAAAAAGTATATCATCATGGTGGGTATAAGATGGCAAAACCAAAATGGGAGAAGATGGAGCAGGATATGATTGACAAAGATATCACGCCTGTGACCATCACCTGGCCTGAACGTTCAAAGAACTGGTACTATGCTCATGGTGGAACATTGGACCCAGAGACGGGTGAGGGCATCTTTGGCTAGAAAATTTAGCAGGGGTCCCGCAGACTACAGGAGGCCATACAAGCAGTTAGCCAAGGCACATTCCAGCCCGATAGAGAAAAGGACGAACTGACATACGCCCTTCAGAACTCAGAACATCCGGGGCGTACAAGGGGCAAGGGAGTGGTTGCGTGGAAATATGGCTTCAAAGATTACATCGAAACATATAGAAGTCGGGATAGAAGGAAGAACGAGCAGCGCCTGCACTTGCGAAGGCTAGAGGAACAGTTCCTCTCACAAGATGAAAGAATGGCAGAAGAGGTTAAGCGCCAGGTGGCCATAGCAATGAGTCAGCAGCAACAACAACAAGCGGAGCCTGCAGAGTCTATTGTCGATGCGGTCGGCCTATCTCAATGTAAAAGCAGCTGCGCCTCCACAGGCCTCCCTGTCGATACGGGAATCCCGCTATTGATACGATGGCTGAGTAGCACTATCCAGTGGATGAGATCACCCAACGGACACCTTGAGCGCTTCAAACTTGCAGTAAGAACTTAAGGTTCACGGTAGCGTACGGTTCCGCCATGCCAAGCACACCAGGCGAGGTGTACCATGGGCAGGAGATCCCGGCTGGATACACTAAAGTTGGGGTCGAGGAGGTGTGCAATGATTGGATGAATCTCGAGCTCGATATTCCTGGAGGTGACGGGGAGACAACCGTAGCAGACGCCGTTCATGGTTACATCATATGGGACAAGAGGTACATCATCCTCAATCCTACCGATCAGGGATCAAGGCCGGCATCGCCGCAACACGCTCATCGTTCACCTCCTCCGCCACCATCTCCGGAATCTGCCCCAGAACACTCTGCTGCTGAGCCGTCATCTCCTAGTTAGCCGTTGACTACTTCTGCTGAGCCACCATCTCCTAGCTCACCTCCTCCGCCACCGCCAAAGAAGCGAAAAAAGACGGAGCCTGAGAATAAGGATAAACCACTGGATGCTTTAAAATTAAAATTTTTTATTAGAATGAAGGAATCAAATAGAAGAAAGTTCATTGGGAAACCGCTGCTTTCGGACTACGACCCCTCGATTAAGAAATCATACGACAAGAGACAATCAGGGTCATCATCGTCCGGTGTTCCACAGCTCGGGGCCCAACAAAAACAATCAATAGAACCGCTAGTTGTTCTAAACCAGGAACAACAAGGCTTTCTGGGGTTCTTGCAATCAGCAAAGCTCACTACTGATCAGATAACAGGGGTTTCGAATCAAGATCTGGATCCGCTGAAAGAGTATCTGATAGCTCTAGTGGTCAAATAGCACTATAAGGAGGGCACCAGCCTTGTCCCCCCAGATATTGTGCAGTTGCTTCCAACGCAAATGCGAAGGCTACATGACTTGTACATGAAGGTGATGAGAGAATGCAACTTCATGCAGGTCGCAAAGATTGGAGATGAAGATTTCTTTCGTGGAGAGGCCATCATATGGATTGATTGGGAAGAAGTGTACCAATTATACCATCAGGACGCCCTCGACATCTCTATGGTCGCTTTGTGGCTTTTGTAAGTGTGTTCTTTAAATCTTGTTAATTACCATATATAACTAATGATGGAGGTTCCTTACTTCATTTTGTAACCCGTAGGATGGAGATTCAAACATGCCGGAAAAAGGGTATTATCACATCGGCTTTGTCGACCCACAGGTTGTGAATTGCAAGAATCTCCAGAGCAATCCTGCAGAAACATTCAAAAACTTGTACAAGTACCTAAACATTCAACATTACAAGAGTCTCATTCTATTTCCGTACAACTTTGCGTAAGTCTTTTCTGCCATGTAACTATTTTAGTTCTGTATAACTGAATTTTATTAACCGTACATGAAATCTTGCAGAGATCACTGGATACTAGTTGTCATATTTCCGGACTTGAGCTTAGCAGTTGTTATGGACTCTTTGCGGAGCGATCCGGACCAATACAAAGACATGAGCGACATGTTGAACAAGTAATTAATTCTTCTCATACCACCTCAATCACCATTGCTTTTGAAATCAACTATCTTTAATTATTCGTCTGGGTTCATGTTCAGGGTTTGGAAGAAATTCGTTCGAAAGCATAGTGGCAATTTCAGCGCCGAACTAAAATGGAAGAAAAACATTCCGGTACGGATGGGATTCTACTTTATTTGCATGTTCCATATCCTTTAATATATATATACATTGATAGCTAATTACTTCATTTATTTCTCTTAAAGTGTCGTAGGCAGGCGCAAGGAACTAATTTATGCGCATACTATGTCATAGAAAATATCCATGGCCTGGTATGTCCTCAAAAGACCGAAAGCTAATGGGAGAAGGAAGTAAGTAAAAAACTTTATCATAGTTGCATGCAACTCATTTTGTAATATTCTAATCAATATTTTCATTTTACCACAGGTTTATCAAATGCATGACTCACTCATACCAGAGGAAAGGATCCTGGCGATTCAAGAAGCCTTGAGCGAATTTATTGTTCGCGAGGTCCTCGACCCGGCAGGAGAATTCTACTGATGGCGTGTTAAACATAGATAATAGGAGTAAATATGACAAAATTAAATAAAACTTTAGTTGCACTTTGTGTGTAATTGACTTTTGTGTTGCACTTTATATGAGTAAATGAATATATATTTATATTTATATTACTGCAGTTCATACTCCACTTAAATTCCAATACAAAATTCAATCTGAAATGGAATAAAAATAATCCATAAGAAACAGAAAAAGAAACAGGAAAAAAAAAGGGTCTTTGGTCCC